>NC_143018.1:54681766-55298641 GCF_055824585.1 Amblyomma mixtum
AGGTTGAGGGGCTAGACCTGATAAACTGGCAGCCCACTTTACCTCGCAGGATATGGAGGCGTGCACACTTACTAACCTGAACGGGGCTGGAGAAAAGAAAACCGATAGATGACATTAAGGAGATAAGCCAGAGGTTTACTTTGTCGTCTCGGAGCAACCGGTAAGAGTAAAGGTCAAAGCATTATCCCTGCACAGCTGCTCGTGTAGAAGAGAAAAAAATTTGTTTACTGGTGGAAAGAAACTTCTGGGCAAATTGAAGGGTAAATCAGGAGCATTTTATTTTGCGTGGTGTGAGAACAGATTGGAAGCAGAAGAGCTTTGTGGACATTGAAGAATCGTATAATTGAGCAGTAGAAAGTGAACAAAGACGTTCAAGAAACATACATACGAGGACGATTCTGCACTGACAACTGAAGAATTGATTTGAAAAACCGCATATTTATCCTGAATGACAGGCATTCCTTCGAAAGATAATCTATCGTCTTCTTCTTAGATCGCCGCGCAGGTACTTGGCCTTTTTTTTCGATTGGCAAACTGATGGCTTGCTGACGCATTGCTATCCTGAATCACGGATGGCCCAGGCTTCCAAGATCTCTAGTGCCAGCTGCTCTTTGTTCTTTTTCAGTACCTGCACGTGGTGAAGGCCAGCGGGGCTTGTTTGCTTGTTGCATGATTCGCAATCCCTGCTGTGGATTGCAAGGTTTGTGCCGCACTTCCCTGCTATCGCTGTGGCGTGCTCTCCTGCTGTGTCATTAACACGCCTCCCGGTTTGTCCGATGTAATGCTTTCCGCAGAAAAGGGGGATGCGATACACGATACCTTGAAAGCACTCAGAAAACTTTTTTCTGCGTCCTATTTTACATGCATATTCCGTTCTGCGAAAATTTGTTCTACCACTGTTAGACGCAAGGTTAGACGCAGCGAACGGGGCACATCAGAAAACGCTATGCCCGGAGGCCCGTGCGGCAGAGGCACCTTTGTTTTCACGCTGACTCCAACGACTCCAAGGGATCAGTGAATGTAAAGTAGACAATGTCCTTTTCCACATATTTCCATTAACCCATCAAGCTGTTGCGTCACACCCTTAGTCGCGCGATGCTTTAGTGACGCCAGCAATTTTATTCGTTCCATTCGAAACTTTCTCAACTCATTTCTGCCTGCACGCGGCAGTGATACTGGCCCTCTTGGAGAGAGTCTCACAGGATCGTGTTATTTCCTCTTCATTATTGCTGCTATCGTAGCAGCAGCACAAGTAGATGGAAGGAGCAGCAGCGCCAGCGCCATCATCTCGCATCAGCGGAGATATATGGCCTCGGCGCGTCGCCTGTCCACTACCCGTACTAGCACCTAACAGAAGTTTGTTTGAATCCCACTCATGCCTGCAGTGTATCTTTCCTCGTGTTTTATTTCGTCGCGGTGTAATCGGCCGGGCTAACAAAAATCTGCGAACAGAGAGGTAAAATTTTGCCGTTGAATGCCTTCGTGCATCAAAACTTTCGCCTGTCAGATCGCGATCACGTGGATCTGTCACGCCGAAAATGGAAAATGGACAAAATGTCCCGCCGAAATGGAACCCGGTGGTCCCGGGTTCGAACACCGGACCAGGACGAATTTTTCTTTAACTACGAAGTTTCTGAGAAAGCTGTATAGCTTTCTTTTGTAGCCGTATGGCTGCGCTCGGGTGGATGCCAATGAGTAATTATTCCCTTATTACAAATCTACTCCATCTTGGGGGATTCCCTTAAGAACATTTGACCAGCTTCGGACTGATTGTCTGCGGTGATCTAGCTCGTGTCCGAATTAAGTTCTCGCGAACAAAAACGCGATAACAACTTTCCACAATACGCTGCACATTTCGTCACAAGCAAAGAACAGCAATGTATTTTCAAGCTATGAGTTACACTTAAACTTCGATGAACCTGCCGTCTTTCCCCAATGCAACCAGACTTCCTGGAGCCCCTGAGGTTCAGTTCGTTCGCGAATAGAGCCACGCTTCGTTCTGCGCTTGTACATCAAGAATGTCCATTCTAAAACCAACAGAGTAAAATCAAAGGGAACAATTCTTAATCTCTGAAATTTTCTAAAGGAGCATAAATTGTCACAATCGGCTAAAATAATCCAGACACCTAGGTATTAGTTAAAACGGCCCTTTAAAAGTTTCCAATAGCTCTGGGTAAAATGTTTTCGGCATTTTTTCGGCTGTGCATCAACACAGCCTTAGCTGCGTCTCGACCATATTATGCTACAGAAAACAACGTGCACTGTGTAAACCTGATTTGGGGATATAAAGCGGCGTACATTGATTTCCTTGCGGTTTCCTCTGGCTGTCAACACATTTTAGAGCGAAGCTGACGCCAGATTGGACACGTGCACCCTGCGATGTATGCGCTTCTCCAAGCGTGTGCCATGCCACGGCACCGTAGGCAGGAGTGGGAGAACACCGCCGCTCCGCGGAGCGCGAGGGAACTTTTCCCATTACATGCGGCCATGCTTCTGGAGAGTAAGTGCGAGAATGGTCCTTAGATGGCGCCAGTGGTTGGCGGGAAAACTAGGGTAGGTTTCCCATGCAAACACACTTTTGGTCCTCTATTCTGTCGATACCTAGTTTCCTAGACCTCTGTCCAGAAGTTGATGCATATATATGCGGTAAGGATCGCATATATTTGAGGGGAGGGGGGTTTTGGCGGTATGCAAGCCTTACTGGAAAGGGGAATTTTCTGTTCAAATCTCGACCTCTTTTCACAGGAAACATCTTGTCTATTACAACACCGCCGCGGTGGCTCAGTGGTTATGGCGCTCGGCTGCTGACCCGAAGACCCGAAAGGCCCGCGTACTATGCGATGTCATTGCACTTTAAAGAACCCCAGGTGGTCGAAATTTCCGGAGCCCTTCTCTACAGCATCCCTCATAGCCTGAGCCGCTTCGGATCGTTTAGCCTCCATAAAACATAAACCATAAAATCATTGTCTATTATAGTTTGACGCTATATCTTGTGCATAGTTCTATTTATGCCTGGTGCCTGGTCATTCCGCCGAGTACGGCGGTCGAATTTCGATGGAGGCGAAATTCTAGGAGCCCGTGTACTGTGCGATGTCAGTTCACGTTAAAGAGCTCCAGGTGGTCGAAATTTCCGGAGCCCTTCACTACTGCGTCCCTCATAGCCTGAGTCACTTTAGGATGTTAAACACCCGTACACTATAAAATAAATTGGCCCTCCCTCATTAGTCTGTGGCTACCAGATCTTCTGGCTACACCACTGTTGCACGCGCTTGCGGTCGACGCCGAAGTTGGCGTGTAGTTCGGCGTATGCGACGACTAGAAGCTTGAATGCTGCATCAGACGCGGTTCAGCCTTTACTTCACTACGGAAACTGTCACCTGTGGCTGACTGCCAAAACAGACGACTCATAAGCGGCACAATTGAAATTGATGTCTAACTGCGTAGAGGAAACTGACTCTCACAGATAGCATTCAGCTACAAAGCGGTGCATGCTAAAAAATTATAATAATGATATAAGCAGAGAGCTCTCATCATGTGGAGACTACTCGGGCAACGGGAGCACCTGTGCTGAGCAGTCGATTTCAGCCGATATATTTTGTCCATAATATCGGCTCCGGAGTTGAGGGCAGAGGCCCTTAGCCGCTTATATACGGTATGTTCGAAGTTTTCCATATCATCTGAACAATACATGCGCGCAAGGAATTTAAAGTTCTCCGTCTTGCTATGTGTATTTCTATGATATAAAATTTTTTACGCGCTTCGATTCAAACTTGCTTTCTATTACTACAAGCTGAATCGTGATAACTTATATGGTTTACGGGGCTTAACCTCCCAAAATAACTGCTGCTATGAGGGACGCCGCAGTGAAGGTCTCCGGATAACTTCGGCCACCTGTAGTTCTCTCAACGCCCGCTGACATCCATAGGGCACGCGTCTCTAACATTTCGCCTCAATAGAAATACGATCCCCGTGGCCGGCATCGAACCCGCGTCTTTCGGGTCAGCAGCCGAGCACCATAACCACTGAGCTAACGCGGCGGCTCTAGGAAGGTTTTAGTTGGAGAGCAAAGAATCATATCCCTGTTTTGGGTGGAGTCCCAGACGCTACTTCATAAAATACTAAATTATGCAAAGTCTATAAATATGACAAACATAATATTTACAGCCTAGTTCCGTGAAATCCTTGTGTGTTATTGCACACATGGCACTAAACAATAACGGCGAACCGTTTCCTTGTTAAAACTAACGGTATTGAATTATTACGACCAGTTTACCGACTGGTCCGCTCTTCATTCCGCGCTCTGTTTCGCAGCTCGAAACGTTTCTGAGCTTTTCACCTGCGTGCGTCATTTCTAGCGACTCACATGTTTTGCGCATGCAGTCGAGCGCACTCATAGCGAACCTGACGGTGCTTCTGATTTCCTTCGTTTTATTCGAAGTTAGTAGTAAGTGGAATTTCCATATTTCAGCTGGAAAAAATTGGTGAGGGAAAGTGAAGCTGCGCCTTAAAGGTGCGACGCTATAGCGTAATGGTTTAGTTCCCTCATATGCTGAATTGGTCATTCACTACTTCACATTCACAGATCCCTGGGAGCCATCGTACCGATTCTGGCGTAGCGGTGCCGCCGTTAAACAAAAAATGTCTGCCTCTCCCGTAACCCAGAGTAGAGTAAGCATGAAATGTTTACGGGCCTAATGTCATCTCGGTGGACACCCGAACCGCACCGTACAGGAAGGGAGGAACGCCACCACCCGTTCAGCGCGATGCCTTGCCATTTGAACGCAAGGTTTTTTTGAGGAAAGGAAATGGAGCAGTAATTCTCTGCCATCTCGGTGGACACCCGAACCGCACCGTAATGGAAGAGAGGAACGCCACCAGCCGTTCGGCGCGATGCCTTGCCCTTTGAACGCAGCGCTTCTCCCCCGGGCCCCTGTGCGCCTGCGCGGCTTTGCTTCGATGCGCGAAGCCCTTAAGAGATCACGTATGACAACGAAGTGTATCGTGGCATTTATGTGCTTTTTGCACGAGTTATTAGAAATCGGAAATTATAATTCCGTGCATTATCAAACGCACAGCGAATGATATCTTGATAAACATTGAGAAGGCACTGGCAGCAGTTACTTTTTGTGACTCCTTTGGAGATCAACTGGCGCTTGCATGCCGGTCGCGTAGGAGGGCTTAGAGAGTCTCGTTATATCTCGTTAAGTCTCGTACGGTGCCCGGATGTTCTCGTTTCAGAGCCCGGATGACTGGAATTCAGTGCCCGGATGAGTGGATTTGAGTGCCCGGATGATGGCTCTCGGTCTCGGCGTGACGTCACCACACTGCCGACAACGGGGGCTAAAAGCATTTCATGCTTAATAAGCCTCTGCCCTGCAATTGCAGGTGCTGCCGCCGATGGGCCTTGTGCGACTCAGGTTGCTCTTCCCGAGCAACCAATCACTAACTTCACTGCCAGCTCCAACGGTGGGCTGTTTTCTCACAATACGGTGCACAGGTTGTCATGATGCCGTAAGGTCACGTGACCTAGGTGGCCCATTCCTTCTCTGGGGATTTTTCGTGGATCTATCGCTCACTGTCAATGACGCCGACGGCACCGACTACGCGAGATGATCCGCGACACGAGTGCCTTAAGGAGATGGCGTTAATACAGAAAAAAAAATATTTGGGTTTATTTCTTTAAAACATTCGCTATGCACGTCCGTTTCTTCAAAGATACACGTATCGAGACGCTTTCCAAGTTCTCCAGCTAGGTCATGTGCTCCTCGCCAAGCCGTTTGCAGCCAACACGCTGCTTAGAGACGGGATTTAATTAACTGGTCGTGGTTGAAGCGTTGACGGTAACTGATGCTCGGTCGTCGTCCCCAAGGAGACGTCGCCACAGCCAGCGGTCACCAGCCAGCCAGCCAGAGACACGTCACCATTCACGCGCCCTTACCATGCACCTGCATCACTTCTCAGTGCTGCACCTGGTGAGGTTACCACCCTTCACACCTCTGCGATGACGCCTCGTTGTCACCGATCCTTGGCGAAATTGTAAAGATGGCGCAAGGGAAATCGCATCACTCACTTGCGCGCAGTACGCACAGGTGCCCGCAAAAAGTTTCGGAACAACGAAGTGACAAAAAAATAAACCTGTATTTTCCCGCTGCATAGAGGAGCAGCCAGACATTGAGGGGTGCATTCAGCAGGTCGAGCGGTTTAGTGTAAACTGGGCCCTTCAGTTCGTGGCTGCATGCTTACCGCGCCCAGTAAATAAGCTTTTTTGCAACGTTCGTTTTAAGAAAACTACTGTGGGAACCTGTACAGTCTTCTCCAAGCGGGAGCAGGAAATAAGATGGAGAACTGCTTGCGCAAGCAATGCATGCCACGCTTTAACGCTGGCAAGCAATTCATTCCGCGTGAGTGGTATTTAAACTTCCCAAATCACTGCCATTGGTTGATCCCCGATTGTTTTCTGCAGTTGTAATTTCAACTTTGTTCCCGGCTTGTGTTAACTACGCCGCGTCTTCCAATTTACAAGCTTCGCCCAACCAGCATACAGACAAGCACTGATTAACCTTGATGCTCTACACCGCTCCTTTCGCCCGCCGTTACCTTCAATTTCAGTACCGCCTGTGCTATTGCTTTCTCGGGCCGCCATGTTCTGATTCAGATGTGACCACCGGGGCTGACAGGCGTACATTGCTATCTGCATGGAAGCACGAGATTTTCGAACCTGGGGAAAAGTGCAATTATGGAGTCTCGTTCGCTAGAATCGAGTGGTGCGGCCACGGTTGCTCTTTGTATCGGAGATGTAGTGCGATTGCTATCATACCTGTGTTGATGGTAGCTTCACCCTCGTTCGTAATAAGCGAGCGTTCGTTGTAACTGCGGGCTTTGTAAGTGGGCTCGTCTGTAATGCCAAAATAAAGTTTCGCGAGCCACTTTGCTGGATATTTCTAACGATGCAAGCAGTTCTGTCTCAAAGTTCAGCAATCAGTATCAATGCAGATGAGTGAACATGAAGTATGAATGAATTCCTCAAGCAATTTTTGTAATTTGCTGGCAGTCAACCCGTAGTTCATTTCGACAACTTCTTAATTTAACGTAGCGTAAAAGTAATATTTAACCTCTGCAATCACAAATATTCAGGCCAAGGATCGCATTACAAATTGACTGACAATATTTCGTGATTTTTGGTGCTTCTTTAAAAAAGTAGAGCATGCTGGTTAACATTGCCAGGTACCACATGCATCTGACTGCAGCCTAATTTAATCGTAGGTGCTCTTTCTTGTACTCTTTCTAATTCGTACATTAAAGCCTTCCGCTCCCCTTTGGGACCCCGCACAGCTTCAAAGCGAGTAAATCTCCGTGTTCAACTGTGCGAAAACTTACCTGGAAGCTTCTTGCAAGCAAACTTTGCATGCATTTTAAATTTCCGCTTTGTAACGAACGTTTATCAAGTATTCCTAGCACTTTCAGAGACTACTGTTGTGCTCACCATCTAAAATATCACTATGGCACTACAAACTTCCATAAAAAAACAATGCCTCTCAAATCACAATGCACTAAACTCTTTTTAGCAGTCATTATACCAACCTTACTTTGCTGATAAAAAACGTTTTGCGGTATTTAGAATGGCACGCACAAGACATTCTGTGAACAAAGGACTCAAATTCTGAAAAACGAACTAACAGCCGTCCTTCGCGCTTGTGCTTCCCTGTCTTGAGTCATTTTCATAGCTTTATTTTTTTTGAGCGATCGTCTAGTTACCTGTTTACCAAGGAAACCAACACTCATTGAAACAAAGTAACCCATAGGAAAATGTTAAATAATTTTTGTCGTGTTCATTAAAGGAAGCTAATAATTCGACCAATTTATGACAGAAAATTATTTATAAGAAAGGACGCGATCAGAAGCCTAGCCTTATATAGGAAGAATACGTCAGCAACTTGCTAGGAAGCAACCTACTTTTTGTAATTATGTCGGAGTCGTCAGTGACCCACATAGCCTGACGTTCCGGTTAAGTTCATTCGCATACTTTCGTGGATCACCTACCTTAACTGATTTGCCAATTCGGAGAGTTCCTTGAGCAACAAATTAGAACCTCTTTTTCGCATGATACGGCGACTTATCAGTGCTACCAGGTTCGGTAAATGATCAAAGCAATAATGATGGCACGCTTGATGGTGCAACGATTGTGTTGATGGTTGTGGAAAGGTTACAATGCGTGTTTTACGGCAGGATGGAATACGTGTGCCGTTTATGAAGATCTTGTTGCCCAACGCATCTGCGAGCAGCGTTCTGAGAGCGTTCGTCTTGTTTACGATTCGCCACACACATGCGGTTCTGGCCTTCCGCATAAGCATCATTCCGAGTCCAACTCTCCGCATTCCCAGCATTCGGTTTTCTCGCGTAGAGACTGATGTTCCACGTCGACACTGCTGGTCTTACTGCAGCTGTGGCGGCTACTATGCAGGCTGTTCTGCTGGCGCCCACATTTCGCTGGCTGGCCTGTCTAAACCAGCGCTGCGCGCCCGCCGTCGCTCAAACCAGGCCCAGACTCTCTCGGACATGCCGCGGCTTGCAGCGTGAATCATCCGCCACGCCGGCGCCGGGCACAGACCCTTCCTCCTCCCCTCCTCTCCGTCGGTGCGAACTCCTACGACGCTTCGCCGGCCGTCGCCTCTCGACCATTGGTCTAATTTGAACGGTGGCCAGTGCCGTGACCTGATTGGAGGATTTGAACTGCTGGCTGCCGCAACCGACACCGGTGGCTTTAAAAACGGAGCCGCGCTGAACCCGCGCGGCAGACGGGCAGCAGAAGAGCCATCACGCCGGAGCTACGCTCGCCGCCGGGGCCACCCTTCTCCTTTGTGCTAGCCCGTGGTGCTCTTGGCCCTTGTATCAAGTAAAAGCCCTTGTACATAGTGTACATAAACGTCCTTTAACTCACCGTCGCCTCGACCATTCCTTGGCTCGGACTCCCAGTCCCAACAAGGCGTATGTGCCAAGCGGCTAATCATACGTGTCGCAATCGAATCACGCCACCGGCAGTGAGCGAAAGCTTCGTCTGGAGAGCACTCGTGTGTGTGCGCAACCGTTTTCAACGCTCTGCCACATCCCCTTTCTCCACTACTTCCTTCCCTTATTCCGCTCCAGCCTCCGCCTTAGCCCTCTTCCTCTCCTCTCTCTTCCCCTCTCCGCTCTTGCTCTCCATTTCCCTCCCAGGGAAAGGGAAGGAGGAGAAGAGAGCATGCGCACTGGACGGCGTCGACTGCGACAACTTTGGGGAACCTGGACAACTACGGCCAGACAGCTAGCGCTGCAATATAGGCAACAGAAGAACGATATCACTGTTTCTAACTTTGGCACTCTCCAAGTATCACCGTTGCCAAATGGCACACGCTTTCGTCACTTGCTGTTAAGAGCTATACAATGTAGAAGCTCTTCACAGTGGCATATAAGCGCGAGACAACTTTACTGGTTAACAACCGCCAGAAGCCATGTGCAAAACTCAAGTGGTCCGGCCCATTGGTTATGGGTGCTTTTTCTTCGTTCATTTTTAAAGCGAAAGCCTTTTATGGCTCATGAATGGCGTGGACAGGATGTGTCACGCATTCAGCAATCCATAGACAATCCGCAATCCAATTTATAGCCATCCAAAAGCTGATCCCTAACCCAACTCATAATTAAACAAACCAAACCATAATCCACAATCCGATCGACAATTCAAAAAAGGCGTGAACTGTCAATGAAGAAAAATACGAAAAGGAAATTTGGGTCTAAGCGGGAATCGAACCCGGACCTTCGGCTGCGAGGATCCTTCCAAGACGGTTCTATCTTTGCAGCTGAATAAAGGCGCGTCTAGTGAATGCAGGGTTGTCTTAGAAGCGCACTTGAATAATTATGCGCAAAACTTACAGATGCCGCAATTTACCGAGTGCAAAAGTACGTTTCCGATAAATTTACTTCTGGCTTGGCGTCTCGTAGTGCCATAATGCGGCACCCACGGAAAACCGCCCTCACAATGAACTACGCCGGCCCAGCAGATGGCGCCATAATGCAAGTACAAATGCTTTCGCATTACCGCACCTAAGTTGTCTTAAGTGCCTCCTTTGAATTTTTTTTGTTATGAACGGAGAGAGAAGAAGCTGTGCTCTACACTGGCTTTATCTGCTCTAATTCGTGCTGCAACCTGCTCTAAAATAGCAGAACAGCAACCATGGGGAAATAGAAGCAGCGCCTGTCATGCTAAGAAATTCTGGACAAAAGCTTTTATTGTTTTCAACGGAAATTTATTTATGTCCCTTTTTTGCATATCGTAACATGGGCCGCAACAAACATTATGTCTGCCAGTTTCTCCCCGGGATCTTAACTTTTCTCCTATTTTTGTCAAAAACACAACCTTGGATTTCAATGGCAGTCTTAACTACTCTGTGTGAGCAGAGGACAATGTATAAAAACAAGATATTACTATAAATCGGAAGGTTAGATTATTCCTATCAATATGTGCTTAAGAGAACTTTACAATATTCCTCAGTTGCCTCAGAATTTACACTGCCGTCCAAGAAAGGTGGACTTGATAGCGCAGTGATGACCTGATTTTATATACAGAGTCCGTACTTGGAGGCATTCCGGTAAACTCGCATAAGGACGGGGCGACACTATAACACGACATAAAGCAGTTAGTACCGTTTCCACTTGTAATTTTTATTTTGTAAGAACAATGGCATCGAGCTTGAAACGGTGCAGTTTCGCTGAGGAAGATGTTTGTCGTGAGGGCCGATGGCACGTCAAGCCACGGTCCACACTAAGTGCGCTTCATACCTTAAGCCCCACGCGCTAGCAAAGCGAGTGCGACAAAGCCGAATACACCGACAGCGTGGACGCTGGGGGCGCCACTGGGTGGGGCCGGAGTTGTTGGACTCTGCGTTGAGGACTCCTGAGTTGTGGTTCCCTCAGTCGTGGACTCTTGAGTTGTGGTTTGCTCACTCGTGGACTGTTGAGTTGTGGTTTGGTCGCTTGTGGATTCTTGAGTTGTGGTAGAGGTGATGGTAGTGGTTTGTGCCTCTGTGGTCGTCGACTGGGTGGGAGCGGGTGTTGTCAAGGGCTCCTTGTACTTGTACACTTTGGCGGTGCCTTCGGCAATGTCCTTCAGGTACTCCTTGAAAGCAGTCATACTCCTTTGTGTGCACGGCTTGAGTGCTTTGTCAAGGCACTTGCTCAGATGCTGCGCAGATCTGCAATGAGAAGACTAGAGTCACACCGGTGGAATTGCGCAGTCTTTGTACTGCCTTTATTAAATAAACACCGAAGTGCAGCAAACAGTTGCGTACAGAAGCGCGACTGCTTGCTACACACAAAGCAGGAGGCACACGAATACGCTTCCAAATCTAACAATCTCATCGACAGCCCTAGGGACGTTTGGCCAAAGGCTATTTTACTACACTCATCAGTTAATTGGCGAACTGAAGGTACTGCGCTTCTTTTTGATTATAAAACACTTTATTTCCCATTCCACGGTAAACTATGGCGAACATTCGTCGGAAACAGCGACGAACATGAAACAGTGCTTATCAAAAACATTGCACAAGTTTCCATCCCAATGACATCAAGCGCAAAATAATGACCACCTTTACACTGCCGTGAGCAGAGCCCGAACCGGGAAGGAAGGGGGGGGGGGGGGAATAAATTACCTTTGCTTCCTGATGCGTTAGACCACTCGGCTATCTCTCCATCTTTTCACTCTATATCTTCTCATAGGCAGCCTATTGCTCTGCGGTGTAAATTTTCACCTTCGCAAACGTTCATTGCTTCGTTATACGCCTCGAATGTTTCCTGAACTGAGTGTGCTGAAGAGCAAGCGAGCGATGTCGTCAGGCACTCGCCAAACAGCGAAAGTAGCGAGACACTGAGCTGGCTATCTAGCCGTAAAAAAATAATAATAAAACTGTAACGCAGCGACTCTCGTCATTAAAAGCGATGAGAGAAGTCGAGCGTGGTGTCCAGATAGGAAAGCTTTTACGGTTATGGGAGGTTTAACGTCCCAAAGTGACTCAGTTTATGAGGGACGCCGTAGTGAAGGTCTCCGGAAATTTCGACTACCTGGGGTTCTTTAACGTGACCTGACATTGCACATTACACGAGCTTCCAGAATTGTGCCTCCATCGAAGTTCCACTGCCGCGGCCGGGGTCGAACCCGCGTCTTTCGGGTCAGCAGCCGAGCGCCATGACCACTGAGCCATTGCGGCGGCAGCTAAACAGGCGGTTAATGTCGGAGGTTATTCGATCCACGAATTCATCCCGAGATACCGCGTGCCGCCAAGTTCAAATAAGACAAGCGGATGAAAGCAGGTGCAGCTTCTGCAGCCAAAACGTCTGACCAGCACCAGGGTGCGGATACAGCAGCATCAGCATCTATGGGCTGTCCTAGAAAGGGGTACGCCTTTCCGAAAATACATTTCGGGCAATGCACGAGATGGGCTATGAATTTCTTCACCAAAAAGTACCTTTAATTGGACCATTCAAACGCTGAAGTGTTTTCATTCCATAATACGAAACCTGCCACAGTGGCTCAGTGGTGCGGGCGCTCGGCTACTGAGCCGGGGTTCCCGGGTTGGAACCCGACCGTGGCGGCCGCGTTTCGATGCAGTCAAAACACAAAAGGCGCCCGTGTGCTGTGCGATGTCATTGCACGTTAAAGATCCCCAGGTGGTCGAAATTATTACGGAGCCCTCGACTACGGCACCTTTTTCTTCCTTTCTTTTTTGAATCCCTCCTTTATCTGTTCCCTTACAGCATGCTTCAGGTGTCCAGCAAAATGTGAGACAGATACGGCACCATTTTGTTTCCTGAAAAGCCAATTTTTCACGAGGGGGAAAAAAAAATAAAGGTGACCCACTTGCAATAAAAAAAAAACTTTTTCTTATCCTAGCTAAGCCAGGGGAGGTATAAGGACAGGAGCGTTTAGTGAATTCAAGATACAGTCTCTAATAAGGGAGTAATTACTCATTGGCATCCACCCACCAAGATACCAAGATACAGTCTAGTTCACATTTTCTTAACCCTTGGACGAGAACCGGCGTATTCATAGCAGTAGGCATAGCATCTTCCACTGCCGTGGCCATAACGGGCAACTCCAAAACCGCAATCATGAATTTTGCAAGGGGCAGATCCATTCTGCCACCTACAATATTCTGCAATCAAGGCTGCACGACTCCAGACTAATTCAACCAGTTTGGTTGCCAGCGCACGCAGGCAACCCCGGAAACGAGGAGGCCCACTCTCGACCGTACAGAGGGCAAAACGCATGTATAGAACACGTTCTGAGCGTGTTTCGGGCGTAACACGCGATAACTAGCCATAATATTTGGTTTAAAATGGTCTGGATGTAAACATGTGCTATTAAACTCATAGAATTTCACCGTAATTTTTGGCTTTCTTGGTCGCAGCGGCTTTGGGAGCTCCGTAACGCAGAGTTTGGTTGTTCTAGGCATGCGTTTTGCCCTCTGTACGTCAACCGAGCAGGCCAAAAAATCAAGAGGGATTGTACGAGGGACAGACTAATCACCCAAAATGAAATCACGTTACGCTATAGAGAAGAAAGGCTCAGATAATCGCCGCCACACCACACCATCCCGAAGGAACAACAGAATATACGGAGGAAACTCCAGTCCAGGACGTTTCCTTCACCGGCCTATCTAGTACTAATACGCGCGGGTCAATACAAACCCGAGTGCTTTCTTTGTGAGGCTCCGAGAGCAAACTTCGAGCACATGCTGTTTATTTGTCGGAAACTCTAAGCACCATCTCGCTGGAACCTCACAGACATTAGAAGGCTGGGAGATTGCGGTCTCTAGCTCAGAGCCGGCCTCAAAGAAGAAGCTGGTGGAATGAACGGAGAAGGTCGCCAGAAGTCATGGACTGATGGCCGCCACCCGGGATTAAGGACCGAGCCAACCAAACCTCCCCTGAACCCTTCCCTTACTTTGTTCACTAATTAAGTTTTTACCTACTTACCTTCCTGCCTGAACCCTCGGTTCCACCTCTAGCTACAACGGGACGCCTGTATAATGAACATTGAGACATCCAAACCAAAGCATTGTTTAAAAAATTCAGGGGGCACTTTGGCTCTCTAAAGTGCTGCAAGGCGAAAGCGTTTCCTGGCCACTGTTTGTTTTTATTTACTTTTTATTTTTCGTATTTTGTTTCTTATTTATTTTTTGCTCATTTTCTTAATTTCATTGTTTTTACTTTTATTTCCACATCTTATTTTCATTTTGTTTTTATTTTTGTTTATTTTCTTATTTTTATTTTCCTTTTTTTGACTCTACTCCTTTTATTTTATTTATGAAGCACATGCATTCACTAGAGTCTTTATTCATGCTGGAACCTTGAGCCTTTTAAGCAGTGACGCCGAAAGGCGGACGAATCTGCCGACGCGTCTGTCGACACGGCTGCCGACGCGTCTGTCGACACTCCTGCCGACGCATCTGTCGACACGGCTGCCGACGCGTCTGTCGACACTTCTGCCGACGCGTCTGTCGACACGGCTGCCGACGCGTCTGTCGACACTCCTGCCGACGCGTCTGTTGACACGGCTGCCGACGCGTCTGCTAACGACAGTATGAGGCATTTAAGGCTTTCGCCTTGAAGCCCGAAAACGTTGGGTTTCAAGTTAGTTAGTTAGTTAAAATCAATATAACTAACTTGAAACCCAACGTTTTCGGGCCGCCTCGACTCCTTCTTCAGGGGTGACTTATGGCAGTAGCTAGCGTCTTTAAGTATGCATAAAGGTCGAAATCGCGAAAGCGGTGACGCGAAAGGCGCGGAGGAAGGGGATCGGTGGAGTGATGCGACAAAAGGCGCAGGAATGAGCGCATTTCGCATCACATATTGAATCCGACTACCTATCTTGTTGAATCTTAAGAATTTTAAGCAAGCGATGTTGTTTTAGCTTGCTCCGCACGACGGCGCTGTGTCTCAGAAGAAACTACTACCCTTTCTTTATCATGTGTAAGTAGGAAGCGCGAAATTCATGAAGATTGAAGTCGCTCTGATATGTTGCAAGCCGTCCGAACGTCGCTGTTTCGTTCGCTCGCCAGTAATGGACAACTCAGCATATATGGGCCTGACGCTGGAGCCTTACGGCGTCCAATAAATTGCCTGGGGTCTTCTTTGCATATCATTTCGCAGACGTGGACACTGTTCTTTACATTATTTTTTCTTTTATTTTTGTTTAGTATTTCCGTATGTTATTATTTTTATTTTATTTTTAGCAAAAGTTTTTACTCACCGTAACGCTTGAAAGGCGCCCCTTTAACAGATTCCATCTAACAATCATCGATGGCCTAAGGCTAGCGAGTCCGACTCGCGACCCAAGCGTTCTGGGTTCGTTTCCCATCTCACTCCAATTTTCTCTTCAGATCTTCAGCGAAATTGGTTTACTTTAGATTCTTACATGTCATAATGACTTGAGTGACGACGTGTCCTTATGATCAAAATTAATCTGTTGTTTTAATAAACTGAAATTATTTGCGACGTGGGGCTGCCGTCCAACGGGATTTGGTTCTTACACCCTTAAGGTTCAAAATTGGGTTGTTTCTCCGGCAAAAGCAGGATTCGAGCGCAGCATTTCCCACACGAAGCGAACGCTCGACCGGCGGGCTCATCTGCTGCTAGACAGAAACTAAAAACTAGCTCTGATGACGTCCAAACGGGGGGGTGGATGGACATACCGAGAGGGGAAGAAACAAAGACACATAGATAGATCGATACCGATCGATCTGTTTCGAAAATCATGAAATTCTGCTGAAATAATCTGGAATACTACTAATGGCGACTTTACTTACTTGTCGTTTGCGAGGGCGTTCTCGTGAGAGTAATCGTCATCGAATTGCACTTCGCACTTGTCCAATGCCGTCGTGTTTATGCAGACAATGATTTCTTTCACCACTGTTCAAGGAAAGGAAATAAACAATTTGTCACCCGCAATGAAGACGCCAATCGGTGCCTCAAGAAGTAAAAAAAAAAAACTGTCTCGTCACACATTTCATGACCGATGCTCCGCAGCTGGCATTCCCTTAGTATATTACTAGGTGGCCCAAGACGGAGTATCAAAACGAATAAGTTTAAATGGCCTGTTGAACCTGGCAATTCTAGTCTCATCGCTTCGCTTTTCTGATATCGCGAGGCGTAGCATGCCGACATCTTACAACGAAAGCAATGTGGGGAGTACATCGGCGCCAGGTAGCGATGATCAAATCCAGGTGCAAATAACTACTTTTGAACACAGCTATTGCGGGCCTGGAAATGAATGACATGCGCTATGTATTGCGCGAGGATGTTTCCACACCCACGCAAACATTATAAAAGCAGCTGAGTTAAAATAGTTCCGGTACTGTATGAAGCTGCATATGAACCTCTCTCATTCTGCGTGCGATAAATAGCATGTCCGTTCGCCGAGAAGGCGAATTCGCACGTGCATGTTAGCACGGAACCCTATACGAAAGCCTCCTCCTACTGCGGCTTTATCAAGGTGTGAAGGGGCGGCTAAACACATTTGCTTATAGACGTAAGAAGCCTGCCCAGGCGGTTTCCATTGTAAGAGCAGTGCCGTAGTAGACAGTCTATACTTGAGAGTGGCGCCAATGACGGGACGTGAATACCTCCTATACTTCGCCCTATGCTTGCATTCCAGTAGCTTTGGTTTCGCAGGGGAGCCTTATGAACACTGCCTACCGCATATTGCTCAGCTCACGGTGCATTAGCGGGAGGCGTAACAGCAATGGTCAGTACACAGATGAATGAGAAGGTCGATATTAATATCCCGAAATACGACAACGTTTGCAGGCATTGCAGTTGAGAGAAATATTCTCGTTTCTGCAGACTGTCCGTCAAAACTGTGCGTAAAAGTTCGTCATTTTACTTATTCTTCTCTTCTTTTCCTAACTAATAGTGGCTTAACGAACATTATTTTCGAAAACCTTGAAGGCGGACCAGCTTCCATGACTGACTTTCGATGCAATTACTACACTAAGCCAAGCAATGCCTTCTTCATGCGTGCTTCCGAGAGAACAAACTTAGGACAGTGCGTTTCCATCTGAAGTCGGGCTAAGAAAATAACTCAAGACAAAGTACTTCATTTGAACTTTCACAATTCTAGAGCACCCGCTTGCCACCTCATGTCCTCAACTGTTTTTCTGTTCTCTAATAAGCATTCCTCACTAGAGAAGCCACTGATGATCGCTTTGTCGCTCAGACGAACGAGCTCACACACAGACTCAAAGTAAATAATCTTTTCACTGAGAGCGACTTCTCTGTAGGTGTAAATATGTAATTCTTGATGAACTTACGTTTGCACATGACGGCGTCCGTTACTCTCTGCTGGAGCTCTTTGTAGCCTTTCTCCTGGCCATTGAACCAAGCTATCTCTTCTTCGCTGCACTCGTCGTAGTAGTCACAGCACTTGGAACGCTCGGGCATTTCCTCTTTCCTGTGGTAAGAGCGAGAGGAGCAAATTAACATTTAAACCGGTCCTAACCATACTGGGGCGTTTTTCTCATCCGTGAACAACCGCGTTCCGCTAGCGTACTTTTAGAACGCAAGCTGTAATACTCGCATTACTCGAGGTCGCGTTAGTAGGAAACACTAGGTCATTCAAGTGGGACCAGCGGGGGGAGGGGGGGGGGGGGGGAAGTACTATTGGTAGAAAAATTGTGGACCACCTATTTCGCGTAGAATGTTTGGGGTAGAGTTAAACGGTTCAACGCGTTACGGAGCGAAAGATTGCTAGTCGAATCAAAACTTAGCCTATCATAGAGATTCGCACCGCCTACCTTTGGTTCCCGAAAGTGCCACTTCTTGAAACTTCAAACGCCAATTACGGCCAAACTAATTGACGTAGGACAGTCGTAGCGGTGTCAAACTATTTGTCTTCTTGCGTTGTGTAAGTTGGCATAAAAAGTAAATATCCGGATATAACGAAAATTTGGTACCGGATATAGCGAATTAACCTGATGACGTAATATTCGTTCGATATTGGTAACGCTCGATACTCATAGCCTGCCTGAGCGTTTTGCTTTTTTCTGCAGAAGCGCATTCTGGAACCTAAAGCGGCGCGCAGGCTTTGTTATTTTCTCTCCGTCTGGCGGCTACGCTGTTATAGCACAGGCCATCGATATCTTGGTGCAATGTCAATGTCGTGATCCCCCCTACACTCTCCCTGATTTTAAAGACGCGGGTTTGATCCCGGCCGCGGCGGCCGAATTTCGATGGGGGCGAAATTCTAGAGGCCCGTGTGCTGTGCGATGTCAGTGCACGTTAAAGAACCCCAGGTGGTCGAAATTTTCGGAGCCCTTCACTACGGCATCCCACATAGCCTGAGTCACTTTGGGACGTTAAACCCCAATAAACCAAACCAAGCTCTCCCTGACTTTGGCCGGCATTTGGCCCTGATTTTGGCCAGCTTTCCTTGCAATATGGCTTCGTTTATCTTTATGTTTATGGTAGGCCAAGATCCTCGGTCCGTGGCCACAACAGTCAACTGCGATCAAGGCTTACAAGGCACTCTTTCGCTTTTTGAGAGCGACTGCCTTGACTGACAGACTGTGATTATTTCCCGTTCCTTCTCTCTTTCCTCTTTAGTTCCCCTCATTCCCTTCCCCTGTGCAGGGTAGCCAACCGGAATCCTTTCTGGTTAACATCCCTGCCTCTCTCTCTCTATCTCTCTATGTTTATGGTGGTTTAACATCCAAGAGCGACTCAGCCTATGAAAAATCCGGTAGTGAAGGGCTGCGGAAATCTCGACCACATTGGATTCCTTACAGTGCACTTACATCGCACAGCACACGGGCCTCTAGAACTTCGCCTCTATCGTAATTCGACAGGCGCGGCCGGGATTGAACTTGCGTCTTTCGGGACAGCAGCCGAACGCCATAACCACCGAGCTACCGCGGCGGCTCCAGATGTCTCTGTATAACGGCGCTCTAATGCGCGCTCACATATGCGCGCAATATTCACAAGCAATCACTAATCAATAACAAGCGATTAACCTGGCTCACTAAACAGATGTGCTCGAAAGAATAGTTAAAAAAAAGCATTGCAGTTCATTGTTGAACGCTTACATTAACCTTAACGATAAGATGTCGAGGTTTTCAGTCCTCCTCAGTGTTTAAAGAGTTCAGTTTCCGCCACATAATACCAGGTTCTTTTCATAGCTCCGTCAGAAGGCCTCACTCCAATGGGGGCAAATTTCAGTGCCATTCGTGAGCACCAGTGTTGCATTAAGCAATTGGTGAGGCCATGTGGCTTAATCTATGTACAGGCTGGCTTGCACTAAATAACGTTTTATTATCATTAAAGTTGCTGCAGAACGAAGAAGAACGAAGCTGTGTCACTGGGATAAACGGTACGCTTGCAGAATGTGCTGTTATCCCATTTTGTTATTCTAGGGCTCACATTGTATTTCTGGATTAGAATGAAAGCATGACAGAAGCCTGAGGAAGAGGCTGCATTAAGCATAGCAAGGATACCCAACATAAAAAAGACCCTCATTTGTCGTCTCTAGTTTAAGTTTTATTTTTTTTTCAGCTTACGAGGAACAGATGTTTACGAGGAAGTCCACGCTCTTTGTCGGCTTCAGGACCTCGACACCATGGACACGTGCCTCAGCCCAGTAGCACGTGGTGGCCTTTGTGACATTGCATTGCGAGTTGCACGACGCTGCAAGTAGAAACGGCAATAATATTATAACTAATACTTTTATTACCACTAAAGAGAATGCTGAATATATTCAGGCCCATCGAAGCCATCAGTGACTTAAGCAGCGTTAAAATTTATACATGTTCCGATAAGAAAAATTCTCGCTGAGCTTACCAAAATAAAATAACACACAGAAACAAGGCAATCTGCGTTGAAGAAATGGTCAGTAAAGCATTTGAGACAAGTTGCCGGTTGTACAAAGAGGATCGCTTTTCACGAAAACAAGCTCTTTTGGTAACCAAAGAAAATATCAAAGATTACGCTTGAGAACAGACACGCCTTTACAATCTCTTTAACTTGTAGTTTTGTTTTGTCTTGGTAGGAAACGCAGTGTGTGTGTGGGGGGGGGGGGATTACTTAAGTATGTAGGGACGTAATGCCCGAGCGTTCTAGTACCTAACCTAGTGGAACACCCTGGGCTCCGAAAGAGTCCTTGGGCTTTCAGTAACGGGAGGAAGCAATAGCCTTTAGGCAATGATTGATAAAAAAAGAAATCATGCTCGACTGTGAAGCTAGCGATAGGCGATACTGTTAACGAAGCGACCTCACAAAATCGAACACGCATACCAGTCATCATGCAGTTTCGGCTTCTCGGTTTCGGTTTCGGTGGTGAGGTGGACCGTTTGGTAGCATGGTCACGAAGCCTTTTTACTCATTGACCTAAACACACTCTACAAACTCAAGTGCTCTGAGGCTACATTAGTGGAGATGACAGCGGTCACACAGAGATGCGAATAACGCGAAAAGTACACTCAAGCTTGAATACACCACGCGAATCTGCTGGCAAAGCAAGCAAGCGAACCTAAAGAAAACATGAGTGTAGGACTAAAAAGAAAGGGGTTCAAAGTATATTTTATCAAAGTGGAAAAGAGCTATTCAAAAATTAAATCCATGCCGGCATGGTTTAAAACGTGGCGAATAAAAAAAATGAGCAGAAGCCACCGACGACCGCTGCAACGGAAAAAAGCTTGGGGCATTCTTAACGGGGTTCTAAAAAACAAAATGAGATAGCAATTGGAAGGTGAATCACCCCCAAGTATTCCAAAGGATTTCCCGAATTTTCGAGGCAAGTCCAGCCCAAAAAATGGATTATGACCGAATAGTAGGTGGGTTCATGTGGATTAGTTTAGATTAGTGGTGGTATTAATGTTGATTATTGGGTGGATTAATGTAGAAGAGTAGGTCGGGTTAATATAACTGTCATATGATAATGTAAAGAAATTAATTAGCCCAAAAGTAGAGACAAAGGAAAAGGATGGAGACACATACGACGATTATCTCCCCTTCTTCCGTTCTTCTTTGGCTCTATTTCGGCGCTAATTTCTGTACATTGTGCAACACCAACTACCCCGACAGCATGCCCTTATAATAATCCAAAGGAAGGTATTCGAACATTCTAGTCCTCAGATTTTTAAATTTCTTGGTACCGGTGACGTGGCTACCTCTCAACCAATCAGGGAATATTGTTACGGAGAAATCGAGAGGTTATCCCAAGGTAAAAACCTGAATACGATCGCTTTAAACTGGAGGGAAATAATTGCTGGCGATGACTTTCTGTTGTATTATCGTTAAGACTGATTGAAATAGGACGGAGTGGTGTTCTCGTTATCGGCGTCTTCTCGAATCGGTTCACCGCGCGTTGTCATTCTGTCTCTAGCGGGAGTACTCCCTTGCGCTAAAAGAAGGGGTCAATGAAGTGTTTATCTAGGTAGGTGTGCGACCGGCACTTTCTTGCCTAGAGAGAAAATATGGAGATAAATAGTCATTCGTACTTGCCAGTCGACAATGGGACCGCCTGAAGTGTACAGATTACTGCACTACTGAGCGGGAGTTTCCCCGTATCTTGGCACCGCATATGATCGATGTACTTGTCCTGTTTCTATCAGCGTTGTTCACTTCGGCTATCTTGTCTGCAGCCTAGTGTCCATGTAACGCTGTCGCTAATGTGCAGTGGAAACATAATGTAACTCCACACGTACGTTAAGAACTTGGTTTGACAGATGTATTAGGCATCTTGTGAACCGGTAGATCCGGTAAACTTTTCACATTTATGCGATGCGCTGGGTTATGAACTATTTCACTGCTGATTGGTGCGCACGGCACGACTGCAGGTGCTCATTCACATGATCACGTGTCCAGCTTATCACCACTTTTGATTTCGTTTGGTTTTGTGTTCTGCTTTGGAAGTATTTCTGGTCTAGAGATGAAAAAAAAAAATATAGAGAATGTTTACTGCTTTCGAATCAATGCGAAAGCACGTATTTTTCTTACGTAGAAGACTACGATTAGCGGGAAGTGCCGTGGGACGGCGCGCTCGCTCTAGGCGAACAGACAACGGACGATTTTGCTCGGGGTTCGTACCCATCGGATTATTGCTTACGCACTAAAATATCTGGAATCATAGTTCAGTCTCCAATGACCCAGTAAGGGCACTGTAAATGATAAACTGCAGGTTTTCGTCCGTAGGCGACATGAGTGTGGAGCCAGCCAGAAATAATTGGAAGTCTGAAAGATTTTGAGACACTGTGCTTCAAGCTATTGGCTAGCCGCTATATGCTCACTAAGGGTAAATACTATGCTTTCTAGGTGGGTTCGGGGTGCGCACTCTTCGGACTTCCCACTATCTCCTTGGGACCCAATAAAGCTCTTATATATACTGTTCATCGATTGGCCCGGGGTACAAAAATTTTGCACCAGGTGTCAACGAAGTTCATTTAGAGTCGCGAGTGCGGAATTTACCGCAAATACACTGGGTGACGGGGAGTGGATGCAGCTCTACAATCCTCGTTCTATTGTCGGCATAAGAGCAATATATTCAATTCTGCGCCTTCCTTTTCGCTCCGCCACTCGGCGTTTTACTGTTATTTAACCAACTGGCGTGCTATTTTTAGAGTTTAGTTTTTCCTTTCCTTCATCATAAACATTTTAATTATTTTTAAAGTTCTTAATCCTCGGCGATTTGGTGCATCAGTCGCTATGCTTGGTCATTTTACAAAAACTGCTCTTAATTGCTAATTCATGTCTCCGCGTTTTCTTCTTCACTAATTGCATAGTCAGCGGAGCAGCTCAGGCCACTGCGTATCTTTTTTTCCTTCGTGGAACCCTTATCCTAGGCAGCTTTTCCGAACGCGTGAAGTGATAATACGGGCTGCTTTTTTACAGCACTAAGCTGTGCTTGATAACTCCCTGGACATCTCTTCTCATTACGTGGAGTGGAAAACGACGACCATTTGGCTCTGGCGAGCCTCCATATCTTGGCACTGCCGTTCTTCTGATCAGTATCTATCAAACAAAGGGGCAGCCCTCTCTATGATCAGGTACTTTGGACGATTATCGCTGCAGAAGCCACAAAGTAGGGAGAAAAGGGGCGTTTCATGTCGCGGAATTTGTCCATGGTTTCATTTCACAATGATAAGTGCAGCCACTTTCGCGACTTTTGAGACGCGAGCCTTTTGGTCTTCGGCAGTCGTGAGCCACGACACTTCTCGATTCCGCCTTTCAGGGTGTAGTTCCGAACATAGCGCGATCTACGCTGATTACGCTAAGATCATATACGAGTCCTATACGTGCGTGCTAAACGGTGGTCGGGGTTACTGATGTGTGCAAAAAATTGAAACTTGCAAGTGCAGTTGCTGAATGATAAGAGTGTTATATAAGTCCGCAAGAGGAAGGGCGTTGTCGAGGTGGTGCATTCTTTGGTCACGTGTCCGAAGTGAACCATGCAGATATATGGACCTCGAATTGACTAACGAATTTCTACGGGACAAACCAACCCGCGGGGTTGCGAGACGCACCGTATTGGAGGGCTCCGCATTGTTTTCGATCACTACTGCTATCTTTCCTTTGTACCGAACCGAGCGAGGTGAGGAGTAGAGTAGTGTGGTGTAACACTCCCCGTTGCCTCTACGCCTAAGGAGGGGCGACAGCCCATGAACAACTTTCCGCCAATCGTACAACGCGCACATAGCGGCTTCAGATTGCTTAGGTTTTAGAGATCAGCTGATAATTTAATTCTGCTTGCCTCTTTTATAAAGAGTTCTTAGTCAGGACCTTCGCGCTCTTGCGGTCTTCAGAGTTTTCGCCGGGCATCGGCGTTTGGCCTCAAGAGAAGCTCCTCCATACAACCATTACCCTAAAAGCACAAAGCTTCACTGACTGAGATTCTGTGGTGACTATTACTAAGGGCATTGCAAAATCCGTCAAAACCAGATTTCCTCTTGTCGGACGAGCGATTCAGTTAAGTTATATAAGTACAGCTCTACACCTCTAAGCTTCTTTGAACTCTCGCAACTGCGCAGACAGCTTCCAGAAGGACTGGCAAGCACTTTTTAATTGTTTTTTCTTTCTACCTTTCCAATACTATCCCATCCATAATTCCGGCGGAAATAAAAAGGTTGTTTCCGAAAGAAGACACTACCGTACCTGTTTGAACTCCGGCAAGCAGCACCAAGGCAGCGACTGCGAGCGTTGCGGACCTCCAGGCGGTCATGTTGGGCAGTCTGTGAATGGGGCGTACCTTGCCGACAACTGCGATACCGCTGTGGCGAGTAACTCACAGGCACTGTACACGGGACTATATGAACCGAAAGCTTTAAATGGGCGCCCGTTACGATAGAGAGGAATGCGTGTCGTCGGTACAGATCGGCATTGTTCCTTCTTATCGATCACGAAGCTCTAGTTGCCCTGAGCCCGCCGGTGCATTTAGTTGATAACGCGCCTACGGTAGCTTATCCATTCCTCCCTCGAGATAGGAAAAATTACAGTAAGGTAGCGGAGGGCGGTGTGTCTGGACGCACACAGAGGGCACATTTTGGACTCCGGGGGGCGGCAGCAGTCGGCGCGTGCTTCCGAATCGTGACCCCGTTCCGCGTCACTAGTAAGTGAGGTATCTCCAAGAGTGACCTCATTCGCGTTGACTATTATCAATGACGCTTCTCCCATCTGAGATATAAACCTTTTTTTAGAAACAACATATGGGCAGTGACTGGAGAACCACACCAGAAACAGGTTGGAATTACGGGCAAGCAGCAGTATGTTATAGAACCAGCAAGTTTCTCGGCTTATATTAATTTTGTGGGCTTGACAAACTAAAAACGGCACTGGCATCTCGAGCCGCTAGAAAGCTTGCTTCACCGGTTACGTCTTGTGGACCTCTAGCCCAAACCTTGGTACACACGAAGCGTACGATGCTACTGTGATTGGTGTGCGCGGGATGGATCAGCGCCGCAACGAGATCCATTGGGGTCGCTGAGTTTATAATTCCCTCACATGCCCAGAAAAATTGGACTACACAGCAGGGCCCACGCACACCAAGCAAACCCGGCCCTGATGCCCGAGCTCGAAGGCGACCTCTGACCTGACGCTTCGGCTTCCACCCGGCCTACCGCAACGGAAATCGCCTTCGTGCCACGTTCAAGAACGCTTACAATTTTTTTTAACGGTCTGGCGGATAACCCTGTACGTTCAGTCTCTAAGTACGACGAGACCATGGCACGCATTCTCTGTGCATGCCTTGCATACAGGGCCTAACGGCAGTGTCTATGCAATTCGCCGGTGTGCCTTAATGCACGCCCGCTGACGCAGATGAAGGTTCTCACACAGTGGCCGCGGTGATCACGCCGCGGGTGAAGCCTGCGAAGCATGGGACTCTCTTTACGGTGGCTTTTTTGCGTTCCCCGTTTCCTTACTCTCTGGGAAGCTGTTGGACGGCCCGAGGGGCTCTTGTGTGCGGGTCCACATCTCTAACTGCGCGGTCACATGGACCCTCAATAAAGTCTGCTGACGACTGCTTAGGAGAGATGCAGTCCAGAAATGACTGGGCTTCGTTCTCTCTCAATTAGTGGCGCTGGTAAGCCTTTGGGCCTGCAGAAACGAGCAGAGCTTGCAGTTTATGCTCACAAATACTCTCAAGGGACCAATAATCGTTGCCGAAGTGTTCATGCTGCTTCAGAGCTGTCAGAGCAGTGATAGGTAAGAGCGAGGTTCACGTGGAAACGTGAGTTCTCGTTCGTTTCTAGGCGGTGTAGAAGCAGAAATGGAACTGCATTCACCTCAGATTTTTTTTCTGCGATCTCAAACTTTTACGAACAAGCCGCGAGCAAAGGAGGAGGAAAAAACGTTTATTAAGCAACCCTTAAAAGGAAGCCAGTGAGGGTGGGGATAAGGATAAGGGGGTTGCAGGAACAGGTGGGCCCTCGCGGTCGCGCTAGGTGGCCAGGAGCCCACGGGCCCTGGCGACCTCTGTGGCCCAGGTCACCATCCGGAGCTGAACCTCCGGCTGTGAGCTGTGCAGCACGGCCCCCCACCACTCCCGTTCGTCAAGTCTCAGAAAAGGCGGAGTTGGAGTATTAGGGCAAGCCCTAAGTATGTGATAAACATCCGCCTTAGGGTGCTGGCATAAGTATGATAGTCCCCTGGGTGCTTGAGGGAATACAGGTAAGGGTTCGGAAAAATGTCTGTCTAAATCTGTCGCCAAACGTCTTGCTCGGCCTTATTTAGCGATTTATGGGTAGGGGAGCAAACTAGTCGGGAACCCCGATAGTGAAGCGTGACTTCATGGTACGTCATCATGCGTTCCCTAGCACGACGGAACGAGGGGAGGCCGTCCACCGCGCGGTCGACGAGTCCTCGGGCGTGATTGTGTGCAGCCGTATTCCCCGGGTGTCCGCAATGCGCAGGAACCCAGATAAGTGTGATGAGCCGACTCGGTGGTACAACACTGTTCAGAACACGATGTGGTGGCGTGTGAACCCGTTGTTTAGCGAAATTTCGTATCGCTGATTTAGAATCCGAGAATATGTATTTTGCATTTGTTTGAGTAATGGCCAGGGCTATAGCGGCTTCTTCAGCCTCGATGGGATGTTGAACGCGATTGAGAGTCAGAGCTGAGCAAGGATTATGATCGCGGTTAAGTACCGTGATGGCATAGGCTGAGGTGGTAGAATATTCTGCAGCATCTCCGTATGCGACTGTTGGATCCCTAGCGTAGTGCTTATGTAGGGCTGTTGCCCGAGCTGTGCGACGATCTTTGTCATGCTCAGGATGGGCGTTTCTGGGAAGAGGGGGAATATAAAGATTTTTTGCAAGGTCGAGAGGAATGTTATGCTCTATTTGGTCGTCGAGGGTGATTTTGAGCCGTTTCAGAAGATTCTGTCCGGTAGGTGTTCGAGATAGGCTATAGTATTGCCCCGTGAGGTGGGCTGCAATTAGTTCTGCCAGGGTGTTATGCACGCCTAGTTTGAGAAATTTGTTGCTGGGGGTTGAATTCGGGAGGTGAAGGGCAGCCTTATATATACCCGTGATCATTCTGTCTATCTGCTCTTCCTCTATCCGAGTGAGATGCAGATAGGGGAGAGTATAAATGAATTTGATGATACAGAAGGCTGGAACGAGACGGCGCGTGTCTGCCTCCTTCATGCCTCTGTGTTTAGTATTAATTCTACGAATGATCGCAGTCGTATTCTGGACAGTGCGGCGGAGGGATTTAATGGTGACTGTGTTGAAGCCGTCATTCGTGATGAGCATACCCAAGGCCCTAATGACGGGCTTAATTGGAATTTTAATGTCTTCAAGTTTGATGAGAATTTGTGGCGGATCAGGATCCGGGTATCGGGGTCTGATTATAAGGAGTTCTGATTTGGCAGGCGAACATGCCAGGCCTATACTTTGTGCATATTTTTGGACCGCGTCTGTTGCATTTTGTAATGTTTCCTCTATTTCACCGCAGTTTCCTGCGCTCGTCCTGCGCAAGACGATACAACGCTGTATCGTCTTGCCTTTCTTTGTCCGTGTCTTAGGAGTGCGCTGTGTTTTTCCTCAATATGAACTACCAACTAGCCCGCTCTTCCACCCTTGCATCATCCGCATAGTTGGAGTGATAGAGGTGGGGGATTTTAGACAAGATTTGAGCAAGAGGGATGAGCGTGATGTTGAACAAAAATGGTGAGAGAACTGCACCTTGTGGCGTGCCTCGGCTGCCTAGTGGGAAGGTAAGATATGTGACTGATCAGATTTCGAACTCCGCGGTCCTGCCCGTAAGGAAAGCTGTCACATATGCATAGGTGCGCTCTGCCACGTGCATTGAGCTCAAAGCTTGTAAAATGGCCGAATGTTGCACATTATCGAATGCTTTGGTTAAGTCTAAAGCAAAAAGTGCTTTGGTGAGGTGAGGTATCGATGGATCAAGTATGTCTTCCTTGATCTGTAGCATGACGTCCTGTGTTGAAAGGTGGGGTCTGAAACCGAACATGGTATGGGGGTAGATGTTGTTCTCTTCCGTGTGTCGGATGAGACGGTTTAGGACAACATGCTCCATGAGCTTCCCCGCACATGAAGTTAGAGATATGGGCCGTAGACTTTGCAGGTCTAACGGTTTGCCTGGTTTAGCTATAAAGGTAACTCTGGCATGTTTCCACTGTTCTGGGAGCGTGCCAACTTCCCAATGCTGATTCACGAATTCTGTGAAGGCCGCGACGGTTTTGCCATCCAGATTTCTCAGAGCCTTATTGGTGACTTGATCTGCTCCTGGTGCTGAAGTGGTCTTGAGCTGCTGTAAAGCTGCCGAAACAATTTTTCTGGTATCTGTCTGCGTGCCTAAACGTACACAACATAGGACCTCTGGTTCGCCGATGATGCCTTGGTCTTGCGGCTTCGTGTTCATTGACAGGAGAGAATCTGGTGCAGCGTTATTAGCGATTCATTGTTAAACATTGTTATTGACAATCCTGAGCTAAGTCAGATAGTAAACGAAAGGACAGTGTGCGTGAATCACATTCGGTGCGACAAATAATTGTTAACAACGAGGGCCTGGGTGTGCGAGATAGGTGTCGTGCGAACTTACTGCCAGGGATGGAAGCCAGTATTTTTGTGTACGCTGCATTCTACCTATTTGGTGTCACTATCGGGCATCCAAAAAAAAAAACTGTATTGCTTTGTAAGTGTTCTTTGCTGAAGATACTATGTTATCCAGAGACATTGTTTTGCGAGCTTTCTTCCTCGGCTGTTCATTGACATCGCTGCCCGAGGCTCCTGAACAAATCTACACATTCGTAATACGGGTTGTCATATAGAGTTAGCCACATGAATCAGCATGCTTGCACCATGGCCATGCATTCTAGCGAACGCATCTGCTATGAAGATTTAAGCGTAATAACTAGATGCCGTAGTACTGTTTTTGCGTATATGCACACGAGCTACGCACATCTGAACATTTTGATGATATATTCTTCAATCGCTGGCCTCGCAGTTTCTTTTTGACATGATCCTTTGCTCGCGGCTCTCAACTCGATGCTCTTATAGCCAAGCCGCAAGCATAGGATCATGTCAACAAGAAACTGCAAGGCCATCGATTGAAGAATATATCATCAAAATGCGCAAATGTGCGTAGCTCGTGTGCATATACGCAAAAACAGTACTACGGCATCTAGGCATTACGCTTAAATCTTCATATATTTCAAGAGATGCGTTCGCTAGAATACATGGCCACGGTGCTAGCATGCTGATTCATGGGGCTAACTCCGTATGAGCAGCCGGTATTACGAATGTGTACATTTAGTCAGGAGCCTCGGGCAGCGATGTCAATTACCAGCCGAGAGAGAAAGCTCGCAAAACAACGTCTCTGGATAACATAGTATCTTCAGCAAAGAACACTTACAAAGCAATGCAGTTTTTTTTTTTGGGTGCCCGATAGTGACACCAAATAGATAGAATGCAGCGTACACAAAAATACTGGCTTCCGTCCCTGGCAGTAAGTTCGTACGACACCTATCTCGCACACCCAGGCCCTCGTTGTTAATAATTATTTGTCGCACCGAATGCGATTCACGCACACCGTCCTTTCGTTTACTATCTGACATCAGCTCAGAATCGTTAATAACAATTATTACCAATGAATCGCTAATAACGCTTCACCAGATTTTCTCCTGTCAATGAACACGAAGCCGCAAGACCGCGGCATCATCGGCGAACCAGAGGTCTCATGTTGTGTACGTTTAGGCACGCAGACAGATACCAGAAAAATTGTACTTCATCAAACACGTCGGTCAGCCGCCGCGGAAGCGCTGCGTCGAGCCAGGCACTCAAGTGAGTGGGCGATCCATGCCGGCGCTTAACCACGTGATCGCAACTGGCCAATAAGCGGCACTGCGGTGAAGAGAAAATAGCAAACGTCATCCGCACAAGGTGTGCCACAACAGGTAGGAGTTGCGCCTCGGTCGTCGCAGACTTTCAGGCGCAATTAAGTGGATTTTTTAAAGAGAAATCTAGTGAGAGAATACGGCCTCAGAGGAGGATGTCTGGACGTTCGGTCGCCCATAAGTTTAGAAAATAAACAATCGTGCTTACAGCTTTGCATGAAAAGTTTACTAATTATTTCTAGCTATTTAATTTCATATCAGATATTAGGTATGCTAGTGACTATATATGTAGGTTATAAAGTAGATGATGTACGTAAAAAAAGCCTTTCACGTAATGTCCATTCTTTGCTATAAATAATTCCTAGGGCTCTCATTTCAAACACTTTATACACGTAGTCTTTGGCAAAAATGTACAGCCCAAGGGGTTTGCTTCCAAGCAGTGTAGCGGGGCTCCTAAGCACATCTGACAGTCCTAAGCTGGGGAGGGTTGGGGGCTTAAGTGCCTCCCGCCTTCGTGAGATTAGGGTCCCTGAGTATGCAAGAGCAGCCGCGCCGCTGCAGGGCTCAGGAGCAGACCCCTTGGGCTGTATACTTGTATACATGCTGTACACATGTTTATCGCAGGCGCTTCGTGGGGATTTAGAAACGTAATCCGACGATTTCCTCACCTCCATTAAAGCTCCTAACTACGGTGGCACCAGCGGCCTTTACACGGGTAGAACAGCGCGCAGCAACACTTCGCATCCGGGAACGGCGATACCTGTAGCGCCTGCAAATGCCTTTCTGTTTGAACAAAAAAAAATCGTTTGCGAGATCACCGTTATTGCTATCTCGGACTGTATGATCGATGTTAGATATGATTTGCCAGCGCATCTCTTGGCCCTTCTCTTCATTTTCGTTGTGCCGAAAGTACATGCTTCTTTTCTCCCTGTGTTCAAGTGCAGCAGGAGGTAATCGTGCGGAACCTCGTTATAACGAAGTTGAAATAGCCCTGCGATTGCTTCGTTACAGCCGTAGCTTCGTTATAGCCCGCGCTGATCGAGCTCCCAAGGGGAGTCGTCATTCATTTGTTATATTCATTATTTCGTTACAAGTCGTTTAGTTATAACCAGGTTCGACGGTATACATCATACGCCGGACGGGCCTTAATCTTCCTGCCTGAGGCGCTGCGTACGGCGCACCGAAACTGGCCGTAATGTCCGCGTTCTCATGACGATATTGTCACGCAGTTGTTACTGCAGTCCGGCGAAAAGAAAAACAGCGAGAATGACTCCTTAATGAAACTCTTTTATTTGGGCTGACTTGCGCCCGCAAAGAACTGCATCACTCGCCGGCGGCGTAGCAACAAGCGTGCTCGGCGGTCGTCGAACAGAATGCCAGCCGTTCTCGGCCGTGCTCTTTTCAAAGCTGATATCGAAGTTTCGAGATACAGCTTGGAAAGTTACTAGAACATTCTGGAACAACGTAGAACTGGCTCCGCCTGGATGGGATCAATCGAGATAAATCTAGACGCGTCTTGCATTACAAACAAAGCGATAAAGCGGCGTGCCGGCAGCTTTGAAGACTAAACAAACAAACACTACAAAGATTCTCGGCAATATCTTCAATAGCGCGAATATTTTTTCTAATTGTTGAGGTTAAGTTACTTTCGACTGTGCTATTGAGCTCAAGTACTCGGTTTCGATAATGGATGCTTGCTCCGTTTCGTCTCTCTAGTTCCGAGTTCATAAAGCAAAGCACAGGGGTTAAAACCAACGTATTTGAAGCTGCGGACCTCATAAGGTGGTGGAGCGTGCCTTGGACATCTACATGTTTAAAAGTTATTCCGCCTACTTGTTTCGAGCATCAGTAGCAGCTGTGCAGTACTGTGGAGCATCGGTAAGCATTCACTTTGTCTGTTAAAGTGTCGTTCTTCCTGCACAACATCAGCAGCGGGTCATTTCTATCGCCTGTGAAACCGGTCGCTAAATGGCGCTAAACTAAATGCTACATAAATGGTAGACGCTAAACTAAATGATACATATTTCTTTAAATGTTTGTACTGATGACGATTGTCTGGCACAATGTGGGAACTGGTTTGCGTTTTTTGCGTTTAGCGTTTCAAGAATGCTTTGTGGGGTAGCGCAATCGTAATGTGGTTGGAAACATATGCAAAAAATAGGCGCTCATATGCAAAAAATAGGCGCCTCTAGTCGATTAAGGTATGCAAGCGACTTCTGAGTTCTGATAGTGGCGCTGGAACTGAACCTGGAGTCTATGGTTTTAATAGTGGGCTAAAAACAAAATTACAGCAGCATTTCTTTTGTGCGCGAAGGATAATTGTGCATATCTATTCGCCACACGCTGAACAACTTCCTTGCTTTCTTTCTATGAGCCTCCTGTATGCCAGGGGTAATTCTATAGATTGTAGAGACAGCCTTACGGCAGTTACAGAGGCGACGGTTGGGCACACCAAGAACATTCGGGTGCCTCTCTAATTAAAATGGTCTATAGAAGTTCTATAAAATTTCTATAGACTCTGTCTTGGCTTCTTATACACAGACTGTTGTGTCTAACCAGAGCGCATAGACAGTCAATACAGAAAATCTATTAAAAGTGTATCGCCTAAAAGCTATAGATTGTCATCGACTGTCTATAGAATATCTAATGTATAGATTCTAGTCAATAAGAATCCTGCATAGACAGTCTATGGACTTTATTCAAAAAAGTCGATGAACAGTCTTAAAACTGTCTGAGAAAGTTTGTTAAGGGCTATGCACTATGGGAATGTTGGGGTCTAGCCGCGAAGTACGCAAGGGCTCGCTCATGGTGTCGAGATGCCCCAAACGAGGCTTGCGTGGGCACAAACTCCCAAGTGCGACAGGCAGAAAATTTCTACTGGTAGGTAAATTATGCCGTTTTGTACATTTACTATATGCAGCCCTTGAGGCGCTAGTTCAAGGCAAGAATTCATTACGAATAGTAATAGCTTCAAAATCACTTTTATTCCATGAATAGTATACCCATTGAGAATGTCTCCACAGTTAAATACCTAGGCATTCATATTTCGCCTGAACTAATGTTAAACAATCATATTGATGGAATTTTTAGTAAATCTTCTAAAGCACTTGGCTTCAACAGGCGTCACTTGCACCAAACTAGCCCTGCCACAAAACTTTTAGCTTACAGTAGCCTTCTCAATACGCATCTTTAATTTGGAACCCGCATAAAATGCACTCGATTAACAAACTCGAGTTGATAGAGAATAAATCAGCGAGATTTATAACTAGGGACAATTCACGCCATTCTAGTATAACGGTCATCAAAGCATCGCTAAAGCTAGCATCACTTGAAAAGCGAAGAATACTAGAATTATCACATTTTCACAGATTGTATCACAGCCACTCATCCTTCTCTACATCCTATATCAGATCCGCCCGCCGTATCTTTCCACGCTCAGACCATGCTCTCAAAATGTAACCAATGTTTGCGCGTACCCACTTCCTTAGTCATTCACCATTATTCCTTGCCATACATCTTTGAAACAAGCTACCGGGTGCTATTGCTTTCACATTACACCATGACACCTTTGTGCAAAAACTGAAGTATTTTTTTACAAATAAATTCGGAGTAGGAACACCCCAGTCATGTGTACGCTAAGGTCTGAGTTTTCTCTATCCATTTCGCTTGTGCTTTTGGATTTGTTTTGTGGTTGTATAATTAAGTGTGGAATATTATATTGTGGACTGTACACCCCCTCCCCCCTTCCCTTTATGTAACGCCCGAAACGGGCATTTAGGGTATGTGAATAAATAAGTAAATCTGCTGGCCACTCAATGCTCCAACCATGCTCCTGGACTCGCCTGAGATTCCCCGCAGGTTAAAACTGATGGCTAGTTGGCTGGACGTGGTATGAGGAATAGCAACAGCAAAAGCCCTGAAAGGAAACAGAACCATTCTCATTCGGGGCAACCATTCTGGTTTACCAAACAATCCCTGAATGTCCAGCGTTTGTTCTGTGCAAATGTGTTCGCCTTTCCTCCCGTTCCCACGGTGTCTCATACAATAACGGCGGTAGCCTCGCTTATGTACGATGGCGGGGGAAAAATTCTCTTTATCACCGCTAGCCTTCATACATAGAAGCAATGTAAGTATTACATTGTTAAACATGTTCTGAGCTTACCTAGCGCATGCGCAGTAAGAATACTTTATTTGCTCAACAATAAAAGCTCTTAGATTCTCCGGAAGTATGTTTCGACCGTCCACACTGCTTCAGGTGTCAGAGGAACGATCTTGAGAGGAAATCGTGCCTCATAGGAAACACCGATTCATTTCCTTCATTTCCCAGATATCGCAGTATAAATCCCTTCTGACAGAACACCTACTACTGGGGCTAGATGGTATTTCATCTCTGCGTGTCTTTGTGGGTCCGTTCATGTGAAATCAGTGCCTTCCAAATCTGCCTGATCGCTTTTGACGCTGTGTGCAGTCCTTACAGCTTGACATCACTGCTAGCAGGCAGGAAGGAAACAGAAGAAAAACTTGTGCATCTTTCCCATGGTCCCAGTACAGTCACCGACAACGGAATGTCCTTCTGTATAAATTTTTGCACAGTGTATTTTCTTTTTTGTTCTAATAAACTGATTCTGATTCTCGTCTTCTTATCACTAAGATGTCGTCAGTTGGGCGCAATGAATGACACAAGGAACCACACTAAACACCTCGGATATTTTTTTATTTCTATTTCTAAAACTCCGATGTGGCATTTAATGTACGACTGACCTGCAATAAGTAAGCTTGTTCCTCGGCAGCACAACGGGATTTCGATATTGTGCCACACCAGAAACTACGCGGGCTATGCATTTTCTCCAGCGCCTTCATGCCTTTCATGCCGTACCAGTCATATTTATCACTTGAAACAATGACCAAGCCGTGATACAGATATGCACAGCAGCGAAATCCTGCTTTATGCACTTCAACACCTGAGTGACCTTATCGCAATGAATATATGCATGAATGTCAACAGCGCACTTTCTTTCGATTTCATAAGTACGCGGGCTATGCATTTTTTCCAGCGCCTTCATACCTTTCATGCCGTACTAGTCATACTTATCACTTGAAACAATGACCAAGCCGTGATATAAATATCCACAGCAGCAAAATCCTGCTTTATGTACTTCAACTCCTGAGTCACCTTATCGCAATGCATATATGCATGAATGTCAACAGCGCACTTTCTGTTGATTTCATAAGTTTGCCTTTTGAGATAACCGCCTCTATTGGATAGAAAAAATGAAACAAAAAATCATTTCTTTAGAGAACTTCACTTTTCCAAGCCGGCCAAAACTACACTGCAATAAAAAACGTTCGACAGAGAATTTTGTAACTCAAGAACCACTCATCAGATTGCACTCATCGTACCCGTGATAGGATCAGTGCAACCACAACAACCTTTAATATCCCTGAACTCGCTGGTAAAGCGGCTAAGCTGTGTGGTGGGAGCGTCGAAACTTGAGTCCCATGCGTCGACGTTGGCAACGGTGCATTCGTCGAGCACTCTGTCGTCTCTTCCGTCGATTCACTAGACGACCCTGTTCCCACAGGAGTCGCTTCTGTGGAGTTTCCGGCTTTTTCCGTAGGAGCTTGGGTAACGGAGCCCTCGTACTCGTCGTACCAAACGAGGTCCATCACTGCCTGGATGATTCTGCGCAGGTGCCTCAGGCGGGGAACGTTGAGGTTGTCCTTTGCGCATTTTTTGAGCGCATGTTCCATGCAGTTGCTGAGGTTAAGTGACCACCTGCCAGAAGATGGGATTCAATTTTCATTATAAGCAACTTTAAACGGCGCGCCCCTCTACATCAGGCACAGAAAGCAGAAGTGGTTTTAGCGAGGCAGTCATCGGACGAAGCATGCGTCAGACTCGCTTTGCAAGGCACAGTACAGGAAGGAGCAAAAGAGATAAGTCAGCATTCAGTGGTAGAGTCTCCCTCGCTATATTTTTTCCATAAATGCTGAAGAAATAGATAATCGGAAGTAAAAAGTGTTGGATTAATTTTTTTTTTGCACTGGCGCAATTACAAAATCCAGAGAACAGCTCTTTCCAACTTGCCTTTTGTTTCTCGGCTTTAAGTAAATTAGCCCGAATTTCTGCCCTGAAAGAGCGCCGAAGTTTTTCCTATCCCCTACTCTAGGTGGCAGTGAAGCGGCGCAGGTCAAATAGCAATTCTCATCTTTCTGTTCAGAGTCTTCTTTGAATGAAAAGCGTTGTGTATACTCAATGCGTCAGTCTTCTTGGAGGCTATTTTGCTAGTGCCTATGGCGATCCGTTTCTCAGTGTGTACAAGCAGTAACAGACATAGCTCCAAAAGGGAAGTGAAAAAGTAGCGAGCCAGTGCAAACCTAGGGAAAAGACAGTCATAGCTGTTCCCAAGAAAGCAGCATGTAAAACGCAGGCGAGGGTCTCCTCCAGAGAGCTACAGCATGCTGTTGAGATAATTTTATGCGAAGGCCTTACGACTACCTTTTGTTGAGTATTGCTTTCTGTACATTATCTCCCGTAACGCTCCTGGTTCATTAGAGCTCTAATGACCACGAACCTCTTGGTGATCACGACTTAGTCCTCTGTCGTGGAATGAATTTTTTTTTTGCTTTTTTGTCCTCCGTCTCTTAGGCTGTTTATTCGTCAGTACCTAGTTTTACGTTTCGCGAATTTTGGGACTATTACACCGCCTTTTAAATTTCAGCGAGAAAAAACAATCTAGATGGATTGGTAATATTTCAAGGAGTGCTATGTAAACCGACGGGTCCGAAAATTATCGCGGGCCTACTCATTTTATTTTGAGCGTTTAGACCAGCTGTAGATATAGTTCACTGAACGCGCGCCAAGCATCTAACCACGCGTAAAAATTGCTGCGAATAGACATTTATTATATGGTTGTCATCAGCTTGTTTGTGTACGTAATTATTTTAAGTATTCCGAAACGAAGTGCCCACTACCTTGTACGCGCATGTTTTGCCCATTCCCGGCAACATCATTCATACAGCTTATAGAACAGTTATGTCTGTGGTAAATGTTGACACCCCACATCCACACGCTGTGCACACTTTCTAGTTTGCGAAATGACATTACCGCCTACAACTTAAAACATCACCAAATGATACTCGGCGCATCATGTGCGATTACAAACACTGCGACGATATTTTGGTTGGTTTGGTTTATGGGGTTTAACGTCCCAAAGCGATTAAGGCTATGAGAGACGCCGTAGTGGAGGGCTCCGGAAATTTCGACCACCTGGGGTTCATTAACGTGCACTGACATCGCACAGTACACGTTAAAAGAACCCCAAGTGGTCGAAATTTCCGGAGCCCTCCACTATGGCATCTCTCATAGCCTTAGTCGCTTTGGGATGTTAAACCCCATAAACCAAACCAACCAAAATATTTTCGCAGTGCTTGTAATCGCACATGATGCGCCGAGTATTATTTGGTGATGTTTTAAGTTGAAGGCGGTAATGTCATTTCGCAAACTAGAAAGTGTGCACAGCGACGACGACGCTGTGCACACGACTATATTTTGATCACACCAACAACTGACTTATTTGTATGTCACCGCTCTGACAATGACGTCACTAAGTGGCCGCATTGATGAAGTCAAGCTCCTTGTCAAACTTTTTTCACCACAGCTGTACCGTGGCGGCGAGAACCGTTCTCGTCTTACCTTCGTGTTCGTAATTATGCATCTATGTTTGAACCACCACTGCACCAAGGAAACAATATAGAAACGAAGGCTGAAAGATGCCGCACAGTGATGCAGTCTAGCATGACGCACTCACTGCTCACTACACCGAGCTATAAAGAAAGTCAAAAGGTGCACAAAAAATTATATCGCAATCGTATACGTACTCGTAGTTCGATCTCCTCAATGCATCACCCATCCCTGCTTCTGGATGGTATTGAATTCGACAACTCTTCATTTCTTTCTTGTTGACACATTTGTTGAGGTGGGATATGGCTAGGTAAAGAAAAAAGAAAGCATGACGAACAAAATATTTCTCAGGGCTCATAAGTCACGGCGCGCGCTTCCCCACCTTCCGCGCTCTTCAGGTTGACCTTACACTTAGTGGAATTATACAGGACTCAATATTGTCATGCGCAAGTGGTCTGGCTGTCGATATGCGTATTCAATTTTCTGAATGAAGGTCTAAATATATATAGGCATGCCCGAGTAATAATCAAGTTCCTTAATAATCGAGTGGTAAACAATCCACACTACCCCGTGAAAAATGCTCTAATGGACACTTGATAGCAATACACATCGCTCTTCGCTAAGGCTCCCAGGAGGCCAGGTGTGTTGCTTGGGTGTATAATAGAGTTGTGATAACACAACAGGAGCTTAAAAGCTGTGAAATCTTAAGGAGTACAACTCTTTTAACTGCCCAGGTGTTTCCAGTTACGGGTACAGAGCATGACATAGGCCTATTAAGCAAGCCCTGCCTCCTAGAACCTTTGGAACAGTAATGTGTATGGTTGTCAGCTATGCAGTTGTTCAAATCAAAATAGTGGTGAGCAGTGATGCCGATACCGAAATTTCATGGGAGTGCTTCAACGAATTTAAATCTTCCTGTCAGACATGACGAAATGAAATTCACAAATCAAAACTTTGAAGTCAGTCTCACAGGCCAGTCCTCTCGATTGTGGCTTTTTCTTGTTTGCCATCGCATTTCTGCTACTTATTTTTGCGCGCATAGTCTTGCTTGCATGTCTGGTTTTTACCTTCTTATTCTCCTGAAGCAACTCTATATATTTGTCACGTTGAAGAAGCCCTACAATGTGGTGCATTTTCAGATTCCATAAACACGCGAAAATCTCCTGCCCAGTTGTCCACGCATCGGATTGTGGTACTAGTTTGATTGTGGTAAGGTGACTCAAATATCTAGTTATTCCACAACCTAAGTGAGACTAAGCACACAAGGTGAATTAGTAGTTCTCGTTGTGGCTCTCCATGGTTAAATTTTAGTTCCCTACCAAACGGCCAAGACCACTTTATATGCGTACTATACACGAAGCTCAGTACTTGAATTGCGCATGAGTTTCTTTAGCTGCATAACCCTTAAACACAACATAAAGTTGGAGAAGCACAGAAAGGCAGCCTGGATTCTTCTTGGCCAAATACAAGAAAGCTTTGCGCGTCTTAAGCGGAACATACTCTTCAGGGGGAGGGTTTGAATAACCTTTGAAAGCGCCTTTAAAGCGCTATATTTTTCAATTATGTTTTCTATTCTTTAAATTTTTAGGATGCAGCCACCTCAGTGTAGTGTCGTACAAGGTAATTCAGAGAATGAATGAGTCACTGAAAACAAAATAACACACAAATGAGCATTCAGCCATAGTTAGGCTCTTTCTTCAACTTAAGGTGATGGTCCCACGCTTCCACGACCAGTGACCTTATATTGCAATATTTGCGTGTTCGCTATGACCCTTCAGCTGATGATGGGAAAACAAGTTTTACACCCATAGTAAGAAAAATGCGTTTAGACTTCAATTGTATGTGTTGTTAGTGGCAATTTTAGGTGGCATGAGCGGAGTGAACAAAGATGAATTGCCTAAAACAATTCTCTTCGACTTGGAGCTTGGGTGTACTGTTCTGGAAAAATACTGCACCAAATGAAACAGCACAAAGTGAACAAGGAAGGGGGAGGCGCAAGCGGGCATTCAAGAAAACGAAGTGAGGTTACCTCACTTTATTTTTATTTTTTTTTGCTTGTACGCTTGGAGCCTAAGGGGGCTTTCCAACGTTTCCACAAGTACCCTGAAGATTCTCCCTCCCTTGTTCACTTTGTGTTGTAAAGAAACACATCTACCTGCGCTCTCTCTACAATAAACACCAAAAATAGGGCTGTTTCTGCAGCGTTCAAATGAATTGCTAATCTCGGTAACCGACGAGAGCTTTTCGGCCCCAATGGATACAGTTTTAAAACTGTCGCATAGAAAAAAACCAAAAGACACAAAACTGATGCATATTAGGGACTCAAAAATTGAAGAGGACAATTAGGCTCCCTTTAAGTGTATAAGGCGATAGCGTAATTGGTTAATTCCAATATATGCAGAAGTCGTCATTCTCTACATTACATGCTTAGGTCCCTGGGTGCCCTCGTACCCCTCCCGGCGCAGGGATACAGCGGTTAAGGGACGTACTATTGCCCTGCGATGGCAGGTGCTGCCACCGGTGGGCCTTGTGCAACCCAGGTGGCTCTTCCCGAGCGACCAATCATTAATTTAATTGCCACCTGTCATGGTGGAAAGTGTGCACACAATCCGGTGGGCAGGTTGGGATGACGCCACAAGGACACGCGACATAGGCGGCCCACCTGCCTCACTGTCACTGTCACAATACCAACGAAGCGTTAGTAGCCTCCGGTATGCACAGCACGAGCAAATTTGGCGTATTTGTGGATCGCGCATATTTCGTTAAGCGTGGAATTTTTTTTACCTCCACTTGTTACTTTTCGTTGCCCATAGTTACCCGTCAGCCGGAAACCCTCTCCTGTGGGTCACTTGGAAGCCAATGGGCTTCTCATTACCGTCATTTTTGTCATTGTTTTTTTTTTTCAGAGCAAGAGTTCTAAATAACTACCTGCTGGAGACAAAAACCGCTCCTCGGTTGCTGAGGTTTACATTTTACGTAAACGTTGCAGAATCAGCTCTCTTTTTCGTGTCGTAGTTGTTCAAAACAATGCACGTAAGCAGGCAAGCCGAACATTAGTATCATTCTAGGCACTCCATTTTTGCTTACTACACTTGTGCCGACAGTATAATTACTCTAAGCAAAGCGTTTACCTTTGAAAGGGACACACATTTAACTTTGTAAGGAGTGAAAATTGTTTTTTTTTATCCGATGCGCGAGGACCACAGCGATCGCGCAAACATTGTAGTAAATGGCCAGTGGCCGCGCAAGTCTGAAGTCGGCCATGTTAAAGTACGAGAAATAAACAAACAAGCATTGAGGACGGCAAGCTAGATTTAGGTGCCACGTCAACACCTTCATAACTTTGCACCCTGGTTCTTTTGAAGAAATTTTTATTTCAAGTGCCTCATGTAGCTTCGTAGCTGATTCTAGGCTAGCTTTTCGAGTGTAATGGCAACGAGCTGCGGTGGTGGAAGAGTAATTTCAGAAATTAGGAGAAAAAACCGCCAAGTGTCGCTTTCGACTGCGGTGATAACTGTCCTAAAAAGATTACCTTCGAGGTTGAGAAAAAAATTCAGTGAGCTGCTTTTGGTAATGTTCCCCGCATTTTTTTTCAAATTTTTTATATGACTTGTTTAAACTTGGATTATTTTAATCGAAACATACTTCCATACTGCTTGCCCTGATGTGGGCAAACAATGGATAGCAGCGTACGGTCGCTATAAGGCGACATACTAAGACGTCGAAAGCGATGACGGCGTCCGCTACCTTGGAGAAAATTCAAAAGAAAATTTGTAAAGCTATATTAGTATTGATGGCTGTCAGGAAACGAGTCTTCCAGGTGACTGAGGCTCACGTGGCAGTGCAGTAAGACTGGTGATATTCTTTAATGATGATTCAACATGCTCGCCCAGTGGCTCTTTCAGGTCATTGTGAGCAGTAGTCGCTCAATTTTATCATCATAATCATCATCACCATCAGCAGCAGCACCAGCCTATCACCACCGGAGGACAAATACCTTTCCAATATCCTTGCAATTATCCCTGTCCTCGAAATACTCTCCTCACAAACGCATAAACAGGTTCGCGCGAAGGCTGTGAAAATTGGCACTTGTGTATTTCAGAGCAGGAGGAAGAGACACAAAAGTGAGAGCTGCTTCTTTAATACAATTTTTTTAGAGGGTGCTTTTAGTGTATGCGACGCCCCATCTTGACAGACGAGTTTGGACCCCGTCCAAACTAAAACTGAAGCCAAAGTCAAATATCCGAGTCAGTTAAGCCTCTCAGAATTGGTCTCTATATGGCATGGGTCAATTGAGCGAAATCTCACAACCAGTTCTTGCCGATGCTGCCACATTTTAGCCCTGCTGAGGTAAGCAAGAAGGAAATCCGCAGGGGAGTTTCTAGCAGAGTTTTAAAAAGAACAACTCAAAGAAAAAGTTTTCCTTACCAGAACATACGTTTTCATTTGTGATAGCCTTTTCAAGCGTGGAGTAGCCTCTTTCCATACTCTCGAAACGCTGCTTCTCATTCTCCGAACACAGGGCGTATTCAGACTTACAGGAGTCTTGAGTCGGAAATAGAATGGTTCTGCATGCAGAAAAAATATAAGCAAAAACATTTAGGTAAAAGCTATTGTGCATTTCCCACGCGCTACAAAGCTGGTATGCAGCATTAGAGATAGCATTTATAACTAGCTTTCGCTCTCCTAGACAAGTCAACAAGGAGTCAAAGGCTGCTCTAGAAATTAGACAAACATGTTTAAGCCCGCACCATCCTCACAGAACTTTTTTTTGTGACAGAACCCCTTAGGTATTTCTATGTATCACCCACTGACACACAATGCTCTCCTGGTTATTGTTTTTTTCACTGCTATCTATTACAGTGACATTTTTTTGAGCGAAACGCATTGTTGCATTACAGCGTCCCGAGGCTGCTATGGTGTTTATACCCCAAGATTGTTTGGTTCTTGCTAATTAGGTCAACAGTTTGCATCAGATTTTTTGCTGTTTATATGGTCGGATTATTTGTATCAATGGGAAAATATCATTAAGTTATTTTAAATAGTAGTTCAGAGTATGAATACTTTGACTTTATCTCAGTAATGCCTGCAATCAAGTAGCTCCAACAGTCTGCTTCGGAGTAATCTGGCTGTGTTTTAAAGTCAGCATTGATTCCGATATATTAGTGGTTGAATTTTGAAATACTGTTAGCATACACAACAACACTTCGTGAGGATAAACTCGTCTCCTAATCACAAAAGTCAAATAGGCCACCAACGAGCCGGCGGATGACTCCGTACAATATTTATATCCGAATAACTTCTATAAACGCGCTTCACTTGACTATAAATCACCCTCAGACTATAAACCATGAGGGTTCACAGTGTTTTATTTGGAGGCGTTACCAAAGGAAATGCAAAATACGCATGTGCATCCCCCCCCCCCCCCCCCCCTGCCTTGTAAGTAATTATACGGGAATAGTTAGTGATTTCGAAGCGTGCCAGGTATGGTGCAGGGAACAGTGTCTATGGTGCTTATCACTCAGTTTCTTTTCTTATCGCACGTGCTTTCGCCAAGTTAGTGCTCAGCTTTCACAACTGTAAAAATCCGAGAAAAGAGTGTCAATCCTTCCCGAACACCAAATCTTAACATAATACATGAGGCCAGTAGGGTACGCTTGCGCTCGAACTGACGATGTTTCCTCAGTAATCAAAAACTGAACTCCGTTAGAAGTCATGGATGCCGAGTATATTGTGGCATCTAGATGCTTTTGCACACCTGCGGCTCCTAAAGTGGGGGTAACTACGAATCGCCTCTACTGACGCATACCAACCTGTTACAAAGCTCGGTTAGGTACTTCTTGTCAGCGCCTGGTTCGGAGCTGAGCAAGAAGTGTTCCGTGCCGAACAAGTAGGCGACTTCCCAGTAGCACCACAATCCGCGATCCACATCACAACCAGGAGCGCTCTGGTTAGTACCTTAGAAATAAAAGTAATAGGTGGAGTAAGGAAGGAAACGAGCTTTTATGCACACTGGAAGTGCCTATAAAGCAGTTTGGTAGCGGTTACTGCTGCATTAAAAAGTCAGAAGGCAGTAAAGTTATCCTAGGCTGTGTAAAAATTTGGTATACCTTCAGAGTTGCGCAGACGTGTTCAACAACCCGTGTGACAGCAGAATCATAAGCACGGCTCTGAGCGATAATAACATTGAACGATGTTACACTTTCCTAGATTATTACCATATTTTTTTGTATCTGTACATGCAAACCAGTGGGTGATCTGAATTGTTAGCGTGTTCTAAAAGAGTAGCTGTTTAAGCTCCTGAAGCTTTGCAGCTTTCAAGCTTAAAGCAAAAAAAAGCAGTTCTAGCAGCATCTACTAGCAATAATCGACACTACATTTCTCCGACGTTGTTAAGTGGTTTGCCATGGCTCAACTGCACGAGAATTAAGTTGATAATTCCGCGTTGTTTACGTTGAGCAGACAAACTTAAGCGTGTCCAAAGTAAAAGCCATTCATGAAGTTATTGTTTTGGTACCCTCTTGTATTTCAGGTAATAAATACATATATCTTGCAGTTCGCTGAACTTTGATATCAGTACCGCACCATGTGCGTTTTCGGGCCACCCATTGTTGATTATTTTTAAAGGCTATCTCTGAAGTTAAAAATAGCATCAAGGTGTCCACATAACTGACGCGACGGCAGAGACTCATTTGGCTTGTGGGTAGGCTAGGAAATGAATGCGACAGCAGCGCATCGCATCAACTTTTTAGCGCATCGTATTCATGTAAACGGTGGTAATGCGCTAAGAAACCGCATCGCATTAATGCGCCAGACGGGGGCAGATGGAGAATGGCAAGTCGACTTCAGCGGTGAATGGAAACAGGTTTGGAGGTGTCCCTCCTCCTTCTTGTCGTGCCTACACAATACACCCCGCCGGATAACAAAGCAGACTTGGCTCAAGATGGGGGTCACTGGATCCCTCTGCCGCGTGCAAAGGTCGAAGGGTCACTGTCCCACCGGACATGATGCTGTACGTGTAAGCAGTAGCGCATCGGCTCCACGGGATACGCTAGGAAATGCGATGCGCTGCTGTCGCATTCATGTAAACGCGGCTAGTGTAATATTAATAATTACCAGTGTTAGTGATAAGAAAGATAATCATCACTAAAGATAAGGCTGTAAAGAGCTTACCCGTGTGGTTAGCTCCGATAACCAGCGGCACTGTTATGAGGAAAGCAGCAGCTGTGGGTAGCATGTTGACTTCGTATTTGTTTCCGTCGCGTCGAATCAAACTGTTATATACGTTGAATTTGCTGAACCGAGACTACCCTTCACGCAGCAGCCAGTGGACGGTTGTTATTCGCGCCGTTTGCCGTAGCCTGTTAAAGTTTCCTTTCGTGGCCGAGTTTCATATTCTCAGCATGCGGATCCGCCCTCCAAACGTCGGTTATTGACAGCACACTACAATCTTGCTTCGCACAGCACCTGAGTGCGCTGGCCGACAAGCTTATTGAAACACGCTATCACACCCGGCGGCTCTACGACAGATCAACAGGCCGGTCAGGGACCCGTCCTTGAAACGAGTTTAGACTAAACTCCTTAGATGCCCTTGCGCCAAAGAAACCTAGCATCATAATCAGAGTTGCGAAACTTTTGCTAAGCCCCTGGCTCTTATTTTATGTCCGTCCACGACGTTTGCTGTACAAGCTTACGAGAAAAGTGGTAAAAGCCTGCCTTCCTCTTGTCAAACAGTATTCTTTCCTCAAATGGCAACCGTCTTATTTATTTCAGTGTTGAATGGAGACGAAACTGCTGTCTGTGTATATAAAGAAATAAAAATACGAGCAGCGTCGCCTACTGGAACGTAAAGGATTTTGAGCGAAAGAGTTCAGACAACTGAACGCTGCCAGTATCGTTGCTTTGAGGACACCCGCCCTACATCACACCCGGATAACCATTGACAAAACCACCGAATAGCTGCGATAGGAAAAATGGAACTTGATCTTTATTCTCTAACGGTACTTTGGAGATAGACAGGAGGTGAGTCATAGATTCGAGGTTCCAGATCAGTCTACAGGCTTTAATTCCCAGTGTTCCCAGTGTTTAATTCCCAGTGTTTAATTCCCACTTTAATGCCCAGTGAGCGAGCGTCGTCGGTGCTTGGGGCCGCCGCAGTGGCTCAGTGGTTATGGTGCTCGGCTGCTGACCCGAAAGACGCGGGTTCGATCCCGGCTGCTGCGGTCGCTTTTAGATTGAGGCGGAATGCCAGAGGCCCGGCCCGTGTACTGTGTGTTGTCAGTGCACGTTAAAGAACCCCAGGTGGTCGAAATTTCTGTAGCCCTCCTCTAAGGCGTCCCTAATAGTCTGAGTTGCTTTGGGACGTTAAGCCCCACAAACAAAAACCGTAATATTTCGCGGCGTATCACATTCGAGCTTAGGTTTGGTTACAGACCTCCTTCATTTCTGAAGTATCTCGAATTTTCAAACGGATTTCTTTTCGGTACGAACATTCGTGTCAGCCTGAAGTAATCGGTGAGCTGGTATGGTATGATGGTGAAACATAGCAACGGCACATAAACGAAGCAAAGAAAAGACGTTACACTTACTAGCCGTATTAAACAAATTAGGCGTAAATGCATATTAGAAGCAGCGCTATGCTGCGTTTTTTTTTTATCGTCCTTGTGCCGTTGCACGACTCATTCAACTTTCAAGTATTTTACAAAAAGTGCGTAAGAATTCAGCTAGCTGGAAGAAATCTGTTTCGTCCACAAAATATTTGAAGCCCTTTCGCACATTCGAAAGCATACTACTTTCACAGGCGTGCTCTCTAACAGGAGTCATTCAAACTAGTAGTACAGAAGGCACACGCTTCCTTGCCTGCCATGCGACATTCTGCATACTAAGCCACGCTGAATGGTTAACCATCCTGTAGTTTATCATATCCTGGCTGAAATCAAGAGCATGAAGTGAAGGCACCTAATGTGAAGAGCACAGAGGCGATAGTCCATTCCGACGGAAAGAAAACCAGGGCAGCATGAAGTCCGTTGCGGACATATTAGCAAGTATTCTGGAGCAGAATCACCGCGGCTACTGAGTTAATCGCCAATTGCAGATCATTGCAGAGATCTTCATCCTGCAGAAAACACAAGGAGGTTTAGGGCGATGACGATGCTGACAAAACTGTGACTTAAAAAAAAAACTGCTTCCATTTTCATCCTCAAGAATAGGCATGAAGTACATTGCAGGGAAAGCCTAGTAAAATCTCAGACGGTTCAATAAATGGTGTCAACCAAACTTGGGTATCGGCCAGTTTCGCTGGCTGCTGGAGTCTCCACTGCCCTCGCCCGCTCCTGTTTTATAAGCTAGGAAGCGCGGATGGTGGTAATGGTTGCTTTCAAAGTTTGACTAGTCGACACCATCAACTGCTTCTTTTCCAGCTGAAGAGCAGCGCACTTGCATGCGCCACCGCTTTCGTTGCTTTGCGTGTCGCCGCGTTGAGCCATTTAAACCTACCCGTACCAGCCACTCCCCACCTCCCCCCGCCCCACCCCGTGCCCCCTGCTTTCTCTTCACTCTTTCCCTCCACTCCTCATCGGCTTTGCCAACGCGTTAGACCCTCTTGGCCGCCTTCTTGTCCTCGTGTGCAAGTGGTATACGCCAATTACAAAACACAGACCACCGCCGCGGTGGCTCAGTGGTTATGGTGCTCGGCTGCTGACCCAAAAGACGCGGGTTCGATCCCGGCCGCGGCGGCTAGAATTTCTTTGGAGGAGAAATTCCAGAGGCCCGTCTACTGTGCGATGTCAGTGCACGTTAAAGAACCCCAGGTGGTCGAAATTTCCGGAGCCCTCCACTACGGCGTCTCTCATAGCCTTAGTCGCTTTGGGACGTTAAATCCCATAAACCAAACCAAACCAAACCAAACCAAAACACAGACCGAGAGCTGCTGGGTCGGCCGATTGGTATCAGTTATCGGGCCGCGAGGTCACTTTGTTTACGCCAGCGTTATTTTGAATCCCGCTCGGGGCTACGGCATGGGAAAGTTTTTGTTACGCTGTGGTCCATTCCGATGATAAAGTTTGAAATATTTCGCCAAAATTCGGCTTGTGTTTCGGCCTCATGTTCGGAACATTGCTCACTTGATTTTTGCAGAAAATAGGCGCCAGAAACATTTTATGCTTAAACAATTTATATTGCTCTCCTCCGCGCTCTCTTTCCTCTGTACGCTGAGGTGCGCGTGGCGTTGCTCAGAGCCAGCCTGCACTGTAGGCAATGTACGCACTTAATTTAGGATATGCATGACCAACAACTAGCTGCAGTTCACACAAAGCAGTGGCAGCTGTAAACTGTTCCGCAACTGCTTGGTTTGGTTTGGTTTGGTTTGGTTTATGGGGTTTAATGTCCCAAAGCGACTGAGGCTATGAGAGACGCCGTAGTGGAGGGCTCTGGAAATTTCGACCACCTGGGGTTCTTTAACGTGCGCTGACATCGCACAGTACACGGGCCTCTAGAATTTCTCCTCCAAAGAAATTCTAGCCGCCGCGGCCGGGATCGAACCCGCGTCTTTTGGGTCAGCAGCCGAGCACCACAACCACTGAGCCACCGCGGCGGCGCAACTTCCTCCTGTGTCGCGAATGAAAGCAAAGGCAGGTATGGATGCTGCTTCGTGACCAAGATAAGATTCTGGGGGTGTTTACTTTAGCAAGTGTTGACGATACGATGGCTGGTTGGGCTAGAGCTGTCGAGGCTGACGTCCTGATAAAGAGGTTGCTGTCCCTGACCATGCGTGGGTGGGGCGCGCCAAGCCACGTCTCGCGAAACACTAGCGATTAATTTTTCACAAAGCTCAAGAAAGTCATGACATTTCTTAAGAAGGAAGACTGAGACATTATTCCTGTCAGACTATGGGCATGTGCAACTCCAACAGAGGACAGCAACAACTGGAGAAGAAGGCTCTTCGGAGTAAAGGGCGGCTAGATATTTATGCACGCACAAACAAAAACGGCAGAAGTTAAAATGCTCTTTTCGCTGGTGTTCTTGTAAGTCCTTAACACCCCTTTTCTTCCTTATTCCAGAGACAGCTAGCCCCAATGGGAACGATCATAAATAAGGGCAAATAAGGGCTTGGTCTTCTTGGGTTGTTCTCCGAATACAACTGTAGCGGAGAACTTCAGAAGAAGAGAAGAAAGCAGGGAAGTGGAAGAGCAAAATAAAGGAGCAGCGCGGTGTCTGTCTCACTCTGGGTAGGCACCTGAATCGCGCAGCGAGGGATTCGGTAAGAGTAAAGGAGAAAAAGAAATAATACGGATACCACGCGCTCGTTCAGGGCTGTATGCGGAATGTCCGAAGAGTGTATGCTTGGAGTGAGGTTTCGCACTCAAAATACCCGCACCATGCAGAAGCTTCTGCACAGTAGCAGTTAAAGCGCAGTAATTAGGCTCTTTTATAGCTTCTTCAGCTGGGCTCGACATCGTAATGCCAAACCTTCAGTTTACGATCGGCTTCGAAACAATTCAACCGTGTGATGCAAAGAACTCACGAATTTTTCTGCTCTCTTCCCCTCTGGCTCCTACCACGTATCATGATTATTCAAGGCGCACAAGAAACGCTTGGCATTTATGTCCGAGCACTTTCAGATCCTTGCAATCACTTCATGGACCCACTTATCAGGTTATCTTCTTTTTTAAGCACCGGTCTCAAAGACCAGCTATTTGCTCTTCTGGATTCTCTCTGTGCTCATGCAGTGCTTGTTAGCCTTGCGTAAAGATCTAAGGTTGCCGGCAGATTCGCCCTCCACTTTCCATGGCTGTCACCCTGGGTTGTTCTCTTGGCAAGCACCCTCAGGCTGCGCATTAATCCGCTTGCGTCAAAACCTCCTCCGCCCACGGCAGCCATCCTCTGTGTCCTTAAGGGGTAGCCACCTTCCGGCCTCTCTCCCTGCCCCCTACACATTGAAAGGGGTATTTCTTTCTCTCCACTTTTTCCACCCTCCAACCATGGCAGGTTATTCTTGCTGAGTCATTCTTAGTCATTTTCAGTTTTGCTCAGTTATTTCTAGTCATTTTTGTTTTTGAGTACTTCTTATGGCTGCCACCTTCCGGGTTCTCACCTAAAAGTGGAGACGGGGATTTCCCTCTTCGCTTTACCACCTGCCAACAGTGGCAGGTGCAGTGGTTCGCAAGTGGTGTACAGCCTTTGTCAAAAGTTTGGAGCCCAAAGGGTTTGCTCCTGAGCCACACCGTGTGGTTCGTAATGCATCTCCAGCGCTCCAAATTTCCTGAAGGCAAGATGATGTCTGGTTCTGCCTCCTGCAATGGGTAGGGCTGCCACGAATGCTTCAGGAGTCCCACTACAAGGCTTAGAAGCAAACCCCCTGGGCTCTAAACTTTTGACAAAGACTGTACATCCTACTACGAAAACTTTTTCTTCACGGTAGGTCTTGTAACGCGAGCGCATTAAAATATTTGCCTATGTTCGTAGCCACTTCAGGGCTGCCGCACTGCAAACTTAACAGAGTGTTACAATGAGAGCGCTACTGACAAGCATTGCGCTGCTCTGACTCACAGCCTATCTATACACACACCGAACAGACAATACCTGTGCAGGTCGTGTCAGAATTATTCAAGCGGGCTTTTAATTCATGAACACCATGAGAGTCTATGCGTACTTTGCCTTGCAAGAAAATGTTCGGAACATTTCTCGCTTTTTAGTTAGATTACAACTACATTGATTCTTAAGACATTATGTAGAAAAATAATTTCCGGCTGCTGCTTCGAACCATTCCTTGTATGCCATTTACCTTAACGCTTTTAGTATTGTGCTCAATATCAATAAGCTGTTTGGTTTGCGTATACACCTCTTCCTTTTGAAAAAAGCTTAAATGGCGAATGTAACAACATGCAGCGTGTAAAACTCGACGAGGTGCCCGCCTCTTATTTTGAAAGCTTGCTTCTCGCATTTAAAGCAACATTTAATTATCACGCAACATTTAAGTATCACGAAATAAACATTTTATTAAGTACCCAAAAAAAAATAATTATCAATCCGAAACAAAAAGAATGCTTCCTGTTGTTCCATTTACAATAAAACCGGTTATACCGCTAATTATTAAATGCAAAGAATGTTTATTTCCGAAAACCAAAATCAAAAACAGAAAACATCTTCGAAAACTTGTGGATGCTATTGAAAAGGCACGAGGCTAAAAGAATGAAGGGAATAGCGCCGCTGCCAATTTGTGCTGATATCCAGTCCCAGGAAATTCCGGGGGGCGTGATATTTGCCCTCGATCCGCGAGAGCTTTAATCGGGTGCGGTCAAATAATTAAGGAGAACAATGCACGAGAGTGCGGTGAAAAAAAAGCTACAGAAGAACCGGTTGTGCAAGCCTCTGTTATAGGTTATTGGTGAGATTGGGGGAAAAAAAAGTAAGCAAAGAGCTCCGGCGAAACCAAGAGGCAAGGAGAAGAATGGAGAACATAGAGCTAGGAGGCAAATTCTCGGCTTATATTCTACAGAGGGAATAGCAAGGAACTATGCCAAGGTTTTTCTCTGCGGAAGCGTTACACAAAACCCTGTACGTGTCGCCCACGCATTGATAGAAATCGTGATAAACACGACAGGTTAGTTCTTACTGAAATATTGATCCATATTTGTTTCAAGTTTTTTCATAGTAGATTTGTGCATAATATGAGTATAAAACAATTCGATACCTCCATTGTTTCACGAATGAAATACGTCGTCAGCGCTGGCAAAAAAGAGACATATCGTTGCAACACGCTTCAATCGCGCGCCTAGCTTATTCGGAGGATGCAATTACGTGTTCCTATTTTATTTTTGCTGCCCAATGAAGTTTTGGTTATAACAGTTTCAGCCGCTGCTTTGTTCTTGAATAACGTATAGAGCCACTTCCCCATTATTGTGGCCAGGATATTTCAGATGGGGCGTTGCACATACGATCTTTGTGGTGGAAGGGAAACGTTTCAAGCCTGTGTTTATTAAATGCTGAAAATTAAAAAAATCCCGGCAGCAGCATTTTTCTGGAAGCTCTTACTCAAGTCTTACAGTGGTGGCTGCTGAATCGAAGCCTTTTCCACATCTCTGGCGGGGCTGCCTGTGGACTGTTCTCCATCAAACACTCTGTTTAAACACCATCAAGCAAAATTTCACTTACTGAGAATATAGAGTATTGATTGGTGTCATTGAAACTTATTTACGATCTGTTTTCTGCCAGAGGATATTCGCCCAAGAAAAGCAGCCATGAGTTACACCAGCACTGTACTGAAATTCTGCTACAGCGTACAGGTTTTCGAGCCTTCGCAACACAGAAAGCAAAAGAAAACGTCCTGCAGTAGCTTCCTCCCCAAAAAATTGGCAGACGATTACGATAGCCGCTACAGCGAAATGTCAGCTCAACTCTTCACGACTGGCAGGTGACATGTTACGCTACTAGCTACTCTCCGGGATCTTCCCGTGGCAGGCATCGTTCAGGTAGCGTTTCACTCTGCTTCTTGTGCAACCGGTTACCTCGACTACGCCGAATACATCGACTACGGCGACTACATCGACTACGGCGACTACGTCGACTACGGCGACTACGTCGACTACACCAACAACGCCAACGCCGATGACGCGAAACCCAGGTAAGGGCGCCTAAGAGTAGCGCTCTAAAATGCTTTAGTAACTGCAGCAACCACGTAAGCTACCTACCACTCTAAAAAAAAATTCGCATATTTGCAGCCCCTTAAATGGATACAAAGTATAGTTGCCACGCCCATAAAATGGGATGTGATAAGTTCAGTTGCACTTTTTTGCCGACAGCATTGTAGTTATACAGGGCTTGGTTTCTGGGCAATGGCATAAATATCGACGACTTTAAAAGACGCTGGTCGTTTTTGTTCGGCGCGCACTTTTAAAGGGAAGCTGAGCAGTGCGTAGAAAAAGCTGCCGGTAACCTGTCTCAATATACACTAGAATTACAGTGTCCTCGACTATTATAATGGCACCATGGCATGGCTTTTACGGCCTGACTGTACCTTCATGCAGTCAAATCAGATTTCCGGGGACCGAATCGTGTTCACAGGGTATTTTGTAGAATATATTCGAAACAGAAAAAAAAATATCCGCCATGGCAATAACCTTCGGCTAAACAGCTCGCACAGCAGCACGACGCCAGCATACGTCATTCAAAACAGGTGAATGCAGCTAGACTTGGGAGTTACTGTAATAAGTCGCTCTACGCTACTGAGGTGATATTACACACAGTGTCGTACTCAACACCTGCTCGTAATGGTTTCTTTACGTTTATATGCTCCAGCTAAACAGGCCCTCATTTGGAGCCAGGGCTGCTTCGTAGATGAGTTAAGAAAATTTAGTTCATTCTCAAATTTTGAGGGCGGAAATCGCAGCCATAGCTGAAGGCATCAAACCTGCAGCTATCCTATAATGAAAACGTCGAAGAGCCGACATCACTTTATATTGTGGAGGCCATGTTGAGGTCGCCCAGGAGGCGACCACGGCCACGTTTATTTGAGGCTGCCTGAGAAGAGGTAGCGACAGAGCAGCGGCGGCAGCGTCCGGCGAGGCCGAAGTCCAGAGCGTTCTCTCCTGCGTGAGCCGGCGTTCTCCTGCCCGTGCCCACCGCTTCGTCGTCTTCCGCGTGCCGAAGCGGTGGCGCTACAATATGTATGCTTGATGAACAGCTGTAAAGTTGATCGCAGAGTATAAGAGCACCCATAAACCCTTGCGCACCCTTGCATCCCATGGAGCTGCTTCTCGCTTCCACCTGAGCACCCATTTACAAAGAAGACAAAAAAAAATTACCAGTGCGCAAATACTGTCTTCAGCAGTGTTGTGACCTTAATGATGCAAATTGTTTTATTTGTACACGAGAATGTCAACGTGAACGCTATTAACAAACCTTATCTGTTGCCACCTAATTATATAAATACTCAACCTAGTGGCTGAAAGTTAGGTACCAACTGAGGGTAAGTGCTTACTGAATATACATAGAGAAAATTGGCTGAATGAAAACATATCGAGTTTTAACGGAACTGCGCTAACGAATGTACGAGAAGTATGCGGCATCATTTAAGAGCCATCTTGTACTGAGGCTAATTCAGTGTACGTTAAGGAACGTGCAGTAATCATAATTATTACGGAGCGGTTCACTTCCACTCGCCTCATCGCCGTGAGGGAAATTTTGGTGCCCAAAAACATGAAATTCGTGCTTATCAATAAACATATTCAATTAAGAGCCGCGCGAGGGCGTAACCGGAAGCGAGACATTGGGAATCGGGACAAATTAAATGGCGGCCTCTTTTTACACAATGAAGGAAAGATGTTATAGTAGACGGTAGCACAGAAAAAAATTCCAAGGCTTCAGGCAATGAAAACTTGCGCCATAGCAAATTCAGACTCCATGTGTCATCATGCACAGCCTCTGTCAAAAGTGTACAGGCCAAGGAGTTTTGCTTCTAAGCTGTTTAGCGGGGCTGCCTAGAGCACCTGGAAGTTCCAAGCTTGGAAAGATACGAGGACGCGAAGCCGCTCCTCTTTCGAGAAATGACGGTCCTTGAGGATGCATAATGATGCATACAGCCGGCCTCACAATCAAACCCCGTGGGCTCGTACGCTCGGCTACGGGTGTACCACTGACCAAGAAAAATTATATCACGCTATCAGGCGACTGTTTGGCATATTTTATTATGCTTCTGCTTGCTTGTGAAAAATCGCGATGACGTTCAGTGCAGCTGACTTATTTTTATTTTTCTCCAGTATTGAAGCTTTTTCTGAGCATGTTAGTGGTAATAAGGGAGCAATTACTCACTGACATCCACCCGAGCGCAGCCATACGGCTACATAGGAAAGCTATACAGCTTTCTCAGAAACTTCGTAGTTAAAGAAATCTTCCACCTTGGGGGATTCCCCTAAACATTTCACCAACACTGTTCCCATTTCGAGTTTTTGATCAATTCGCTCTCGCCCTACCATAAGCTTGCCGTCCCGGTTGGCTCAATTGGTAGAGCGACTGCTCCGGTGAAGCGGTGGTCCCGGGTTCGAACCGCGAACCAGGACGAATTTTTCTTTAACTACGAAGTTTCTGAGAAAGCTGTATAGCTTTCCTTTGTAGCCGTATGGCTGCGCTCGGGTGGATGTCAATGAGTAATTGCTCCCTTATGACAAATTTACTCCACCTTGGGGGATTCCCCTAAGCATTTCACCATGTTAGTGGTAAGCAGGGTCTAGAAAAACCTGAACGCGAGAAGTGAGCGAAAATTTCCTGAGCGCTGGCAATTTCCACTGAAACGGGGCAGAAAAAAAAACCTGCACGTTTACGACAGTACGATTGTTCTTTCTCCAGACCACATCCCATGTCAAGCGATACAATTGTTCTCACACGTAACAGGGGGCGTCTCGGTCCTCTGGACTTTTTTTGCTCTTTTATCTTGATACGACACACCCGCGGCTTTATTTGCTTGTTTTTTTCATTTGCAGACGCCACCGGATAACTGAGAGGCTGAATGCGGTATTGTGTCTGTGAGGTCTGTCGAACTCTGCGAGTTCAATGAGTCTGGGCGTTACGGAAGGGGCGGATACGTGGAGCAGATTCATTGCCCTGTGCCAGAAGTGCGCCTCTTTGCGGACTGTAACTGTACTCCTCCGCGGCAAACATATGTCGTTTTATTTCCAGAGACAAATCTAAGGTTTACGTAGTGTTGCGCGCAAATTTCTTAAAGGAAAGGAAGAAAACAGTGCTTGGAACGACAGATCAGAAAAAGAACACAAGAGTGGTAGTGCCCTTTGCCCTTTCTTTCATGGTCCTCATGCTTTCAATCTCCTCTTGCTGGTCTCTCGTTGCAAGCTTTGTTCTTTGACCTATAGGTCAGCTCTTCTTCATCAGGGTGTTGGATTACAGTTCAGTGTTAGATTTGAAAAGTTATTAAATACACTATCAGCATGTGTTAGGTGCCCTCCTTGTTACGCAGGGTCACAAAAATTTCTAAGGTGACAATCTTCGCTCTGAAAAAACGTATTTTTGTCCATCGATTATTGCTAGTCAGATGTACGCTATTTCTAGTCGATTCTAGCAACATTTGGTGCAATTAAGGTTGCATCAAAGCGGAAAGGGGACACGGTGATACTCATCTCTGTTACCGATGAGTCAACTGGCGTGGAGATTCACAGCGCAACTTGTTGTGAGAGATGTTATCAGAGACAAGTCCGATAACAGGCGTTATCAGCTTTGGTCTGTCAGATTAATAACACAAGCAAAACTCGTGTTACAATCCTATAGGAGTGCCAGAGATTGGGTTATGAATCCATGCGGGTATCAAAGACCACCCATGATAAGGCACGTCACGCACAGAGGCTGACGAGATTTTCCGAACGTCGAAATTCTCCCTGACGCGAAACGCGATTTCGCAGTGTTCTAATGTCATATAGCTTAAAGAGCGCCCATAAACCATGTACCTTGGCACCCCATGAATCTGCAGTAACCTATGCACCCATTTTCAAACAAGAGAGAAAAAATTAACGGTGCGGAAAGATTATTTTCAACTATTTTACGTGTCACTATTTTCCTGTGATTCTGCAAGGATCGCTTGAAAAGAGAGAGAAAAGAAAACTTATTTTCCTGAGGATCAAAGAGCAAAGCTATTGCGAGTTGACGCGGCCTGGAGATGGAACTGTGCGCTCAGCTGTCGATACAGGTTTCTATTCGTAGTAACTGTCGCCGCTCATTCTTATCTTGCGGTTTATCTTGGCCAAATAGTGCCCAGGTGCGGACAGAAATGGAGGACATTGTTGGCTGGACACAGTTGCTGAGGCTCAATGTGGACGTGTGTATTTTCCCCGGATTAACTGACCGCACATGATGTAGATGCCGCTTGCTCTCTTTCCGTGGTGGTTGATTAAGATATTGGCGTTCAAATTCCCAAGATTTCGTCGGATTAAGCAAAATCATTATCCGGCAAGCATCACTACATTTTCTTTAAGTTTCCCACTTATATCAGCAGTGTCTTCTCAGCAGACAAGTGAAAGAAAAAGAGAGGATCGTTATGACATATTTGAAGGAAGCGGACAGTGACCGAAAACAAGGTGCATAGGTGAAGCTTTTTTTTTTAATCTGTGGTATAATTTCCTGTCAGATAGAAGTGATGAATTTTTCCGCAATTTCCTAAAGTTATTAGTCCCATGCTGTTCACGGAGACATCAAGAATTATGTTACTCCGCCATCTGTTCACGCCTTAACGCATGCATTTTAAAACACGCCACGGGTGTCCCACACTAAGCGTACTCGAAAGCCATTTGTGCAGCTGAATTTCATAAACTATCCGGTGCATGCCAGAGAGCATTCCAGGTGACACTCGCAAGCTCCTCATGATGACGGGACAAAAAGCGCTGTCTCTTGTGCGCTACTTTATGTCAAGAGGGGAGGACAGCGTCTGGTATTATAGAACTTCCGCGAGTCTTCTGGCCTGTTCATTTTTCCTCTGCCAATAGTTTCTTCCGCGAAGAGAGAATGAGCAAACGTTTTCGCAATAAATATTGCGTGCCACCTAACTGCGAATAGCCGCGCAATGAGAAAATAGTCGGATTGCGTACGCTGGTCAGGCCATGGAGAAGAAAACTGTTTGGCGAGTTCGAGGTGGTCACATGTGCTTCGAAAAGAATGCTTCCTCACATGGGCGGGCCGACCTTTCATTGGTAGCAGTTCCTCCTGCTTGTCAAGTTACTTATACTTGTTATAGAGACCACCATATCGGGGACAAACCGCCAACACGCCACTATTATCGGTCATTACAAATACTGCTCAGCACATCAAACAACAACAGGGAAGGCTCACTTGTCTATGGGCACCGCGTAGACAGCGCCCAAGCCTTGCGTTCACACTACAAAACTTGCCTACGGGTGCCAGCGTCTTGGAGAAAATCTGTATGCGGACCGCTGCTGTGCCCGCTGCAACTTTAATGTGGTAATGCATGCATTTTTGCTGTAGTATCTTACCTACTTTTGTGAACGTTCGATTCGCACTGATTTACGTACCTATGTTGCATGTGTGCTGGACTACCGTGTATCACGAGTCTCTCTCTTGTGTAAACGACTGCTGTTCTTTCTCATATTTCACCCTGTATGATTTCTCTCCTTACAACCGATGAAAGCCAGGCGTCGAACTGCACCACCATACTTGCCATTCGATGCTGGCGTTTTGTCAGAGACTTCCACTTTCATTCTAGGCACTCTTTCGTGTGTAACCGAAACATTGCACCCACTCACGCACTGGGAATGAGCGAGTGACATCGAGTGTAAACGATGTGCTGGAGCTCTGCAATCGACACGGCCTTATCACGTGTCGGTTTAGGCGCACAATATCACTGCGAGCGCAAATTAGAGTGTTGCTTTCTGATTGATCGGTGCCTCGATTTGCTGAAATCCTCAAATGGCGCCATTATGAGCTGCAACTTGCTTGTGCTGGCTGTGGTGGATGCCGCGATATTTGATGGCGTGGTAAACTTAATTAGCCACGGGAGAAATTGCTGCACTTGTTCCGTTCAGTCTCTGACCTCACATGTCATGATCGCACCCGAAAAGTCTTGTGGCGAATATTATGGGCAGTTACGGAGCAACGGTGGTGAAGTTTTCTGTATTTTAGGAGTTTCAGCCCCTTCAAGAGAAGAGAATTACATGGGAGCAGTCTCACCAGCTTCTCATCATAAAAAGTGGTCCCCGTGTTTTCCGCAGTGTGCTACCACAGATACCACAGACTTGCGAACCTGCCGGCTTTGCAGCAGAATGTCTCTGGCCCATACTTCCAGGATGCGCATAAGACACCAGCTCCGTATCTCGTGTACAACTTGGTTGGCGAATATTCAGTAGGAATGCTCCGATTATTTCGCAACCCCAAGGTCGAGCGAAATACCAAGAACCTTCGATAAGTTATAAATCTAACACACTTGTTACAAGTGAAGCATTAACCGTGACCAAGGTAACCATCGATTAGCTCCAAATGAGGTTGCTCATAGCAAGACGGTAACTTGAAGTGAAGGTAACATGCCAGCCATACCGCAGCTTTTTCGACTTCGTTACCACGGCATCGGAGTTTTTGAAGTAAAAAGTTTTGGTTCGAGATGCCTTGCAGTTTACTACAGATCATGTGCGTCTCCTCACTCACTCCATCTTGTTCACACCGCGTTGTAATAAAAGTCGCTGAATGAGTCTAGAGGAAGAGAAGGACACCATCAACAATTACGACGCGATCAAAACTGCCACAAAACTGGGAGCAACGGCTGTAAGTTTTTATGGGCTCATGATCCCTGGATGTGTTCCGAGGCAGTGCGCTGTCCTAGTGAGATTGTCCGAACGTGGACAGCCGTATTAACACACAACGTGCAGTCAGACTATCCATGCATCCGTCGCACCATTGCATTCCCCTGTTAGAAGGGTCGCCGAAGTCTGGAAGACGTCATTTTGGTAGACAAGAGATTATTATTCGAGTTGTTGTAGAATCAGGAATTTGTAATTTGTTGAAATGATGTTGTAAAATTGTTGTGAGTGTTGAGCTGCCATTCACATAAGCGCTCAAACTTGGACTTGCGTATTAAAAAAAAATCGGGTAGAATGTTGTCATGCTAAACTCGAAGATGACGCCGGCGGATTTTAAGTAACGATTGATGAATCTGTCACTGGTACCTCGACAGTCAACATGAAATTATTAACTGGAGACAGCAGTTTCACTCGGCCCGTAGATTTCAGGACAGGTTCTGCAACAAAGAACGCTTTTTTTTTTTTCGGGGAGGAAGGGCTTAGGAAGGTATTTTGCTGATTCAACATATGACGCCAAAAACTACGACAGCAGTGACTTGTTATGCCCGAGCGCTGTTTCTGTTGCGGGAAGACCATCAAAAACAACACTAAGGAAAACTGAGCGAAGATATTTCGCTGACACTTGATGGCTGTCCAGCTCGCAAGTTCTATACTGCACGAAACGCTACGGTAGAATGAATTTGCCTTGCATATTAAGGCAATGAATAAAAATAAGCCAATTTGAGCGGAGCTAATACGGACATAAAGGGGTTCTTGAGAACTTTCTCACCACAGTGAAGCTCGTTATAATTTCGGACAGCTGCTAGCTAGAAAGCTAGCGCCGCTAAGCCTTGCGGCATATGTCGATTCAGCGGGAGAAGTCGTGGTTTTTGGTAGAAATAATCCTAAAGAAAGCAGACTTGGCTTTGCCGTGGGATTTAGCTCTTATGTGATCTTCCGCACGCGTCTAAGATAGCGGCGTGTGGATGCCTCCCCTAAAGTTTCTTCCGACACCACGCAATGTTTAAACAATGGGCGTATATCAAAGCGGTGAAAATGCAGTGACCAAAGTGCATTTTTTTAAGGAATTTAGTGGGCCAATAACTTATTCTAGAGGCATCAGTTAGGACAGTGACTCAACTTTCTATAATTTCAAGCTATTATTGTCAAAACAATAAGAAATTGCTCGAAATAGACACCCTCAAAACGTGGTTACCACCCTGTCACACGCTTCAGGGCTAAAAGTCAATCCGTCCACAACAATACGCTATGCAGCCTAGTGCTCCAACGCTTCACCGCACAGATACAGAGGTTCTCAGATCAGACATTCGCTTCAGCCATGAATTTTTTTTGTAGAAAAAAAGTTCAGCTGTTCGTTTCTTGTCATCCGCTGCATGGTAATAAAATAAGGAAACCAGAACGCTGACCTGAATCTCTAGTAACGCCACAGCCAGCGAGAGAAGCTTTGAAACATTTATTTAGAATCTGCGCACATTCATAGGGCCCTTTACCGTCCCATTGTGCCCACGTGATTAAATGAGGTTATGGAGAACCTTTCTCTAACTATTCCTGTATTGAACTTGCCTCTGCGTACGACAGCTTATTATATGTGAAGAAGGCGGAGGCTTGCAGCTTGACTGTATAAGTATTCTGCCATTTTTCATTTTTCAAGTTCTTTATCCGCTTGTCTTGTGAAAAGTGGCGATGCACAAGTTAAAAGCATCCCTGCTTTTTCTTAAAGCGGCAATCTTCTCAGCGTTATGCTTTTATTTACTGCGATACATGTATTACAGCTCCCACAATTTATTCGCTGGCTCTGTTTTTGTATCTTCGATCAGAACGTCAGTGATGCTGCGCTTCCTTTCTACACCCCAGACAGTTAGATAACGTCATCTTCTCGGTACCGTGAGGTTACCGCCCTTATAAGTGAGACGCCCATAAACACTATCGGTGCTTGGCGTGTATTTCGCTGATATTACAATGTTTTATTCTTCAGAATCAAAGGCCTTTTCTCCAGAGCAAAGCAATCTGTCCGTACTAGACAAACACGATAAAGATTAAGTAAACACAGCGTGCTCGACAGCTGTGCTGAAGCGGTGTGAAACACCGAAGCTCTGCAGTGCTGGAAAGAAGCATGTGGCAGATAATGTAAATTGTATGAATCCCATAGTGTTTCTTTAATAAAAAATATCTGGACTTTAATGTCCTGGCCCGAGAAAATGTAGATAAATACCGGTGACATCTTTTGTCTGTGGACTTTATTTGGGACAGAAGAGAGAGCAGACAAAAATTATATAAGCCTTCCTCCCGCAAATTACTTTGTCAGCCAGAATCAAATTCTTTGGAATCGCGCACAAACTTGCAGGTTCTTGTTTCTGGCCAAGGAAATACTGAGCGTTTTACCCAGGCTATGGGCGCAGTGTTAGAAAGAGTGGAGATTCCTAAACAAAAATTTAGAGGGACACTTAATCGCTAATTGCCTGTGGTGTTGCAATAACATCATTTTCGGCTACCAACGAGCTTGCAATATGGCGTCTACCAACTCTCATAGACACCCTTGAATTTGCTGGTTGACGGTCCGACTCACTTTGCACCTAGTAGTTCTGTGGCACATCTCAGGCCGATTCGAACGCAAACATCCCAGTGCTTCTGCAACAATTTGGGGAGTCACAATCTTTGACCCTACACCACAACACTGGGCAACTTGGTGCGAAAGTATAGGGGTGCAAAAATAGGAAGCGCTGCTATCTAATGCCTTAACGGCCACAGCCTCAGTTGTGCTTGGAGTCGTCTCACGACATTAAAATGCTTTCGATTATAATTCTGTTCTAACTCATTTGTATTCCTTTATAGTTTGCGTCGTTTTAAGTACTGCTACTGGTTAACTTGTCGCGTTTTCTTTACTTTGATGACGTCCCACCATTTCGACCAATCGCGAGCTTTGTAACGAAACTATTTCGATTACGCCGGGTTTTTGTGGGGTTGAGCCGCCTAATGCCTTGGCATTAATAAAGAAACAGGCCCTTTGCGAGTCGCCACAAAGCTATCAAACAGGCAAACTCGCTCCTTTCATTTATTTTCAAAGCGTTGACACAGACATGGGCGGTTTATTCAACGTGAGTCCTTTCAAAATGCTCATGAGCCACAGTCCTAGAGTCGGAGCAAGCCTACCGTGAGGAAGAACAGCGTTCCGACGGCGTTCACGTTTGAAGCACTGCTGTGAGGCCACGTTGTGTTCGCAATGACCGCCTCAGTGGCGGCTTCCGAGGGCGTCGTCGAATGCTCTGCCGAAGACTCGGCCGACGATGCCTCCGATGTATGCTCCCAGCTTTTCGTGGTTTCGGCCGCCACCGCAGGTGTCGAAACGGATTCGTCATTGAGGCTGGTGGAATATGTGGCTTCCCTCGTTGTAACTGTCGTCGGAGCGTCTGTCGGCGGCTCTGGCTCGAACACGTTATCGAACCAGTTGAGTTCGGTGGCGGCGATGAGCACCAGATTCAGTGTGTTAAGTCTTTCGGCCTGAATGTCGTTGCATTGCGCAACTGCCTTCTCCACACAGGCTGTGAGGTCCTGGATCAAGCTGCGGGTAGGAAAAGTGCATGACCATGAGAAATGGCTACGACGGGATCCAGTCCGGTATGTAGCTGAGAACTGCGTTAGAAAACTCTGGCGTAAGGGGATTTTATCTATTCAACTTGGGACGTACAAAAAGTTTTCCATAAAGCGCTGTAGTACGAAATGTCATGGCAATGAACTGCCTAAAACTAGAGCCTAGCGACATCCTTCGACCTACGTGCGGCAGCAAAAACCGAGAAATGCCTTAATTTAAAGCATAAGATGCGTAACAAGATTGACAGTGGAAGACTGGTTCTCCTGTTTTTGAAACTCTATTTGCACACTAATTCAGGCTTAAGCGAAAATGCCTTTTCAATGCTCTGTGCATTGTATAGACGCAGAGCCCTTCACTACGGCGTCTCTCATAGCCTGAGTCGCTTTAGGACGTTAAACAGCCGTAAACAAGCAGTTTTACGCTCACAAAAAAAAATTAGGGCAGAGTAAATGCGAATTCGCCGAAAGCACGCATAAAACTGACACGTTCTGAAAGGCAACCAAAGTCACCTATTCTCATCAAATAATGTCTAGAATTACGAGTACTATAGCCGCCTTGATCACTGGGGATCTTAGAAAAATGCTCGGGAAAAAACACGTGAATTCGACCATTTTCTCATCTAAGTGCACAAGATAGGGAGAGCAAAGGTGCCTGCAAACTTCAACCGTCCATAGTGCCAAACTTTAGTAAATACAGTCGAGCCCATTTATAACGGCCGCAGTTATAACGACCGCTCGCTTATTACAAGCGAGGGCGATGCTACCGTTAAAATATGCATTAAGGCAACGGGACTGCGTCTCAGATACAACGCACAAGCGTGGCGGCGTAAATAGGTTAGTACGAATTAGGAGGCGCCTTAGGCGAGGCCCCGCAGTCGAAAAACTTAAGCTTTCGATAAGTTTTTCGACAGTGGGGCCTCGCTTAAGGAGCCTCCTAATTCGTCCTTAAGCTTTTGATCCCCCGCCGCGGTGGCTCAGTGGATATGGCGCTCGGCTGCTGACCCGAAGGACGCGGGTTCGGTCCCAGCCGCGGCGGCCGAATTTTGATGGAGGCGAAATTCTAGAGGCCCGTGTACTGTGCAATGTCAGTGCACGTTAAAGAACCCCAGGTGGTCGAAATTTCCGGAGCTCTTCACTAGGACGTCCCTCATAGCCTGAGTTGCTTTGGGACGTTAAACCCCAATGAACCAATAAACCTTAAGCTTCCGATAATCGCGCAGATAAAGGAGCGTCTCCGGCCGCCCGTGACACCCTCCTTCAGTACGCGGGGACTGAAAAGCGCAGTAAGAATAGATGAGACATTGCCGACAAAACGGAACAGTTTTTCTAAATGCTGCCGTCGAAAGCGCATGCCTTGAAAGGCGACACCTGTACTGGTGAAAGCCACGGCAAGCTTTCACGTTAACCTCCGAGTGCACTCAAGGTGCAACGGCAGAGACCGGCAACGACCCTTTATCATCAACAAATGTCGTGCACTTCGATGCTTTGGGAGCTACGTGCGATGCTATCCAGCTACAAAGCCTGTGTGCGCTGCTATCAGCTACAAAGGTCTGGATAACGCGTGACTTTGTTTTCACGAGAAGAGCGTGCAACCAAGTATAAGGTTCAATGGCGCGATGGTTACTGGGAACGATTTGTTCGCCGAGAGGCTTGTTGAGCATAACCATGACATAGCGAAAAGAATACGAGTGCCAACTGGTTCATGATAACGTTGTAACGCGCCATACGCTACCTTCTCTAGCCATGGTGACAACGTTCCCCTCGTCATCAAATGCCAAACGCAAGATCCAACCACCGGACATCGGTGTCGTTCACGTGCTAGGATGTCCCATCTTCGGTGCATCATCCGACTCATGCTGATAGCAATTCATGCAATAAATGGCGATATTGCGATTCGGATATCTTCAGTCTCTGCTGTGAAAGTTATTAAGGCCATCTGAATGATACAGACTGTGGAGTTCATTATGAATTGCTTCCGTAAATCATCCATCATGGGGCAATTAACGGCTGAGAGCACTGTTGAACATCCTCGTGATTAGAAGTATCTGTATTCGTAGCAACGTGTTGTTAATCTACAGATAGCCGGACATGATTTAGTCTGAGATAACTTCGTTGGCGCGGATCATGACGTGGGCATCGCAGTCATACACTGACGAAGCCATTGTACGCGAAGCACTAGTGTTGTGTGACTGCAGAGAATCTTATGACGATTACGAGGAGGCCAATTTTCCACTAGTTTGCCGTAAACGCCATAATCTTAAAGCAGCCTAACTGTTGGGACTTACGGCCTCAGAGAGAAACATAAAGTACGACCGCTCTTGAAAGCTTGAAAAACACCGTGTTCTGAGCGCATAGCGAACTGTTATAAGAAATCGACGCCAGTTTCGTTCGACTTCGTATCTCTGGCAGTAAAATGACAACTCCACTTACTACAAACTTCGGATACAACGAACGCACTCAGTGCGACCGTCAGGCTTGTTATAGGTGTTGTATACTGTATAGCATCATGGCCCGCAGGAAGATTTTAAACCAGGTAATACATTGCGCCTCAAATCAACAACACATATTTTAGTAGTTTTTTCTTCGCATTCGTTTTTATGTCCGCGGCTACTTTTCACAGCGTTTTTGCTCCCTTTTGCTTTATTTATATACCTGCTGCTTAATTTTTTTTTTATTTACAGGAAGTGCCAATGCAGCCGGACTATAACGAACGTCTCCCTGCCGTAACCATTCTAATCAGGTTCAACAAAATTAATAAACTTCACTTTCATATTCATTTTTTATTTTGGCTGTCTACGCCACCTTACAGAATGCATGACCCTCATTAACAGCGACTATTCCCTTTGTTAGCCCGGCCTGCAGTTTATCCAAACCCCTTCCCCCCGTTATGCACTATCCTTGGGCAGTAGAATAGCCCTGTTAACTAATCTACTTCCTGTCTCTAGCAACTAGCATCACTGTTTTTTTTTTTCCTGAGAAAGACAGCAGGGGCATCTGTTGTGTCTAAGATAAGGTGGACTCATCTCAGCGTTAGGCTTTTCCGAAAAGATTCTGTGAATGTGTATTCACGGAAAAGTTATTTATATTCAGCCGATCACAATTTAGAGATCCACCGAAAAATTATGTTTGCTTAAGTTCAGCTGATCAAAATTCCTACGTGTGCTACTGTTGACATATCAAAATCCAAGCAAAACTCTCGTAGTCTTCTTCAGACGACAGTATGATAGCGGCGAAAATCCAGTTGAGACAGCCCCACGTACCGAAAACGTGGTGCGGGCTTTCCTCCGGCATTCAATACGACGCCAGCATGACGTCAGCTCAAGTACGCCCCTAGCAGCCAGGACAAACATTAATTTCTAACTTACGCGTAGCTTTTCTTCCTAAAAGCATAGAGGTCCTCATACTCGCGCGGTCTTTTCAGTGTGCACTTCTTCATGACATCAGTGTCCACACATATGCGGAGGAAACCAGGTGCTGGCAAGAAAAAAAAGACATAAGAAAAACAAAAATTGTTAATGGGTTTCATGGCACTTAACAATGTGCTCATTTAGTTTAGTTACCTGACAGAAATTGTGTGGTAACGAAGGATGCGTAGAAAATTTGTGAGACCGTGAGTGACTCCTTCTGTTTTGCTAACGGCAGCACAATTTTCCATCAGCCTTTTGTCAAGAAAGAATCCGAAATTCTTGAACTGTGAGTTCCGTTCGTACAGTTTCAAGCTCTTCCGGTTTCGTCGCTTTTTCGGTATTTGGTAATGAAATAAAATCCGTCTAATTTGTCATCTTACACAAACATCCAGGGTGTCGAACCGGAATTTTTTCGGGTTCGGTTCAGGTTCGGGTTCACACCTTTCGGGTTCAGTTCCGGGTTCGGCTACAGAGCAACATTCCGTTCCGGTTCGAACCGGTTCGGACTGTACTGAACCGGTTCAAACGGGTTCAGGGCAAAAAAAAAATTTGAACATAGATGGGTTTTAATCAACCTTGTTATGGTGTTTACTTTTTTCTGTGGCATCTATATATGAAATAAAAAATGCAAAATTTTTTTAATGCGAGATGTTCTCCCTTTGCCCACTTTGGTGTTGTCCGCGGCTAAACGACGAATTTACGTCACGAGCCAAAAAATGAAATAAACTCGAAATATAATGTACGGCTATGTGTATGCTATAACCTTATGATGATGTATAAGGCGAAAAGCCGGTGGGTTTTGCATCTACACAACTCTCCACCTTGAGGAATTTCGGAGACCCCGTCGCGCGACAAATTGGCCTCCTTGAAGCTCGAGGTAGACGGGAATTTTTCGTACGCAGTACACTTACGCGGGCACCCTTGGTAGAGTGTGGTGAATCTGTCGTGCACAATTTGTCCACCAACTTGTTTCAGGGCATTTATTTTCAAAACTACAAACAACCCCTTTTTGGGAGCTGTGCTTAATGGGCGACTAAGTGCTCGTCTGTCTTTTCTGGACAAGGCCGTGAGAGAACTTTGTGCTGATGCATTCGGTTTTCTCCCTCTTCGCTTTTCCTTATGATACCTGTACGACCTCTCCACAAGGCAGACGACAAAGGTTGTGTTCGGTCATTACATCCTCTGCCCATATATCTGCACCCTTGCCTAGCCATTCTTGATACGAATTCAGCGGATGTAGTCCAGCCCAACGGCCGAAGATATAACGAACGCTCGCTCATTACGAATGGGTGTGGTGTTGCCGGGAAAATATGCATAAGGGCAACGGCAATTCGCCGCAGATACAATGAAAAACTTTGGCCGCACCACTCGGTTATAGCGAACGAGCAGGCGCCGTAAACTACCCCCGAGTTTTAAGAGGTCGTGCTTCCAGTAAACGCGGAGTGAGAGAACGTCTCTCAACCTTCACGACACAGCTCCGGAAAGAACATGTCGACCCGAAAATGCAGTAAAAGACGGCACTGCAGTGCGCAGCACTAACCGGAAAATCCGGCGTCTGGGAACCCCACTATAAACGGTAACGTAAACACGGTAACGATATGCTATAACTCTCTATTCAAACAGTAAGTAACCGCAGGCCAAGCCCGCATCGATGGCCTACGAGGGCAATCATTGCCTGCGTGTTCGCCGGCTGGGCAAAGCCTCTCAAGTGGAAGAAGCGCGGTGCGTGTGAGAAAGGGGCATCTTCGAAAGCGGAGCTACTGACCATGGTCGTGAATCAAGTAACAGCAGCGATTTGAGAATTTTTAAAGCCTTGCTAGCCATGCGTGTTAGCCACGGGTTGGTCACGTGGTATGCATAGCCTGCCCAGTAGGCTCTATCTTTTGCGCTGCTACCACGTGCAGGCAGCGTCATACAGCGGACAGTGCAACTGATGCACTCACTGCCACGAGCGCCGCGCTACTTTTGTCGCTGCATGAGCACACGAACTACAGAAGCAGCTCGAAAACACACGTGACCAAACGCATGTAGATGTGTGACAAAGCTCTTTGGGTCATATTCTCTAAATAAAGACTCAATTCCTAGTCTTCATCTAGTCCGCAGCCCGTACCCCGCAACAGCATTCTCAATCGGTGCTTGAAGGACTGCGCACGCACATATTATTGCGTGTTTTCTTCTTTCAAACGATGACTTAGATCTTAGGATACCTGGGTCACCATGCGGTATTCGCCTACGGCCGCTGAATAATTTAGAAAAAAATTTATTCTCACATGCTGTTTCGGTTTCATCAACCGAAAAATGTGACTTGTAGTGGAACTGTCACATGAGGCATGAAAACCTGTGATATAGACGCTGATACTTCGTTTTTACTCACTACTGCACATAAACCAGCCTGCGTCAAAGGCTAGAATTACAACAAACGAGTTATTGCCGTTTCATTTCGTGCTTCTTGTAACTTAAATTCAACTACAGGTAACAGCCATCGTTCTGCTGATGAAAATAAAACAACGTCAGAAAGAAATTCGAATACAAATTATTTATAGGCTGTAGGCAAATACCACAGGGGGCTCCATGTATACCAATGCCGAAATCATTGTTTGAAAGAAGAAAATACGCAAGCAAAAATTTGTGTCTGTAGTCCTTTATTGAGTTAGATCAGTGCTAACAATTTGATTAAAACCATTCACAAACATGAAAAGCAGGAGAAGTAAAAACTCAGGATTTCCCAAAAACCTGGCGTACAATGCTTTAGAATTGGCGCTAGTACATTAAAGAAGAGTCAATTAGGTTTCTTCCTACACACCACCCTTCATTCAGTTTTGTTGTCGCATATACTGGGTGCCATTCTGCCACTTTCCAGCGCAGAGAGCTTCGGATGAGTAAACCTACGCGCTAGGCTATCTCATTTTGTCTTTAAAAAAAAAATAAGCCTGCAGGGTTGCAAAAAAAGTGGGCCTGAACCGAGCTCTGAACCGGTTCGGAACGGTTCCTTTGAATCGTTCCGGTTCGGGTTCAGTTCCAAGATGGCGAAAAAATATGGGTTCGGTTCGGCTCCGGTTCCGGGTGAAAATTCGGGTTCGGTTCCGGTTTCGGGTTCAGGTTCGGTTCCGGTTCGACACCCTGCAAACGTCTCTTCACTGCAGAAAGGTTTGCCTTTTGCTCATTTGCTTGGACGTCAATAACTGCATGCGGCACTGCAGGACACACAGCAGCTAACCCCTGAAGGTGCAAAGGTAGACTATAAATTAAGTTAACGGTTTCTTTTGAACATTCGCTGCGGCTAAATACTCTTGTGCTCTGAAACTAAGTAACACCTGAGGGCTGATTTTACCTTTCTCTCATCGCTGCTAATTATCAACAAGCCTACTTGCCTGATATAAGTCGTGCATCAAAAGGTCGCCATCGTCGTGTGCAACTTTCCTTGGCTAGTTAAAAAGCACTGCCGGCAGTTCAAACAAAAGCAGGCATCACTGAAAGTAAGAGTTGCCAGGTCTCTTCTTTTTATTATGAATTCTCTTTTAATGCATTTTTGATTGCATTCAATTTTTCCATTTCCATTCTTTTTTTGTACCAAAACCCTGTTCTCTGGAATCGTCTAGGGTTGTACACTCTGCAACCACCGCATGTCCTGCTCGAGCCTTCGTCAGTCTTTTGTCAGCAGCTATAATATTGTCGAGTTATGTGTCGAGAGCACGCAGACCACTTCCGCTCTCCTAACGTTATTCCGAGTTTCTTTCTTCTCTCCATCGCTTCTTGAACGGCCCCTCCGTTTTCATACAAGCTATTCCACTGACCTTGAAGGCCGGTGCTCATGACGAAGCACTACCCAAAAACACTCTGATAGATTGTGTTGTCAACAAGTAGACGGTATTCAGTGCCATATAGATGGGTGGAAAGAGATAGGCAGTACCGCCTCGGCACGTTTCCCTCGCAAACACTAGCTCCCAGCACTAGTGTAGAGATTAAATGGCAATGCAGCGCCTAAGTTTTGTCCACCTTGTCTCGGCGCTAGGAATGTAAACAGCTTAGAGTCAGCGAATAGGTTTAATCTCAGATTTTTCGTTTTGCTTCTGCAGTGATGAGTGAGATTCGAAAAGAGATATTTTTAAAGGTGGTCGTAAAGTGACTCCCAGCTGTAACGACTGTGCTGGTAAAAGTAAGGTGAACGTTCTATCACCATTAAAAGTGCAAGACACACTTCCTTTACACAGCTCCATCTTAAATATACGCGGCTGGGCAAAATTGATTTGTCTTGACGGGACTCTGAGGACAGCTGCATCCAAATAGCTTTAAAAAAATTAAAATGCTCTAGATTAAAATTCCAAAGTTCTTTGTAAGTATCTTGATGACTGTCGGCAGCAAAATATGAACTGTTTGTTCAGACAAGCGTATTTAAAATTTTTCCGCCACTAATGAGTCAGACCTGTTGCGCATATCCCCGGAATGGACTCCGTGATCGCCGTTTTGAAGTGAAAGGCTTTGTAACCTTGCCTCTGAGATCGACGTAAAAAGTTGTCAACGCATGCGGCTAATTTGCAAAACCGGTCGATAATGGCGACTACTATACTTAATGTTTTTCCCTTTCGTAGCTATTAGAAGTTCGTTTGTACTGAAAATAACGTCCTTGTATTTAGAATACGGGAACCGCTCGATACAGGCCAACAGCAATTTACTTGCATTGCCCATGTGAGTGATAGTTTCCGATTGAATAGATATTATCAACAGGATGCATATCTCGAATACATATCTCTGAGCATATCTATTGTCTGTCCTAGGCGGAATATATGCTGGTACTGTGTACAGTTCTGTGCACATCAAGTCAGTGAGAAGACAGATGGGAGTCGCTTTCACCGAACACCGTCGTGCTCATCCCTGCGACTGCGTTTACTCTAACCCAGTGCGAGAAATAACTACAATTATTCCATATTATTCTGTCTGTGCTAACAAGACAGCGACATCCAAAAGGAAAAGAAGAGGCTGTTGTTCCAGAAAAGCGCGGTCCCCATAGTTTCTTCTTGCTCTAACCGACTAACTTGAGGCGAGCCCAGCTGCGCTCAAGTACTGCTGATTAAGAGCATGAAAAAAAAAAGATGCCCAGGCTTAGCTTGGTTAAGCCAAGAATGCGTTGCATATTGCGCGGTCTTTTTTTTTTTTGAGGGCGAGGTATTGCTTGGCGGCACTCGATTTTTTCGGCAAGACGTCACGCGCCGGCGCAGCGCCCCTAGCGGGAGGAGCGGGAGTCAGGTGGTGGCTGCGGCCGCGCGCCACCGCGCGAGTTGGGGCCCAGCTTTTCCTCCTGCTGTCGTGACGTCACGTCACGTGGTTGCGGTCAAGGTCAATGGTGGCTGCCCGGCCGCGCCCAAGGGCTGAACTGAATGATTGCAATATGCAACGCATAAAAGTTAGCAGAGGCATTCAAGACTGCTTATGCGTGAGAATGCGTAAGACCACCCGCTAACTTTGTGAACGCAGCCGCCGCGCGCTGCGGCGTGATGTAACCCAACGCCGCGCAGCTGGCAATTCTACCTCAGAATGGCTCTACGTAGCTGCCCCGACACCGCCGCCCCCTTTTGATCTACGCGCTAACTTTCTAAATGCGGTCGCCCCGCTCTGCCTTAAGGCTATGAAGCAATAACTAATGGGTTAATGCCCATATACGCCGAATCGGCCTTTCTCTACTTAACATTCAATTATCCCTGCGAGTCCTCGTACCACTCCTGGAGTAGTGGTGCAGCGGTTAAGTGGCGCGCCACTGCTTTTGGGTGGCAGGTGCTGCCACCGGCGGAATTTGTTCCATCTAGGTTGCTCTTCTTGAGCAATCTCTCGTGACCAATCAATAATTTAACCGCCATGTGCCAGGTTGTATGAGGATATCACCTTTTATGGATACCATCAAGTGTTAACACGCGCACGCACATGCAGACGGGTCTTCGCTCAATGAGGCAACTAAGGCTTACGCCTTTAAAAAAAACAAAAAAAAAACACGAGTACACGGGTGGGACAGCACGCTGGCGCCATCGCGTGGCCGCTTGGTTAATCAAGCTGGCAATCCTAAAACAATGGCAATGGCCGTGGAACGACGCGACAAGCACTCAAAAGCCTCAATGGGGCGCTGATAAGAGCTGTCTACAAGGGTTTGTTCTCGGTAGGAATAAGGCTTCGTGCCGGCATGCGTACACGAAGAATGTCATCGAAGTCTAGTCCGCATTAATGTAAGACCGAAAAGAAATTATTGCACTTGGAAAATACTCACTTGAACACGTTATAAGGTCGGTGCTGAACCTTTGAAGGAAAGCGTAACCTTGTTCCTGTATTTGGAACTGTCGCTGGTCGTTTTGGAAGCAACCTGAGTACAAATCCTTGCATTTGGGCTTTAACGGAAATTGTTCTTTCCTGCAAGACAGTATATATTTATATACTGCAGTACATGTTTAACAAAATCAATAGCAATAACATTTCCTTGCAGTAATGGGTCAGAAAATTGATCCGCAAAATAAACTCCGGTCGCTACGACAAAAAGTTCATACGTGACCGAATACCAAAATCTACGATGTCCAACAATCTCGGATAAAAATTTTTTAAACTGCAAAATTTTGCGACACTGTAGTGTAAATATTGAAGGTAATGGTCCATTCTTCGGATCTGTAAGAAAATCTTTCTTTTAAATAGTTTCCATCGATCACATCGAACCAATAGGGAACGCTTTTGACGACAGCAAAAATGACACTAGAGAGAAGTACAAGACTGCCGTCGGGAGGTCTGCGGACATATTGGTTACTATATTGAAATCTTACATTATCTCAAAATGCGTGCATCAACAGTTTCACGCTCAAAATTGCTTTTATCCAGATTTGTTAGGTATGGGAGGGAATGACGTGAGGCAAGCTTCCGTTATACCACCAGCGTAAACTGGCTATGAACTCCGTTGAATATACTGTATATGCGCGAATGCAATATCCTCTTCACAGCCCGCGTAGATTATTATGGTGAGATTTGTATTTGACGGGGTTTTTGAAAAGCACTTCAGTTCGCGAGACTGTGTACTACTGGAAGAGACTGCGCTCCCACGTAGTCAGCTTTTCATGAGCTATGTAAGGAGTGCTCAGAGCAGCCTTCCATGTTGGTTGATATGCCTAAATCAGATTCTTTTTTCTCCCAGTTGCCGAACAGCTACCACGTTTTTCGCGCTTTACCACATTATTATAAGCAATTTTGATTGCAATAAACATTTTGTTGTGCATTTATTGAACTCTGTACACACTATTAAAGGTTTTTGCACGTTTCTGTTGGCGTAGATGTCTTACTTAAGATCAATGAGGAAACCCACAAAAGGTTGGACTGCTGGGTCTATGGCTGCTATATTGTTTGTGTACATTCATGGACCACTCTCTCTCCGGAAACTCATTTCGATCAACTGTGACCAGTAGACACTTTGCTATGATCTGACTAGTGTATTCGCTCAATATCATTTGAGGTCATGTTCTGACCATTGCAGGTAAACCCAACTGATTTTATGCCGTAATCTGAAGGAGGTAGGCACGCCATCAGACACTTCTCAAGAACGACGACGTTCGGCACTCCTCTCTGGGAAAGACATCGCGCCACTGCACTTTGCTTCCGAGGCGCCTGAACAAACTTTTCCATATTCTTACTCGGAACTAACTGTTAACCAAAACGAAAACAAAATATTTGTAGAGCTGAGCTTACTGGTATAACGCATTCATCAGCGAAGCTGTTATAGCTTTAGTTTAGCCATTTAGGTTAATCTCATTCCCCCTGCCCTTTCTCCCACTTCTCTTTCATTTTTCTCTCTCCCTCATCCTCTTAAGCATGGAGAGAACCATCTTCCTCTCTCCTCTTTGCCTCCTGCCAACGAAGAAAGGTGGCGGCAGGCTTGGTGTATCTGATTGCTCTGGAAGCCTAGTTTTCCCAAACACATGAAAAGACCTGTCCGGAATTGCAGTCAAATAAGGAAGATCTTCACTGCAAACTGTGTCATACTTAGCACAAATGTCTCCGAAGACATTGCCGTCGTCTGGGTAGGTCGGTAGCAAGCGGTCGACGACAAAAGTCTTGGAAACATTGTGGTAGCAATGGTAGGCCTTTTCGATGTTGCACTGGGTCGTCCTGAAGACACCTTTACGAGTGCGTAAACGATACAGAATAGAGAAAAAAATATCTGAACAGGAGTTTAACCACTGGCAGTAGCGACACCAAGATCGAAGCATGCACACTTCTGAAAATGCGTAAAATGAGCGTACGCATTCAAAATAAATACAATGAACCATTCATACCGGCGGTACCTACAAATGAATGCATTTTTTTTTTTCAGCAAATGACTGCTTCCTTCAACGCAGCACTTTTATTTGCCCGTGCAAAATTATAAAAACTGCGCAAAAAGGTATATTTCTTCAATGACTCCGTCATTCGCACCTATCGTACTTTCTTGCAAGCTTTATGCACGGGCGTCTACTTTCCACCTGCGTAAAACGACTTTCAATTCCAATATACTGCTACCTACCTGGTAGGGTGGGCGCTTCGTCGGCGTGTAATACGCATGAGGGAAAAGGTGTAAAACAACCACATACAGTCATTTCGCTGCTGAATTTTCGTGTTGAAATGTACGACTGCCAAGAAAGCGATTCTTAAAAACCCAGAACAACTGAATCTCGGACTAGAATTTACTCTCAGGAACTGCATGCGCAGCTGTTTTTATAGACAGCGCCAACAGGTCTGCCTTTTTGTCGGAGTTATTGCTTTCTTTTCACATATGTATTAATTGCAGGGGACGATTGGTGTAGCTTGCCAGCTTAGTTGTAAGTGCAAGATGCATAAAACATAACGGAAGGAGCCGTATTTGGAAGCAACAATCACCCAGTGACATAGCGTCCTAATTACGTAAATATTGAAAGAGTTCATTTACATACAGAATACAAACTGCGCCTCACTGGACTCCCTGCATCTATCCTTTTGTTTTCGCTTTCTACTAATGTTGCACGCGCTCTGGCTTGAGGTGAAGGTTCCATGATATAAAATTAACTGACAAGTTCAGCCTTCAGCCTTGTAAGTTCAATGTCATATGGCGGAGCAGAAGTACAAGTTGTAATTAAAACCTAATAATCTCAACGTGAGCCATCCCTTCACAATGAGCAAAAACTAAAATCTGGGTGCGCTGACATAAAACGTTTGTCTGCAATGTAGGTGCAGTTTAGGTGATGTTCTGAGCGTGGTGGTAAAACTTCGCAGTGTCGGAAGCTATGGCGTAAACTGTCGACAAATGTCGTCACTACAACGTTTCTTAGAGGTAGTGAAAGAACTAAATAGCCTTAAAATTTTTGATCGAAGCACAATATGAGTAAGACATAATCTTCGCAATATGGCTACGAAACGGTAGAAGAGCCGCACATTGCTCTTCACAGCGTTTATATTTATCATTGAGGCATATAGATCATGATTTAAATTTAGAACGACTTTTGTGGCAGCCTGTACATTTCTCCATATGAAGCTTAATAATAACCTGGATATTAGATACGTTTCTGGAACTTCTGCGTAGCTCCTTCATATGCCAGCAAGATCCATCACACTTAACAATCAGGCCTCCTCATTTCACTAAGTTTCTAACCAGCTGCGCTTTTCAAACAGTGTTCCGCAATAAGTTTTTGGGTATGGACTACTGCCATTTTGTTTCGTAACAAATAGCGTAACATTTTTCAAACAAATTAGTTGAGGCTAGCTGCATTAGAAACTGTATGCGACTTCAGTGACAGCTTGCACCTTTTGTCAAACAAAAGTTGACAGTCCATTGCATATTAAATATATCTGCCCGAAATGTTGACATCCTACCTGCAAGCTGCTTAATAAAAGTTTTTTTCTCAACCCATGGCTATGCGAAACGCGAAAAGAGCAGTACTGAGCGCCGGCCCTTATCGTATGATGCGGTTCTTGAGAAATCAGGTAAAAAATAAATCAGTGAACCAAGAGGAAAAGATTATACTTCTTTGCTGCCTTTTCTCCTAATTGTATGAGGCCTATAGAAGCCATCTTAATGCGCTATGCTTACCTTTCCCGGTAACCGCTCCGGAGAAAAGGCACCACAGTGCCGCAATCAAGACCGATGTCCGAGTAGCCATGGCGGTAAGCCCCAAGTGACGCGCTCTCGAGGCCACGAACAAGACTATCGTTGTGGGTGTCTTGCGTCCGTTCTTATACCACGATCACAAAGGCGAATGAGCGCCCGATAACTAACAGCAGCGGGGTCCTTGAGCTCGGCTAGTCCTTTGCACCCCTTTTTAACTAAGCGTATAGATACGGTTTAACCTGAGTGCTCTGCCGCGCCCACAGGTTATCTGGCACACTGTTGCGCCTCCTTCGCAAACAGTCTGTGGCTACGGTGTCGAAACGGAATGTTTCAACAAATCTAAACATTGAACACCGCGGCCTTCACTAGATTATCCGTAAAGATTACTCAAAAGCACTGAAAGAAAATGCGCCAGAAACACAGCTTTGAAAATTGAAAATTAACAGGCATGCAAGGAAGTGCAGCAGTTTCAAAACTACCTTTGTCAGTCATTTCTCATGTTTGTTGAGGGGGCCATCAAGCCTACTAAACGCTTTAAAAATTCACACCATGCTCTAAAAAACTTGCCGACGATTACGCTACCCCCTAATGCGAAATTTGAGCGCAGCTTATCAGCTGTTTCAGCTTTTCGATAGACTGAGGCAAAGAATTCGATCAAGACATGTATGTACAATTACAGACAACTCGTTATTTTTCACACATATTCCTTCTTCAAGAAACACGCCACTAACAGTTCTTGATTGCAATGAAGGACGCCTTGTGTTCGGAGAAATAGATGGATATATGCACGACTTTCTGCAACAATGCCCGGTTCTCAAAGACGAGTTCTGGGCAAGTATTTCGGGAGGTTGTCACAGCTGTGGGAGCCGTTACGAGCGACAGGAACGGGATGTTCTCCCGCATAAGTGGTAAGAAATTCCCGCTTGTCTTTATATGCACATTAAATCCCCACCCCCCCCTGCCACCCAGGCAGGTGGCAGCGTTTCTGTCACAACGTTGTCACTGCGAAAGCATGCAGCGCACATCTGTCACTACCGCCACGTAGCATAAAGAACGATTGAAATGTTCACTGTTACAAGAAGGCAGTTATGCGCCTTCCCTCTGGTTCAGGTGTCCACCGAGATGTGTGAGACTGATACTGCGCATTTCCTTTCCTCGAAAACCAATTTACAAATTTTACCCTCAGCTTTCCAAGCCCCGCTCTATTGGTTTCGCAGCTGTGCGATACAGATATTGCGCATTTCCTTTCCTCAAAAAAAAAAAAAAAACCGAAGACACTTTGGAAATTCTAAAGTGTGTTTGGCGAAAGCCTTGTGGTTACCCCACTGCCGCTTCCCCGAACCGCTTGGCGCAGAATCACTGGGCCGCTTCGGAGCCATACGACTCACTCACTCGACTGCGACGAGACGCCGCGAAACGCAGAAACGGGCGCCTAAGAGCTGCGCTCTAAAAGGCATTTTTATTCGTCTGCAATGCTTACAAAAAGTCCACTTACAGTTTTTGCCTACGCCTGTAACCAAAGAGCCCTTGGCAGCACTGGGAGGAAGTACGACGCTAGAGGACTTCTGTGACAAAACAGAACAAAGTTTTCATTTACACTTGTTGCTTATGCTGCAAAATTAATCAATCAAGAACTGAGGTAAAACTAAGCAGTTATATTCGCTGCTCATTTCCCACGTTCCTTAATCTCTTACTTCACATTGTGTCTAGGTGTCCACCCAGTGCCAGTGTTACTGCCCAGTGCCAGTAATTGTGCGTAACTTTATATTCCTTAATTCGTATCTTTAAGCCACTGCGGTGCTTTTAGGCCAGCAGACTTCTCAAATCTTTTTACTTGGGTCTACCAAAGGTGCATTCACGTTACATTTGTTACCTCTAAACCCAAGTGCATGAGAGATAGTGACTCTGCATCGACTGGATAATGCCATATTCTAGTGAAACGTGTTGTGAAACACTGCACATGTGTTATCCTCTCAGTGTAAAATTCTTTTTTGTAGCTTCGATATCTAAGAACTCTGATATCGCTTCTAAGAGTAGAGCGCCGCCTTTTGAATTATTTTAGAACAATTCCTGGCTTATTATTGAATAATTATCGCCGAATTACCTTAGAACGAAGCCTATCTCCTAGCAGTGACGTATGTCAAGCGGTGGGCGTTTGCGTGAAATGTGCGGATTTCTTCACTCCAAGGGACAGCGACAAATTGATTAGTTTCCTCCTTACGCACAGTACTGCAGCTTCGATGGTAGAACTATCTGTCACTGGTAAAAAGTGGTTCTGACGCGAATTTAACCAAGAGGAAATACTGTCTTTACGCGCCGACAACAGTATTGGCAGAAGATTTATTGGCAGGGTTTTCATCTACTCTTTACGTGCGAGGGCGGGCCTCATGGTTTATTGAGATTTTAAGGACGCAGTATATGCTGCTGATTAAAAGTGTCACTTATGCTGCCACTTCACAAGCAAAATATCCCTGCCCATAAGCTGTACTCCGAACCGTCTTTTCTGTCTCTTTCGCTCTCTCTCTCTCTCTCTCTCAGTGCTAAAACCTGTAAGGTCATGCGTTATTGCACTTGGATGTCACAATCATGTTATTCTGAGTTCGGACACCCCTCGGAAAAGCAGCTTTGTCTTCCCTGACACTGAAGTGGAGTACGCCTCCCACAGCGACGATGAATGAGGGGTTAATCTGTTGCACAAACGCCAATAGATAAATGATAGCTGTCTGCAGCACGTAGTCCACTGCAATGTCACACACGTCGGTTCTGGAACCCGGAGAAAATCACCCGTACCGGGAGCATTCCATGGCTTTATCTCTTCCTTGTCGATCTTCGAGGTCTTGACAACCACAGAAATATTCTTGGGGACTAGCTGCCGACGAGTTGATATAATTTCAACCCACTCGCCTTATCTTACACAGCCACATAGCTGAAATTCCTTTCTGTAGTTCAACGCCCAATACGCTTCAGTTTGCTCTCACTAAGAATTAAAGGTGCAAGGCATTATGGTCCCACGCAGCAGCAAGGAATGAACACAGTAGTAGCACGGGAACTGTATAAAGGAATGCTACATGTATCCCGTCACGTTTCCAGCCTCCTTCCCACCCCATGTAGCGCGAAATGGAAAATCCAATGGGCTGTTAGTGTTACAGAGTGGTTTCCAATTGAAGGGAAGTTAAGGCGGAGCTGCCAGAGTGCGGTGGCGATGCAACTCAGTTTGTTCTGAATCCGTCTCTGGTTGATGCAGGTCGTCGTTTTTTAAAGATCATTGGAATAGGTGTCTTTTTTCTGGTATGGTATGATATGGTATGGTATGGTATGGTATGGTATGGTATGGTATGGTATGGTATGGTATCATATGATATTGTATGGTATGGTATGGTATGGTATGGTATGGTATGGTATGGTATGGTATGGTATGGTATGGTATGGTATGGTATGGTATGGTATGGTTAATTAAGTTTAACGTCCAAAAGCGATTCAGGCTATGAGGGACGCCGTAGTAGAGGACTCTGGAAATTTCGACCTCCTGGGGTTCTTTAGAGTGCACGGACATCGCACAGAACACGAACCTCTAGCATTTCGCCTCCATCTATATCCGACCGCCGCGCCCAGAATCGAACCCGTGTCCTTTGGGTTAGCAGCTGAGCACCATAAGCATAAAATGCACCATAACCACTGAGGTGCAGTGGCGACGTAGGGCATGGGGTGATATGGCATGGGTTGGTGTGGTGTGGTATGGCATGGTATGGTACGCGGACTTTAACGCTCCGAACCGGCAAGTGTGCTATATGAAACTGTTTAGTGGAGCGTTGGGAATTTAGTTCTCCCCCAATATTTATTTAACGTGCGATGGCATCGCACAGCACGCGGTCGCTTCTTTTTATGATCCTGCTCTCTCAGCAGGGCGGCGTAACCAAGATTCAGGCAGGCTAAGTTATGTATAAACGATGTACAAAAATGCGTGGTGAAAGCATCATTCGCGAGAATGAATACTGTGCTTGTTGCTCGGGCAGTGCTGCTGCTTGTAAACATACCGATGATATTTTTGTGTAAGTGTATCGGGTGCTTGCTCACTGACTGCACGAAGGGTAACTTTATCTTTACTGTTTATTTTTAGACAGTTATCAAAGTGACTGCTGATACCTGCTGTTACTGAAAACCTTATGAATGCTGAGGCAAACCCTTAATAGGTTTGTGTTCGTTTCTGGCAAGCACTTTCTTTTACAGGGATTGCACTTTTACAGAAAATTCTCTTTTGCATGCAATACAAACTTTGCCGACAACTATCAGCGCTTTTCCCGGCCGCCTTCTAACACGTGCGCGCGCCAGCACGTTTCGAATAACTTCTATGGTAAGTGAAGCCCGTCCACCTCTTTCCCGTGCGCACTAAATTCAATGAAGAAGCATCGCTTACCCGCAGTATCTACTATAATTCTAAACCAGTCTTCTCCAAGCTTCGCCACGCACTAAATGTTCTATGTCCGTGTATGGAATAAATGGAATGCCATTCTCTTTCATATTTGATAATCTACTTGCTTTCATATCACACGGATCCACACCCATTAGTTTAGCCACCATCATGAATGAAGTGACGCAATCCTCGTGTGGTGCATCAAATGTGGATAAGTGATGTGCAGGTCGAAGAGCACATTTATATGCTCTTCAAGATTCTGCATTGAAGCATAGCCTCAAAAAATCTCTTAAACACCTCGCTTAGAAAAGAAATTTAAACACGATCTTCCAGCCTTACCACTTCTACGAACTCAAATTTTATCATTTTTAAGCATCTGAAGAAAGGTTCTTGAATATTTCACTCCTGCGATGCTGTAAGTGCACCATGATACGTGAATAATAAATAAATCAACAGTCAAATTTATTTGCAAGCAAAAAAACCCTTACAGACACCACGCAAGAAAGATACAGATCAAAATGCAAATCTGTAGGTGAATGTCAAAAGCACTAGCCTTACAATGAAGACATTTATGTGCTATACAGCCAACTGACTAAACCATCTGCGACACAGAGAAATGTGCCACAAACTTTCCGCTTTCGTTAGGCTATATTAAGCTCCTGATACTAAATCAAGGACAGGTAATCAAATTGAATGCAGGTACGTTCGCTTGATTACCACCTTAATATTTTCACGTTGGATTGAGTTATTACGATGAAAATACAAATAAATCTTTAAAAATTTATGATCCGTTCATTTAGTGTATTTTGTACTAGAAAACAAAATACGCGTCCCAACTTTGCGGCAGCTAAGTATAGATTTGTCATTCACGAATTAATTTCCTTTACCGATTTTCGTGTCCATGCTACAATGGGCCAGCGATTCCACTAGTCGGCATAGTGCAAGGGAAGGGTCAGTATATCATGGGGTATTGACCCTTACAACCTGAACAGCCAATTACCCTGTGACTTACAAATACCGGTAGCAGTTCTTCTCCAAAGTTAGTGCAGTACACAGTATGTGCACCCTCAAAACTAATTTTTGTGCCTTGAAATTCAGGATCGGACGGTAGCTTTCAGTCTCATCGCAGTGAACACACGTACTGCTCGCGAAAACAAGCGAGTCACATTGTTGCAACAACCGTTCCCATCAGTGACAGGCGTCCAAAGTCGAAGAAGGCAAAACAAGCAAATTTTCGTGAAACTTGCACTTGCTTAAACAAGCTTCCGCTCTTTTCCAGCACAGCCAGGAGCTCAGGCAATGGGGATCATACTCTTTTCTTTCCATACTTGTCACTGTTACCAACTGTCTCCTCCGCTGCCTTATAGAGACTTCTCCACATTTTAGACACTTCTAGGCCACTTTAAATGCGCAAAAGGGCAGCTGCAACTAGAACAGTGGCTCCGAAGGCGTTGACGGGGGAAGCCCCACTGTAAGGACCTTCCGTGTGGTCTTTTGAATGTTGTGTGGTGGGAATCGCGCTTGAGGAAGGTTCCTTCGTCGGCTCGGGGGTCGGCTCCGTGGTCGGCTCAGGAGTCGTCGTGGTCTCAGTTGTCGCTTCTGTCGAAGCCTCAGTGGTGGGAGTGGTCGGTGTGGTGGCCTGAGTGGTTGACGGTGTTGTCGGCTCCACCTCCACCGTCTCGTCGAACCAGTTGAGTTGGGTGGCGGCATCCAGCGCCAGTTTCACCGTGTCCAAGTGTTCGGCGCTGCTGAAGTTCTCGCATTTTTCAACCGCCTTCTTCACGCAGTAGCTGGCGTCTTCGATCATTCTGCATGACACAAAAAAAGAGATGCGTCTAGGGTAAACTGTTTCTGCGCAGAAAATTCTTGTCGAGTTCACCGATGCTAAAGAACAATATTGCGTCATTAACGCACAAGCCAAGAAAAGGAGGATTTATATGGTGCTCAAAAAGCATGTTATGTTTTTCCTTTCACTACAAGCCAAGGGTAAATAATAGAGCGACCTATTTTTTTTTTCATACAATTTTTCTTCATGTTCCTGTTACAGCGTTGACACCTGCACGTCATTTCTTTCTTCGAGATGTCAGCATAAGGTACACCCTAAGGTACCCAGCATAAGGTACTCTCTATAGCGAGCAGTTACTCTGTCGGCGTTACTAAAGGCTTTGTTCATGTTCAGAACAGTAGCAACATGTTCATATAACATCAAAAAGCATTAGTAGCACGTTGCCCAAACAATAAAAGGGACAATACCATACCAGCCACTACGAGAGTGGTCTATGTTCCTCACATGGCGTGTTATACCAAGGAGGGAGATGATCGACGCAACGTATTTTCATTCTGCCAACGGTACAGTGCCCCAACCTCGCACACACACTCCCAGCGAAAACGATAAATTAATTCCTTGCTGTTCTTCGTTCGCTTAAAACGGACTAAAAGTAAAGCCTACTGCTTAAAGGAGGATTTGAGGGGCAGTCATGCGTATTAGAAAACACCGCCTTAACCCATTGCACCACAGAAGCAACGTACTTGAGCGCTTTAAATTGTTCTCTTACCATCCTGAGAAATGGTCTTATTTTTTCCGTTGTATTCTGTTGTATTTTCGTTGCATTTTTATCCTGTCGGATTCCGTCCATCATGCTTCTTTGGCCCTATACACCACGAGTCTTGCCTTTTAATGTTCTTCCGCCGTTTTTCTCGTCTTTAGCTACATCGTGTTTTTACTGTTTGTGTCTTTTATCGCTTTTATGACCCTTTACATCATTCTGACGTTTGCTGCAGCTGATAGGTGGTGTGGCAGTGTGCCTATATATTACGTTTTTCTTTCCACAAAGGAATCAGTTGTCAGTAGCGCGTTGTCTTGTCCATCTTACTTGTGAATGTCTCGTAATTTGAGCTAACCTTTGTACGTAGAACTATGCACCGACTAGCAAGTGTTACTTGAGTAAATGACTTCTTAAATACACTCTTTCCGCCACAGTGGCATTGACAGTTTGTAAACACGCATTCGCGCGAGGATGCTTAAACCACGCACCAAATAACTTATTTCGTTTCGGCACTACATGGCATGTAATGCCATGTCAGTGATTTGCTACACGTAATTCGAACCTTTTAATTATGCGTACTGAAAAAAGAGACTGCCGTTATTCAGGAGGCGAGACAGACCATTTTGGAAGGAAAAAAATTCAGGGCTCTGGCAACCAAACCGTCTTTCTTTTTCTTCCTGTTGCATGCGTACAAGAAAGATCACGACCACCTCACAATCATAAAAATAATCGGTGCGCACTGCCAGAACAGGCCATGCGCATGTACCTAATGCAGTTGGTGGTACAGCTTCATTGCGATTTGCTGCCAAGAAGATTTCCCCCGATCACTATTTTGCTTTTCTAACGCGTTGTGTAACATTGCTTACAACAGGCACGAGGTTCAATGACGCGTTGTCACGGAATCATCTGAGCGCGTCCTTGGTACAAATTCATCTAAACAAGCGCGTACCGGCTCAAATAACCCTGACGGTTGCTATGAATCAACTAGGTGCCCATGGACGAAAAATAGTTGGGTTATTGGGGTTTAACGTCCCAAAGCAACTCAGGCTACGAGGGACGCAGTAGTGAAGGGCTCCGGAAATTTCGACCACGTGGGGTTCTTTAACGTGCACTGACATCGCACAGCGCACGGACCTCTAGAATTTCGCCTTCATCGAAATTCGACCGCCGCGGCCGGAATTGAACCCGTGTCTTTCGGGTCAGCCGCCGAGCACCGTAACCCCTGAGCCATCACGGCGCGGGGACGAAAGATAGTATTACCCAGCAATATTTGGAGGAAACCAGGATTTCGCACTGGGAGCTGCGCACTATGAGGATGGTTGACTCTGGAAGAACTGAGAGTGGTAACCGTAGAAGAAGGAAGGAGATTAATGCCTTAAAACTGCTACTGAATCTCGCGTTGCACAGTGGCAACCATCCTGTAAGCTCTTTTTTTTTTACATATTCCTTCGTATCCGCAGTCTCCACACGCACTGTAAATTGTAAGTTGTGGGGTTCAACATAGCGAGGCAGCGCATGGGCTATGAGGGATGCCGTAGTGGAGGACTCCGGATTAGTTTAGGCCACCCAAGATTGTATAACATGCTCTGACATCATACAGGACACTAGTGTTTTTCCATTTCGCCTCCATCCAAATACGGCCGCCGCAACCGTGATCGAACCCGCACCCTTGGTATAAGCCGATAAACACCAAAGCCACTGAGACATCGCCGCGGGTCTCCGGTTATATTCATTCGCCATCATCCAAACTTGGCTTCGCTCCCCTTTCGGACTTGCTCACTCGCGGCAACGATTCCCGCCGAGATTCGGTACTTACGCGTAGCTCTTCTTCCTGAAGTTGTAGAGGCTTTGGGCAGCAAGCGGCCTTTCAAGCGCACAGTTGTTGATGGCATCGTGGTTTAGACATATGTGCAGGAAGCTAGGAGCTAAAAGGAAAGAGAACCATACATAAGCGCTGGCGTGCGAAATGACACAATTTCTTAATTAGTTTACCCGGTACATTTAGGCAATACAAGTCCGCTGAGACATGTGTCGGCGTTTATCCCGTCAAAGCTCAGACAGTTGGTTGAGACGAGGAGCCTAATTACCTACCACAGTAGCTATGTAGCTATGTACAGGGTCAGTCAAAAGTTCCAAGGCCACAGGGTTTGCTTTTGAGCAGCATAGTCGGGCTGTTGAGAAACCCTCGAAGCTCAAAATATCTGTAGAGAATAGAAGAAGGATGGTTCTACCATCTGAAAACCTCGATAGCTCTATTGGAATCTTAAGTGCCAGGATATACCGATGAAAAGCGGACCATGTGGCCTGGGAACTTTTGACTGACCCTGTGCATATCCAGCAATTGTGGAAGCAAGCATTTTTTTTACGGGAAATAATTCATGAATGCAACTTCCTTATATATTGCAAGCTTTCACTACAACAATCAATATATCCGCAAATCTCCCGTCGGCAGGCTTGAATTTTTTTGACACTAACGTTTTTTCCGTCGTCTAAAATGTTCTGCATTGGTTTTCTATGGCAGTCTTAACCGCTCGATGCGAGCGATGGAAAAAAATTAAAAAGACAGATCTTGATACTTATCGAAAGGATGGACCATGGTCTCTAATATTTCTTTAGTAGTATTTTATAATATTCTAATGTTTAAAATTTTTATCCAAAAACGTTGCCCATGTGACGAGCACAGTTTAAAGAGAATGGAGGGGACACTTAAGCTCGGCCTTAAAGGGCTACTGAAGCGGTTTTAGAATTCGATGAGTTTAAGGTTGCCGAATGTGCGAAAGGTGCACGTAAAGCCTGCGAAATCGTTTTGCTCTAGCATTTAAAATGGTGGTGTAATCGCCGAATAAAGCCGTCGTCGGCGTTCAGGCTTCTCTGAAGTGCACAACGATGGGCAGAGTCCCCGATAATGACGTCACGTATGACGACCCTACGTTTCCAGCGAAGAAACGGTTATTCCATGGAAGAAAACCGACGCCATGGAAAGTGAAGCTCACGATGCATTGTTTGGCGCCATCTGACGACACAAAGCAGCATGCAGGCGTAAGCAGCAGACATCTGAAATTTCGGCAACAATGACGGCAGTGCCGAATTTCCCCGCACTCCTCCAACGTAGTGAGGAGAAGCCTGAACATCGTCACGGTTTTAATTGATGATTATGACATCAGTTTAAATGCTAGTGCAAAAATACTTTTCATGCTTTATCTAGAAGCTTGATAGATTGGAATTCTTGAATAGTCTCGAATTCTCAAAAAACTGTTTCAGCTTCCCTTTAAGGGTATGACGCGATAGCGTAGTGAGTTAATTCCCATATATGCAGAAGGTCATTCTCTACTTTGAATTCATAGATCCCTGGGAGTCCTCGTATCTCTTCCGGCACAGTGTTGCAGCGGTTAAGCGATGCGCCACTGCCCTGCGATGGCAGGTGCTCCCAGCGGTGGGCCGTGTGCGACTCAGGTTTATCTACCCGAGCGACCAATAATTATTTTAACCGCAATCTGCCACGATGCGCAGTTTGCTTACTATCCGCAGGGCAACCTGCTGAAAAAAAAGTTCTATGATGCAATAACCTCCTGGATCATTCATCATAGAATATCATACAATCTGTATGATATATCATATATCATACAGTTCGTATGATTTATCATATAGATTGTATGATATGTCCTACAGATTGTATGATATTCTATGATGAATGATCTATGAGGTTATTGCATCATAGAACTTTTTTTCAGCAGGGCAGGTTGTGATGACGCTGCAAGGTCACGTGACCCACCTGCCTCCTAGGTTGCTCTCTAGGGACCACCCGCCAGAGCGATGCCCGTGATTTTTCGCTCACAACGCCGACAACGCCGACGCCGTATTTTCTGGAGAACTCAGGACTTAACGCTCTCGCGTTAAAAATCAAGAGTGGTACCGCGCGCACCTACTGTAGATCCTGGTTTCTCAACTTCGAATATAAAATACACAAATCACTGGGGACATATATTGCGGATATTATTTTCATGATTCATTGTTTACTTTTAATTCTCCCGCGTCAATAGAATTGGATTCCAAAACGGGCAAATAATTCGCCTCGTTCGGGATGAGCATCCACGTCACGGATGCCAGCTGTTAATCTTGTTTCCACCAATTTCTTCACTCAATCGACCCACATCTTAGATCAAGATTCCCACCCAGAATTCCTCGACATCTGGAAACACTTTATCATCGACTTCGTCTGAATGCTGCATATACAAATGGCTTGCGATACCGTTTTGGACAAATGAACAGTCCGCACTGCGACAACTGTGCCTCGATAGAAACTGTGGAACATATCTTGCTTGAGTGCCCTGCGTATGCTAACGAGCGTGCATACTATGAACATTGCATGCAGAAGCTCTGCCCAGTGCCCCTAACAATGGATAAAGTTTTAGGTCCCTTAGCCTGCCTTAGGCAACAGAGACTTGCAATGAACTTTCTATTCACATATTTAAAAGACATTGGACATCTCGATAAGCTTTAAATTCACTTGCGCGTTACCTTCATGCATTCTTCATGCAGTGAACTTCGTCAGCCCATTTGACGGACTATGCACTCCATCATTCCATAGGTTACATCAATACTCGCCATTGCATCCTTAGTACCCATTTCATGGCCGCATTTTATCTTCGTTTTTTTTTACCTCTTCCACACTGCTCTCCTTCTGTCTTTATCTCCCAAATTCCCCTCCCTACGCAGAGTAGCATGCCAGCGATTTTTCAACGCCGGCTAAATTCTGTGCTCTTCATTAAAGAGTCTCTCTCTCTCTCTCTCTAGGTGCAAAAGATGAGAGGGCGGAAAGAGCAGTTAGAAACTACGACCGCCAAGGTGCTAAAATTTCAGTTCTTTTTTTCCAGGACATAAGGCGTCCATTTGTTGAACCTCTCCGAATAACTTCACGAATTAATTAGTGAGCGGCTTCTGGCCCTGCATGGTTAGGGACCTTCTTGCGTTGCCGGCCACTTAACGGGCTCCTCATTCCCGAGCAATATGAGAAGCGGGTAGGAGATTCCACGAGTCGGAAAATACTCACCCAAGCATGTCTCCATATCGACGCTCAACCTCCGGAGATAATCGTAGCCGAGTTCATGGATACGGAACCGGCGCTTGTCGTTTCCAAAGCATCCCGAGTAGAAAAGCTTGCACTTGGGCTCTAGCGGTAGTTCCTCCTTGCTGCAAGAAATCATTGTTTTCTGCATCAGGTTTTAGCCGCAGTTTCTGCGCTCGATAAAAGAGAAGTAATAACATGTAGAATAGTTAGGGATTTCCCACTATCATATATATGAGCGTGCGAAATCCGTAACTTTGTCAACAGTATTAAATAGTCAATTTTTTTCTAGTTCCGACGTATACAGACATATTTTTCTCTTTTGTAGTATTCTTCTGTAGTACTGTAGTTTTTCTGTAGTGCTTGCCTATTGCTTGTATTACTTTTCTGTGCTAAGAAGAAACCTTTTGCTGTCACTACAAGAATTTCTGTTGTTACTGCATGTTTTTTGTCAGAAACATTACAGAAAACCAGTTGTTTTTCGACTGCGATGTCATTGGCGAATTGTGAGGAGTAAAGCCATGTGTGCAGAAAATAGGCAGGTTATCAAGTTACATCAGCGCCCCCTGTGTTTATTCCTGCAGCGAAAGCGCTGAAGGAAACTAGAGTACATTTCCTAACCGCTACGAAATTCCAATACACCTTATATTCACCTCCCCTAAAGAACAGCCGTTTTTGCTGTAGGTGATGGTGACCGTATCATAAGGTTTTGCTTCATTGTAGATTTTTGTAGTATATATGATCAATACTTGACTTCTGTGCCGTGTTTACTGGAAAACCAAAATAGATCTTCCTCTTAAAGCTATAACTCATGAAATTATGAATGTCCATAGCACATGGAGAGGAGGCAAGTACAAATCTCATACGCTAATTAAGCAATCTCCTCACTGTCCTCGTTAAACACACTCCTCAGAACGCCAAAATTCTTCAAAGCCATAAGAAGTTGAAAAGCAATATGGCGTGTCATCTATAAAAGCTATCTGTAGATGGCGTATCATCAGCCTGCAAAACTGTCAGCATAGCACTAAAAATACAGTGTGCATGGCTGTACAAAAGACTAACTGCAGTAACGGTTCCTATAGAGTAGAAGGTTGTCCCATATGCAAGCAATGCGTATATGTACCACAAAAGATGGGAATAATTCTACGTTCCCTCTGAAAATTTCTTGATCGGCAGAAACGGTGCTAGCCCTCCTAGGAGTGTCATCTTCGCCATCTGAAATATTAGCAACCACTGTGACCTTGTATGCAATGCTGAAAGAGCAGCATCCACAAAAGGAGGCAGGGGAGCTCTTTAGTATTAACAGGAGGCGTTACCCAGGCAATATGTTACTGGCGGGCTACTGCAGATGTCAGTAATAAGAAATAATTTGTACTCACTCCCACAAAGTCAAGCACAAACTTATGCACACGTTATTTAACCGGGGTGCATATGAGTTCTGTGTCCCTAAGCTATCTTCAAAAATCCTTCATCGCACGCCACGCTCCACTACTGAACTTGTTTGAGACCGAAGTCATCATACGGTTAGAGATATCCGAAAGGAAAAAATGTCGGTTATGGGAATAGCTTAGCTTTCTCAGTGAGGCGCGTCTACCCTCGCTTGCATCTCTCTTCTTGAATCCAGTACTTAGGCCAGGCAGTAATTGTGAATGCAGGGTGCGCGGCCAAGCTAAGCAAAGAAAGAAGCCTCCCAAGCCTCAAATCTGCTGGCAGGAAATTCTTTATTTTGTTTCGCTTAGCAACGATGACCTCCATATTTCTTCCTGGGCTAAAGATATCCGAAAGCAAAAAAAAAATGGCGGTTATAGAAATGGCGTAGGGACGTATCAGCCGGCATTGTGGGGGACAGAGAACTACGGTCCGCCCTCCCTTCAGCCAGAATGATTTATCGGAAGCCGATTTATTGGCGTCAATAGCTCGGCGGCGCACGCAATACTGTGTGCAAGCTGTCTGCAAGAATGAAATGCTTGGTGCAATAACGGAAGATAACGACAGAATTTGCGCTAGGTCGAATCAGTAACTACACTAAGCTGCGTGGGATTGCAGAACTCAAAAGCTGCAGCACGACTGGTTGCAGTTAGATGCTTACGAGCACAGCTCAATGTCAAAAGAAAGAAAGCACACATAACTAGGAACTCTGAACAACTTAGGATTGCGAGAGTCTTCCCGGGGCGGCTGGGACTAGAGGCAAAACCACGCGCAAGAATAAGTCATCAGTTTCAGTCACTCAAGGTAGAAAGCACGAAAATATAAGGGCATATTTGAACTTACTTGGCACAAAAGTTGTCGAATATTTTGCTCCCCTCCGGGTACTCAGGCAGCAGACGGTCGACAACAAACTGCTTGGAGAGATCGTGGTAGCATTCGTAGGCTAGGTCGACGCTGCAACGGACGCTGCTGTAGACTCCTTTGAGAGAGAATACAAGACATGATAATGATTGGTGGAGGTATAGGGCAAGGTGTAATGATGATATTAGAAAAGTTGCAGGTATAGGGCGACCATTGCTGGCGTAGGGATGGGTAACTGAATCTATGGGAGAGGCTATTGTTCTGGTGTTTATTTACCCTATGTAAAGCTGTTGTGTACTAGACAAAGTATAAAACTTCTCTGCTAAATGCAGGCGATATGTACTCTGAAAACTTCTAGGAGAATATATATATTCCCAAATTCTTAGTAAAAAAAAGACAGTCGTGTGCAATCAGCACTAAATGAGGCACCGCATAGCATGAGCCTATACTTTGAAGCACGTATTCATTAGAACATGTTCAGTGAAAGCGCGACCTACCGTAATTAACTATCACAAAACAAGAATATTGAAGGAATAATGCTAAATTCCAACCATGAAAAAACTGTATACCTTGGGCGGCAACAGTTCCGGCGAACAAGATGCAGAGTACCGCGACCAAGTTAGACGTCTGGGGGGCCATGTTGTTTAGCAAAGGAGTATCCGACAGACGAGCCCGACTACCGCTGTGAGTGTATCATGTTCCATCTTTATACTGGACTCGAGAAGATACGAACAAAAAAGGAAAGAAACGAACAACATATCTCTGTGAGCCTGAGAGGTCGTTCACGCCCTCCTGATCGCATAGATTACGCGGGGCGTAGGTAGTCCGCTGCACTTGTTGCTTATCTCACACTTTGTTTAGCCAGCTCTTTCCCCAGTGCAGCGGCCAGACATATTTACTCCTCCCCCCAAAAAATTAGGAATAAAAACGCTGAAACATATATTGTGACGACTTGTTGCCAACCAAGCATTTCGATAACTGAACATGAGTAGCAAGCTCCACCAGCGCTACTGAACGCTCACTGCCCCGAAGGAATACATCGTCAAATCATTTGGAAACTTGGTCGTCTTGGCATGACATGTTATAACACCTCGCCATGGTGGCCGTCGTCTCTCCATACAGATACCTGTTTCACACTTGCCATGGGTACTACCTTTGAATGTCTACCATCGCAACACTTTGTATCCTAGGCTGCTTGGCGTTGGTCACCTTTACGACTCACGTGTGGTAACCAAATCCACGCCGCCTGGTATCAAGCACTTGGAGCCCATTGTGCATGCATGGTAGGAGCGGAACTTACGTTTGCGAAGCTTCTGAGTGTGGGGGAAAATTTCGCTCCTCCGCATTTCGATAGCAAGGGGCATGCAATAACCAGCGCGACGTATGTTTTAACGGCACCCATCGCGCAAGGCTTGACCGGCACGTGTATCTGGGAACTTAAACGGCCACTTTTAGGTGATGAATCACTTCTTGGCAGGTTTGCATCTGACGCTTCCGTTTTTCGTATTCCAAAGTCAAAATGTTTTCGCTTCTCCAACAGTGCCGTCATTAGCGAAAAAAAAACTGTCCGGCGATCACGCCACGTGGTCTGAAAATCTCTTTTAACAGTATTGCTTTTAGTATACTTCGCTTTTACATTTTCGCTTTAAGGTGATCGTCTCCTGTTCAAGCCTTTTAATCGTTTTTCGCCTTTGCTTTTTCGATCCGTTTCTTCGCGGGCCAGAGGTGCATTCACTGAAGAGTGGAGGCTTCACACGCACGCATAAACACACACACAGACACACGGGCACAAACACAGAGCCACACAGACACACACGCATAGACACACACACACGCACGCACACACAGCGGTTTTAAAAACACAGTACGCAGTGGAGAGAGACAGAACACTATTCACTCCGACATGTGCCTCGGGGCAGGGTCTCAGCCAGATGGAGGGTCTCCCCCTTGCCAACCCTCCTGCGCCGTGACCGCAGAGAAGGTCTTGGAGTAGACATATCCATTGCTTGAATTTCGCGCGTTAACAGGTAATCTTGGAGAAGTAAGGAGCAAGCCTAAGTGCTTGCCACCTAAGGCGATAAGCAGCGCTGAAGATAGGTGCTTATCTCAGGTTTCCATCTCCTGCTGACCCTAAGAAAAATGGTACGTAAGAGGCTGGCATAGGCTGACATATGCTGACATGTGCGAGCAGATAAACTGCATGATTCTCAGCTTAGTGACTTTGGCTCGCATCTACAGCCTTTGCTGAACATACATCGCCGACCTGCTTTGGTTTTTCCTACCTCTGCGACCCTTATGGCATACCTCCGCTTCGAAAGGAAGCGAACCATCGAAAGATTTCTATATGGCTAGCGATTCAAAACCAGTCCTATTTCGCGACCCGGAAGCAAACCTCACGTCCCATATATTTCCGGAAAAGCCTGTTCGTCATTTCACATAAAGCGGAAGCTTGGGCGAGTTGGATCAGCATTATCGGCACGGCGCAAATAAGTGGACGCGAAAATACGATACAGGCGGGGCGATGTCCTTTTTTCACGTCCACTTTGCATTGTTGCGATGTCATTTCACTACCGATACAGAGCCGCTTCTTGCCTCCGGGTGTGTATCTGCCGTATTGCATTGTTCAGCCTCTTTGAGAGCGCCGTTTGGTACTCGTACATTATTCGGATGGTTCCTTTTTATTTGCCTGAGCCCTCCAAAGTTGCATTGTCGTGGGAATATGAACTCTTGATGTGAAAAGGACAGCGGCATAACCATCCAGTAACTTTAGAGCTCGATTTTTGCGCTGCGCGGAGCGGTATAAGTTCAGTGCAGTTCTACTGGAAAAACAAAGTTCAGAAAAGCTTCTTAAGGTTTTTCAAGTACTTGAGTAATTGCATGACAACTACCAGCAAGTCCGGCAAAACAGTAGTGAGCATTTGAGCGGCTCTAAACGTGACTGGCTCTAAACGTGCCAGTTGTCACCAGCAAAAACATTTCACGCGTCACGCTGCTAAGCGAAGCTTTCTTCCTACAGGGTAAGGGCAAGTCTTTCGCTGGCTTCCATACTTTATCTAACGTGTTTGACAATCAACGTAAGGACGCAATTAATGAAGGTGTGGAAGCACTTTAACATTTGTTTTTAAGTGAGAGGGCACAACACCAGACGTACCAACACCGAGCAAGAATCTGGCCTTGTGTGATCAGAGTAACTCGGGTAAGTTCGGGTTAGTTCGGAGGAACGTCGCGCAAGCTGCAGCCAATGAGAGGAAGCTCGGGGAAGTTCGGAGGAGAGTCGCGTCGGCTATAGCCAATAGGAGGAGAAAAAGAAGAGGCGAAGAATGAACACAGGCTTTCACATGTCTACTCGGTTTAACTACGTTAAAATCCTACCACCTTTTTACTGTCCGTAAAATACAAAAGAAACCCTCAAGCCTAAAGTACTCTGAGTTTGGAGTTGTCGCCGCAAGGTGGATATGGTGAGTATCAAAGCTTGCCTCAAGTCCTAAAATTGACCCCGAGCTCACATGCTTCGGCCGTCGTAAGCAACCGAATCGCATCAACCTTCTGTTTGAAACAAAGCTCTCTGAAGTAGAGCAGATAGCAGGGATAGGCTGAGCGGCCGCCTTGTGTCGGAGTAACAGCGCAAGCTGAAAAAATGAACAGAAGGCAGGTGCAAGGTGAGACAGCCGAACTGGCAGTTATTTTTCTTTTCTTTTTCTTGCCAGTGCCACTCTATTGTTAGGTGTTTTGTCACCGTCTGCTGCACCATACGACCGATACGGGAGGCGGGGGCGTATAGCATGTGGAGTTATTTCTTGGCGCGCTGAAATCCACGAATAGAGCGAAGAAGGCGTAGCACTCTTTGATAAGTATTCTTATTTTTGAAATTACAATCTAATGGTCCTCACGGATTAAATGCGGTCACTCTTGCACTAAGATATATGCATGTCCAGACGTTGCCGCAAAACACCCGTGTAGAAAAAAAGTTCAACAATATGTCGCGAACATCCCTTTTTGGGAGCATAATCGGAGCATGCAGCTTTAGTCGAAATGGTTCCTCGTGTTAATTGGGTTATCAAAGCCAAGAGAATAGACGCGTCGCCTACCCTACTGATCGCCTAATAGTTTTCTAAGATTACTCTGGATATGAATCTTAATTCTGTTAAGTAATGATGTTTTTTGCTCTCTCTATGTTAGCTACTTATGCACTGCCGGCAGTACATTTGTAGAGTGGTGTTGTATGGTATGGTATTCTATTGGACAGTGTGGTACGTTATGGTGCGATGTGGTATGGTTTAGTACGGTACAGTATGGTATGGTATGGTATGGTATGGTATGGTATGGTATGGTAGGGCACAGCATGGTACGGTATGGTATGGTATAGTACGGCACGGAAATGGTATAGTATGCTACAGTATGGTACAGTATGGTACGGTAGGGTATAGTATGGTACAGTATGACACGGTATGTTATAGTACGGTACAGCATGGTACGGTATGGTATGGTATAATATGGCACAGTAATGGTATAGTATGGTACAGTTTGGTACGGTATGGTATGGTATAGTACGGTACAGTATGGCGCGGTACGGTATGGTATGGTATAGTACGGTACAGTATGGTATGGTATAGTACGGTACAGTATGGTATGGTGTAATAACGCTGTGGTGTCGTATAGTATGGTATGATGTGGTATACAGTATGGTATGGTATAGTACGGTACAGTATGGTATGGTGTAATAACGCTGTGGTGTCGTATAGTATGGTATGATGTGGTATGGCATGATCACAAAGTGAACAACGGAGGGAAACCCTCAGGGTGCTTGCCAACGTTTCGGCAAGTGGACTTGCCTTCGTCTGAGCAAAGCGTTCATCATTGGCGGGGTTTACACAGGGCCTTCACTCTGAGGAGAAAGGCAAGGGTCGAGGGAGAGGGTGTGATGTGGGAAGGGTGTTAGGATGGGGAGGGTGAATCTTGTCCAGGCATGATGACTGCTAAAGTTGATTAACGGGTTGACGCGCAAAACTGTGAAAAGAAAAAGGCCGGCTCAGCAGAAAAGAAACCGTGGTCTGGCGCGTGGAGAAAGAGCGAGCGTGGGCTCGAAAGGCTGTGTGTCCAGCTGTGACAGGAGACTTGGCACGACTGGCTGTGCTGACATGAAAAACTCAGGATTAGCCATGTTGACTAATTCCTTATCTGGGTTTTTCAGACAAGCCGGTTATACCTCGTGGAGTAGTGCCGACAAATGTTTATCTCATTCTAGAGGAGCGTGGTTTTGTGGCAATACTACTATGGGCTTGGGACATTTTTCACACATAACTTGCCGCAATAGAAAACACGCGCGCATTCATCGAATTTAGGATACATGAACAAAATCCTTTTAACGCATTACGAGCACACTGCGCGCTACAATTCTCGATAGCCAAAACACGTTACGTTTCTAATGTTCCAAAAGCAGATAGAACATTGCTGCCACACACCCGCAACATATTTATCACTTGCTACGACATAAAAATGCAGCAGCTTAAGTGTTTTTTGTTTTTGCAACTTAGAGGCAGTGTGTTCAGAGCAGATAGAGTATCTTGTCAGCGACTCTCAAAGCAAACACGGCTACCTTTTTTTCCGGGCAAAGAAGGTATTTTCCAGGTGCCCGAGTTTTTTACTTTAGACAGCTAACAATCGCAGTAAGTGAGTATAGAAGCAATTTCAGCTCGCACTATTACAGCTTCACTATTTGAGTAAACGTAGTCATCATTCGTATGAAACTCTAAGACGTCTTTTCTCTTTTGTGATTCAAGTTTATTCTAGTAACTTTAAGTCCATTTAAACCTGTTTAAATGTATAATGAGGTAGGACTGAACAGCGCGCACAGGACGAGGACACAGAGAAGAAGCGACAAGACACGAGCGCTTCTACAGTTCATATATAATGAGGTATTGTACAACAGTAAACTGGGTAAAAGGATGCGTGGGTGCACGCATTAATATTAACGGTGTGTAATCGGATACCGGTGCATGAAAAGTTTCATGATGCCCTTTACAAGTCGGCGAAACTAAGTTGGAGGAAAAGCTCAAATACGATGGTAGCAAACGGCATAGCTCCAACTACTCAATTAGTACTGGCATTTTTGTGCACGGGAACTTACGGTTGATCTGACATGCCATTACCGTGCAGTGGGACATGGCCAACAATTTCGGAGAAAAGTTTTGAAAATTCGAATATTGTAAGATAACTTTACAGAAATATTGAAGGTAATGGTTCATTCCTCTTATATGTAGCAAAATCTTTCTTTTAAAGTGTTTCCATCGATCGCATCGAACGATTAAGATGCTTTTGACGATAGCAAAAACTTCAATAGAAAAAAATAATTAAAAACTGCTGTCGGGTGACCACGGAATATATATTGATTGTTGCAATAAAATCTTCTATGATACGAAAAAAAAATGCGTTCATGAAATGTTTCCCGTTCAGAAATGCTTTCGACCAGAATTGTTGGGTATGGATGCTACTGGATGGCACAACATGAGGTTTACAAGAGAAGCGTTAACAAAAATAAGATACACAGTCAATAAAATATCAAAGCAGCAACGCTGCTTTGATATTTGCCGGCAAACGCGTGAATTTAATAGCACGCTGTTATCGCTCCGGTGAAGAGAAAGTAATGTTATCATTATAAATCTGTGCAATTAAAAATGATCTGTGCCACGAACAAATGTAATTTAGTTCTGCATGGTTCACAAAAGGACGTTTCATGCCCAGATATCTGGATAGCCTATCGATAAAACTCAACCGCGAAAGGAAAAAAAATACGTTCTGAAAAAACCAGCACCTCATTGTTGCGACAGGCTCAGAACTGATAATGGCTGGCAAGAACTTGTATCGCACAGCAAGAGAGAGAAAAGAAAAGATGTAGTATTTCTGGCATTGTCAGAAATACATTTTTTTCGTCAACACATATTCAAGGAAATACAGGGTGTTTCTCCTAACACTTCCTATAATTAAAAAAAAAATAGGTTTTTCGAGTTTTAAGAGCGGTTTCTTCGACATAGCATTTTGACTGGTCTAGTACCTTTAAACACAGCTAGCATGTGCTAATTAGTACGCTAGTTAACGAATATTGAGTAGTTAACTTTTTAACGACTACTCTTAGGGGCCTTAATTACTGATAGGTGTGAAGCCCACCGCAAGTAATATCCATATCAGTTTTCATAATTTCGAAAACGCGGTTACCCTAGGCGCTGTGGCCCAAAAATTTTGGCTACATCGCGCCAAAATAAATGCGCTTTCGAAAAGCTTGCAGGTAAAGCAACCTCTCGCGCGCGGAACTCGTAAAAATAGCCAAAATTTGTGGCGCCACAGCGCCAAGGGTAAACGCGTTTTTGAAATTCGCGAAACTGATATGGATATTGATTACGGTGGGCTACACGTATCTCAATTACTAAGAAGCCTAAAGGTATTAGTTATAATGTACTTAGCCACCTTGCTAGTTAGCACGTCTTAGCTGTACTCTGATTCTGTATTCTCAGATGTATTCTGGCCGTGTGCTGCACGGTGTTAGCTTAAAAACTCCAGGTGGTCTAAATTAACCCAGAGTCATCCACTGCGGCCACATACAGCACCAGAGCTCTCCTTAAAGGGCTTTCCTTGAAGACACAAACTTTTTAGGGTGTCTGTTTTTTTTCTGCCTTCAGAGGGGCGAACAAGCCTTGTAATTAGGAGTCCACCATGTCCTTTAAACAATACTGTAGAGGTGTGCGGTAACTCGCGGGCCGAATTAATTGTAAGCTGAAGCATAAAACCTCAAAATTCACAATGCTGAAGCATAATACCAGCAATACCAGCCCCTACCTTAGTCAGTGGTGCAAAGAGAGAAAGAGGTTGGTGCGGATCAACTATGTGCAGGTCTACTCAAAGACGCTGGGAAGATTGTGCCAGGAAAACGGCCTACCCTATATAGATATAACGCCTCATAACCTGCAGCATACCAGAATCTTGAAAAAACCCTAACACTACCTTAATTCGCGAGAAAGGGAGTGTCAAGGACTTGCAAATTTCCAGAGTGGTCAGCTTAGTGTTCGTTCCCGACAAGGTTTATACTCAGGTAATCGTTAACAGAATTATAGGAACCTTACAGTTCAATCAACCAAAGGACCAGCGTGCCTACGTGCCTGCATGCTTTCGTAAAGGGTATATGACAAAAAAAATGTAGGGAACTCTTACGTTACGCCTTAAGGGTACGACGCGATAGCATAGTCAGTTAATTCCCATATATGCAGAAGGTTGGGATGACGTCACAAGGTCACGTGACCTAGGTGGCCCACCTGTCCGCTAGGTTGCTCTCTAGGGGCCACCTGCCAGAGTCATACCCGTGGTTTTTCACTCAAATCCGACAACGCCGACGGGAGCGGCAGTTTGGCAGCGAAGCGTTGGAAGCGGTAACAGGATATATTATTATAGCGCCCGGCCGGCGACGCTATAAAGCGCAGGCGCTGAGATCGGCGGTACCAGCGCGCGCTAGAGAAAAATAAAGATCGACAGCGCGTGCTCGGAGCGCACGCCCGGCACGGGCTGTTCGGAACTAGAAGCCTGCCACGCTGGTCATCTTGCTCATGCTCCGCAGCGACCCCGCAAACCTTCAACAGTGGTGACCCGGACGCAACTGGCCAGTCGCTCCGGACTGCCACTCCCGCTTCACCCAAGCACCAGGCATTGAGCCCAGCAACTCGCTCCGGCATCGTCACAGCTGTCACCGTTGTGTCGACGGTCCCACCACAGCTGCTGTCAGTCCATGGAGCCGTTTCGGCCGCTCCTGTGCTTGTGACTGCGTACACGGCGCGTCAGATCCCCATCAACATCAGCTGCAATGTTCCAACACCGACGACACTTCTGTCCGCGGGCAGCACTACAGTCGGTGTCAGCCCGACCATGGCCTTCCCTGCCCCCATGTTCATTGTCAGCTCGGCACCCTGCATCATTCGCCCATTGCGCAGCAGCCAGGCTCGTCCGCCTGAGCCCGCGCACTCCACCCGACGGCTCTTCCCGGCCCCTGACATGAACTTACTGGACTGCCTTACTGGAACCTACTGGACATGAACTGCCGGCCCACCAACAGACGTGCTTGCCGCCATGGCTACTCCATCTCTGCTCCGTCGGCGCGTACATTTCGCCGTTCCGTCTAAGCAGGGGGCCCTATAGCGCCCGGCGACGCTATAAAGCGCAGGCGCTGAGATCGGCGGTACCAGCGCGCGCTAGAGAAAAATAAAGATCGACAGCTCGTGCTCGGAGCGCACGCCCGGCACGGGCTGTTCGGAACTAGAAGCCTGCCACGCTGGTCATCTTGCTCTGGTGCTCCGCTGCGACCCCGCAAATCTTCAACATTATCTTAGGCCCTTAATTAGTGTGGAGAGTGACCGCAGGTCCTGAGTGCGAGAGCGAAATAGCTAGAAGAACAAGAACGACATGTAATGTATTTGGCGTGTTCTCTCGCATCATGAATGGCAGTTTACTTGTATCCCCTAAGAGAAAAGTATATAACAGCTCTATCTTACCTGTACTCACCAATGGGGAGGAAACTTGGAGCCTAAAGAAGCCTGCGTTCTCCTTAAATAAAGGAGAACGCAGCGGGCTATGGAAAGGAAACTGATAGGTGTAACGTTAAGAGAAGAGGACCGAGGGGTCAGGGAACAAAGGCAACTTAATGATATTCTACTCCAAAGCAAGAAGAAATGAGCTTGGACAGGGCATGTAATCCGAAGGGTACATAACCGATGGTCGTTAGGAATAACGGACTGGATTCCAAGATACGGAAAGCGCAGCAGGTGTTACCAGGAACTAAGGTGGATAGATGAGATTACGGAATCTGCGGGGATACGGTGGGCGCAACTCAACTAGAGGTAGCAGCCACCTACATTTGTGGCCGCCACCAGTTGCGGGCGGAAAGTTCCGCCCGCAACTTTCGTATGCTCCCCATGGCATCAAGACTGACAGACTCGAGGCCCTCGTTAAACTATTAAGCAGACATGTGTGAAGAGAAAAGAGACGCTTAATTGTTATGACATACATGACGGGTGCCAACAGTCACCGAAACCAATCAGCATAGTTTTTTTTTTAATTTGCGGTAAATAATTGGAGCTTAATGGTGTAAAAAATAGTGTGAATAGCGTAAATAATACTCTGCTGAAAGACATCCGCTACTCGACGTGTACCGCCTGTTCCGTATTTATCTGTCCGTGTTAGGAAAAATTCTCCTGCGCAAACTACTGAACTATGTGGGCTCAAACGCCGACTACAAGGTAGCTTATGATGGTCTTCGTCTTTCGATATGTAATTTAACATCTAAACCTGCCAGCATTTTCAGGAATCGGCGAAAAACTGCATTCGGATGCGGCCGACCTTTTCGTCCAGGTGAGCTTAGAAGCCACTTTGACAGGCTGCGCCATCTGGCGAGCGGTGAGGCAACCGATGTCACGGCACCTCGCGCGGTTTCTTCGGATGTGCGTGTCGTCTGCTCCTTGAAATTAACACCCCTCGCCAGATGGCGCAGCCTGTCAAAGTGGCTTCTAAGCTCACCTGGACGAAAAGTTATGCCGCAGCTGAATGCAGTTTTTCGCCGATTTCCGGAAATGCAGGCAATTTTAGATGTTAAATTACTCATCGAAAGACGAAGACCATCATAAGGTACCTTGTAGTCGGCGTTTTGAGCTCATATAGTTCAGCAGATTGCGCAGCGGAATTTTTCGTTACAGGGACAGATAAATACGGAACACGCGGTATACCTTAACGAACCCCATCACAGAAGGCAAGAGAAGATGCTGACGCAAAGCCATACATTATTGAGGAAGCCCAGCTGAATGCAAAATAATTTACTAAAATTCAAAGGCAAAAAGCAGCGCTAATGAACCGCTCTAGCGGCGCGGAAAAGAAAGGGAGGGGGTGGGGGGGAGGGGCAGACTTTTGCCACTCCCTTTCATGTTACAAACGAACAGCTGAGGGCGCCGTTCGAGCGCGTTCTAGAAAAGCGCGTGAACGTCTGCGCAAGCAACTTACTTTCATTCCAGCACTACCAGCACACAAATCTAACCTGGTGAGTACTCCAGTTCCCTTTAAATCAAACCTCCGCAATTATTACGCCGAAGCTTTTAAGAAAATTTTATTGGACACAAAGATACAGAACGGATATTGTCGCCCAACACATAAAGAGGCAGAACCGCGACTATTGTCGCCCGACACACAGAAATGTAACAGAACGACGACTACTGTCGCTCGCCACACAAAAACAAAAACACACACACACACAAAAAAACGTACACAAGTGTCCCATCCATGGTCCCATGAAAGTTCATAAGAGTCCACAAAAAAAAAAACGCGGGGGAAGCACGCCGCGGATAAACTCTAGCTTATATATAGTATTCTAGTTCGCTATATACTCTAGCTACCACTCCGCGCACAAACATCACGCCGAACCTGAAGAACATGAAGGAAGGAATTTCCTTCCTCCATGCTGAAGAACAAGAACAGACCTGCGCCAAGGGAGTGACACTCTCATAGAGCCAATGGGGACGTTTTTTTTCGAATGCGATGGTGGCGGCACCTGGGAGAGGCGGTAAACGCATCAAAAATCCAATATGGCGGCGCGCGTTTAGGCGGCTGGTTGTGGCCGGTTGCTCGCGCTACAGTGCACTGTACTCGCGCGTTACTGGTGCTGGCGGCCGCTAGCTCGACCCAAGCTTTGTAAATACTGGCGATTAACTGCTCCCGCGCTGCATTCAAGCTTGATTTCCTAAGTACTTACGGAATCTGCTCACTCGCTTTTGTATTTCGATGTGTCTGTTGATGTAGCATGGTGCATGTCGGCGAGCGGCGCGACTGCTGAGCAGCTGCGCTCGCTCGAGAACGAGAAGCGTAAATGGTTTTGTACAAAGAACAATTTATTAAAAGAACATCAGCAGTGACAATCGATGTTCAAAAAGTGATTTTAGGCATCAGTGACATTGCAGTATCAGTAACAGGCATCCTAAAAATCAAAATAAAAAACGCCATTATGTAAACTTAAAAGACATGAGCGCACAGAGAATATATAGGGGATAAAGAAAAGGTATCAAGGTAGGTACAGTGTACATAATATAATGCTACATGACTGAATATAGGTTTGTACGCGACTTTGTAAGAGATTCAGGTAAATAGCAGGGAAGTAAAACATCTGACATGTATTGAAACGCATCAGTCTGTGGCTATGAATAAACACACCCAGAGAAAGGCAGTGAAAATTTTCAACCTTTGACTCGTGCAGAAGAAATCACAGTGCGTTGGGTTAGGGACAACATAATATGCTGCAGTGCTAGTGCTTCGTATAAAAACTCCAAGAAAAGCTCACTGTGTGACTCGACATGACGCCAATGACGCTGCTGCAGTGCGAATGTCGCCGACGTCGCCGTTTTCGCTTGCGCGGCTGTCCGGCCGTCGTCTGCTTGTCGTCTGCTGCTGCGTTACCCGCGTCGTCATCTTCGCAACTAATTTCTTTGATATCTTATTTTTAATACCTATGGCTAGTTATAATTTAGTTCATAAGCATGTTTTTATTATTGATAGTGGTCGAGAAATTTTACTTTTATTAGGCTTAACTGCAGCCACGTTTACCGCCGATACCAGGATCGCTGCAATCGTTTCAACCGTGGCGCCACCCTCGGCGCGGACGCGCAACTTGCAACATGCCACAGCCCTGCTTCTAGCCACCATAGCCCTGCCTGCGCAGAAGGCACTGCTCCAGCGCGTATGTTCTAGTTCATGCTTTTTGCCGCTAGGGTACAAACATTACAGGCTGTACGGCGCTAATATACACATATTAACAAAAATGGGCTCTTTCATTATTTTGTTTCATGCAAAGAAGTTTAATTATTCGTCCACGCAAGCAATAAAATTAATTTTTTTTGGCTAAGCTTGGTGGTGCCGACGAGAAGAAAGCGGCCAGCAAGAAAAACTCGTTTAAAACTCTTCTAGGACGAAAAAGTATTTAATAAGGCTATTTTTTGTTGTGATGTTAAGATAGCATAGAAAGACAAAATTAACGCATTAAATAGCACGCACGAATTTGCAAACGGTGATGATGATAATAGCAGACGAAAAACAGAACTGAGCGCCCTCAACGGCCAAAAAAGATAACGAAAGTTGTTGCATGCTGCTATGCTGCTCCACAGGAGGCCGTCATCTGTGGTGCTCTAGTTCAGTAGGTTTTGATCTAGAGTCTGACATGCGTGGGCTCATTGGCTCAATCTTCGGAAAATTTGGGAGGCTATGTCTAAATGTGCAGCTTTCCCTCTGTAGACAGTATATTTGATTTGTTGCCATTCCCATGGGTGCTTTTGCGAGGTGTCTGTGTTGGTCTGTGTCGGTCATTGTTCCCGCGGATCACTATCGGCGCCTGGCTTGAATAACTACGAAGACGGTGTTAGCGCAACTCCGTGAGTCGGAGGGGAAGTCCGGCTTTCCAAAAAAAAGGATAGGTATCTCGAGGAAGAAACATGCAGTGCTCAGAGCAGCGAGCAAAGCTTCGTTGGCTGGGCGCTTGAGGCGTAGGAGGTAAGGCTACTTTAGCACTCTTTCATACCCACGAACATACCGTATTTACCCGCATAATGTACCCATTTTTGTTGTTTAGAATTCAGCGTTAGAGTTTCTTAGCGCGTTCAAATTATATATTATATCGTTAAAATTTTATAGTTGCGCTCATTACCTTGTGTTTTAGTTTCGATAGCTGAATGGTGACTGCGAAGAAAAGGGTGAGTTGAGGTTACATGAGGCATACAAAAGCTACTATAATCACTGCTTCGTCGCTAGTGTGTGCCAAAAGTCGGAGAGGTAAAATGCTATGGAGGCAGCAGCACCTGTCAAGCGATTTGGCGCGATCGGGAGCGAAAATGCCTAACCCCTCTCACACCATAGTGAACGTCGCATAACGTTAGCTATGCATAACACAAAAGAAGGGATGTTCAAGGCTCCTACACCGCCGCGATGGCTCAGTTGTTATGGTGCTCGACTGCTGACCCGAAGGACGCGGATTCGATCCCGGCCGCGGCGGTTGAATTTCTAAGGAGGCGAAATTCTAGAGGCCCGTGTACTGTGCGATGTCAGTGCATGCTAAACAACTCCAGGCGGTTGAAATTTCTGGAGCCCTTCGCTACGGCGTCCCGTATAACCTCAGTCGCTTTGGGACGTTAAACCTCATAAACCATAAACAACCAAGGCACCTACTTGTTCAGAATACAGCTCATGTTCACAATCAGCTCACCAGGAATACTCATTGATAAATACGAACAACGATGACTGCAGCGTGTCATCTGTGTGCAAGGATACTCAATGGCCATGAAAACCAAACCACAACCAGCGAGTTATGGAATTCGGGAGGAAAAGGCAGTATCGGCGAGCAGGTCAAAACTCTGCATCTCTCTGTGGCTGCTATTGGCTTGTTTGCAGTTGACACGCTGATGCCGCTGCTGGCTGGGTTCACAGAAACCGTTCCTGTTACTTGGAACCTAAGAGGATCTTGGGTGGGACATAGAGGTGGCTTACGGCACTGGCCCCTCGCCTTGCACAGACCATCAATGGAGCTGCCGCTAGCTAAAAGTGTGCTAACAGATGAACACTGTGCTAGCACGATCAACTAGCAGCAAGAACGCCTCTGTAGGAATAGATTTTAGAGTGCAGCTCTTTGGCACCCGCTCCTGCATTTCGCGGCGTCGCCGTTGTCTCTCGTCACCAGCTCTGCAGTGGGGGCAGCGCGCTGTTCTAGCTAAGTACTCTCCTGGCACCATTTCTCCCACATGCCCAAGCCGAAACGCATAGCCGCCACCATTCGCCACTGCGTGTACACCCCCCCAGCCCTCTTCCTCCGTGGCAGCGACCATAGTATAACGCGCGGGGTCCTCCGGTTGCCGAAGTCCGGGCTCGGCATCAGCGGATCACGGTGCGTGCATCCCAAGCCGAAATGCAGAGCCGTGTTCACTTGACTCACTAGCAGCGTCAGCGGCATCAGTCAGTTGCTGCTATCTCTTCGCCGTGCAACATTCCTATGCGCCCACGCGCTGACTCCCGCGACCTCCCGATAACTTAATTGCTCTCTTCGCTCCTCCTCCAATGCTACCTCTGTGTGGCGGCAATCAGAGCGCCGGATCAGTGGCGGCGGATCTCGATATGTGCACCGCCCGAGCTGAAACGCATAGCCGCTGCTGTTCACCACTGCGAGCCGCCTGCCTATATTAATATTTTAATATTTTATACAACCAACACGATACAACCAACACTGTCCGCATACCACTGACAAGAGCTGACGCAGCAAGGCACCTTAAACTGCTCGCCCGAAACCTGACTAACGTCGTGGTCTGCCCCTGGAGGTTGGGCACCCCGCTCGCACCACTTCAACCTCTTGCTCCAACATCATATACCATTCGGCCTCCCCCGCGGTGATACTACGCTGTTGTGCCGCCTGTGGCTGGGAGTGGCGTTCACAAACGCCTATTCCCATCTCATCGCAATGGCTGACTCTCCTGCGTGTGACCAGTGCGGTTGTGACGAAACGATCAGCCACCTCCTCTGTGACTGCCCTCGTTTTGAGCGAGAGCGCGTTTCCTAAGTGCTTCTCTGCTCCGCTTGGACTCGCGTCCTTTAACAGAGTCTAACGCTCTGGGGACTTGGACACAACCTTCCAGACAACGGAAAGCGGTGAAAGCGCTCCTGTCTTTCTTAAGGGACTCGAGGTTGCATTCCCGCCTATAATCTTTAAGTTTTCAGTGCGCGCCCTCTGTCTCTGTGACATAGTGGTCGCTGGACACTTAGACAACTCATTTCCTTGCCGCTCTTTTTCCTTTTTTCCCCTTTGTTCCCCTCCCCAAGTGTAGGGTAGCCAACTGGGCATCGCCTGGTTAACCTCCCTGCCTTTCCGTCCTTTTCTCTCTCTCTCTTAATATTTTATTCTCTGCCAGTTCTTTGTGAGCCATGAGCGAGGAAACCGATGGAAGTCCTTTGTCTGCCGCTGCTGCTAAACGAGCTGCCAGAGCAGAGGCCCAGCGCCGTCGCCGCCAGAATCCAGAGGTGCGTGCCGCTGAAGCAGAAGCTTCGCGTCGCCGCCGTCGAGCTGATCCACAAGTCCGCGTCGCTGAAGCAGAGGCTAAGCGTCGCCGCCGACAAGACCCTGCCGTTCGTGCCGCCGAAGCAGAGGCTCATCGCCGCCGCCGAGAGCAACCAGGAGTAAGCGACGCTGAAGCAGAAGCTAGGCGTCGCCTCCGAGAGGACCCTGCCGTTCGCGCCGCCGAAGCACAGGCTCATCGCCTCCGCCGAGCTGCGCTCAAGTCTAGCATGAGGAAGTTACTTAATCGTCAGCTATCTTTTGCTGAATTGTTCGTGCTATGCAACGACTTAGCTGGTGTAATTTCTTTTGTCTGATCAAGCAGTATTAATTTTCGGCCGGCAGTGGAAGGTTGGTTCACGAAGTGTGCTTAGTGCGCACTGAAAATTATCCACATTGGAGGCATTTACAGACACGATAGTCTCATTTCAGCCCGAAAAAAGTGCGATAGCTGATCAGTGGCATAGTTGGCACAAAAAGCAATGAGGGGCCGGCTGGATGTTTCTTCGTCAGTGCAGGTAGCCTTAGTCATGAAAGTGACTAGTTATTGAGTAGCTTGCATCAGGTGATATCATTTAAGGTATGCTGTATAATTACTGCTAAAATCTGAAGAAAGATAAGAGTGATTTGATAGTGCTCAAAGTTGCATAGACCTAGCTTTTGTGTTGATGATAAACAGGCGATAAATGTCTTATGTGTTCTGTAAGAGCGATTACACACACAGTTTGGCAAGGAATTCTTTCTGAAAAAGTTGTCATGCCTGTAAAAGCAGCCTTCTTTCCTTATGGATAAATTTGTGATGGTTGCTGTATACAACTCAGATCTTTGTATAATATGATTTTTTTGCTTTTTCTGCTTTCTGTGATGTGATTCTGTTGGTGTGAAATGGTGCAGAGTGGGAGTGCAGTTCGAAAGGTCTGGTGTTGTAAACTAATATTTTGGCCATTGCTCTCTCTGACCATTTCTTTGTGTGCTTGTATTTCTATATATGCATATATATTCAGAAAGAGAGAGAGGTATGTGTTTACACATTTTGTTCATTCTTCATTTATCATTCATTCACCAGCACTCCATCGGAGTAGTCGGCGTGTAGGCACGCCGGCACTGCTGAACAATATCCACTGTGCGGAGTTACCTCTCTGTTCGAACAGTGTTCTTGTGGCCGAGTGCCATCCAGCATTATCTTTTTGTGCGCCCATGTTTTCATGGCAAGCATGAGACATCTTTAGGGGTGAGCGCAAGACATTTTAGTAGCTGGTACTTTTACATAAAAAACAAAGTGTTATATATAAATATAAACAAAGTGTTCATAAACAAAAGTGTTATATAAACAAAGTGTTTTTATATGCACTATAGCAATGGTCGTTTTGATGTTGGTTTGTTTTGTGCTATTCCAGGATGCTGTCAGACAACCCTCAAGAAGTGTGCAGCTTGAATGCAAGCCCTGTGCAAGAGGTGAAGTCTGCTGAGGTCTGTACCTCGTGCAGTTGTGTTCTTGGCTTGATGATATCGATGTAGTCTTTGAACTCAGCTCAGCTGCTGACCTGAAAGCAGCGGGTTTGATCCCGGCCGCAGCAGTCGAATTTCAATGGAGGCGAAATTCTAGAGGCCCATGTACTATGCGATGTCAGTGCAAGTTAAAGAATCCCAGGTGGTCGAAATATCCGGAGCCCTTCTCTGCGGCGTACCTCATAGCCTGAGATGCTTTGCGATGTTAAACCACCATAAACCATAAACCAAACCTTTGAGCCACGTCTTTGGTCGTATTGCTTTGTGGCTACCATTAGCATCTGCTGCATGAACTGCCATTGTTGTTTGCAGCAGTGAAGAGCTGCAGGCTTGGGCAATTGTTTCCAGCTACAACACAGTGAACATTCTCCAAGCCTCCTAATTGTAGAGAGAAATTCCGGCACTGGCCTCTGGGCTTATTACTCGAAGCCACCAATTAGGATGCATGGAACAGCTGTAGTTGTGAATGATTCAGATGCGCGTTGTTAAGGTTAAAGGTTGGGGTGGGATCCTGCGCGATTTTGCCTTGTGTCCGATAGTGTGCCACAAAAACATTGCAGATAAATGGATGCCATGACACATTTTGCACTTGGAACTTGGTAGAAGGTTCTGCGTTTTGGTTATTAGTGTCTGAGTAAAATTAAAATATGAATGTGATGACAGGACTACTTTGAAGGCGTCTCGCACCTGGTTTTTTTGTAGATGGCAGGTTTTAGCAAATTTTTATTATTATTATTATTATTTATTATTATTATTATTATTATTATTAAAGAGAGAGCGCACTTATTGACAGCCATGCCATTATGTGACCTGCTCAAGTTCTCTGGCACAACTACTCTTGCTACTCCCCGGGTATTTCAGTTCCCTGCTTCTTGGCTGCAGCAAAGAGGTCGTGCGCAAGTTTGATCGACTGCTCTAATAGTCTTCTTTGCCTCAGGTCCAGAAATCTGGAAGCTTCAAGCACATGTAACTTGTTGCAAGGGATGTACATATGAAGAAAGTCAACCGTCACTGAAGCTAAGGAAGCCAGAAAGAAATATTTGTTTTTTAATTTGGGGTGTTGATCAATAGGGAATTAGCTGCTTAATCACGTTATGTCTGAAAGAATAGATTCGAAAGTACAAGAAAGAACAACCACATGCTGCCAGTGGGATCCGAATGCGTGTTGCTTTGCAATTTCCTTGTGGTGCATGAGCAAGCTTCCAAATTCATCCGTGCTTTGATTGTGTCAGCAATTTGGCATATCGTCGCATAGTTCTTAATGGTTAGCTTTTTTTCCAGGCCCGCCCTTTGAACGGGATGCACATGTGGTGCCACAAGGAGCGCACTTTGTAATTGTTCGCTCGAACTGTGCACCATTTTTAAAATGACATTTGATTACGTTGCGTTTGAAACTTGGCAAGCACACGAGAGCAGCAATCAGTACCGTGATGCCATTCACGTTTGCTGTCGGGCCCAGTGTATGAATTTTTCGGAATTGAATTTTTCGCAAATTTTAGTGGGTACCAAATCATCTCCTTTTTCTTGAAGGTTACTTGCAAGTCCCATGTAATGGGTTTTTGGAGACTGTCTGCGAGAGGATTAACCGGCCTACCTCTTTATCTAATCAGCGTGCATCAGTGATGTGAAGAGTTGTCAGGAGGCCTGTGGCTAGCACTTTTACATTCGTCATCATCATTACACACTTTTAGTGGGACGTACGCAGTGAGCTTGCGTACGCAACGACACCGCGGGTAACGAATGCGCATGCGCAGAACGCAACGTATCTAGCCGCACGTTGCGGACGCCCGCCCGCTCTAAAGCATACCGTAGCGTACGCAACGTGGGACGCTACGTGCTGCGTAGAGAACATGGCGGCGACTATCCCGCCCGCTTCGGACCGATTTCACTTCGCCGCTGCTTTCTTCAATGCGATGGCTCGCTCTAAACTGTGCTGTTAGCTTTTATTTTGTCTACTCTCACCCACACGCCAAAATATTAGGGACAAATGCCCCTTGTTTTTCAGATAATGAGGCGATTTTTGACCTTTTAAGCCTAACTAACGTTGTGTACGTTTATCGTCATAGCAACCGCACCTGTCGAATAATTTTTTTTAGTCATGTGCCTACTTTTGCACTTCATTAAACATTGTACATTTTTTCCTCCATGAAAAACAGTAATATACTATTCATATTGTCAGAAACTGAAAAATGTTCAGCCAAGCGCTACAGCACTTTCAGTGTTTGTCACTAGATGGCAACACAGCACGACGCGCTACGCGACTGCTCTGCGGCGGTACGGCCAACTATAAGTGTGACGGGGGTGTCCTTTACAGCGTACAGAACGTAGTGAGCGTTGCGTACGCAATGTCGCTACGTACGCAGCAACTAAAAGTGTCTATTATCAGCCTGACTACGCCCACTGCAGGGCAAAGGCCTCCCCCATGTCTCTCCAATTAACCCTGTCCTTTGCCAGCTGCGGCCACCGTATCCCCGCAAACTTCTTAATCTCATCCGCCCACCTAACTTTCTGGCACCCCCTGTTACGCTTACCTTCTCTTGGAATCCACTCCGTTACCCTTAAGGGCCACGGTTATCTTGCCTTCGCATTACATGCCCTGCCCAAGCCCATTCCTTCCTCTTGATTTCAACTAGGATGTCATTAGCCCGCATTTGTTTCCTCACCTACTCTAGAATGAAACACTCGCTGCGAATTTCAAAACCCTAGCCTGTTACTGCAGATAGCTCTACGGTATTGAGATATTCCTGCAGCCCTGATTGGACGGGAGTGACGTACCTTCTGCAGTCCTGCAAACTGCTTATGAGAAGTATAGGCACCATTGTCACATATTGTAGGCATAGGAAAGAGTCAGGAGGCCAGTCCTCGGTTGAAAGGCATCTTGGTGCAGGCTTTTTGCATGAGCTGTGCGAGTTGCACTCTCTAGCGGTGGCATATGAACCCTGAGCACAGGCCACGGTGACTCCTTGCTTGGGTACCTGGGAAGACAGTGCCCAGTCTCGCGGTCTAGCTGTGGCGCAAACAAAAGGCACAGCATAAACAAAGCTCTTGTGTGGTTGGTGCACAGTCTCTCTCTCTAGAGGCGAATGAGCAGGCAGCCACTAATCCGTAAAATGTAGGCTGAACTGACATTGCTGCACAAGTGGCTGCTTAAGTCGGCTCTGTGGGAAATAATTCGGCAAAGTGTCCCTGTGAAATATTGTCTGGGTGCAACAACAGCTGGCTGACGACTGAGCCTCCTTCTATTGATTATGCGGGTGGGGGGGTGTAGCAGGGAGCAGCCAAAGTCCGCTGTAAGCCAAGGCGTTGCGTGGGAGCAGGTGCTTGAGCAGGTGTAGAACTTCTTGCTGGGCTAGTTGGTGAATAGCTTTCTTGGTGTAGCAGGTGTAGAAGCAAGTCATTGCTCATCGCTTGGATGACACTCAGCGTGCCACGACTGAAGCAGAAACTTATTTTTAGAAAAGTACTCACAGCATTGTTACCGTTGCTTAACGTGAGATCATGGCCTTTGAAGTGCTCATTATGCTGCAGCCCAACACACCGCTAAAGCCGAGGCAAAGCGTCAGTGGTGTGAGGATCCCAAAATCCGAACCGCTGAAGCAGATATGAAATGGAGGACGCATGAAGATCCCGCAGTGTGAGCCGCTATAGCTGAAGCGCAGCGCCAACAGCGTCAGGATCCCAGAGATCGGGTAGCCGAAATAGAAGCAAAGTGGAGAAAGCGAGATCCCACAGTGCAGGATGCTATAGCTGCGGCAAAACGTCCGAAACAAGATCCTGCAGTGCGAGCTGCAGTAGCCGAGACACAGCATTAACAGTGGTGAGAGGATCCCAAAGTCCGAGCTCTCCGAAGCAGAAGCAAATCGGAGGAAGCGAGAAAGTCCGTTAGATTCGTAGCCAAGGCACAGCGTGGACGGCAAAAGCATGCCAGAGTGAAACCTGCCGAAATAAAAGCAAAGAGGAGAAAGCGGGAAGATCCTGTAGTGCGACCCACCGAGCCAGAGGCGCACCTTCAGAGGCGAGAAGCTCGTGCCGCCCTCCGAGCTGCTGAAGCAGAGGCTAAGCGCAGAAGCGGGGTGGAAAAGTCTAAGGGTGCACTGAAAGCATTTCACCAACACTTCAACTCTATCCTTTCTATGCTGCCACTCTAATCGAGTACAACGCAAGCACGCAGCTGCAAATGCCCCTCAGAGGAGGTGCTCCAACTAATGGCATCGGCCTGCTATCATGACTTAGGGTCAACCTCCTTGCACCTGCCGACCACTGGCAATGCCTTACTAACCGGACGTAAGATGTGGGTATTGCTTCGTGAAATTTATTTATTTATTTAACAATACTGTGATCCTTCACAGGACCATGCAGGGAGTGGCTTACAAGAGTATTCAGCACGTGTATTACTTCGTAATCATCAGGTGGTGGAAGCCATTCGTTGGAGGTTGCAGGGCTCCGGAATGGTTTCCATTAAAACACAGCCACCTTGGCTAGTCTCCAACATGGGTACTCCAGCGCAGTAGCCAGGGTACTCAGGCTCGAAGCGGTAGACACGGCCTGCCTATGCTTTGTGGGCTTGCCAACAGGTGGCGTAGCCATTGACATGCACAGTGTGAATAGAAGCATTTTCTTTGACACAGCAGCCCGTCATATTTATTTGAGTTTCAAATTGTCCGCTTTGCTTAGTGCTTTAGCTCTTTGCTTGCAATTCTTTTTTTTGTTCTATAGATTTCAGCTACTTGCTTTGAGATATGTTGCATAGTTAATAATTCCATGTTTTGTTTCTGCATACATAATTTTTTTTTCCGTTCTAGAGATCTTTATGTGCTTCTACTTTGTATGGTATCAGTGTGCTGTTACATATTTCTTTTAGGCGTATCCCTTTGGTGACCATACAGTAGATGGTAATCTTAAAAGTACGCCTGTATAAATTTCTTGGCTTCAAAATAAACAGTCAGCTGAAAGCCTAGTGCCTCCTCCATATTATATGTGCCTTCTTCCATTCTGTGTTCCTGTACATTTCACTGAGCAAAAACTGCTTAATATAGTTCTGGCACTATTCTGGAAGTTAACCATATCTGAGAAATGAAAGGCAAAACCTTGGGCAACTAAGGAGGCCGCATATTTTTGTCCCTGCAGTGCTTGTTACTGTACCTCTGTTGAATTCCTGTCTGCAGATGGGCCACAGCAAAGCTACCAGCAGCTGTCGAAATGCATCTAGGCGGAAACGTTCGCACCTGGGTGAGCATGGCTTGAGTTTTAGTCCACTGTACCTAGGGAACTGCTCTTAAGTTGAGTCTGTATTTGAGTGCCACTTGCATTTTGCTGATTTTCGTGCGAATTGAGCGCTGTTTTTGCTTTATTTCATCCCAAGTTTAGTTTTAGACCTGAGGCTCAGCACCATGTGTGTGTGACTTGGATCTTCATAAAATCCATAAAAATGTGCGCATATAAGACTGGGCAGTGAAATTTACATCAAACAAAGTTTGTGTCAGTATTGCATGGCTTTTTGTGCGTGTGAAACTGAGAAAGTTTGCTGCGTTCAGCTATGTACTGCAGTAGACTTTCACATGGCAGTGCAAACAGTGCAAGGAGGCCTCTTACTTTAAGCTCGAGCTTTATGACTCTGCTTTCTGAACTCTGTCCCTTTAACTTTTCTGCCTCTGCAGGGGAGCGTGAAGGATCCCGCCGCCTTCTGGCAACCAAGGTCAAGCACACTGGCACTCAGTGTTACGTCGGAGCAGCCGTCGTGTCTCAATCCACACAGTGCACTGTGCCAAAGATGTCTCGGGGCACACAGCTCGGAGACGTGTCATGTAAGCTTCACCCAACGAGCCAGTATTTGATTCATTGGTTTATGTGTGGTATGAGTGAAGCCTGGTGTATATGTGATCATTAGAGACTGGATTTTAGGCAAATGCCTATTTTTTTCAACGCTTCGTAGGCGCACCATTTTTACATATGAGCACGAATTAGGTGTTGACGATGTGTTTAATAATCTTTTTATAGTGCCTATAAATGCCTATTTTGGGTGTCAGTGCCTATAAATGCCTATTTCCGACGTCGGTGCCTAAAAATGTTTATTTTACAGAAAAGGGGCCTGAAATACGCTGTGGTTTTGCTTTCAGATTCCGTTTGCTTTCGAATCCATTTCGGGTTTGAGTAGAACACACACGTGGCAACATTAGATGACCTCGTCTGTTGTCTGTGGTGAACACTGCACCTACGCCGGCTGCGTACACAATATCAACCACGTCAGCCGAAAATATCCAAGCAAGCTTTTCCTATTTTCTGCCATTTTATCGTGGCAGCTTGTTGATGCCTTTGGCTGTTAAAGTGGTAGTTGACCAGATGGCGCTACAAGTGACAACATATTTATTAATGTTGAAGCATCGTGTATGCCTGCAATGAATAAGTTCCATTCCTGTGTGAGCGAAGACTGAACTCATTTGTCAGATGCTTTGAATTGACAGTTTCTAAATACATGGCCTCCTGTTAAGGTATGCATTGTTTTAACTTTTGTACACGACAAGCGAATTGTTTGTTTCGAGGTATACCAAAGTGTTTTAAAAGGGTTGGTAACCATCCCTTTTGCTTTGCTGAAGCACGTGTATTGTACGAAAAGTTGTGCGGCAGCCTTAAAAAAAACGGCTTCTAATGTTTGCACCTTGGTTAAGGTCCCAAATCATTCTTGCTGTGTTTTTTTGTTTTACGACAGATATTGCGCGCTGAAGTTCGGAACTGTGTGCACTTTTGATAAAGTTTATAGTGCCTATTTTTCTCCGTTATATGCCTAAAATGCAATTTTAACTGCCTATTTATGGCGCCTAAAACGTGCTTTTTAGTGCCTAAAAATCCGGCCTCTAGTGATCATGTATTGATATTAGTATTAGCTTCACTACATCACTACAAGCTTCATAGTTGTAGTTTCTGTTCACCTGAACAGCAGCTTTAACATGGCACTTTCTCTGAATCATTGCCAACTTCTTGTTACATGGTAGCGTCACCCGTGGCCTAATGGCAATTAGAAATCTGCTTGTATTGGCTATTTTGGGTGCTAACATTATTTTTATGTGTTAGTTTGCACACTTTTATTAGAGCCACACTTTTGTAAAACGGTGAGTTGAGCGAGTTGGTAGATCTTGAGAAAAAAACAGTGCAGGAACAGGGACGCAAGAAAAGAAGACGACGGGACAGGCGCTGACTAGCAACTGAAGGTTTATTGCACGGAACACAAAAAATGTACTCTACAAACAACCAGGAGCACTCATGATCGATGCCAACAACACTGATAAGGTGTCACAATCAGCCATGATGTTCAAGAAACGATATCTCACAGTCATGAAAGAGGACGGATGGGGTGCTTACGCATGTGTCGCGGTTTTACTGGACATGAAATACTTCGCTAATCTCCCTAGTTAATCTATCTTTGTGATCGTACAAGACCTTTGTGTCGTTAAAAAGTGGAATACATTGTTGGGCAGCAGGCGCGGAGGTGTTACTACCACATTCTTTGTAGTGCAAGGCTAGGTTCGAGAAAGGGGCCCCTTTCAAAGAGGTGTTGTGTTCACGCAGGCGGGAATTTAAGCATCTTCCCGCCTGGCCTGTATAGTTCTCGCCGCACGCGAAGGGAACCCTGTACACCACACCCTTGGCACGAGGGACGAACTTTAAATCATGATTTACTTCACACTCTTGAACATCATGGCTGATTGTGACATCAGTGTTGTGACATCAGTGTTGTGACATCAGTGTTGTGATATCAGTGTTGTGATATCAGTGTTTTGATATCAGTGAGGCTGATTGTGACATCTTATCAGTGTTGTTGGCGTCGATCATGCTTGCTCCTGGTTGTTTGTAGAGTATATTTTTTGTGTTCCGTGCAATAAACCTTCAGTTGCTAATCAGCGCCTGTCCCGTCATCTTTTTTTCTTGTGTCCCTGTTCCTGCGCTTTTTTCTCGAGCCACACTTTTATTTCAAAAATTTTGATCAGCTGTAAACCTTACACGAACGCTAATTTTTCCACTTAGTTTTTCCCAACTACCACGTTCCTCTGACAACCCATATTTTAGGGTGAATAACATGGTTCGGTAGAGCCTTTATAGTGCACAATATGTTGAAATTCTGGACAACGTGAACATCAGCAGGAATCATTCGCAGTAAAACAGGTTGGCAGGCCACTTTGCTGGCAGATGTCGTGTCACGCCAAGTTATTCTGAACAAGAATCAAGGCAGTTATGCCCCGAGGCGATAATCATTGTCTAAAAAGAAAAGAATCAAGGCACAAACATGTGCGTATAGAGAAGCAGTTCCATGCGAGAGCGTAATGACAGTTCGGCCTATTGTTCTAGACAGTGTTTCACGCGTGATTTGCGGCCGTTAGCACTATGGTCTCGTTTCACCCACTTTGTCACTAGTTTCGGTGCTGAAGATGCTACAGGAGTTAATGAACCATTCATTTTAATGTGAGATTATTTGGTGTTGGTAAGCTGGCTTGAGTTATGATTAGGCCTGATATGATGAGCAGCAGCTAGCTTCAAAAATTCAGGGGGCCACTTTGTTGACGTAAAGTGCGGTGAGGCGAAAACCTTAAGCACGGTGTTACTGCTTGTGTCACTGATGTGTGGTTAAGATATTAAGCTTCGCCTCTAAGAGTGGAATGCGACAGCGTCTTGTAAAGCTGCCAGGGAGTCCACAGAATGTCATCGCCCATTTGGCTTTACGCCTTGCTCGATGGTAAATTGGTTTTTGAGGAAAGGAAATGTATCTGTCTCGCATATCTCGGTGGAGACCTGAACTGCCCTGTAACGGGAAGGGAGGAAGATGGGAGTGAACGAAGAGAACGTATTTACTAGATGCGCCTTTGTTCATTCCGAACCATCAAGCTGGCAGGCATGGCGGAGTGGTTAGCGTGCTCGTCTCTCACTCCGGTGACCCTGGTTCGATGCCCCAACTCAACCAATTTCCTACTCAGTTTTATTTATTTATTTATTTCTGTCGACAACAGTCAGACGAAGGCTTTCGCCTTAATTGGTTGCATGGTTACTAGCCAAAGTACAATTGGCCCCATTTTAAATTCGTGCACTGTGACGTCACGACCAATTCGACCAATTGAAAAGCATGACATTTCTGTCGACAACTGCTGCTTACAACGATGAAGCATTAAAGGCTTCTGCCTTAAAACATCCTACATGTATTCTTCAGTACGTAGCACACTATCCCTAGCAACATTGAGCCAGCGGTGGGTTACCAGTCTGCTGTTGCCTAGTGAAGGTGGCCAGCGTGTTGCTGCAGGGAAGTGTACCGCTCGCATGGTCCCTTCCCTTTGTTGCTTTTGAGCTACAAGCGACTGTTGAAATAATGTTGTCATTTTGGCGACCATACCTAGTGGCGTTCAATAGCCTTGCAAGGGAACAGCAGTTCGCAATTGGTAGCGAGGTGCTGGATGTAGTAAGAGAATATGTCTACTGAGGGCAGGTAGTGACCGCAGATCCGGATCATGAGAGGGAAATAACTAGAAGAATAAGAATGGGGTGGAGCGCGTATGGCAGGTTCTCTCAGGTGATGAATGGTAGCTTACCAATATCCCTGAAGAGAAAAGTATACAACAGCTGTATCCTACCGGTACTCACCTATGGGGCAGAAACGTGGAGGCTAACAAAGAGGGTTCAGCTTAAGTTAAGAACAACGCAGCGAGCTATGGAAAGGAAAATGATAGGTGTAATGTTAAGAGATCGGAAGAGGGTGGAGTGGGTGAGGGAACAAACGCGGGTTAATAACATCTTAGTTGAAATCAAGAGGAAGGAATGGGCTTGGGCAGGGCATGTAATGCGAAGGCAAGATAACCGCTGGTCCTTAAGGGTAACGGAGTGGATTCCAAGAGAAAGCAAACGTAGCAGGGGACGGCAGAAAGTTAGGTGGGCGGATGAGATTAAGAAGTTTGCGACTAGCAACTAGCAAAGGACAGGGATAATTGGAGAGACATGGGAGAGGCCTTTGCCCTGCAGTGGGCGTAGTCAGGCTGATGATGATGATGACCTAGTGGCGTAATGGCTAAGCCTCTGCACAGTGCCAGTTCCTGGTGGAATGTGAACTCAAAGGCGCATCATCAGCATAGTTGTACTGCATTTTGCAGGCAGATGTCGCTACCTGGTAGCTCGACGAGAAAAATACGCACATTTACAAAACTGCTTGCTGCCTTTTTTTTGTCAAATTATTTGCTGCCAAGTTGATGGGAGTGGCCCTTGCGAGAGAGTATCGATATTTTACTAAATTCAAAACTTGGTGCAAGCTTTGTCCTTTGTGCTTGCCACAGCCCAGATAGCGCATGACTTTAGAACAGTACTTTTTAAAAATATTTAGGTAAGTTGTAGGAACGTTAAATCTTAGTTCGAAATGTTGCTCTAATGTTACAACATAACAAATAATGCTGACGTTATATCTAGAGCATTTGTTTTAATGTTTGAAAGAAACATGTATTGCTAAAGCTGTCTTCTAAATGCTAATATAACGTGGGTAAAACATCCACGCAAGTATATTTTTAGCATTGTGTCCCAAAGCTTTTCCCACTCTGCATACAGTAATAATGGTCATTAACAGAATTTTCCACTTAAAACTCCTTGGATTGTGCCCACCGTAAACTGCATACATTGTGCCAGAATTTCATTAAAAAATGCTTGTTACCAATTCACTACTTCAAAGCTGGGCATACAAACATAAGCCCATAGCGAGAGTTCAAATGGTGGTCTATGAATTCCCTGTGTTCCTGTGTCTAATCCCAGTTTAATTGTACTGCTGTTCGGAGCCTAATAACAGTTCGCATAACCCTTTAACATCATTTGGCTGCCTTCATTAATGCCTTTGTAACAGGGGTGATAACTATCATTAACAACGAGGTCAAGGACTTTGATAGTTTCGCAGTGTACTGAGATTTCTCTCCTTTTTCTTTTTTTGCTTTCAGGGGCACCTGAAATTGCGATTAGGCCACCTGGAAGCATCACTGGTGTCCAAGAGCGGGCAGTCACTAATACAGTGAGGAACAGCAGTGCCAGGATGCCAGTATGGAAGGCAGGACACCAATGTGGAACTGCGTTGACATCCAGCGTGCAACCAAGTGCTGAGGGAACTTCATCCCATCACATAGCATTTAAGGGCGGGACGAAAACCTACACCCGTGTATCTGAGCCGCCCACATGTTCAGAACCGAACACATGATTTTCCCACCTTGCTGTTTTTCGAAGCCATGTTTGTGCGCTATGTGTGCACAGACTGGGACACTGTGATAGGTTGTGCACAACTTTCCAAACCAGTTTCGACTCCGTGGCTGAGTCCTGAAACGGATGCTATGTGGCACTGTGGAATCTTCTCACTTATTCTTGACTTGAAGGCGACAACTACCAGCATCTGTAAGGCGCCCTTTTTCAACCCGGGGCAAGTTTGTTATGTTGTGCTGCAGCCCTTTCCTTCCAAGGACTTTGGACGCCAATCCTGGATTGATGTAGTGAAAAGAATTTTGTGTGTTCATTCTACTTCATGTGTCGTGCTAGAGAAGCGCATGTCATGCCCACACTAAGCAGTGGCTGTAGCATTTTAGCAAAATAAATAATGACTAGCCACTTATCAGTGTCAATTTATTGTGACAACATTCACCATGCACAAGGTAGGATTGTATAGGTGGGACCAGCTACAGTCAGTGTTGATGGCACAGTTGATGATTACCACAGTGAAGGGGGGTGAGCCAGTGAGACTTGACAGCTGCTCCATCATACGAGCAACTCTGGCCCAAGTCACTTCAAGGATTAAGCTGACTGTAGTGGGGCTTACAAACAGCAGGGGGAGGGGCATTTCTGCCAATGTAGAAAAGGTAAGGCACCTTCATGACATGGCCACAGGAAGACATCGCGCGCGCGTCGCGTACTGCTCGTTGCCTCCCACAGACTAAAAGGCTAGTACGCACGGTTTGGACCTGCTCTTTGACTTGGGGCTTAGAATTTCGGCAAAGAATTTTCAGCTGACATGGTGATATCTGGCTGACGCTGCGCTAACGCGTGTTAGCACAGCATCGGCCAGATATCTGCACCTTGTATGCATTGCCTGCAGTGGACGGAAAGGTGCTTGGTGCACCCGCAAAGTTAACGTCTATGCTGCAGACAGCGTGAGAGAGACTCACAACTGCCAAACTGAGCGCTGAGGAAAAGCAAAAATCAAATATCTCAGAAAAACAGACTGGAAAAGGAAAACTAAACCTATGCCATCTGGAAATAAGGATAACGCGAGTTTTCGTTTTAGGTCCTCACTCTTGAGCTTGTTTGATATGTGTACTGCAATACAGTCGAACCCCGCAATTACGAAACCGCCGGGGCAGGAAAACTTTTTCGTTGTCGTGAGAATTTCGCTGTCGCGAAAATAGACAAATAAGCACACCCATTACCTTGCAGAACGAAAATTTAATGAAAAAAGTCGATTATTTTGCTCTGCTTGACATTGCTGTGCAGGAGCTTGACGACTCTGGCTTCGCAGCTTGATAAGCTATGCATAGCTTCGTCGTCGTCGTGGTCGCCGAGAGAAGTCCGGATAACGTCAAAAGCATCAAGCACCTCATGTGAGCTTACTTGCTTACCTTGTGCTTGGTTTTCGCAATCTTCGTCGTCACTCGTCTCAATTCCTTTGGAGGAGAAATTTGAGGCCCGTGTACTGTGCGATGTCAGTGCACGTTAAAGAACCCCAGGTGGTCGAAATTTCCGGAGCCCTCCACTACGGCGTCTCTCATAGCCTGAGTCGCTTTGGGACGTTAAACCCCTTAAACCAAACCTAAACCATCATTTCCTTTGCGCACACTGTCGATAATAGCGTCGTCGCTGAATTCCTCATGATGCCATTCTTTGATTTCAGAATCGTAGAAAGTGAGCTGCACGGGATACTGAACTCTTCCGCAATGTCCGTCTTCTTTCTGCCTTTTTCAGCTTCGGTGATGATTGCAGCCTTTTCCTGCAGCGTCAAAAACTTGCGTTTCTTTACAGGAGGCTGCATGTTTCTGACAGTCAAAAAAACAACAAAAAACACTGTACATGAGCAAGTCGCGGGCGAATTCGGCTTGCACAAGGCGGACGGCGAGACCGGCGAGATAGCATGGTCGGCGCACTAGCGAAAAGAAAAAAAAGGGTTCCTTGCTCTTCCCCGGTTGGCCGGCGGTGTCGTCACGTGAAACGTCATGTGCGTGCGTAGTCGCCACAGACGGGCTAACAAAAATCCGCTTTCAGCGGGCAAAAAAAAATGCTTTGCTATCATCATCATTACCGAACCAACCGAAAGTAAACAAAAATGGCTGCGCCGGTGCTTGTTGGCAGGTGAAATGAACGGGCCCGACTTGTCGGATGAGTGTGCTGCTGCAGTTTTGCCCATTCTATGTTCCCGACTGGCTGATGTGCCGAAAAAATGTTGCAGATCACTACCTCAAACTTTCGTTAATGCGGGACTGCTTTTTAAAAACCCGTCGCTGTTGAGAGGGGACAAATGCATTGAACCCTATGGGAGTTCGCCGGGGGTGCCAGAATTTTTCGTTGCCGCGAGAATTTCGTTCTTGGGGGCTTTCGTTATTGAGGGGTTCAACTGTAAATGCTCTCAGTGCAGTTAGCCTCCTGCACGGAAAGCCATTTTATTAATTTGCATGCAACACATATTTGGGCACACCTACCATGCTCACTTGTGTTTTTTGGTACGCTTCTGTTATGAAGGTGAACACGTTTTCTTGGCTTCTTCGGGTTTGTCTTGAAGGGAGTCGCTGTACAACCTGTCCTGTCTGGCGTGATGGGATCAGTCAGTTTAGAAAGCTGTAGGCTTGTTGTGTTTCAACAGTACTAAGCTAGCAAAGGGAGGGTCTACAGTTGAATGACCAAGCAAGCAGTAGTTGGGGTGAAGCTCCAACAGCTCCATCTTCAGAAACCACCTATCCAACTCCACACTCCTCTCTGACATCAAATTTTATGCCTGTTTGCCAACAGTAGATGAAAATGAATTATGGAATATAGTTTCGTCAATATCAACCGCAAAATCGCCAGGCATCGATGGTGTCTGAATGAGAGACATTGCAGCAAACTTTCCCTGAGCTAAAAAGCTACTGCTGTACATAAGAAATAAAATGTTGAGCACTGGCCTAATTCCAAAGGGAATGAAGATTAGTGCGACCTCTGCACAAGAAGGGTTCAATAACTTCTCTGTGGAGCTTCAGATCAGTAGCAATCCTATCTTCTCTTGCTTACATTTTATAGAAGTTCGTTTATAAATTACACTATGATTGCTTTCTGTAACAATCTGATTTATTGTATCTCACCTAGTATGGGTTTTGTAGTGGGTTAGTATTAAGCATCTTTTAGAAGATTTTTTTTTTTTTTGCCGCCGCGGTGGCTCAGCGGTTATGGTGCTCGGCTGCTGACCCGAAAGACGCGGGTTCGATCCCGACCGCGGCGGTTGAATTTCTTTGGAGGAGAAATTCTAGAGGCCCGTGTACTGTGCGATGTCAGAGCACGTTAAAGAACCCAGGTGGTCGAAATTTCCGGAGCCCTCCACTACGGCGTCTCTCATAGCCTTAGTCGCTTTGGGACGTTAAACCCCACAAACCAAACCAAACCTTTTAGAAGATTTTAATGACATTCTTTGCACAGCAACAGATAAAAATAACGTAGTCCTTAGGCTTTTCATTGATCTATAAAAGGTATTCAGTACAATAGAACTTGAGTTACTTTTGGTCAAACTGTATAATTTTGGTCTTATAACTATACTGCAGTCATTTGTTAAGGTTACTTAACCGACAGTCCTCAGTGTGTTCATGTTCAAAACTCTTTCAGAACAGTTAACTAAACTTGAAAACACGGTCCCACAGGGCTCTGTGTTAGGACCTCTGCTTTTCAATATTTACGTAAATGAGCTGTGTTATTTGCTGGTGTAATCAAAAATGTATTTTTTGCAGACGACGTAGCCCATTCTCTTCAACAAGACATATATATCTCTTGTTAGATTACCTTGCAATGAATAGAATATTTGTAAGTGAACCAAAGACAAAACTACTGCGTTTCTATTGTCCACACAAAAATATGTCAAACCAATCTAGTTTTATGGCAATACTTGCCAACATTGCGATTGCCGTCCGTTGCAATTCGTAAAAACTGTGAAATATCTTGGCTTGATGTTCGACGATACCTCCTGGGGTGAACAAATTCATGAAATGGCAGAACGGCTGTGATTTGTTTGGACGCACCTGTGTTCGTCAAGATTGATATGCAATCTGCCAGTAAAGAAAATGGTGTGCCATCCTTGAGTGAATCTGTCAACATATATAGTACTGCAATTCATGGGTTTGCTCTGAATCTAAGTTAAATGTACTAAATTGCATTCTTCATAAGACAGGCAATAATCTTACTTATGGCACTTATGGAGAAAATTTCTTAAATACCACTTGCGCTAAATCTATCTTTGACATCTTGTGCAAAAATGAATTTTCTTTTGCCTTCAAGACTGAAAATGTTAAAACACGTGCTATTCGGTGCACAGAAAGGTTCGTATAGCTCCGAATTTTACTAAATACGGAAGGACACAGCGATTTTATATGCCATTTTATTTCAACCAATTTGCGTATGATAGCCGCATTTTGAATTTCAGTGCAGTTAAAAGGCTCCTAAGATTGTGGCTTATCATCATCATCAGCCTGACTACTTCCACTGCAGGGCAAAGGCCTCTCCCATATCTCTCCAATTAACCCCGTCCTGTGCCAGCTCCGGCCAACGTATCCCCGCAAACTTCTTAATCTCATCCGCCCACCTAGCTTTCTTCCGCCCCCTGCTACACTTGCCTTCCCTTGGAATCCATTCTGTCACCCTTAAGGACCAGCGGTTATCTTGCCTTTGCATTACATGCCCTGCCCAAGCCCATTTCTTCCTCTTGATTTTGACTAGGATGTCATTAACCAACGTTTGTTCCCTCACCCACTCTGCCCTCTTCTGGTCTCTTAACGTTACACCTATCATTTGTCTTTCCATAACTCGCTGTGTTGTCCTTAACTTAAGCTGAACCCTTTTATTAGCCTCCACGTTACTAACTGGTTTGTTCGTAGAAGGTTGTGGCCAAGTACTACACCAGGGTGGCCAAATCTTGCTCTGGTGAGGGAGTGTGTTGTCAGTTCTGGTCACCGAGGTCCAGCACACAGAGTTCTTTTTTTTTTAGAGCACAGCTCTTTTGTGCAGAAACGGGTTTTTCCTGGCAGTGACCCCTGGCAGTGACTGGGGTCACCATTGCTGCTGTTGTCCTTGTCCATTGTAACCAACAGTGGACACCTTAGTCAGGCTTTAAGCTGGGAAACCAATGGAGTGGGAGCTTGGAAAGCAGAGGGTAAAACTCCTAAATTGGTTTTTGAGGAAAGGAAATGGCGCAGTATCTGTCTCACACATCTCAGTGGACACCTGAACCATAGAGAAGGTGCATAACTGTCCTCTTGGTATGGTGGACACCTCAGTCATGCTTTAACCTTGCTCTGGTGAGGGAGTGTGTTGTCAGTTCTGGTCACCGAGGTCAGGCAGCACCCCAGGCCTCATGCAATTTCATGGACACACAGAGTTTTCTTTTTTTTTTAGAGCACAGAAACAGGTTTCCTGGCAGTGGTTGTCCTTGTCCATTGTAACCAACAGTGGACACCTTAGTCATGCTTTAAGCTGGGAAACCAATGGAGCAGCAGGAGCTTTGAAAGCAGAGGGTAAAACTCTTAAACTGGTTTTTGAGGAAAGGAAATGGCCATACTGCTGTACTTGGTGGACACCTGAACCATAGAGAAGGTGCATAACTGCCCTCTTCCTACAGTGGACACCTCAATCATGCTTTAACCTAAGTGGTGGTAGTGACAGATATGGGCTGCATGCATTGGCATTGACAATGTTGTGCCAAAAATGGGGCGGGGCGCTGAGGCCATAGGCCGTCCCCATTCATTGGCATTGACATTTTATCCCATTCATTGGCATTTTACTCTCCGATCATTTAAGGAGAGGAAGTGCACATAACTGGCTCCCTGGGTCAGTGGATGCCTGAATCGCGCTTATGGGTACATGGGGTGATGGCAGAGAGATGTTGCCTACATGCGTTAGCGCTGACAAAGGTGAGCGAACTCTCGCGATCAACCATTAACCACAACAGGGTGATTGGTAGCGGCTTCTGTGGAACGAGAGAAGTAAATATACAGTTGAACTCTCATATAACTAGCTCATATATAACAAACACTCGCTTATTATGATCGTTCGCATTGCTACCATCAAAGTATGCATTAGGGCTATGGCAATTTGGCTTAGATACAACAAACAATTCTGGTCGCACAGTTTGTTTATAGTGAACGAGAAGGCACTGTATACCTTCCCAGTTGAAAGTTGAAAAATTCGCACTTCCAGTTATCAGGGACACACGAAGGAATCTCTCAGCCTCAGCAACACCACCCCGGAAAGAAAACAAAAAGAATAAAAAGATGGCATTCAAACAATATGTAACTGGCGGCCACGCACGTGCTGATGACTTATGCATTAATCATTGCCTTGCCGGCTGGGCAAAGCAGCCAAAGTGGAAGCAGTAGCTACTGTGCATGGTCGTGGATCAGGTAACGACAGTGATTTGAGAAATTTAGATGCCTTGCTGGCCAAGCCATTGTATACGTCACCTGCTTAGATGGCTTGATCTTTTGTGCTGCTACCAGATAAATGCAGTGCCAGATAGCTGACAGAGCAGAGTCTTCGCTGCATGGGCCCAGGAACGATAGATGATGCTGTTGAAAACACGTGATCAGATGCATGTAGATTTCGTATGACACATTGTTGATGTATATAGCTGTGTTGATACATCTGTGCAGATACGTTGCAGAGGTGAGCTCCGACCGATCCATTATACACAAAGTACGAGAAGTCCCTTACCACTAGGAATCTGATTAATGTGGCCAACCTGCCATCAGCTGCTGTTGGCACTTGAACCACGATTAGGTATATCCCATTCTCAAAAGCAGATTTTTGTCAGTTAGGGTTTGGGTGAGGAGAACATCACTGCCTTGGAGAGCACCACGGCAGGTTCTGCTTTCAAGTAGATGCACTTGAAGCACTTTTTAAGAAATTACCGCAACTTTTGGCAGACATTAATTTTGGCTCAAACACGGGAAGTCCATTTACTACAAAGATCGGATACAGTAAGAGGAATCCGTATGAACGTGAAGTTCGTAACAAGTGGGCTTGACTGTATATGCAGTTGAGTCTGCATCTGCCAAGGACTGAAAGCCACACAATTCTATACGACCTGAACGAGGGACAGCAAGCCTTGGAAAGACGATGCTGCATTTACATTTACTACAAAAAGAGATGGAAGAGCCGTAATAAGACGAAAAGCACCATTTTAAACACCACATTTAATCAGCAACATGTGAATGAGTCCAGTCTTGCCACAAGAGCTTCCACTTTTTCCCTTCAGTCCATGATATCGACCAATGCATTAGTACAGCTTAGGAAGACTCTCGCTTGACCCTGGCATGACAACTGTGCCTGAGTATGCTCCTGGCTTTTGTGAAGATGTCGCCGCACAACTTGCAGCAATGAAACTTGACCCTCTTGTGCTTGTTGGTGTGCGCAACATACTCGCCCCTTTGCGCAAATGTCGAGGTGCAGTAATGGCACTTGAAGCGGTCCTCGCCGGTGTGCGTCTTCTGGTGCCGCACCATGTTCGAGCGCTGCGTGAACGCCATGGGGCAGAAGCTGCACCGGAATGGTCGCTCGCCAGTGTGCGTCCGCATGTGACGCACCAGCGTGCACTTGGCGAGTGCGCTGTAGCCACAGACGCTGCACGGAAACCGCTCCAACGCTGTCTGCGGCTCGCCAGCGTCAGCCGCAACCTCGAGGTGCCCTGCATTTTTGTGAGGTACACGATGTGCATGTCGCTCCACTCATCACCCAATTAATTGCTTGCCCAACGTTTTGCAGCCTTTCAAGCTTAGCCTGTATGCTACTAACTTGTAACGGTGCTTATTCTAAGTGAAAGCAAGGTGAAATAACTAGCGTATGAGCTAGATTTAGCCATTTTACTCTAATATGTGACCTAGTTTTAGTATTTTCAACAATGCATGCCAACATTCAAGCACAATTCAACAGCTGGGCAGCCAAAGAAAGCTGCAAATTGAGTGGATCTTTGATTGCTGCACAATCAAGTTGTGGCTACATGAAGGTCGTGCAAGATTTATATTTTTCCATCTAATATTAATCGGCATTCGTTATCAATTCCGAATTCTCACAGTGTCGAAGGTTAAAGGTAAACTGAAGAGGAATCTGAACTCATCGTTTTGCCGCGGGAACTCAATCTACACGTTCCAAGCATTCTTAGAAACGTTGAATTATAGTCCTGTGCGGCTGATTTCCCTAATTTAAATTGGATTAACGTCCGGCTTCGGCCTTTTCTTATTTAATTCACTGCAGACGGTGGGAAGAGTCGACCAACGCATGGGGTGCCTTTCAGGCAGTCGCGTGGTGGCTTTGCTTTTGCTTTTATTTTGTTTTTTAGGTTTCCGTGAATACACAGATCTAGTCAGAGACTACACGGCTGCAAATTAGGCCCACGGAAATAAAAACACGCGTGGACTCTTTGCTTTCGCCGATCACTACGTATCACTCCACCGATGGCAGAGCGGCAAGCCACCACGGGACTGGCTGAGAGGTTGGCGACTCCTCCCACCGTCTGTGGGGAATTAAAAAAAAGAAAGGCGGGAGCCAGGACGCTTAATCAGATTTAAATTAGGGAAATCGGCCGCACAGGACAATAATTTGAAGTTTCTAAGAATGCTCGGAACGTGTAGGTCGAGTTCGAGCAGTAAAAATACGAGTTCAGATTCTTCTTCAGTGCACCTTTAAAGCATCAACACCAAGCCTCTGTCATTTGCAGAAGCATGCACTCAGTTGCTGCACTGAGTTAAACACTGAACTATGATAAAAAAAAAACTGGAGCAGAACACCACCCCTATGAAATATTGAAGTGCAACAAATAATGTGGCGACATCATGTACTATATTTGTAAAAGTTATGAATGCGAATAGGGCGTGCTTCTATGCCTTAATGCAGTCACTCAAGTGCCGCGTGAGTAATGCTCAGGTTGTTAGCAAGCATCTTGGAAGAGAACATGCTAAAGAAAAACTGCACACCATCAAAGCTTTGGAACTCCTCAGAAGCAGTGAAGAGCAGAGGAGTGAAAAATTAGAAGTTATCTGAACCTTTTCCATTTTTCATACTTTTAATCGCGTATGTGCTTTAACAGTGAAAAAGCTTTGGACATTTGTGTTATGGATTTCCAACAGACGAGATTAGAAAATCTGATAAAAAATTCAACTTAAGGGGGGAAGCTGGTCTTAGAAGAAACATTTTTCTCAATGAAGTCACAACAATGGAATCTTCAACACACATCTATTCTTGCATGCTGGTACCAAATAAGTAGTTTAATTTTATGTAAAACTAGTCCTTGTGCACTTATATAGTTAAGTTATATAACTTTTTACAGAGAGCATTCAATAAATTTTGCTGCAGGAAACTCGCTAGGACGCATGCCATTGGCTTGTCTTGACATCAAACTATGCATTAAGGGCAAAACATTATCCTGCCTATCATAGAAGTTGAGTTACAGGGTTTTGAATTTGCCACTTCACAAATGTAAAGAAACTGACGATTTAAAAATCCTATAACTCGCCTTCTATCACAGGCAGGATGATAATCTTACCCTTACTGCATAGCTAGATGTCAAGAGAAACCAATGGCTTGCAATCTATCAAGTTCACTGTAGTAGAATTTCTTTCAAACCCTCGGCAAAAGTTACCTAACATAATGCACAAGTGCACAAGGACTTGTTGTGCATAGAATTAAATTACATATTTGTAATCAGTGCGTAAAAACACATGTTCCCTGAAAATTTCATACTTGTGACTTCATTAATAAAAATTTATTTCTAAGACCCTCTTCCCCCCCTAAACAAAGCAAAATAAGCATGTCACGTCTGTGCACAAGGGTTACTACATCCAACTATAGAAAGTGCTGTATGCCTCCAGGAAGTACTGTGTCTCAATTATAGAAAGTACTGCATGTATGCCGCAAATAAATTCATGTGAACCAATTCCATTGCTTAATTCTACAGCACATTACCTGCCTGTTAAATGAAACGGGTGGATCAGTCACTGCAGTGATGAAACAGCACAACTACATTTTTTATTAATCAGCAGTCGTTGAGAAGACACACCACACAGGCACTTTGGATTTTATAAGGGGCTAAGCACGTGGCGATTAGTGCATTTTAAGCATCATTGTGCATAACGTTCACATGCAGTACACTAGGTGTTGAAAATAGTTTGAATTATCTAGCCTTGTCTACTACTACTGTATTCCCAGCATGCACCTCTCAAAACATAGTTTTTTTCCCCACTCGGGCATGACTTACTGACCACATTCAAGACAGACATATTAGCCAGCACTGGCCATACATGTTTCACACCGTGAATCACATTTTCCACCTAATTTTTCGTTGAACACCCACTACCGGAAAAAACTTTCACCTCTGTCACTGCTACTGCCTGGTCAAGAAAATGCTTCACCTAACGCAATGCAATGGCCCCATTTGGGGATCTTTCAGTAAATTAAGTGATGTGAATGACAGAAAAAAATGATGTCAGCAATCATAAACAACACGAAATCCAAGTAGTCGGGGCAAAAAGGATTATGGACCTCACATGGCACATTTTGATAAAAGGGTAAATTTTCTAGCCATTTTTTACACACGAGCACAATGAAAATAGTTTTAGACTGCACAGCTTCTGACTTCAATGCTGTAGCTTGTTAGGGGGCTAGGTTTTGTGTCATTAATAAAAGCCTTTCCTATGTAGTCAACAAGCAAATAACACAAAAGAATGCATCACCATTTCACAAAGCAACAAGCTGCAAGGGTAGCGTCGTAGAAAAAGTGATGTGAAGATTAGTTACAGAATAAGCAAGATTGCAATATAAGAAGTAAATGTCAAGAGCTTACAGCACACCTATGCATGCAAAATAAGTGAGAGGCTAAAATGCAATGTAAAATCACCCGCATCAACACGGTGCCTTTCAATAAAAAGGTAAGAATGCAGAAAGTAAGTTGCATATTTGGAATTTGTACCTCACTTCCCTCGGTTTCCTTCATCAGATTGCACACAGTAGTCGCGACAGAACGACAGGTGCAGCTTTGGGCAATCTGTCTGATAGGAGCCAATGGCTGACACTTTTGCATGGTGAGCAATAGTGGCAACAATTATGCAACCTGGTGAAAGGAAACCTGCACATTCCACCATAGACACTGAAATGCAGCTTGGAATTATTCAGGGACTATTAAAAAGACAACACTGACAACGGTGTCTCAACAGAAAAACCAAGTCATTTCTCTTCAACTATAGGCTGGTGCAGCCGTGTCATGAATCCATGTCCGAAAGCCTGCAACAAAGACACAACACCACACTTTTCAGCTTCTGTTACAGTTAGGGAAGCCAAAGTGATTTCTTTATATTGACTTATATTAGACATTGACACTTCAGACAAAGCACATCCAAATTCTGCAGGGCATATTTGACTGAAGAATGAAGGGAACATGTAGGTATCACCGAGCTGTTATCAACAACGCCACTCTTCATACAAACACAGAGCTAGAAGAAAAAGCTACAGCACAGATAGACCGCACCTGTCAAGTGCAAAAAATATCCAAGTGACATCCCATGAAGTACCATACTGCACAGATCTGATCAGAACAGTCGGGCCTGGCCCATGCTTTCTCCGAATGTTAAAATACAAAGCACAATGAACACATGGAATACAGCATTTTGATGGGAAAGCAGTTGACTTGCACTAGTCGCAGTGTCACACTACAAAGTTCAATGCGTACAAATATGCACAAATAATGTCGCAAACAGGTGCACCGGCATGTTTGACAGCCTCTGCATTTTTGCTGCATCCTGCAAAAGAGAACCAAGTGTGTTTAACACAGCGGTTAATCGCTCAAGAGTCAGTGCAGGTTGTTGACCTGCGGCAAGCTGCTCAGCCGCTCAGTTGCTATTCCCATAGTGCAATGCATGCAATGGAAACCTTTTTTCATGCTTTGATTCCACATCTTGAACTATTATTCTGAAAGACTCCATTTCCGCACATAGCCTCCTTTCAAAGTATTCCAACAAGCTCCAATTTTTATGCCTTTTTGTTTTCTCAAGCTAACAACAGAAGTGCAGAGGAGCCTCTTTCATTGTCATAACTGGTGTACTTAATGCATCATCATCATCAGCCTGACTACGCCCACTGCAGGGCAAAGGCCTCTCCCATGTCTCTCCAATTACCCCTGTCCTTCGACAGCTGCGGCCACCAAATCCCCGCAAACTTATTAATCTCATCCGCCCACCTAACTTTCTGCTGCCCCCTGCTACGCTTGCCTTCTCTTGGAATTGATTCCGTTACCCTTAAGAACCAGCGGTTATCTTGCCTTCGTATTACATGCCCTGCCCAAGCCCACTTCTTCCTCTTGATTTCAACTATGATGTCATTAACCCGGGTTTGTTCCCTCACCCACTCCGCCTGCTTCATCTCTTAACGTTACACCTATCATTTTTCTTTCCACAGCTCGCCATAGTTGACCCACCTGCTAATGCCTGATTTACTGTGTTCTCTATCTCTTCTATAATTACTTAAAAAATTTACTCACAACAAATGCAGGCAATCCAAATTTTATGTAAAAGTGGGAAGGCATTGTGCGGAGTACTATAAATTTAGCACACCTGGCTTTTTATCAGTACTTACCTTGAGGCTCCTGTACTATTTATCGTATACTCAACGCTCCTATTTGCTTGATACGGATGAACATCATTTCAGCTAGGCGCCGGCTGCTGAAAATAATCAGAGTAAGTCTTTTTGGTGCGGTTTCCAGCCTCTACACTGCAATTAGTCCACACATCAAAGCGAAGATCGAATTTACACAGGAGAACGATAACAGAAGTTTCTGCATGGAGGCTGCCATTCCGTGATGCTGATGTTGCTGCTGATGTTGAAAAACTCACTTTCAGTTCTGTTTTTCAGTAGTTCTTCGGGAAAAAACAAATCGAAAACTATAATGCCAGCCGCCTTCTATTATGTGGGCAGCACTTCAATAATATCAATACAAGGCAGTGAAGTGCGTTTGTGTTTTGTCGTTTACAGACAAACGTAGGTGCTGATGGTGATAGCAGCACAAAAGCCTCCGCGCGCAGAATTCCTCCACGACGAAAAAGTAGTCCGCTGCTTAAACGTTTCTTGTTATGTAAACAATAAGATCATCACAAGAAAAAAATTATGAGCTCTAGGATTTTGACACGTGGATTGTTTGATATAGTCAAGCATTAAAAAGCTGATTTCGTTTAAAATTGTGATTGGCCAGCGGAGTAATACAGGACGCCGCGGACCACGGCCCAGTGTTAGCAACTGCTGTTTTTTTACGTTCTATCCTACAGAGCAGAGTCTTGAAGCCTAAACATAAAAATATAATGAAAAGCATCAAGAAAATAGGCTCTCACGTGACAAGACTGCGGTAGCTTTTAGCCAGATTTCGGTTTCGGTTTTGCTTTTTTGTTGCGTTATGTCACGACCAACACGGATGCGTTCGAAATTTGAGAAGCGCGCACAAGCCATGGAGCTTGGAGATTTGTATGTGTCGAGAGCCCAGTGCCTCAGTGCGCTCGTGTGTTTCGCGAAGTGCGGCTGGGTCGTTTGAGCTGCGCAATGACATGCTGCGTGCCGGGATGCAGGATCCGTACGGAAGAACGCCGTCCTGGGGGCCTCATCACAATCACAAACAGAAAACTCTTGCTACTGTCACTAATGGCAGCGCCTGTCAGGTCGCAGTAACGAAAGCTACATTATTCTATAGGACGGTATCTGCCGTCGTCTTCCGACAAGGGCAGCCATGCAGTTCTCGAGCAATGGCGCGTGAGCCCACAGCACCGCGTCAACTCCGAGCATCGGATCCGAAACCGACAAACAAGCTAACGCTTAGGGCCGGGAGACCCCGCGCAGGGGCGGACGTAAAGCCTTCGGCACTCTCTCTCGACAGCGAGAGAGAGAAATACTTTACTGCTGTATTTCACGCCGGAACCGCGTATGTGCGCGAGCGTATTCGGCGCGACTTGTGCCTCGAGAACGGCGGGCCCATGGGCGGGCCGAAGTCCGCCTGCCCGAGAAATAGAATCTTGCGCAGCGCGCCGGAGCACTCGTTAAACACGTCCGTACGCCGTGAGCGCTCTGGATAAGCCACTGCGCACTGTTTTAGAGGCTCCTTTTCTTCGCCTATTCTCGAGTTCTCAGCTTATAGCATGCGCTGAAATAAACGCTCCGTATGTGTGTATCACGACGAAAGGAATTCCTTTCCATTCTCTTTATGAACCCATGTTGAACAGTGACGAGGTCGCGGCCGCAAGCCGCTGGGGAAAATTCTGAATTATAGCGACATTAAAAGTGGGCATGAGCAATTTGTATTTCTAGCAAGACCATGAAAACGCCTCTTCACGTCGGTACTGGAGTACCGTACACGTATAGCGTACAGCGACGTTAGTTCATATGCGCAGTGCCCACCGACGAACCCTTCGATGAACAGCTTACCTGCAGTTTTCTACAGTGCACCCAAAAACTCAAGAGTGTAATCAACAGAAATGTTGAGACGCGGAGCCTTCAGACAACCTCGAGCTCGGTACGCATTCCGCCAAAGCTGCAAGACGGGCGCTGCGCTTCTGCGCTACATAGGAGCACAGACGTTCACTAAAAAGCACCGTTGGTTGGCACTCTGGTAACTGTGAAGGGCCTATTTCCCATGAGTCAGTACGCAAAAGGGCCCTCGGCTTGGAGGAAGGAAAATTTAGGAAATTTTTTTTCTTCCTCCATGGCCCTCGGCAGCGGCGTCAGAGGAGGATGGCTTGGAGCTTGCGGAGCTTGCAGAGGCTGAGCGCGTGACGTTATGCTCCCTCCTTGTTTTTTCATTCCTTCATGCTATTAAGTACAGGGAAATCTGGCGGCGCTGCACTCAAGACCTACTAAACTACAGACATGCACAATGGCGTAGTCAGTCGTGTAGAGTAGCATGCGAGTTGGTATATTAGCTCTATGGCATGCGCCAACTTTCGTTAGCCTTTTGGCCGTTGAAAGCGCTCTATTAGTTTGCTATCATCATCATCACAATCTGCGATTTTGAGCGTGCTATTTAATACGTTAATTTTGCCTTTTTCTACTGTCTCAACATCAACAGTGAAAATAGTTTTTCATTTTGGCCGCTTTCTTTTAATCATCGCGCTATGCCTAGCTGAGATAAATGAGTTATAATGATTACGTGGATAAACGATAAAACTGCCTTGTTTGAAACAAAATGATGAAAGAGGCCATTTTCTCAACAGGTATATGTGACTGTCGTGGTCTGCTAGTGCTGCCGAGGACGCAGACAATTTGTGTTTTACTGCTGATTGACGGAATACAATGGCACTGCAGATGTGTAGCCGGGGCATAGAAATGAATCCTGGTCGAACGCAGAAAGATATTTTCGAGCAGATACTTGACGGTCAGTCTGCCTCGCGAAGCGGCATGAACCACTTAAAAGAACAAGTAAATAATATTGCCACATTCCTGGACATTCTCGTGGCGCCGTCTCCTGGCCGAACTGTCTCAACTGCCATCCTGGCTAGCCTTAGCCATGGTGGCGGGCGAGGCTTCTTCGTCGTCTCTTCTTCGGGTTCCGCTCGGGAGTTCGCTGCTACCTGGCGCTGTTCAGTAAAACGTGACCTGGCTGTCCCGACTGTATAGCCGTGATATATTTGGTGGAGCCGGCTGCGTAACGTCCCATGTACACTGACTCTGAAGACACCTTTGAAGCCAGCCCTCAGTGCGTGGACACAACCCCCGTCCACAAAGCGAGCCGCCGCCTGCGAGGCCTACAGCCGGAGTTCAGCGGCCTGACAAAACCGGCAAGAGATATGACATCAACCACAGCTAGCCAGACCACTCAACATTTTGGAGCTGACACTCCCTTCGTACTTCACGCGCCCAGGTCACCGCCGACGTTCCACGGTGACAGGTTCGAGGATGTTGAAGACTGGTTGGCCAGTTTCGACCGTGTGGCAGCCTTCAACCAGTGGGACGGTGAGCGCAAGCTGAGGAACGTTTACTTCGCGCTAGAGGACTCGGCAAAGATCTGGTTCGAGAACCACGAGTCCTCTTTTGCCACCTGGGAGGTTTTTCGTCGCGAGCTGCTGGCGACATTCGGCAGCAGTGAACGAAAAGAGAAGGCGGAAGTCGCTCTGCACTCGAGATCGCAGCAGCCTAATGAGAGCGTCACCATGTTCGTTGAGGACATGATGCGCCTCTTCAGTCGAGCCGACCCTGCTATGGCCGAGGCAAAGAAAGTGCGGCACCTGATGCGGGGCGTTAAGGAGCAGCTGTTTGCTGGACTTGTCCGCGACCCTCCAAGGACAGTGGCCGATTTTACGAAGGAGGCAGTGAGCATGGAACGCTCCTTGCAGGAACGCGGTGCACAGTACGGCCGGCAGGCTAGTATGGCAGCCGCTCAAACCTGCACGCCTACGACGCTGCCTCCTGAAGATCTTCGAGACCTTGTAAGGAGCATCGTTCGCGAAGAACTCGCGAAACTCCGCTTCGCAGCTCCACAGGCCAGCGTCGCCGCCCTGTCGGACGTGGTACGGGATGAAATCCGTCGAGTGGTGCAGCCAGCACCAGTTGTTCCGGAGCCGCAGCCGCAACCCTACATCATGACCTACAGCGAGGCACTTCGACGGCCTGCGGCAGTGGCACAAGCTTTTTCACCTGTGCCGGCTGTGCAGTACCCACGTCCAACTGTGCCCACCACCGTGCCGCAGGAATTCCGGCCCGCCATGCGTAAAGCGGACATGTGGCGAACGCCGAGGAACCGGCCACTCTGCTACCACTGCGGTGAGCCCGGCCACATCCTGCGCCACTGCCCCTACCGTCGGATGGGTTTAAGGGGTTTCGCTTCAGACGCTCCTCGACCACGCTACGGCGAGCGACCCCAGGAGATTGAACAATACCTGACGTCCAACGTGCAGGCTCAGACCGTGCCGCGACGCCAGTCTCGATCCCCATCGCCCAGGAGACTCTCTTCTCCCAGCCGCCCGTCGACCTCTGGCGAATTCAGAGGCAGGTCCCCACGGCGGGAAAACTGAAGACGGCGTCCTCTGGGGGTAGGGCCGCCGCAGCTAGAAAGAAACAGGAGCCTCCACTCGACGATCTGCAGCGACGACGAGACCAACGACCACCTGACCCGACGAGCCCACCGCCGACGAAGAGCCAGCAGTTGGCTTCTACGGAAATTCCAGTAACCGCCGATAACTGTGAAGTAACCGCACTGGTAGATACCGGCGCTGATTTCTCTGTGATAAGCAGCCGGCTAGCCACGACCCTTAGAAAGGTTTTGACACCTTGGACTGGGCCCCAGATCCGCACAGCCGGGCGGCCATGTTGTGACGCCGACCGGCGTTTGCACCTTACGAATTCAGATCCGCGGCGTCACTTTCCCCGGCTGCTTTGCTGTGCTTCCTGAGTGTTCTAAAGACCTGATTCTCGGTCTGGATTTCCTACGGGAATATGGGGCTGTCATCGACTTTAAGGAGCTGATCGTCTCGTTTGCCGCACACCGTACTGTTGGCGACGAACCGCAGCAACGCAGGACTAAGTTGCGGGTCTGCGATGATAACGTGGTGATTCCGTCGAGAACCACCATGCTAGTAACTGTGGAGTGCGATGACAGCGCCGGCACTCATGGCATCGCTGAAGCCAACATGTCACTGCTCCTGGGTCGGCAAGTGTGTGTAGCTCGCGGGCTTATAGAACTGAACAATAAGCGAGCCGAACTACTGATAACAAATTTCGGTTGTGAACCCCAACGCTTAGCGGCCAACACAACGATTGCTTATTTTGAAGAACTCGGGGAATGCGCCGGAGAGTACGCGTTGACAGGGACTACGAAGTCCGTGGAATCAACGAATGCTCCGGTTAAACTCGACGTGAACCCGAATCTCCTGCCTAGTCAAAAACGCAACCTGCAGAGTGTCATTGACTCTTTCCAGGACTGTTTTGCGTCAACCTCCAGAGTTAGGCAAACGCCGATAACAAAACATCGAATTATAGTTGATGAAAGCCAGAGACCATTACGCCAGTCGCCGTACCGGATATCTTCAAAGGAACGGGATGCAATTCGAAGGCAAGTTCAAGAAATGCTCCGCGACGACGTGATCCAGCCATCGAAGAGCCCGTGGGCGTCGCCTGTGGTCCTAGTTGCAAAGAAAGATGGGACCCTCCGGTTTTGTGTTGATTACCGACGTCTGAACAAAGTCACTAAGAAAGACGTTTATCCTTTGCCGCGCATTGATGACTCCCTAGATCGTCTGCGCCACGCCAGATACTTTTCATCACTCGATTTACGCAGCGGCTACTGGCAGATAGAGGTGGACGAACGTGACCGGGAGAAGACTGCATTTATTACCCCGGACGGTTTGTACGAATTCAGGGTGCTCCCCTTCGGCCTATGCTCAGCTCCGGCAACTTTCCAACGGATGATGGACACTGTGCTTTCTGACCTCAAATGGCAGTCGTGTCTTGTGTATCTGGATGATGTTGTCATCTTCTCCGACACTTTCGAAGAACACCTCAGCCGCTTACGCGCTGTTTTCGAAGCTATCCGTTCAGCTGGTCTCTCCCTTAAGCCCGAGAAATGTCACTTCGCTTTCCAGGAGCTGAAGTTTTTGGGCCACATTGTGAGCGCCAAGGGCGTTAGTCCAGACCCCGACAAGACTGCCGCCGTCGCTTCTTTTCCCATTCCTGCTGACAAGCGAAGTGTGCGCCGTTTTCTGGGTCTCTGCGCTTACTATCGGCGCTTTGTGAAGAACTTCTCCCGAATAGCTGAGCCCCTTACTCGCCTCACCAAAGATAACGAACCGTTCGTCTGGGGTCGGGAGCAACAACATGCCTTTGAAGAGCTACGCACGCGTCTTCAGAATACACCCATACTTGGGCACTTCGATGAGGCCGCTGACACAGAACTGCACACAGACGCGAGTAACGTTAGCCTTGGTGCGGTACTTGTACAGTGGCAGGATGGTGTCGAACGCGCAATCGCTTACGCAAGCCGCACGTTATCACGGTCTGAGGTGAACTATTCCACCACCGAAAAAGAATGTCTAGCTATTGTGTGGGCAGTAACGAAATTTCGACCCTATTTGTATGGCCGCCCTTTCCGAGTGGTGAGCGACCACCACTCGCTGTGTTGGTTGGCAAATCTCAAGGATCCCTCAGGGCGACTCGCACGCTGGAGCCTCCGACTGCAAGAATTTGATGTCACCATCGTGTATAAATCAGGGCAAAAGCACAGTGATGCAGACTGTTTGTCCCGTGCCCCACTTCCTGCCAGTCCCGTGGACCTCGATGACGATTCCCTTTTCCTTGGGGTCATTTCCGCGTCCACCCTGGCTCACCGCCAACGAGACGACATTGAATTACGGTCCCTGATTGACTATCTCGAAGGAAGCGCTCAGACTCCGCCCCGCATCTTTTCACGCGGCCTGTCATCATTCTGCTTACGGGAGGGTATCCTGTACAAAAAGAACTATAGGTCGACGGAGCCTGCCTATCTGCTCGTTATCCCTAATGCCTTTCGCGATGAAGTCTTGCAGGCGTCCCACGATGATCCTTCCTCTGGTCACCTTGGTTTCTCCCGAACGTTGGCCCGCATACGGCAAAAATATTTCTGCCCCAAGCTCGCGGAGGTTGTGAAACGCTACGTCCGAACTTGCCGCGAGTGTCAACGTCGCAAGACGTCGTCGACTAAGCCGGCCGGACTTTTGCAGCCTATTGATCCACCACAAGTTCCTTTCTACCAAGTCAGCATGGATTTACTCGGCCCCTTTCCGGAGTCTTCGCTGCGTAACCGGTACATTGTGGTCGCCACCGACTACCTCAGTCGATACTGTGAGACGAAAGCTCTTCCCCGCGGAACAGCTGCGGAAATTGCCACCTTCTTCATGCACAACATCGTGCTTCGTCATGGCGCACCCACGGTCGTTATAACTGACAGAGGAACGGCCTTTACCTCGGCGCTGACACAGGAAGTTATGCGACTCAGCGGCACGAGTCACCGACGAACAACAGCTTATCACCCCCAAACTAATGGACTCACTGAGCGCCTAAATAAGACGATCGCCGACATGATTTCCATGTATGTCGACGACGACCACCGCAACTGGGATGCAGTACTCCCTTACGTTACGTTCGCATATAACACCGCGCTGCAAGAGACTACTCACTTCACACCATTTCGCTTAGTCCATGGTCGCGAGGCCGTGACAATGCTCGACGCCATGCTGCTTCCTGGTAGTGAAAACCACTGTCGTGGGGGCCGACCGCTTTGTTCACGAAGCCGAGGCCGCCCGCCAACTTGCTCGGCAGCATATCCGGCATCAACAAGAAAAAGACGCTCGCCGTTACAACCATCGCCACAGGGATGTCACTTACCAGCCCGGAGAACATGTTTGGGTGTGGAGCCCAGTCCGTCAACGAGGGCGCTCTGAAAAGCTTCTTCGGCGGTACTTTGGCCCCTATGAAGTGTTACGCCAACTCGGCGAGGTAAACTATGAAGTTCTCCCTCAAGGAACTGTTCGTTCCTCTAGGCGACCAACGTCCGAAGTTGTGCATGTCGCCCGAATGAAGCCTTACCACGCCCGCTAGCAGCTCACTCGTCTCTACCTTCTCTCTCTCCACTCGGCTCTTCACCGTGCGCACCTGTCGAGATGGTGATCGGCCAGAACCGCCACATGGAATTCGGCAACGTCAACATCCATTCCACACTTGCCGTGCTGTTCAACCACAACACGCTGCAGCTTGAATATTTCGTCGGACGGAGTACCCACTGTCGCGAACGCTGAACGACCGCGTGCTGCTCCCACTGGAAGTAGCCTATGTCCAGACGACTAAGAGCGCAAAGATCATGGCATTCTCCATCCTGACCGTCCATATGCTCCAGCTATCCGCATCTATGATGATTGTCTTAATGCCTCCCTCTCCTCGCGTACGAGATCACGACGGCCGAGAAAGTGGATTCCGCGCCCGTCGCCGATACCTACTATATACACCAGGACTACTGCGCCTCTGCAAGGGCACTCTATGATCAGCGGATGTTCGTGCCCCAAAAGCCTGTGCCCGGGGAAGCGGCTGCCGGACCACACGCCCTCCAGCGCCGCGGGCGGCGCTTTCCAGAGGGGGGGAGCAATGCCACATTCCTGGACATTCTCGTGGCGCCGTCTCCTGGCCGAACTGTCTCAACCGCCATCCTGGCTAGCCTTAGCCATGGTGGCGGGCGGGGCTTCTTCGTCGTCTCTTCTTCGGGTTCCGCTCGGGAGTTCGCTGCTACCTGGCGCTGTTCAGTAAAACGTGACCTGGCTGTCCGGACTGTATAGCCGTGACAATATAGAAAAATTATTCAGTAGCTTCCAATTGACGCTGACACAGTTGAAACAATGGCTTGAGAATACTACACAGTTTTCGTACACCAATGTGTAATTTCGAACCAGCCTGCAATCGATTGAAAAACTCATCACCTTTCAATCTAGAAAACTGACAGATCTACAGGACTATAGTCGGCGCTTGAACCTAGTCATCTATCGTATTGCTGAAAGCCGTGATGAGACAGAATAGTCATCAAAAGAAAAGCCAGACAAAGAAGTGTTCAATGATAAACTTACATGCTAAGGTCGAGTCCAATGGGAGCATCCACAGGCTCGGAAAGCAGAGCGGGAAAAGGCTACTCATCATATTGTCACGTTCTAGTGACGGCAGTCCAGCAGTCAGGAAGACACCAACCAGTCTTGGAAACGAAGCTCTTTATTTGGGCTGACTTGCGCCCGCAAAAGAACTGAATCACTCGGCGGCGGCGTAAGCAACAAGCGTGCTCGTCGGTCGTCGAACTACGAATGCCCGCTGCTCGCGGCATCGCTCAATTTAAAGGCGGCAAGGAAACTTCCAGATAACAGGACAAGATCATCTACAGTAATCTAGAAAAACCTAGATGCAGCCTTTCGTGGCTGCGATCAATCGAGATTAGTCTGGTCGCTTCTCGCGTCACGAACAAAAGTGATAACCATTTCCTGCAGCCTTGAGCGTGAACGAACAAACACTACAATGATACGTGGCATTACCCCCCTTCCAAAGAAGCGTCGCCTCGACGCTTAAAAAATGAAAAATACGGACAATGCAAACATCGAGTCCATTAGCGTTCATAGTAAGGTTTAAGGCGTATGACATGTACGACTTCCGGGCGTGTGCGTCGTCGTTGAGATGCTGTCGTGCCGTCGGGGATGACTTCATAGTCGAGGTCACCGATGCGACGGAGAATCCTGTACGGGCCAAAGTAGCGTCGAAGCAACTTTTCACTCAATCCACGGCGGCGAATTGGCGTCCATATCCAAACACGATCACCTGGCTTGTAATGCGTGTCTCGTCGGCGCAGATTGTAGCGTCGGGCGTCGGTGTGCTGCTGGTCTTTAATGCGAAGCCGCGCAAGTCTTCGGGCTTCCTCGGCGCGATCAAGGTAGGCGGCGACGTCGAGGTTGTCTTCGTCGGACACGTGCGGGAGCATTGCGTCGAGTGTTGTCGTGGGCTTCCTGCCGTATACCAGCTGGAATGGGGTAAACCTGGTTGTCTCCTGGACGGCAGTATTATAAGCGAAGATCACGTAGGGCAGAATGGAGTCCCACGTCTTGTGTTCGGCGTCGATGTACATGGAGAGCATGTCTGCGATGGTCTTGTTCAGACGCTCTGTGAGTCCGTTGGTTTGTGGATGATAGGCAGTGGTCCTCCGATGGCTTGTCTGGCTGTAGTTTAAAATGGCTTGCGTCAGCTCCGCTGTAAACGCCGTTCCTCTGTCTGTGATGAGCACTTCCGGGGCGCCGTGTCGCAGGAGAATTTGTTCGACAAAAAATTTTGCGACTTCTGTTGCGGTACCACTAGGCAACGCTTTTGCTTCTGCGTAGCGGGTCATGTAGTCGGTGGCCACGATGATCCACTTGTTTCCTGATGAAGAGGTCGGAAAGGGGCCGAGGAGGTCCATCCCTATTTGCTGAAAGGGCTTAGTTGGCGGTGGTATGGGGTTCAGGAGTCCGGCTGGTCTAGTCGGAGGCGTTTTGCGTCGCTGACACTCACGGCACGTTTTCACGTAATGGGAAACGTCGGTAGCTAGCCGTGGCCAATAGTACTTCTCCTGGATGCGGTGCAACGTGCGAGCAATCCCGAGATGTCCTGCAGTCGGCTCATCATGGCATGCCTGCATAATTTCTTGCCTGAGATTTTTGGGCACGACAAGAAGATGCACTGTCCTGTTCGGCGCGAAGTTCTTCTTCAGGAGGACATTATCGTGAAGGACGAAGGACGACAGTTGCCGCTTGAACCCTCGGGGAGGCGATGCGGTCTTGCCTTTCAGATAATCAACTAGGATTTGCAAGTCAGGATCCGAGTTCTGCTGCTGCGCGAAACTGCTGGCGCTTACCGGTCCTAAGAAAGCGTCGTCGTCTTCCTCTTCGGGTGCTGCGTCGACAGGAGCTCGTGACAAGCAGTCTGCATCGGAATGCTTGCGGCCAGATTTGTAGACTACAGTTATGTCGAATTCCTGAAGACGCAGGCTCCAACGAGCAAGGCGGCCGGAGGGATCTTTCAAATTGGCCAGCCAGCACAGAGCATGGTGATCGCTCACAACCTTGAATGGTCGTCCGTATAGGTAGGGGCGAAATTTGGACGTGGCCCAAATAATGGCGAGACATTCTTTCTCTGTCGTCGAATAGTTGGCTTCGGCTCTCGACAGTGAACGGCTAGCATACGCGATAACTTTCTCATGTCTGCCATTTTTCTGAACGAGGACCGCTCCTAAGCCCACCCCGCTTGCATCGGTATGAACTTCGGTTTCGGCGTTTTCATCAAAGTGCCCGAGCACAGGAGGGGACTGTAAGCGGCGCTTCAGCTCGTTGAAAGCTTCCTTCTTGTGGCCTTTCCCATTTAAAAGGCACGTCAGCCTTGGTAAGTTGAGTCAAAGGTTCAGCGATGCGCGAAAAGTTCTTCACGAATCGTCGGTAATAAGCGCAGAATCCAAGGAATCTGCGTATAGCCTTCTTGTCATTAGGGTGTGGAAACTCTGCGATCGCAGCCGTCTTCTGGGGGTCTGGGCGAACTCCATCCTTGCTTACGACGTGACCAAGGAACAGCAGCTCCTCGTAGGCGAAGTGGCACTTCTCTGGTTTCAGTGTCAGGCCTGAAGACTTGATCGTTTCCAGCACTATCCGAAGCCTTCTGAGGTGGTCTTCAAAGCTTGAGGAGAAGACAACAACGTCATCTAAGTAGACTAGGCAAATCTGCCACTTCAAGCCTGCGAGCACCGTATCCATTACTCGCTGGAACGTCGCTGGGGCAGAGCAGAGGCCGAATGGGATCACCTTGAACTCGAAGAGTCCGTCTGGCGTGATGAACGCAGTCTTCTCGCGATCTCTTTCGTCGACTTCAATTTGCCAGTAGCCGCTCTTCAGGTCCATCGATGAGAAGTATTTAGCGTTGCACAGCCGGTCCAGTGTATCGTCGATGCGGGGGAGGGGGTAGACATCCTTCTTCGTAATGTTGTTCAGGCGGCGGTAATCGACGCAAAAGCGAAGGGTGCCGTCTTTCTTTTTCACTAGAACGACCGGTGCTGCCCAGGGGCTCCTCGATGGCTGTATGACGTCGTCACGAAGCATTTCCTCAACTTGCTTGCGGATAGCTTGGCGTTCTAGCGGCGATACGCGGTAGGGGCTCTGTCGCAGTGGTCGTGCGTGTTCGTCTGTGACAATCCGGTGCTTGGCAAGCCGGGTTCGTCGCACATTCGATGCTGATGAGAAGCAATCGGTGTACATTTGAAGAAGACTGCGTATTTGGTCTTGTCTGCTTCGGGGTAATGCCGGGTTGATGTCGAACGTGGGTTGATGGCCTTGGTCAGATGGTTCTGCGGGTTGCTCGGGTAGGGCAAATACGCCTCTGATGTCTACCAGCTCGTCGAGGAAAGCGATCGTCGTACCTTTGTTTAGATGCCGGTATTCTTCCGTGAAGTTGGTTAGCAACACCTGGGTTTGGCCATTTCGGATTTCGGCAACTCCCCTCGCGACGCCCAATCCTCGATCCAGGAGTAACTGGGTGTTCCCCTCGATAACGCCTTCGGCATTTTCGATGTCTCCAGTACCTATGCCGACGAGAACACTTGATCGGGGCGGCACGCTCAATGCTTCATCGAGGATGTTTAAGGCAACGTGATGAGTCGCGCCCGTCGCAACAGGTATGGCTTTTTCCGTGGAAAGCTTGATCGACTTAGAACGAAGGTCGATGATCGCCCGATGTTCGTTCAGGAAGTCCATTCCCAAAATCACGTCTCTCGAGCATTGCTGTAGGATCAGGAAGGTTGTCGCATAGGTTCTCCCATTTACAGTAACTCTCGCGGTGCAGCGTCCTGACGGCGTAATCAGGTTGCCACCTGCGGTGCGGATCAGCGGGCCATTCCAGGTTGTTGTTACCTCAAAGACACTGTAGCGCAGCAAAAGACGAGGACACAAGAAACGAGAGACGAACACCACGAGCGCTCGTGGTGTTCGTCTCTCGTTTCTTGTGTCCTCGTCTTTTGCTGCGCTACAGTGTCTTTGAAGTATGTACCAACAAGCCCAAAAAGCCACGCTGTTGTTACCTTCCTGAGTCGGACAGCGAGTGGGCCACTCATGACAGAGTAGTCAGCTCCCGTATCCACCAAGGCAGTAACCGCGTGACCATCGACCGTAACTTCAAGGTCACTTGTTCGCGTTCTCGTATTGTACGTTGTCTTCGGTGTCCGATCTCGGCTTCGTCGAGTAGTGAGGCTGCGGTGGGCGTACTGCGACGTTTCTTCACTGGGCAGCGGTAAAAGCTTCAATAGACCCTTTAGAAAATTCAGCGCCATCTGGTGTGTGGTGCGCAAACCGCGGTGCCTCCGCCATTACTTGGGCATACGCCTGCCGGTATGCGCTCGGGCCAGATTGAAAAGTACGCGCGCCCGGCGAAGCCACAACAAGCGCAATTTTCTTGTTTCTGTGTCCTAGCCATGTTCCTTGACATTGGCTATCTGCACCAAGCTATAGTCGCGATGCCGGCATGCTGCTGTGTGCCTTTCTGCAGCCAGCGCGGCGAAGAGACGCGCACGGAAACAAGCTGTGTTTCCAGAGCACGGAGCGAATGGAGTAGCTGCATGCTTATTTCTTCTCGTCCGTGACCTGTTCGTTTTCACATTAAAATAAATGATATAAGTATTGAAAGAGCAGCGAAATGTTCCTTCTACCGTGTAACCGCTCCGCTGTATAGTGAGCACAAAAATAAAGGTGCCACCTTCGGCGCACTCGAGGACATGCATTCCGATGCTGGCGACTGTTTCGGCGCGTCACAAAATCAAAACGTAGCTCAAACGCGCTTGTTTTGGATTTTCAAGAATCCACGTCCATTCATAGATAGTTCCGTGTGCGCGAAAAAGAGCACGACGATGCGGCGCGGCGAGGAGCGCCGTCGTTCTCTCCGTTGCGAACATGCAGCAAACGACGGCGACATAGGCGGAGTGCAGCAGCAGCAGCTGTGTGTTTTCGTTCGGTCAGGGCCTGTGCACTCTGGCTAAGGCAGGAGACACATGTCCGGCAACACGTCCGTCGCGCCGCTTCCGAACTGCCACACCACAGCAAGCAGGGACACACGCAGCGGCAAGCACTGCTGCGCCGCTCTACCCAAGCTCCGCCGACAACCGGTGTCGCACTTCGCCGCAGCGCAGCAGTGCCTGAGCGCTGCTTGGCTTGGTGTACAAATATTGCAAGAAAAGACGGCATCGCCTTGTTATCAGAAAGACTGCCAGCTATACTCGAGCGGCGACAAAGCATGCCAGCTGATGTTGCGAGCTTTGGGCAACGGCACCGCTCGCGGGCGAAGAGCTCTGCGGCTGCCTGTCTGCCGTGGTCGTCGCTAGGCCTATAGCCTGCTTCGCATCGAAGCGGCAGGGGCCGGCGCTTCGGAAGTCGCCTGCGCTATAATTGAAGGCCTATTCTTCACTCCGCTTTGCTGTTCACAGCATCATCTCACAATAAAATAATAGTATGGTCAATTTCTACGGCGCCTTCAGCAGCGGAGCTAGCGGGCGCCAGTCGAGCCGGACCCCAGCGTCGGGCCAGCGGCAGCTTCGAGGCGGTTCTCGCAACAAATTCGCTCGTACCACAGTTGTCACTTTTACCAGCAACTCGGTATTGATCAATGACCCAGAAAAATTATATATTTTCTCATTTCCCTATCACAGGGTTTATTATTTACGTCGAGAACACTCATTAGCTCGTTTTTATGACGCCGGCAGGGGATCCAGGCTGGCCGGCCGGCAGGCTCAGCTTACTTCACGTTCGCACAAGAAAATACAAAACGGCCATGCTACCAGAAAGGATGCTTGCTAGATTCTAGCAACGACAGCATGCCTGTGCTAGAGTGGAACTTTCGGCAACGACACCGCCCGCGGCGACGCCGGGCGACGAGCTGCGCGCTGGTCCCCGACTGCCCTAGTCGTCGCTAGGCCTAGATCGCTGATCGAGCGCCCGTATCCGGATCCACACGCATTTCGCCCTGCAGTGCGCCTGCTCGTAGTCGAGTCCGGTCCAAGTGTTGTTAGCCCTCCTTTATCGACAGTAGATTCGACCTGCAGGGTAACACGGCAACGCGCACTGTCGACGGATCGCAGTGATACCGGCTTGTAGCTTCGCTGAGAGGTGCGGCCGGACGATAGGAGTCCAAAAGCCTTTCTGAAAATCCGCCCGGGATGACAGTCAGGTCCCTCGACCTCTGCAAATTTTCCGCCATCGCTTTCACAAACGCAACCAGACATGCCACAAGGTGGAAACTAGTGCAAAGGCTGTGCAGAGCGCTATAGCTGCACGTCTTCCAGCCAAAGGTGCCCAAAATATGGCGCACGACGCCGACGAAAGTTGCTGATGATGATGCCTGCCGAGTTGCCAGACTGAATTTTCTAAAGGGTCTATCAATTCTGGCCGCGTCGTCGTCGTTGGTGTCGTCGTCGTCGGTGTCGTCGTCGTCGGTGTTGTCGTCGTCGGTGTTGTCGTCGTCGGTGTTGTCGTCGTAGTTGAGGCATGGTCTTGAGTACTCGTCGATGGAGGATCTTTGTCATTGCGCTTAGAAGCAACCTCACCTCCAGAGGCTGCTTTATTTAGTTTAACCTCCGGGGGCTGGGGGAGCGTCCACGCATGGCGTAACCTCGGCTAGGAGATACAAAGCGCGGGGACGATGGCGACGGGGAACGTGATAGGCGGCTCGGCGATGAGTATTCTTCCCGACGCAAAAACTCCTCGATTTCGGCTGGTCGCTGGCCGGGTCGGGGTCGTGGAGCGTCGTAAGAGAACCCTCGGATGCCCAGTCTTCTGTATGGGCAGTGCCGGAGGACGTGACCGGCTTCGCCACAGTGGAAGCATAGTGGGCGGCGCTGGTCGGGAGTTCTCCACTCGTCGCATTTCCTCGGCTGCGCGCGTCGCTCGTAGGACGGGCGGGTTGGGGCGAGTGGGCGGCGGTCCAACGCAGCTGGCTGAGGGTGATAGGGGCTTGGGTCCCGTCGTCGAGGGGCAGGACAGCGCACAGCTGCGGCGTAAGTCATGGCTGGGGGCTGCAGAGGCTGCGTGGGTGTCGGCGTCACACCCAAGGCCTGTTGAACCTCGTCCCGGATGACGTCGGTGAGCGAACTGAGCTGCGGCTGCGTTCCTGTTGGGAGCAATCGTCGGAGCTCTTCTCGCACAACTTGACGTATAACCTCCCGCAGGTTATCGTTGTTAACGGTGTCCAGGCAGCTGGCTGAGAAAACGCGCTGCTGGCGGTCGTACTGGCGGGCTCGGGCATCGAGAGTTTTCTCCATGGTGGCTTCCTCTTCGACGAATTCCGCTACGGTTTTCGGTGGATTCCGTACGAGGCCGGCAAAGAGTTGCTCTTTAACTCCTCGCATAAGCAACTTCACCTTCTCTTCTTCCTTCATGCTCGCGTCGGCACGCCGGAAGAGACGCTTCATTTCCTCAGTGTACACAGCAACGGTCTCGTTTGGGCGTTGTATGCGAGACTGTAGCAGTTGCTGGGCTCTCTCCTTTCGCACGACGTTCGTGAAGGTCTTTAGAAGCTGCTCCTTGAAGGTTTCCCAGTTCGTGAGGTTAGCTTCCTCATTCTCAAACCAGACTTTTGCTGGTCCCTCCAAGGCGAAGAAGACGTACCTAAGTTTCGTGCCATCGTCCCAGTTGTTGAAGATAGCCACACGGTCGAACTGCTCCAGCCATTCTTCGGGGTCGGCGCCAGGCGAAGCGTCGAAGGTTGGTGGCACCCGGGGCTGGTGAAGAATGATTGGAGTCGTCGTCTGGGGCAAGCTCATGGTAGACGTTGCGGCTGGCTTCCGCTTCCGGGTAGGGTCCGGCAGATTCCCGAACTCTGGTGCGTCCCCTTGCAGGCGTCGGCTAGCGCGGTGGACTGGACTCAGGTCCTGCGGTTGATGACTCAGAGGGCTGGCGTCACGGCTTGTAGGGGGTGTCCGGTACATGGAAGGCTACCCAGCACCTCCACCAGATGTCACGTTCTAGTGACGGCAGTCCAGCAGTCAGGAAGACACCAACCAGTCTTGGAAACGAAGCTCTTTATTTGGGCTGACTTGCGCCCGCAAAAGAACTGAATCACTCGGCGGCGGCGTAAGCAACAAACGTGCTCGTCGGTCGTCAAACTACGAATGCCCGCTGCTCGCGGCATCGCTCAATTTAAAGGCGGCAAGGAAACTTCCAGATAACAGGACAAGATCATCTACAGTAATCTAGAAAAACCTAGATGCAGCCTTTCGTGGCTGCGATCAATCGAGATTAGTCTGGTCGCTTCTCGCGTCACGAACAAAAGTGATAACAATCATTTCCTGCAGCCTTGAGCGTGAACGAACAAACACTACAATGATACGTGGCAATATGTCACCAAGATTTTGCTGAAAGGGAACATTACACGGAAATGTAAAGAAACCTGAACAGTCTGGTATATTCATCCAAAATGACTGTTCCCACTCAACTCTTAAAAAAACTCAAGCTGCTGCGGGAATGTGCAAAGGCTGAAAAGGCTAACGTTCCAGAAAGAACAGAAGAGCTATTCTGTCCGCATCCGAGATTATATCCCCATATTCTTTGCGGAATTTATGGCTCTTGGAATGGCCCTGCACAAAATTCCGTGTCATGTATCTCACGTTATCATCCTGGCTGATTGTTTGTCAGTTTTAGGCTCCCTTGAAACTTGCCAAAAAGATTTTTTGTGCCGCTTCCTGCGATTTTTTGTCCCGTCCAATTTAAAGGAGGTCCGTTTTGCTGGGTTCCTGGTGATGCAGGCATTCATTCCAACGAGGTGGCTGATTATTTAGCAAGGTCAGCTCTTGACGGGCCAGTAACGCATCCCGTCCCGAATTTCTGTCTGTTGGCGATCTCCAGGTTTCACCGGTTCCAACACATATCAGCCAGGTTACGCGATCCCTTACTAAATACTACTGATTATCAGCACTTAGCGTATAAATGGAACGTCCGTTCGTGTAAAACCAGGCAGTATGAGGTATCAATGACGCGACTGCGGTGCAGGATTCCCAGTTTAAATTTATACCTACGCAGATGTGAGTGGTCTCCGACAAACCTATGTGACTCATGCGGGGACGTTGAATCTGTGGACCATTACCTGCTCTACTGTCCAAAGTTCGCACTTCAGAGAAAGATTTACCTGGAGGTCCCTCTCTCCAGGTTAGGGCTCCCGCTATCTCTGCCAGTGTTGTTATCGTTCGGAGCGAGCGCCAAAGGATTTGCATTGGGTTCAATTTGTGGGAATCTCCATGATTACATAATTGCAACTGGTAGGTTGATTTGCTAACTCCTTTAAAAGTCTCGGAGTTTTTTTATTATTATTATTATTCTCGCCAAAATGTTCTTCGTTATTTCACTTCAAATATTCTTCTGTCGTTTTTCATGAATACATTTTTCAAAATTCACGTTTGGCTCCGATATTTTGTCGTAATCCCACGAAAATTTCCTTATGTATACCACTATACCTTGGTCAATCCCCCCACGTGGGTATGTGCCATTATAAAAGGTGAAGAAGAAGAACAGAAGAAGAAGAAGAGGAAAAATAGGGTGGGCAGCACACCTAACACTTTTTGAAGAACCAGAAGAACGAGGGGAGGCAAAAGGTGGGGTGCTTGAAGGCGTTGTAGGTAAGCCACTCTCTTTCCTGTGGACCAGCGTGCGAAATCCCGACTCCTGGTGGTTTTCAAGTGCTTGGACAGGCGACAGGAGAACAAACACTGCCCAGCACGCCGCCATGACCATCTTGGGGGCTGAGACCGAAGCATCCGCTCTTTGGCGACCCACGTTGGGCAAGGGACGCCCGAGGGCTCTCTCGCTGTCCCAGTACCGAGCGCTGAGCGCCGCCTGGCTGGGCGGTCTGTGTATGGGCACGGCCTTGGGATACGCGCCGTCCGCGCTTCCCACGCTGTCGAAGGACGCTGCCAACGAGAAAGATTTGTCGCCGCCACTCTCGGAAGACCACGTCTTCTGGTGAGAAGGATGCACACCCCTCTTCTTGTAGACGATCTAGAGCACCAGGTCTTGGGGTATAAATAAACAAGGCGTTATGTTGGTGTTGTTTCAGCTGACGTAATATGGCCAGTGATACAGCGGAGTGGGAGTGTTTTGGTCAAAGAAAAGAGGCGTTGCCCATCGGCAAAAAACGAATAAAGACGGCCAGAGGCGAACCACACAAACGACGGGCTTTCACAAAAATTTAATTGAAGCACTTCAGAAGGCATTTGCAGACCCATTTTCTTCTCTTTACTGTGCAGAAAGATTGCGGCAAAAGCTGCTAATAAGTGACACCGGTGAGAGAAATCACAAATTGCGTTTGACTCACTGAGCCGGAGTACCCGGGTTCGAACCCGACCGCGGCCGCGTTTCGATGGAGGCGAAACGCAAAACGAGCCCGTGTACTGCGCGATGTCGCTGCGTGTTAAAGACCCCCAGGTGGTCGAAATTAAGCCAGAGCCTATGGTACCTCTTCGTTTCTTTATTCTTTCACTCCCTCCTTCATCTCTTGTCTTACGGCGCGGTTCAGGTGTCCGCCGAGATGCGAGACAGATACTGCGTCATTTCCGAAATCTCCTCAAAAACCAATTTTCAATAACACGCGTCTATAGGTCTTTCCACGTAATTCAGTACTTGCAATTAGAGAGTAATTTCAATTTGCATCCATCCATGGGCCGCCACACGGCTACACGGAAACTTCTCAGAAGTCCCAGACCAACTTGAATTTTTCTTCAACTTAGCGGGCCAGCAGGTTGTCTACAGATCAGAGCTCAACGAAGGCGCGCCTGTGCTCAGGTTCAGCCGCATTCTGTCACCGGGTGCCGTGCTGGGCAGCCTGTGCGGAGGGAGCCTGTGCCAATGGCTGGGCCGGCGTCAGGGCCTGCTCGGCTGCTCCGTAAGCTTCCTACTGAGCTGGTTCTTCCTCCAGTCTGCTCGTAGCTTGCTGGGGCTGCACGCAGGCCACTTCGCTGTCGGTTTCTCTGCGGGAATGGCCTCCCTTTGCGCGTCCGTCTACGTGGTCGAGGTGGCCGCTACCGAGAGCAGGGGACTCCTGGTGCGTGCACGCTGTAACGCATGTTTATTCCGTGTCCAACTGGCAGTCTATTTTCAGGAGAAACCTAATTCGGCTCTTGGAATGAGGTGCATCATAGTGCATCATAGGTTTATTTATTTGTGATACCCTCAGGGTACAAAGTACATTCCAGAGGGGAAGGGCAGTCGATAACAAGAAAAAAGTAAACAAAGCACAATTCATACAAAACTATAGAGCAACTGAGGCAAGATAAAAAGAAGTCAGCAAAAGCGATCATTATGTAATTAGAGTTGTAAGTATTCTTCTAAAGTGAATTGTATCAGTGATGCTAGTTAATGATGCCGGTAGGGAATTCCATTCTTTAGAGGTTAGCGGAAAATAGGATTGCGCACATGTCACTGTGTTACAATGAGGCACTGTGACCTTGTGTTGATGATCACGACGGTGAGAAATGAACGGTGCCGGTTGAATCCATCGAGAGCGAAGTTGAAAATTAGAGTAGAAAATCTTATGGAATAGGCAGATGCGGAAGTGCTTACGGCGGGTAGCTAGTGGCAGGAGGTTTAAAGACCTTTTCATGACGCATTCTACACCTTCTATCAGGAGTGGGAGCCCCAAACACCGCGACGAGTTCAAGTAGTGAACGCTTTCTCTGCTCAGGGTGGCTGTCTATACGTGTCCGTGGCGGCGGGAGTGCTCTTCTGTCGCTGTCTGGGCGAGCTTCTGGACTGGTCTTGGCTGGCGGCCGCCTGCGCCATGCCGGCTCTGCTTCTCGGCGCTGCGGCCATTTACACGGTGGAGTCCCCTCGTTGGCTTCTAGCACACGCACGCAGGAGCAGCGCCGTGCAGGTGTGTTGTTGCAAACAGTTGATCTTTCGAACGTGCAGATTTTTGTAGCCAACTTTGACACTTTTATGATGTCCCGTGTAGCTTCTATAGCTTAAAACGTTAACAGGCGTGCCTGGAAGTAGAGACAGATGGAATACATTGGTGCCCATTGCCTCTTGGAACATAGATGGAAAAATTGGCAGTGGTTTAGCTCTGGTTAAGCTTGGAGGATTGCGAAAGCAACGAGGAGAGAGAGAGAGGTGATGGAGAGCGCGCGGCAGCGGCGGCGGCCCCGGCACGATAGCTATGCGCCGCCACTGCCCATGCGCAACTGGCGAGCGTGGCGGCGGCACCTCGGAGTCACTCGCGCAGCGACGGCGGCGGCGCGCCTGCTGTGCGCGGTGTGACGTTGCTCCTCACGCGTGTGCAGTATCCCCTTCCGTCAGCTCCGCGAAATGGCTCGGCGGCTCGCGTAGTGTTGCTTTTGCGACAAAATAAGAATTGCCTGAAGCAGAATATATATGCTTGGATGGGAGCTCCTGTGCAGAGGATAGAGAGGTAGCCTTGATGGAGTGCAGTCGGTTTCACGACTACGTAGCGGGCTCAAGCAATATACGCACCACACGATGAAAACCTTATTTAGACGGAAGCCTGTGGTTTCAAGGCACATGCTGACACTCGCATAGCTTGTAGGTCTATGGGGCACTGCTGTCGCGCAAGTGGTGCCTCTAGAACCTAGAAGTTATAGCGAGGTATCGCTTTGCTTCCGGGCAATTAGCCGCTCGAGCGTTCTACACAACAGTTACGCAGACTGTTAATGTGCTTCTCTAGGAGCCGTTTCTTGTGCGCACACATGACTTGAGTAATAATGCGAATACTCTCTTTCACGCCAATGCTGATCCTACGGTTTCCTCTGTTGGTGCAACACCTGAAGACTTATCAATGTTTATCACCTTGAGCGCCGCGGTGACTCAGTGTGTTATGGCGCTCTGCTGCTGATCCGAAAGACACGGGTTTGATTACGGCCGCGGCGGTCGAATTTCAATGGAGGTAAAATTCTAGAGACCCGTGTACTGTGCGTTGTCGGTATACTTTAAAGAGCCCCAGATGGTCGAAATTTCCCGAGCCCTCTACTACGGCGTCCCTCACAGCATAAGTCGCTTTGGAACTTTAAACACCCATAAACCAAACCAAACCAAGCCTAACTTTTGGGGCTCACTGAATTACATGGAGTTATCATAGCTTTAGTCCTGCGCTGTAATGAGAAAATTATATTGAGGAGCTGCGCTCCCAAGTTGTTCTTTAAATTGGTTCAGCTCGGTATACGTAGTGGCAAGAACGACAGCCAATTCTTTCCAAACATCAGACGCTGTAATCTACCGTGGTATCTACAGCGTGCTTCGTAAGACCTAATTACTAGGTGAATTGTGAATTAACTTCATTTAACCTAGTAATCGAATGTGGATTAATTTAAGTCATTTAGTTCAGTTAAATTGACTTCACTGAACCAACAGCAATTTATTTCGCCATCGCCCACCCATGGAAAGTGACGGCCACCTGCTATGGTTAGCAGGTGGCAAAGTGCCGAAGGAGAAATCCGTCGCTCCTCTTTTAGGGCAGATCAGAGAGAATAAGGATAGAGAGCGAAGGTGGGAGGCGGCGGGTAGCCTCAGGAGGTTATGGTGAGAGCGTAGGAATGCGCAACATGAGGGTGGTTCCACGGCAGAATGCAGAGCTATCTATGGCCCAACTAAAGCTTTCACTGACTCATGCACATGATTTTTATTGAGAATGTTTCTTTATTTAGCATCGTCTGTATCCGCCAAGAGGTGCCGCAAGTGCCCTTGGCGGCTGATATTTTCGACAAAGGGCCAGCAGTAAAAGCAGATACTTTTCTTTACATGAAGGCAGCAGTGAGAGCGTGATATTTTATTGCTGGACATACTGGCCAAAATGGTTTATGAGGGTTTAATATTCCAAAGCAACTCAAGCTATGAGGGACGTCGTAGTGAAGGGCTCCGGAAATTTCGACCTCCTGGAGTTCCTTAACGTGCACTGACATCGCCCAGTACACGAACCTGTAGAATTTCGCCTCCATCGAAATTGGATCGCCACGGCCGGGATCGAACCCACATCCTTCGGGTCAGCAGCCGAGCATCATAATCACTGAGCAATCGCGGCGGCTTATTGCACAAAATGTTTTGTTCTGATTACAAAAGGGTGCCCAGTATATTCGGTCTTATATTTGGTCCGTCAATCGCCACGTGATACGCCGTACTTCCGCCTGACTGTCCCGATGCAATCCAACAGTCACAATGTGACACTTTTCTCCATGTTCCCCCACCCGCCACTCGTCGCCTCCAGTCTCTCTTCGTCTTCACTGCCGCACTTTCCGTCTCACTTATCTCCCCTGATAGTGGAGAGGGGTCTCCTTCTCGCCCCTTCGCCACCCGTCGCCTCTCACGTGAGAGGCTACCCTCTCTTCATCTTTCCTCTCCCTCCTGTTCTTCCCCGAAAGTGCAGAGGGAAATTTTCTTGCTCTCCACTCTTAACCCGACAGCGTTAAAGGCCCCGTTGTCCAGAAAATCCGGTGTCGACGTTGTCGGCATCGGCGTTTTGAGCGAAAAATTACGAGCATAACTCTGACAGGTGGTGGCCAGAGAGCAACCTAGGAGGTAGGTGGGCCACCTAGGTGGCGTGACCTTGCGGGGTCATCACAACCTGCCCATCGGATAGTGAGAAAACTGCCCACCGGGGCAGGTGGCAGTTAAATTAATTATTTATTCGTCGCTCGGGAAGAGCAGACTTGGGCTACACAAGGCCCACCGGTGGGAGCACCTGCCATCGCATCGCTCAACCGCTGCACCACTGTGCCGGAAGAGATACGAGGACTCCCAGGGATCTATGAATGTGAAGCAGAGAATGACCTTCTGCATATATGGGAATCAAACCATTACGCTATCGCGTCATACCCTTAAGGCGGAGCTTAAAGGGAGACTGAAGCACTTTTTCTGAAAATCGGGCTGGCAGCGGCATCCTATAGTTTTTCAAGCTGTATACTGGAATATCGCATCCAAATAAGGCAAAAACAAGCGCGAATCGACTTTTTTAGCCGAAATATGCGGCCTGTGCCGCGGGGCACGCCGCGCGGCGCGCCGCCGCCCGTGATTGGTCAAGAGAGGTCGTGACGTCACTTTGAGGACTGGAGAAGCTGCCGATGCGGATCCGGCGCTGCGTTGAGGGCAGATCGCAGCTTTCCGTGTCGTTGTAAAAGCGAATACGGCGACTATTTTTTTTTTACTGACCACCGAAGAAAAGGATACTACAGTTTGCTCATTCCTCGTATCGCCTGAAACCAAAAAAGACACAAGCAAAAAATTCTATGCCTAGCACAAGCATACGCCAGCGTCAAAGACGCGATACAGACCATGCGTAAAAGGTGCCAGCACAACATCGGCTCGTATTCTCGGAAAGGAAGGGGTGCGAACAATACTCAAGTCAATTACCACCACCGGACGCCTCCTGGCTCGCCCGGAAGAGCGTCATCCTAAAGAAAAGGCCCAAAGCACTGCGTAAATCCTGTTCTCAGTACCCGGCGTTGCAGGTTGGGGCAAGAAAGCTTTTCAAGTGAACGATGAAGGAGCACAAAGTTTGTGTCAAAATTAGCGAAGCGCAGTGGCCAAGCACTGCGAGGCATGTGACCACAAGATAGTGACGCAATCATGGTGGGCTGGAAACCAAGCCAAATACGCGCACAAATACGCATCACTCCTGGCGCGTTCAGCAGATGCGAGAAAATATTAATCGCTGCCTCGGAAACGTTCGCCCTTCCTAGATTTTCAGTTTAGGTTCAGTGAAGTAGTTGCCAACTATATGTGTGTTTAAAAGCCAAGCTAGCTGCAACTCGCCCGCTGCCACAACTTGATGAAGAAACCGAGTAAGGTTGCGGTGTTTTTTTGCAAAAACTCGGTTGGCATTCATTTCTCTCATAAATTTGCATCCGAAATCGACGTCGAACGCTTTCATTTTAATTGCTTAGCTAGGATTAAACGAGATGCCGCATATGAAGAGCTTCGATGCTTGCTTGCTTTGCTTTATTGTGCTTTGCTCTGCTTGCTTGCTTGCTTGCTTGCTTGCTTGCTTGCTTGCTTGGACACGTCGAACCGAGTATAAAATCACTAACCGAGCCTTGCTGAGCACGTCTCAGGTGGTCTGGCCGCACCTAAGTTGAGGAGAGCGACACATGCTTTAGCCTCTATCAGGGGATAAGTGAGAACGTTTCTACTTTTAGAAGAGGCGCTTCGGAATGGTGACACGCCTCTTATGCGCGAGGAAATCGATGGAACTGTGTCATGGTTCAGCCGCGCCTTTTCGACAGAAATCTCCAGAGATCACACTAGGACAAGCTCTGCCTGTAACCGCTCTTACGAAAGTGTTTCAAGCAGAGTAAGCTTGCTTTAGTCGGCTTGAATTCTTCGTCACTGCAGCGAGCGGTTGCGCTGCGAGCTTGTGGTCGTGCGGAAAACAGTGGAAGACGACACAGTCGCGGCCGTAGTTGTTCGTGGACACGAACGCAGAGCAGTACCTGTTGAATCTGATTCTCAAGGTCGGCTGACACGCTTTGTACGTCGCAACGCACGCAGTACGAGGAACAACGCGTGCAGCACGAGAAACAACGCGCGCTGAAAGCGCGCTCGGGTGCGCCGAAGCATCCCCGGCTCCTCAACATGACGTCACGCTGGCCGACATGGACGAGGTTTCCCTCTCCGCTGTTCCCCTCTCCTGCGCTCGCGCGGGGCGCGGGAAATTTAAACATCGCGTTTTTAATTGGTGATTGCGCCGCTGTTTTAGCCAAAATCGAAAAAATAATTTCACAGACGTGATCAGCAATGACACTACTTCAAAACCCTAGAAGGTTAGCTGATTCGAAAACCGCCTCAGTATCCCTTTAAGTTTCCTCTCCAGTTTATTCATCTGCCTACCGAAGCTTGAGAAGGACGGACAGGCGGTCAGATTTTCCTAAACGGAGGGTTCTAATGCTAACTCATTAATATAAGGTTTTGTGTTTGAGCCATTATGATCCAAGTCACCACCGTATTAAAGCCCAATAACTTTCACTATTACCGCGCTTCGACTAAAGACTGTGGGTATCTCCTCAGCCAATCAGCGTGCTTTGTGATATCTTAAGATCACGTCGCACCATTTTGATCAACGACAATGCACTAATTCCAGCTATAGTCAGTCCGAAACTGTGCATGTATTCATATCAGCACAGACCATATCGTCCTACAATGAGACAGCGGGGTTTACGCTTTGCGCAGGCGCTCAGGCTACTCCGTCGCAGAGGCACCAACGAGGACCGCGACGCGCACCGTACCGAGGAAGCGTTCATCTGGGTTCCCCCTTCAGCGGTCAACGTGCTCCTGGCCTACCACATGATGTTCGTCCAGCAGTTGACGGGCATCTCTGTGGCCCCCCAATATGTCGAGGGACTGGCACAAGATGTTGGCTTGCCGCTGTCATCTTCCAAATTCGCCATCATCCTGGCTTTGCTGCAGGTGTGTATTGAGCGGCCCGCTTCATGTGGAACATTGCCGAGTTCGTGATGCCCTGAATGTCAAAAGGGAGGCCGTCGACGCAGTATCAAATGCTTACAAATCGTTGGGACGAGAACTCAGTACTATCCGCTGTGGTATCTATTGTCCAGTGCAGTCGCAGTACAAATGTCCGGAGACAGAAATCGTCACCAAGGCGGGAGATCAGAGTCTCTACTATAGGAGGTACATGCGTTGTGCACGCTGGGCGGCCGGTCATATCTGTTTGGTTTGGTTTATTGGGGTTTAACGTCCCGAAGCAACTCAGGCTATGAGGGACGCCGTAGTGAAGGGCTCCGGAAATTTCGACCACCTGGGGTTCTTTAACGTGCACTGACATCGCACAGCGCAAGGGCCTCTAGAATCAGTGTAAAATCTTCAGCGCGAAGACGGCACGATGAAGAAACGACAGAGCCGTGGGGAATATGAAGTGCCTGACGTAGGAGAAATTAAACGCGCCAGGGTACTGCTGCAGGTTAGTTGGTTTCACATAATGGGAGGGTCGAACCAACTAGCCTCTAGATGTACCCCTTCTCCAGATTAACGTTAAAGTTGAACTTTTTGGAGTCAACATTAAGACTAAGAATTTAGAACGCCTTGAAAAGATATGAAGGAGACTACTGGATTTCACGATACAAAAGTGCTTCAGCTTGACTACAAAGATGCAGTGGCTGTGACCAGCCTAGCGCTATGCGGAAGCCGTTTCTGAGTGCACGTGGCTGCTGGTTATTAGCCATAGGTGTATGGGTCAGCCGGTATTTTACACGTGGTTGGATCAGTCGCTGCAAGCCAATTACGGCATGACAAATATATCTACTTGAAAATATTCGAAGTTGTTCAGGTTTCTCGGTCATGGCTGCAGCCTGAAATGGAAGCGGAGATGTACGTTGAGCGTTCAGCAGCGTTTCTACCGCAACCCTATTTTAAGAGTCCGCGTTTTGTGTCTTTTTTCTTCTATTCTCAGTGGCGCTGTTGAAACCACATTACCCCTTCAAGCTGCTGTACGAATCGCGCATGACAACTGCTCGAAATAGGCCACATCTTTTGTACCCTACTGAGCCAGATATGAATTCCTCGGGAGGAAATGGTGTCGCTGCCATGTTTCGCCACCACGCAGTAAGATACTCGGAGAGGAGCGCTGATATGAGCTCCATAATATACATTCGACACGCGTCGACAACGAAAAGCTTTAGCATGGCGCTGCCGTCACCGGTATCGTTTACCGCCACTGTTCGCTACTAATGCGTATGCATTTGCTGATGGCCCCGGGCGGCTAGGTGCGCCCGGTGGCAGCCCGCATCTAGCTCATCGGGGCCATGTATGAGCTCTGACTTTTTGCCGCGTAAAAAGCCTCATATACAACAGTTTTAAAAATTGTAGGCGCTTTTGCTGAGGGTTCGACTAGTGATCAGCGTTATCTGGAACACATGAAGGCAGCTGTACTGACCTGCCGCCGAAAAAACAGTAATATCCACATAGATAATGAGGGGGGATTCAGGATTGAGTTGACGGTACTCTGCGTAACGGTCAGGGTGAAGGCCTCCAGTTTGAAACCAGTTGTCGAAGTTGGCCTTTGCCGAAGGGTGGGTGCAGGGAGACCAGGGTAGCGTGGCTGGGCCCCCGAGCCGGCAGCTTGGGAAATACGTATTAGCTGTCGGTCTTTTACTGCGAAACCAGTACCAGTGTCGCAGTGCGAAAAAGTCGGTGATTTCCATGCATGCCTTTAGCCTCGGAGAGTGAAGCATCCAGCCCCCAGAAACACTAGCCACTCGCCACTCGCCACCCCCCCCCCCCCCACCCCCCCACGCACCACCATAACGAGTAGCGAGTAGGCTACTAATGAGCTTCTGGAAGAAATAAATACGCACATTGCATGAGGCGATGTGGGGAAGAGACAAACGGTGGCACAGTCGAATGATGGGGTGAATACATTTCATTTTTAAGCAGCGCGAAAAGACATGGACGTAGGGAAAAGACGACACGACGACGATTTATTGTGAAGAGCCACTTTTATAGGTAGGTTTCGCGGCAAACAAGAAAAACAGAGAAAAGCACTAAAGAGGCAAATGTGTAGTAATAAAAGAAAACTTATCGTCACAAAGGTTTCACCTCTTAGCAGAAAGAAACAGCAATTCGCTTTTGTGCTTTTCTGACTGTTTTCTTGTTTGTTGCGCAACCTACCTATAACAGTGGGCTCTTCGCAGTAAATCGTCGCTTGTAAGTCAGCGCTCCTGTGTCGTCTCTTCCCTACGTCCGTGTCTTTTCGCGCTGTTTTAAAATGAATTCCCACCAACTAGACCAAGCTTCTACATTGGGGTAAATAGTTTGATTAGAAAATTTAATCCGGAGAAAACAATACGTATATATGGATACAAAAAGTTGGAGAGACAAGTGTGTAAGCATGGGATGTCGTGTACGTTAATAAAAATATTGAATGCAGAACGTTCAGCCTTTATAATGAGAATATAAAATTTCCACGATAGTGATGATGCAAACAAGCAGGCATGGTTTAGATTGTGACGTAGAGTTTTCTGCCATGACCCAGCTGCTGTCCTCCGGGGCCTCTGCGGCGACCATGGACACGCTGGGCCGTCGCCGCCTCTTCCTCGCATCGTCGTGCGTGTGCGTGTGCACGTTGTTCGCCGTAGGAGCCATGGGCATGTCGAGCCGCTCAGGGGAGGCGCAATGGGTGGTGCGGGGCCTGGAGCTGGTCCTGCTGGTTGCCTATCTTGTCGGTTACTCCTTCGGTCTGGGACCAGTCAGCTGGCTACTCGCCGCCGAGATGGTATGTTTGGAAGGGGATGGTGTCTAGCTTTTGACTTTACGTGGCGTCAAGGTTTTTTCGTTCAAACCAAAAGCTGGTTTAACAAATGGCGCATTGATCCACCGCGGGGGCTCAGTGGTTAGCGCGTTCGGTTGCTTAACTCGAGGATGCGAGATAATGTCCGGACCGCGTTCCGTTGAGGGTGACAGGCATAAGACACCCGTGGAGTTTTGCGATGTCAGTGCGCTTTAAAGAACTCCCCCATTTGATCGAAATAAACCCAGAGTTCTCTACTAGTGCGCTCCTTGCCCTCGTATACTTATTTCGCTCCTTTCTTCCCTTTTTCCATTGCGGTGCGGTTGCGGTGTTCACCGAGAATTGAGACAGTTACTGCTCCTTTCATTCCCTGACACCAAATTTATCTATGCATTCAACGGCGCAGAAAGACAGGATTACAGAAAGCGCAGGGCATGCTCTTGTGCAACGAGCGCAGCATCATGAATGCGTTAGCATTATAACACACCGTACGAACTTCAACGAGGCGTCCGTCAGTCGGTGGGCAGCCGACGAGAGATCAGAAAAACAGCTTACCATACTTACGGCCTGTAGAGCGGGATTGGGAACTGCGGCGGCATGAACAGACCGAATTCGCTTGCAACTGCTATAGACTACTCGACCACCGCTGCCGACTTTTCCCCGTGTGTTAAAATGCCACCCACTCGCGCTGTGTTTTCGAAATCATCGTCTTCATCAATATTCATCCGTATGCGAAATGAAAGAAAACGCGGGAATTTGCACGTGCCAGCCCAGGTCGGAACGTGTGGCAGGTTACGCTTTATATCTAAATGATTTCAAAGATTGGAAAACTTACCAAGCAGCCATTCTCCCCTCGTGTTAAACTGTCATCTTCTGATGCTGTGGCACTAGTTTTCGCAGCAGTGCTCATAAGGCACCACTAGTAAGTATACTCACGAAATCGGAGCCCACATACTAAAGCATTCTCCTCCGCCTCAACTGCAATTGGTCGACCTGGAATGTTGCGGCGCGTCTTTATACAGCGCTTGCCCTTAGTCACCTTTTGTGAGTACTTTTCCTTCAGAATTTATGAATTTGGTCTCGAAAACCTGAATATCCTCTTACTTTATATGTGGCGTTTCTTTCCGAAAGCCCAATTTGATTCCGCTTGAGATTTGTGGCAGCCTTAGTAGATGTGATGCGTCAGGCCGCAACGAAGTGCAAGGGCCCTTCACCCTGTCGCATACACTTTAAACAAGTTTGAGAGATTATTGCGTAAAAAATTTGCGCAACTTCTTCCGCATCTTTCACACATTCTCTTTCGTTAGTGTCAAATGCAGTGGAAAGTGCGTAATTTTTTTCGATATCTAACAGTGTAAAAACTAATTTCGCTCTATTTGTGTACACAGCTTATCACTCATAGCGCAAAAACTTGAGCGCGTATAGTGGTGCAGCTCGCGTAGCGCAAGCTGGCGGCGCCTCACAGGTTAAGCGATGCCCCCCTCCCCAGTGGGCGCTGCGAGAAGTTGCCGAACCACGAACTCGTGTTCCTGCTATGAAGGATTGACCTTGTACTGTATTATAGTGTTTTTGTATATGAGAAGCTGGCACAGTCAGAATTCTATTTTCTTGAACGTTTCTTGAAAAATGAAGTACAAACTAAGTGATTCATCTAAATGACAAATGCAGTAAAAAAATTGATTCTCTAACTCTTCCCGGCCATGTCGACGTTTTCCCGGCGCATTTATGAAAATACGCATTTAGTTGCGAGAAATTTTCATTAAAGAATGTTCCCGCCATTCGATTCGAACTTGTGACGTCCTTACTGAGAAGGGCGGGTTGCCATCCTTTTGTAGCGCTGCTTCTGAGATGCGCGCCAAAAAATTGGTGTCGACGCATGCACTTCACATACGAAATCAGCCACTGATGGTGGAACCTCTAATTTGTTTGTAGAGCGGAAGCTCTACTCCTCCCACGCAAAACCTCAAGGTCATGTCACTCCGAAGAAAGCCCTTCCAGCGGCGGGGTGGGGGGGTGGCTGTCACGTCATACCATGTGACTATCCGCGGCGGCGTTCGCTGGCCTTCGCAACTGCGTTAACAACGTGATTCACCGCTTACCTCGCAGTTGCGCTGTACCACGTGACTCTCCGTTCATCTGATAAGATAATAAAAAGCGCGAAGAGTTTCTTGATATTCGCAGATAGCCATGGAGGAGTCGCACGCTGGAGCCAGTGTTTCGGCTGTGCATCGTAGACGGCTGGTTGAATCTGATGATTCTCGTGATCAAGAACGTCGACAGGGCGCGTTGGTGAAGGAAAGAGCGAGGAAACGTGCTAAGATTGAAGCAGGCACTGAAGAAGAACGAGAGGCTCGTTTGTAGAAGCAGGGGCAGCAGCGTAGTGAACAACGACAGAGGTAGCTGTTTGCGGAAGCTGCAATTGCCCACGCTTCCAAGTTAACCCTATTCTAACCACAGCAAGCTACTTCACACACCACAAATCAGCCTTCTTTTTAATCAAGCAACAACCATGTCGTTAAGTTATTGATATGCAATACAGTTGAACCACAGCAAACCGTTTCTGACATGCTTAATCGCGCTCCCGCTCTGTAAACTAGGTTCAGCCCGGTTGAACCTCAGCCAAGTTTTTGGTCTTTTATAGCTTATAACTGCTCAGTTTTGGATAAAAGTTGTCTCTCTGTGATTAGAACGCAGTACCCTTTCCATAAATGGCAACTCCTATTTGCCCAAAGTACGTCCATTCTCCACCCACACTCAGAAGTGCTTGCTTCCTGGCTCTGCGCGGCGCTGCTTTCACTGGCTGTTTTGCCTGCACTTGAAAAATCTGAATCCACATCTGCCTTTCTCACGCGAGCCTTGTAATCATCGGGGAGAGTTGTCATGTGATACAGACGTCGATGTCGCTCATTTGTCCTAGCGGAGAGCGAATATCCTGGAAGTCTTTTCCCGTGTCTGGACGCCGTAGCATAACGTAGTGAAAAAATTTGATTTCAAGTTTTGTTTCCTTTTCGCACTTTTCGTGCCAATGACAGTCTCGGTCATTGGCGAGAAAAGTGCGCTCAACTCACATTGCTTACCCACCACAGTTGCCCGGTGACTATGACTTCGAGCTGCTGAACCCAAGGACGCGGGTTCGAATCGCGGACTTGGCGGCAGTGTTTCGAAGCAGGCGAAATTAGAAGAAGCGCTTGTGCCGTGCGATGCCAGGGTGCGTTGATGAACCTCGGGTGGCCTAAATTAATTCATGGTCTTACATTACGACGTTTCTCAAAGTCCACATGAAGCTTTACAATGACATATCCCACTGTTTACAAATGGTGGCGCAGATTCCACTCCGCGGCTGTGGCTTCCTGCTGAGTCTGGCGTTCGCCTTCAACTGGCTCAGCTCTTTCGCCCTGGCGCTCTTCTTCGGCGCTGTTGGCGAGACGCTGCCCTTCGTTGCTGCCGGCTGGTTCTTCAGCGCCGTGACCCTGGCGGGCACCTCCCTGTTCTACTGGTTCGCCCCAGAGACCAGCGGCCGCTCTATGGAGCAGCTACTGCTAGAGATCACTGCCGACGGTGAAGAGTATCGTTCGGTGATCTCACGCCAGCAGTCGCTGTTCATGAAGCACTGAAATGAACTTTCTCAGCATTGCAAGAACGCCTTTACTCTTGCCTCGCGTAGTTGCTTTAGGAACACTTGATTTATGGCGTGTAATTGTCATCGCTCGTTGAACATCATTCTTTCCCAAAATAACCTATTTCTTCCAAGCTTTTATTAAAGCAGTTCAATCCTATTTCGTCTTTACTGCATGAAATGCGTCACGCAGTTACAATTTGACTTTACCGTGCCTGGTCTCCAGCTGTGTGCCTTTCCTGTTACTCCTCATTTTTGTCAATCCCTCCGCACAGGTGCACCTTCCGAAAAGTAAATCTCGACCTGCTGTTAACCTGTGCGGACGCGGAATGTTGTGAACCGCACTATTGTTGCTTGTATATAGCTGTCGTGGAAATGAGCACACTTTAGTAGGAGCTCAACTTACCGACACAAATCTGAGCTCAGCTGGATAACATAGGAATCACCTATGTATTCGCAAGTGTAGATATTAGCCTCAAAGATTAATGCATGTGCCTCTGTTCAAGGTACGTTAAGGGAAGCGCAGCTAGATTGTATATACCTTCTGCATGAACGAACACCATAGCGCATTTTATCTGGTAGGGTAATGCAGTTTTGAGAAGAAATAACTTGCAAACTTTTTATTGAATTTAGTGTCGGTGCATTTTTTTAAGAACGTGCTCTGAATGCTTTGCGAGCAATTTTGGCGAGAAATATTAACTTGACGGTAGCTTAACGTGTTATTTGATCATGTTTTTTTTTGTCTGTGAAGATACTTCGCCACGGTCCATCCTGTACAAACAACCGTTGTAAACTGTCGCTTTCCTGTATGTACGGGGTGTCCAGTAACGTGTGTGAAGGTTTAAAAATTACCAATGCATTAATGGAGGACGCGACTAAAATCACATCGCTCGCCACACACTCGACTAATTAAGTTTTACTGCGCTAGCACTATAGTAGGATACAACTTAAAAAAACAGCAGTTGCTAACACTGGGCTGCACTCCACGGAGTCCTGCATTACTCCGCTGGCCAATCGCAACAGTAAACGAAATCGGTTTTTTAATGTTTGTCTAAATCAAGCCATCCACTTACCAAAATTCTAGCGCTCATGATTTTTTTCTTGTGATAAGCTTCTTGTTTATGTAACGAGGAACGTTTAAGCAGCGGATTACTTTTTCGTCGCGGAGGAATTCTGTGCGCGGAGGCTGAATGTGGGCGGAGCTTCACTGGAGACTTAAGTTGTATCCGACTATAGATGTCTCTTTAAAGAAAACGCCTTCTTGTCCGGGGTTGAAGCCTCCACCTGCCATCTGCCATGGTTGTCAAGTGGAAAAGTGGAGAGAGGGGAAAAGCCACTCTGCTTTTCGTGCGCTAGCACTGGAAGGGGGGGGGGGGGGGGGTGGAGACTTGTGAAACACTGTTATGCATCCTCGTTAAACTGGTGGCGTCCTGGTGAAGGAGAACAACCGGTTTAGTGGCACCTGCAGCAAGTGGAAAGGGCGAAACCGCGTTGCGTCAGCTTACACTTGCATTGTCTGTAGAATTTTCATAAGTAGGCTAAAGGATGCGGAGGGTATATATAATTGTGCTAGCGCACCAACGTCGCATCTAGTTTAACAAAGTACATCGAGGACTAACTTTTTTCTTGTTCTGTTTGTGTTCTTACGACGGAAATGAAGGACTTATGACACTCATATTAAAGAGAAACTGCATATGTTTTAGAAATCAACGAGCTTGAAAGGCTCGAATGTAGGAGACTTGCAGGTAAAGTATGGAAAGTCTTTTCGGGTTAGCGTTTGAAATAGTGACGTAGTCGCCGATTAAATTCGCGATGCTCTTCAAGCTTCTCCGCAGCGCACAAGGCCAAGTGGGGGGCGCATGGTGACGTCATCGAAGGTATCGGTATATTTCCAACGCATGAACGCCTGCTTTGAGGAAAAAACCAACCCCACCGAAGGCAAATCCCTCTGAGCGTTGTTTTACAGTGTGCAACGAGGCAAAGCAGGGTGTGGCTGACGACAGCGGTAATTTGAAATCATACCTTCCGTGACGTCACATTGAACATCCCCGCATTCCTCCGGTGCATTGAGGAGAAGCGCAAAATTCACTCGCCGATTACGCCACTATTTTTAATGCTAGTGCAAAAACACTTGGCATGCTTTACCTACAGCCTATAGAGATTTGAATCCTTGAATATCGCGAAATTCTTAAAAAGTGGGCAGTTACCCTTTAAGCAAGCCAACAGCTGCCGAAATTTCCGGAGACCTTCATTACTGCGCCATTCATAGCTTGAGTCGCTTTGGGACGTTAAACTCCCCGTTTTGGTTCCTTCGTACACGATTGCTTATCGCTTTTTTAAGAAATCAAATTTTTTTTGGAATGTATATGAGCTGTCACGAAACTTAGTCCAGTTGTCCGATGCAGATCTATCATGGCAATCTTTCAGCAACAGCACATAAAATTGGCCGGGTTGAGAGATCAAACATGTGACACCTGTATTTTCAAAATGATAGTTTCCTCAAGTGCCTCGTCAGCTGCACTGGTCCATAAGCTGTTTTGAATTATCTGAGAAGAAGTGCGTCACAATGAATGGTTTGTACGCGTTTCCGCTAGTTCAGCAGGGGCCTCAAAGGTATGACGTCTTAACCATGAAAACTTGTTTGTGGTCGATGTCCTATCGAAACTGCAGTAGTCTAAAAGAGCGCGCTGATGAAAGCAGGGCTTAGAAATAAGAAAGGTGACAAAACTATGTCCAACAATTTGTAGAATACAATAATACTCACCTCCTTGCCTTCTAGTGAAGAATGCCTGTGCCAACGTCACGCTTATATCTTATCTCGGGGACGAAAGACGCGATATCTTTGTAATTCTACTTGGGTCGGCGCCCTTCCTTCTTTCTCAGAGATAACGCACCTTATTGCGACGTATCAACTCTGCACTCCTCCAATATACCGCTATTTTCAACGCCGTGAAAGCATATCATTGGTTTCCGAGAACCTTCATAGTCACCAAGAGATAAAACACTTGAGACCATGGGCTGTGAGGTGCACTCATTGTTACACTTCTTGTGCGTTTGCACATTAGCGGTGGGGAAACGAGATCGAGCTATGAAAACATTTTATTCCTCAGGTAGCTCCACAGGTTTATGCTAGAGACCTAAACCCATGTCTTTGCACTATTCGATTAGTGCTTTGCACTTTACCAAGCGGTCTCCTGCGGCCCCCTGATATTGGTGTCTTCAAGCCAAACTGCCGTTTGTTAAATAGCCGGAGGAAAACGGTAAATATCCAAGGTTTATTTTCAACCTCCAGCGCATTGTCGTCTTGTTCACGTTTTCTTTAATTAGTTTATTTAGCTTAGCAAGTGTAGTTCTTTATTGCTACGACGAGTAGCTTTTTTTCTTCGGCGAAGCTTTGTCATGTGCTTAGTAAATTGATTACCTTCGCGCAGTAATTTTTACACAAAACGGTGCGGTAGAAAATTCCAGCTCGTATGCAGAGGTAGGTGCATGTAAATTTGGCCTGTTAAATGAGTGCTTCGAAGGCGTCGGACTCCTTGAACACTTTTATGGCTTGACTGGCTGTGTACATTGGTCGTGAAAGATTTCCTGCTTGAATTTTGTGCACAAATCAATATATTCATTTGTTCCAGCATAAAGTCTTCATTACGTCTAGCAGAAAAAAAAAAGTCGGTATTTTTTTTCGTAAAAAAAATTGTCAACTGGTCGTGTTCCTGAAGAAGTGTCACTGTCGATTTTTTGTCGTTGTTCGTTGTACCGTGCTGTGCTTGGGCACGATTTTAGCTGCCCCGATAGGAGTGATTTCCCGTTTTTGTGGTGTTTCAGAGAATAATTATCTTCTACTGATAGTTGCGAATGGTCAATATTTCATAATGTGATCTGTCGCTACTTTTTCCTTAATTCTTCGTTTGTGTGCGCACTTTTGACTCTGTATAGCAACTACAAATCGACTACGGGATTCTCAACATTTTGTTCATGTGGGGTTGACGTCCTAAAGCGACTCATGCTATGAGAGACGCTGTTGTGAAGCGCTCCAGAAATTTCGACCCCCTGGGGTTCTTTAACGTGCACTGACATCGCACAGTACACGGGCCTCCATCGCCCATGTACTGGGCGATATGCCACCGCCGCGGCCAGGATCGAACTCACGTCTTTCGAATAAGCAGCCGTGCGCCATAACAACTGAGACACCGCGGCGCCCCTTCACAATTTCTTAAGGGATTCTAACCGGCAAAAATTTTGACATTTACCTCTATAAACTAATGACACCTACCCCACAAAACTACGAATTCAATGAGCTTTGGCGCTGAAAACATTATACCTTCACGGACATCGCCTCCTGTAGATTTAATTAGGCCAACGTCTATGCAAGTTTTTTAATTATTTTGATTAGGCTTATTGACTTGATGGTACAATGCATTTAAGAGACATGCTCAATGTAGAGTATATTTCGGTTGCCTTGTAATTTATTCATTAGCATGCAACTCAGGTCGACCGTACGAAAGCTGTGGAGCTTTCTCAGAAGCTTCGGGATTGATGGAAAATTCGTCCTGGGCTGTTATGCAGGATGTCTGCACTCTGCGCTCGCCTGAGTATTTCCTCAATTCGTGCGACCGCAATGACTGAACGAAGATAGGGCGCTACGCGCGACCGCAGCAGACAATGGTCGAGATAAAGCCACGTATACCCACCTGACGGCACACTGCGCGTTCCGTTTCCACGCTTCCAACACAAAAGCCAGCGCAATATCAAAGCGCCAATGCCCCTTAACGTTATACACGCGATATCGCAAATCGCAATATTGTGACTTACCTGCTACGCACATGCACACTTAGCCGGAAGCCGTTTCTCATGCCTTTTTCGGGTGCATCAAGGCAGCAACTGTCAATGACGTGTTTCCTCTTTCGGGCGTTATCTGTCTCTCATCAGTCGAAGGCGAGCAGCGCACACGCGGTGCATTCTTGTGCCAGTCGCTTGCCTTGTTTTGATAAGGTTAAATAACGTTACTGATAATGGTATTATCAACATTTTATTTACTTAAGAGTTTTTGTTTCGTATGTAATCCAGCTTTGGTTTATTGGGGTTTAACGTCCCAAAGCGACTTAGTCTATGAGGGACGCCGTAGTGAAGGGCTCTAGAAATTTAGAACACTTGGGGTTCTTTAACGTGCAGTGACGTCGCACAGCACACGAGCCTCTAGAATTTCGCCTCCATTGAAATTCGGCCACCACGGCCTGGATCGAACCCGCGCTGTGAAATGAAATAGACGGTGAGCTTACACAAGTGCTACCCAGTGATGCTATGTTCTGTGCTTCTATAATCTCTTGGGTTAGTTGATCACGACTACGTCCGATGATGTGGCACTGATTTAACAATGGAGCACAATTACGGCACTTACTGCAGTGAATGGCTAGTGAATGGCTGCAGTGAATGGCAACCTAGCCATTCACTGCAGTAAGTGCTGTAATTGTGCTCTATTGTTAAATCAGTGCCACATCACCGGACGTAGAAAGAGAAGTTTATTTTTTTCTAATGTCAACAAAAATACAAAGCAAAACTGCTGAACTCAATGCTCTGATCAGTCAAGCACATGCGCAGTGACGCAGCACTGAGCACGTCAATAAGGCAGTAAGAAAGCCGACACTCGACCGCCGCGCAGGACGATGAAATATGTCGACCATTTGCGCAAGAACTCAGCCTCACTCATTGACAGTGCGTCCACGCATGCTTGCTCAAAGAGGCGCGTGCGGAGGCGCTGCAACATTGGAAACATTGCTCTTTGCGGACGCCCATTTAAGGAAGCCGCTCCACGCTGCCGCCACAAAACGAACATGCCGACACACAAGAGCATATTTGTAAACAGTTCGCGTGAACTAGTGCGCGCTTCGAGGCGGGTTAAAAACATCCGTGACACTAGTACCCAAAAGGTGCGCGCCACTACACAGTCGAACATTGCGTGCCGCAACGTTTCTAAAAGACCGCATTGCGGGCATCGGGCGGAGGGCGCCACACCCCACGCGGCAATTCGGTCTCTTGTGGGCAGGACCCGCCAGCCTCGCAGCCAGCCGAAGTCCCTGACATCTGCAGGAAGCGCAGCTGAGGTCAGTTGGCGCCAGCGTGCCCGTCTCGTTTTCTGGAGTTGTTCGCGGGTCAGCTCAGCGACCGTTAGTGCTTCACACATCCTGGAGGGCGGGGTTTCATCAACATCTAGGGTGCCTCGATGCGCGCCCGCTCTCCGCTGAGGGTGGAGCCACTCTTTGAAGGGGTCGCCGCCGCCAAAACCGGTTCTCGGGAGGCGCCGCCGCCATTTTCTTGCATTCCGCTCCCGCGTCCCGCCGACTCCCCACGCTAGACACGGAAAGCGGCATTCTTCACAGTCTTTTTGCAGAATGCCTGGGTGCTGCGTTCCCCAGTGCACTAACAGCGCTAAAAATGGCTGGAGAATGTTTTCGTTTCCTAGAGACAAAAAACGACGTCTTCTATGGACTGTGAAAGTGAAGCGGGACAAGTGGCAGCCGACGAACTACTCTTGCATATGCAGCGTAAGTACCCGACTTCTCAGCAGTGCTAAATTTATTTCGAGGCTTATGTCAGCTTGTCTTTGAGACTGTTTCTGATGACCATATGTACGATTTCGTGTTCCTGTCGGAGGCGTCATATCATGCTTTTGCAGGTTTCTGATATTTGATCGCTGCAAACGGTGGTAGTCTCTTAGAGCTTGGGGGGCGATATGGAACCTCTGGCGCATTTACGTCTCCGTTCATTTCACGTGGCAATAAGGCTCAGCCTTGTAAAATTATTACGATCTTTGTCAGCCACGAATCTTGAACAGCAGTGCATCACGCTTACTTCACAAAAAGCCCTCGCTGCCCGCTTAATTTTGGCAGGCGCATACCTGTATAGCAGTATGAAAAGGGAATCCCGGAGTGCAGAATAGCATGGGACGCGTTAGGCTTGTTTCTCCACGTTGCATCAAATTCAGATCTTTTATACTTTTGTTCAGTGCGAAAATTGTTATTCAAGACATTTATTCTAGCTTATATGTCATGGAAGTAGCGCATGGAAATAAAAAAAAAACGGATTAGTGTGAAGTACATCTCTATTTTGTAAATGTGTGCGGATGTGAGCCCATATGCATGCCGGCGTGCGTTTGTTTGATTTTCTTGATTTATCGTAATTTAATCTTATTTTTCGGGGAATAAGGCATTTATAATCGCAACAAAAATTTTTCATGCAGGCTCACTTTGAAGAATCATGTTTTGAGCAAAACCGGGCAGATGGATGGAAAAAGCTGAAACCTAATGCTGTACCAACGGTTTTCTCATTCAGGGGTAGGTATTTCCCGTTTGATTCGCTGCCTGATTCTGTATAAGTGCATACATTCGTTACTAAAAAAAGTGATGGCATTTGAGCCGCTTGCCCGGTATGGGTCCCTTATTTCGCCTTTAACAGGTTATGTGTGCATGCATGCATGTCTTCTCGCACGCTCATCGAGAAGCCTCCCACTTATTCAATTCTACTGTCGATCGGCTCACGCAGCAGCCTTCATCTCAAACGCCCACTTAACCCATTCTTACTTGAAAAGGCAGAATCGGTCGCCTTCTATAATTAATACAAATGGAATTAACCAAGACGGCATTGTAATTAATACAGGGAGCGGGGAACAAGTGAAGTACTTATGTGCAGCTTTTGGCCCCTTAGAATTTTTTGTGCAAAACTAAAGACTGAAAAATAAAATGCCCAGACGCTGGTCATGCCTTGTTTTCGCTTTGCTCTTTATCTTGATTTTCCATATCCCGTGATTCCCGCATTTTTCCTTTACACAGTGCTCAGTTTGATCATTGGTTTGTACATCTTCCTGCTTCCAGTTGCTCCAAGGAACCGAAAGCCACCTAGAGACAGAACGCAGCTTGTGCCCATATCCGCCAATGAAGAGGTGAACAACCCCGCTGAAGGAGTTCACATCGCATCAGAGGCGGATTTGCTCCCCGATTCAACCCAAATGGTGTCCCGAGATACGTCATCGGTCAATCTCCAAGTCGACAGCTTAGATGTAGAATCTTCGAACGTCGGAAGTCCAAGCTCGACAGATGAAACACCTACAGCTAGTGGGACACAAACGGATTGTGCTGAGTTGAGAAAGCAGTTGGTAGACATCGAAAGGAAATACGCCACGCTTCAAGAACATCACACAATTGCTAAGAAGACAATCCAAAAGCTCAAAAAGCAAGTTCAAAAGCATGAAAGCATGGCTGATAATTTCGCAAAAAATACACGGTTCTTGAATGCAGACCAAATTTCCGCTCTTTCTAAAAATAGCACTCAGGGTCACACGTGGTCTGCGGAGACGGTTAAGCAAGGGTTGCAAATTAAGTTTGCTTGCGGAACGACCGGATATGAGACATTGAGGAAGTTGGGTTACCCTCTTCCGTCCAGCAGGACGTTGGCACGGAGGATCCAGGGACTGAGGTTCCTTCCAGGCATTCTTCAAGAAGTTTTTGATGTCATGAAGTGCAAGACTGACACAATGGAAAACATGGAAAAAGACTGTGTGCTGTTTCTAGACGAGATGGAAATTGCTACAGCATTTGAACTGGATCGAGGTGAAGACGTTCTCATTGGAAGTATAACACTTCCTTCGAAGCCAGAGGAGCCCGCCAATCACGCTTTGGTGTTCATGCTGGGAGGAATCAATCAGCGGTGGAAGCAGGTCATCGGCTATGAATTCACTGGCCAACACGTGGAAGGTGCCGTGCTTAAAGACTATGTACTCGACATCATTCCGCGCTGTGGCCAGATTTCCCTCAGAGTCCGTGCTGTCACATGTGACATGGGATCAGCAAATCGAGCGATGTGGCGAGAATTAGGATTTTCAAGCCACAGAAATTCTACCACAGTGTGCTCAATACCGCATCCATGCTTGGACGGGAAAGAGCTTTTTTTCACTGCTGATGCTGCACATGTGTTGAAGAACCTACGAGGGCAACTTTTAAGCTCGAAAGTCTTTGCACTGAGCGATGCCACCGTGCTCGACAACAACCTCCCGTCACCAAACGTGAAACTGGAGCACGTCCAGGCAGTGGTGGACTACGACGCAGAGAGGGAACTTAAAGTAGCCCCTGCCCTATCGGAAGTTCATGTCAGCTCCGGCCACTTTACAAAAATGAAGGTAGGAGTAGCTCTTCAATTCTTCAGAGAGGCGGCACCGGCTATCCGATTTTTGGTGAAAGAAGGGCTGCTTGACCCATCTGCGGAAACGACAGCATGGTTCTTCGATCTGGTGTCAAAGTGGTATGCCCTGATGTCATCACGCCATCCCACTTTAGCTTTAAGCCACCGAAATATGGAGAAATATTACGCTGCTCTGAAAACCTTGCGCCTTGCAGCAGAAACTATACAAGGGATGAATATGGGCGCCACCTCTCAGTGGAAACCATCCCAAGCTGGGCTGCTTATTTCCACGACAGTTGTCCTTCGCCTCCAAGAAGTTTTCCTGGGCAATGAACGCTACGAGTTTTTCTTAACAAGCAGGCTACTTCAAGACTGCCTCGAAAATCTTTTTTCAGTAGTACGCCTAAGGAAGCCAGTGCCGACGGCATATGATTTAAAATGTGCTCTGAGGCTTGTTAGTGTGAGCCAATTTCTACACACGCCACGAACAACAAGCTATGAGCTTGATGATCGAGAGTACCTCGTCGATCTCCTTTCTCAAGCAAAGAAGCAGCACTCAGAAAATTTGCCTGAAGAAATAGATGACTCTGAGATTTTGTTCATTGAAGAACTGACGTCAACGGAATGTTCCATTTTGTACTACCTGGGAGGGTTCATCCTGAAAAGCGTCTTAAAGTCTGTGTCTTGCTCCCAGTGCAAAGATGCTCTCATCGGAACAGCTTGTAATGAATATGCCTCTTTGACAATTCTGAAGGAGTATGTGAGGGATGGAGGAAACTTGATTTATCCAAGCAATGAAGTGATGCGCACTCTCAAGAACTACGAGGAGTACTTCACAGGCGCTGCCGCGTGGTGCACTAACAAAATACACACGATGAAGTCCCCGCTGAAATCGCTCACTGAATACTTTGCAAAGATAGACCGACCATGCCTGAACACATGTGCAGATCACAAGGAAGCAATAGGAAAAATGCTGATAGCCACCTACACAAGACTGCGGCTACGTATACATCTACGTCAGTACCCAGCCACACGTGCTGGTGGTCACGGAAGTAAAACTTGTGCTGGTGTTTCTCTTCCTTGAAGACGCTGTAATAAGAGTGAACTTTTCGTGTGCATGCACATAAGCGTGAGAAAAATTAAAACGTAAGACACACAAGTTGCATTACACTTGCATTGAATCGTCTTTTGTAATCATTTTGTAGATATTGTACTTGCATGTGCATTAAGGTATTAAATCATTGTTCTTGCGTGCGCCTAGGTTTTTATGTTTTGACTGCAAAATGTTTTTGCCACCATTGCATAATAATGTAAGTGAACGTAAGTGTGTCATGCGTTCGTACTTGAATATGCAGCTGTTCACTTGGCGCACTTCACCCTCTTTCCGCTATATCCACAAGTAAGCGCAATGATAGCAACTCCGTGGGGCAGGTATTGCAACGACGACGATCAGCTGCCCGCCGTGATCACCTATAGCAAAACAAAGAAAGATATCCGCTATACTTTCGCTAATCGTCTCGAAATAGCGAATGCATCACCGAATATTTACTCTTACTTTTCATCTAAACTAGAAAATGAATGATTATCAAAAGTAAAGTCAAATTCAAGCTCCCAATGCAAGCGGGGCCACCTCCATCTAGGCGCGCCACGCAGCAAACGAGCGCCTCGCGACTAGCGGAAGCAAGAAAATGGCGGTCGCGCTAGCAGACGACGCGGTTGTCCTCACCCTAAGCGGAGAGCGGGCGCGCATCGAGGCACCCTATCAACATCCAGATCGGGCACGCTGGCAGACAACGACGCCAGTGTGCGACGCGCATTAACGAAAAATGCCGGTGGCTGCTCGGCTGTAGGGCCAACCACGTGTTGTGTAAAAAACACATTACGCACTGTACCCAGAAAGCGCTGTACCGGACGTAGTTGTGATCAACTAACCCGAGAGATTATAGAAGCACAGAACATAGCATCACAGGGTAGCACTTGTGTAAGCTCACCGTCTATTTCAGTATCAAAAAAAGAACTTGCCTTCCCCAGGGTATCAACGTAATCGTGCACTTATCTTATTGGTTCTGTTAGTCTCGGCAGCTATACTGTGTACTCTCGCACGTGCAGTTTTCTGCCGTGTCATAAAAGCGTTCGAGAACTGTTTAAAGCACTTGCGGTTTTACGAAATAAACAGTTGGAAGTACAGAAAGGTGGGCAAGTTGGTTATTACTATCCATGGTAAAACAGCGCGGAAAAAACACGAGGACGGAACAAACACGACAACACGAGCGCTGACTTTCAACGCTGACTTGAGAGTTGAAAGTCAGCGCTCGTGTTGTCGTGTTTGTTCCGTCCTCGTGTTTTTTCCGCGCTGTTTTACCATAAACAGTTGGAAGTAGCGCTCCTCTTTGTCTGTTCCCTCTGCGTCCCTGTTGTTTTAGCGCTTCGAAAAATGTCAGAACTACAATGCAGAATAACGTTCGTCACGCCTACCTTCAATTCAGAAGTGACTGGTCAGGTATAATCACCTAAAACTTTTCTGTTTCTGTGCCATCAACTTTCTTCTTAGCTACAGGGCAGCTGTGTTCATAGTGCTTGTTTGGCAGCGTGGAAACGTTGCAGCTATGGATTGTATTTGCTTCATTCTCGCATCGTCCAAGGGCCTCTGAAGGATGGGGAATACCATTTCAAGCCAGAGCCCTTCCTCAGCACAAGACAGTTCCCTTCCAAACAGTGAGTAATCATTTCTTTTATTGGTTGTAGACGCGTGTGCTGTTTTTAATTCCATATGGCTGCCACGAGGTCCTGTATATTGCGGACTATATTTAAGCATACATTATTTTAACAGCAACATAGCTAATGAAAGACAAGTTGTTGAAAAGTATGTACTTGGTGTTGTCAGGAGACCGCAGTGGTTTCTCCAATTTGACACAGAATCTCCTACAAAACTCTCCAACAGAGCTACTTAAAGAATTTTACCCCATTACTATTATATTACACTTATTCGTGAATTGTATGAGCCACATCTGATGGAGAGGGTGTGAGCCGCATCAGATGGGATGCCACAGGATTAATTTCTGGTATGTGGTGGCCATTAATTTCTAGCGGGTTCTGGGTTCACAGAGCGTTTTGAATTGCACCTTCTTTGCAATGAGGAAGCAGGGGCCGGGAATTGAACCGGCTACTTTGGGCTCACCAGAACAGTAATACAGTCACTGAGCCATCACGACGGGTCACCTGAATTCCCGGGTCACCCTGGGTCACTAAATTCGAAATTATCTGAGAAATGTTTGCAGCAAAGCCCTCAAAGCCGCATTTGCCTACAACACTGCAGCGGAAAAAAAAATCAGTTAGGTCTTGTAGTTAGAATGCCTTCTAGTTCGTGTAAGGTGGGTGACTAGGGTGTCAGAAAAGGATAGCGACTACAAACGGGACGTTTCTGGGAGCTCATTACTACGATAAATCCGGCTCAGATTCCATAGTATTAAAGGCAAGGGCTTGCACATGTGAAGGATTATTAGAAATCCGCTCATGCAACCTTTGTTCGACGCCTGCGTGGTACATGAGTATGAAGGTACTTTCTACGTTCCACTTCATGCACTATTCTCTTTTGAGGCTCAAGACAGCACAAAATCCACTCTTGTGTGTGCCGGAGCGATCACGTCACAGATACCAAGGCCTGAGATGTCCACGTCAATGGACTGCCCATTTGTATGTTTCCATTCATGAGAGTGAACAGATATATCTCGTTCTCTCCGTCTGAAGAAACAATTAACTCAGAATTTATATTTTAATTACTGTATTGTGATAGCGATAGCTTCGCGGACTAGCCCTTTAAATGTGACCTCAAAGGTCTAAAGGTGCCATAGGTAAAGACCATTCAAGCGACTGACAGAAGTTTTATGGGAAGAAATTAGCACGTTTCTTTTTCAATCTCCGCTGTCTAACAAAACATTCTGTTGGACGTTCTGAAATGGCTGCTCTTAGTGCGATTTGCTCATAAGAGAGAAAGAAAGAGAGAGAGAGAGACTTTAATGAATAAAGGAGAGGTCTGCCTGGTTACGCGCCTAGCATGCTACTCCAGATTTGCTCATAAGAGCAACTGATGTACTGAGGGCTTTCGTTGTAGCGAAGTGATGTTCTTTTTCATACATCACCTGCTCATTCCTTTACCGAGAAATTCACTTGTTAGTGCGTGTTTTTTTAAACTGGTAGGAACCGCGTCCAGGCTGGGACAACGAGTGCTGCGTGGGCCACACTGGAAATGGGACAACCAAGATGGCGGCGAGGGTTACGTGGGAACGCTGATTGCGATCGAGTATCCCTCGTGCGACGAAGCAGCGCCGTCACCAGTCTGGGTTGCGTGGGACAACGGTGTCATTGAGAGGTACCGCGTCAGCCGGACGGGGCCTTGTGACCTGCGGCTGTATGACAGCGGACCTGCGGGCAAGTTTCCTACGTTTCCTGCACTCTTCTTTGACTTTGCACTATAATTGATGCCGGAACATTTTTTGGTTCCGCCCCACCGCGGTTACGGCGCTCGGCTACTGACCCAAAAGACGCGGGTTCGATCCCGGCCGCGGCAGCCGAATTTCGATGAAAGCGAAATTCTAGAGGTCCGTGTACTGTGCGATGTCAGTGCATGTTAAAGAACCCCAGTCACTCTACCAACTGAGCTAACCGGGACGGCAAGCTTATGGTAGGGCGACCGCGAATTGATCAGTAACTCGAAGTGGGAACAGTGCTGGTCAAACACCCCTAAACATTTGACCAGCACTGTTCCCACTTCGAGTTATTGATGAATTCGCTGTCGCCCTACAATAAGCTTGCCGTCCCGGTTAGCTCAGTTGGTAGAGCGACTGCTCCGGTGAAGCGGTGGTCCTGGGTTCGAACCCCGGACAAGGACGAATTTTTCTTTAACTACGAAGTTTATGAAAAAGCTGTAGTATAGCTTTCCTTTGTAGCCGTATGGCTGCGCTTGGGTGGATGTCAATGAGTAATTACTCCCTTATTACAATTCTACTCCACCTTGGGGGTTTTCCCTAAACATTTGACCAAACTGCCCCCTCAATCATGCCTCGTCTGAAGAGAAGGAAAATTTCACGTCGAGGATTACGGTCGTTGTGCCTGATGATGAATGAAAAAGCACCGTTTGGAAGCCCAGACGATCGGTGAGGCAGTGTAAGTAGCATACCCCAAGGGATGCCCGAATGAGCTCGCGCAGTAAACTTTGCTTGCGAGGTTGCGTTTTAGAAAACCACACACCTCAGCAGAGGTTTCAACACCGCTTCACCGATGTTATGTTTTTGTAATATTTATGTTTTTGTGATTTACCTCCTCTATGTCATACGTTTGTCCAAGCAAACAACATCCATCGAAAAGATATTGCCGCAGAGGCCATTTGTCTGTGTTTCTATGGTCAGCTATTGCCCCGGGTGCGTTGCCTTATCACTCGGCGTCTACTTTGGGAGAGGCAACCAGAACGCTTTGGAACTGAGATAATGCGTGACGATTCCCCCGATATCCGAGGTTATCGGTGATTTAAGCGGTTTATTTCGAAATTGTTCTACCGTCTTCAAGTGCAGTCAGGACAGAGCGATGTCCTTCTGATTTTCGTCGACTGTCGAGTACCTTTGCTACTACCACTGCCAGTCTAGTGGCTCTGCACACTGCACACTGAACCCCAGCCTCTACAGCAGTCTCTTTACGGGGCAAGGTAAGCTGCCTAAACCCTGGGGCAGATTCCCATCACTAAAAGCACGGAGTATTATGGGCTGGCAACGCAAACGAGTTCTGTCTTGGACACAATACATGTTGTAGCAGTTACGAAGATTTTAACCTAGGTTTCAACCTCCTGTATTTGCTAACCTCAAGACCTCGGCTGCCACGTTTAAAAGCCTCCTCGCATTGCTAACGGCATATCAAGTTGGTTCGCTTTGCAGTGGGAATATACATCCGTGGTCGACAATAAGCTTTTCGAATATGAAGTGATCGATATCTACTTCGCAACTTGGGCTACATTCCTTTACCCTAAAAGGAAGAGCGTTAGAGGACAGCTTACTCTCTTCTGACTCCTATATAAGATTAATCGCGCTTTGAATACAGCATACAACGTATATGCTATAATTATCATGCTCAGCCGCACCATTTCACTAGTCCCATTCATTACTCCAATTAAGCTTCTGCTTCATATTTAAGCCTTTAGATTAGGTCGCACAGTGTCCACTATGCAAAAGTCACCTCGTTTCGTGAGGACCATGAAAAAGAGGAAGCCGATAATCAGTCGCGTTTTCTGAAGCGGTAAAAAAAAAAGAGAACAAAACTGGGCAAGTTGGTACGGATTCATCTCAAAGCAGCGCGAAACACAGGACGTAGTGGAAGAAACAAGAGACGACACGAGCGCAATCTAACAACTGAATTTTATTCCTAGAAGGGATAGATATATAAGCACCAAACACAACAATAAAACACAGACACATCGCGATTTGTTGAGATGAGGCGGTTAGCGTTCCGCTGCATACACGCACGGGTTTTTTAGTTGCTATCGTGATGTGTCTGTGTTTTATCGTTGTGTTTGGTGCTTATATATCTAACCCTTCTAGGAATAAAATTCAGTTATATTGCGCTTTGCGCTCGTGTCGTCTCTTGTTTCTTCCACTACGTCCTGTTTCGCGCTGCTTTAAGATGAAAAAAAAAAACACGTTATCATTTTCTGTTTGAAGAAAAATTAAAAATCTATGGAGAAAATGAAACTCGCACGGATCTTGTGTCATTGCCACAGGCATTCACTTTCCAAGCGTAACCTGCGACGCCTGTTGCAAGAGCGGAATCGGTGGAACGCGCTGGAAGTGCAGCGTGTGCTGCGATTACGAGCTCTGCCACGCCTGCTACATGGCAGACAAGCACAGTCTGGACCACGCCTTCCTTCGCTACGATCTTCCCGATGCGACGGGGTGAGATACGCTGAGCCCTGCCATGCATGATTCAACTCCGTTATGCATAGTATCAGGTGTTTGAGGCAGGACAATAGACAAAAAACAATAGGTTTTTTTGAGGTAAAATTATGGCTTCTTCAGCATACTATTACCAGTGTTGGCGGACAACAGAAAACTGGTGAATCGTTTTAAGCGGTAATCTGGCTAGCTAAGTTTCAATAATTAACTTTTTAGCTAACACAATTAAGCGAATAGTTAAAATGAGAGATTTGTAGGCAATCATCAGTAATAGCCAGTGTTTAGAAAACGCCATTACCCTTGGCGCTGTGGCTGGACAAATTTTTTTTGACTAGGTCATGCACTGGAAAGGTTGCTTTGCCTGCATGCTTTCTCATATGGAATGTATTTTGGCACTATGTAGCTTAGTTTTGTCGAGGCACAGCGCCGAAGATAATAGCGTTTTCGAAATTCTGAAAACTGACATGACTGTTACTCACTAAACCTCTAACTGGAACCTGTTGCCTAACAGTGATAGTTAAAATGTAATTATCAGAAATTATTTAACCACCCTACTAATTAAGACAATTCACCGGCTTCCAGTGTCCTTGAGTCCTGGTACTAGTATTGCCCCATATTTTATCCCAAGAAGCCTATTTTTTAAAAGCACTTAGTCTTCCCTGCAACACCAGGTATATGGCTCGCTATCGCAATGTAAATATGAAATATTTTCATGTCACGTGACTTCGTTTTGCCAGGCTTAATATTTGGCACTTTCACACAATGTTTGGGACTTTTGTATAGGGTTCTTATATTAAACGGCTATAAGAGGTGATTAGGCTTTAATGGCTATCGACAGGAGAGAACACTTCACACTTCACAGCCGGCAACCAGACGGGTTCCTTAGCGGAAACCTGTTAAGCTTCACGCTTTATCGACCATTAGTGTCTTCTAGTACTTTTGATCGTCACTCTTTATCCCCGCTTGTGCATGACTAGTACTGTACCTTTTGATTCCTATTAGTTGGCCTCTTCTTTTTGTTTGTACTGTCACGGGAACGCCTCTACGAAGGTATCATTTCTACGCTGTTTCCTCGATCTATCTACCCGCTTTTACTTCGGCCTGCCTGGATGTGGCTTTATTAAATAAAACTCTTAATATAATGAAAAACTCTTTATTATATTAAACAATATTCGAAATCGTCTAATACTGCGTAAAATGGCGGCCGCACTTTAAGCGAAAACTTTTATACCAGGAGTACACGGAGATATTGCCCTCTGAAATGATGCTTCAGAAGAAAGGAAACTTCCTTTCGTTGGGGAATTGTCGTCCTTGTGATGTTTCTTGGTCCCATAACGACTAGATAGTTAGGGAACAAAATAAAAAAGATCGTAACGTCCACACTGTGCTCGCTAATGTGACCCCAATCGAAAGCTAAAGTGAAAAACTTTGTCACGCCGCTGACATTTGACATATCGGTTTGTCGTGAATTCGTGTCAATGGGCGTTTTGTCGAGTTAGTACAGCGAGTTCGAGTTGTGTGGAAACAAAATTCGAAAGGCCTTCTTTATCACATACTGCGGCCCAAGGCAGTCCAAGCAGGACCGCATTTTGTGGCATTCTCAGGGAATGCCGCGAAGCAGTTGTTTTTGCGCATTTCAAAGGTTGTGCAGAAGGTAAGATTTGACGGTGTGCCTATGGATTAGATGGAATGCCGTTTTTGGGGTGAGAGGGAGGTGTCTATCTGTAGATGCTGGCTCAGAATGTTTCGTTTTAAGAGAGTTCTATCTAGGAGGAGGTTTGTTCGTACGAGATAACCGGCTGATTATCATAGATTCATTTCTTAAAATATCCAGAAAAGCTGAACTTGAATGAATAATTCTCAGTGGAGTATTATGCTTTGTTGCAGGGTAAAGGTGGCTCCGAGGAAGGGATCATTGAAGCGCATTGTACGAGGTATATTTGAAGGAGCCAAGGTTGTCCGAGGACCACACTGGGAAGGGGAAGATGAAGAGGGTAAGGACGTTTCTCATGCTTTTAGTGGCTGGCGATTAGCATTCATAATGATCGTTTACAAGCCCACGTGCTAGATAATTTTCATATTCAATTGCCCAATTTTTTCAATGTTGGTAGAGGTTCAAAAGTTTCATGCTCTCAGCCCTTCTGCAGTTCTTTACAAGCCTGGGCCAATACGTTTTCTTAGCGTTGGTTTTGTCAGTATTTCGCAGTTTTACCCAACTAGAATGAAATATAATCTTGAGCATTTCAACTTCAACACAAAACTTGTATTCACCGTACAGTCTATTTCAAAATATTCCTATGCTAGAGCGTTTCCTCCTAGGCTGCGAATCGGCCCTTTTCTAGAGCCGCAATAAATTAAAACTTCGAGAGATGCACTGAACGAAGTCCCATTACATCGAGATACGAAATGTTGGTCTCCTGCACATTCTGCACTTCAAGCTCAGGAAACACAGTGGCAGGCCTGGGAACTTTAGAAAAGGACGTCCCGGGCGGTCCGCAGCGGCGTTCTTAGTCAAATTCATATGCACCCCTGTACATTTGCGAGAAAGCTTGCGAGAGGTGTTTCAGGAAGAGCTGTTGCGTCTGCAAGGTATAAATGGCCTGGAGGCTGTGACTGGTGGCATTTATGCACGCCCTCAGAGTCAATACAGACAGAAAATTGTGGCATCCCACTTACACCAAAACATGAGAGCATTACTCTTTTACTGACGTTGTTTTGGTGGAATACCGTTAAAAAACGTTTTTGGTCCCTTGTTTTTCCTATGCCAATAGGGAAAACAGTGATACTACACAGTTAATATTTTGTTCCCGACTAACGGTATTAACTCTTTAAGGTGCTTTGCAAAAAATAGAACCATACTGATTTCAATGTTTCAAGCATATTTATCACCCTGCAATTTGCAAACCGGGCGCTTTTTAATAGCAGCTAGAGAACGCCAAAAAATATATTTAACAAAAAAGGGAATCTGGAAGCTCGCCTTGCAACAATTCCTCGCTGCCAGGTTTTGCCTCGAGTACTCGTCAGTTTTTTTAAATGAATTTCTTGCGATATGTTCATCGTTAAAACGTAAGTTTTCTTGATCCATTCAGTTGATTTAATATTGCTGTTCCTTTAGTATTAAAGTTTCCAGCTATTGTACAGTGTGTGGTATTTTGCTTGTGTGTGTGTGTGCGCGCGCGCGCGCGTGTGTGCGCGCGTGTGCGTGCGCGTGTGCGAGTTGATGAAGACCATGATGTAAAATGCACAGCGCGAGAGTGTGTTGCAGTTTAACACGAGACGAGATCGGCTGCGGCGATAGCATAGTGCTCTCGTGCAGTGCCTAGCGAAGCTGATCTGTCGGCGCCGGCGCGGGTTTGAATCTCAGTCGCGGCCAATTTATTTAAGGTGAAGGTCAGGGCTTCAGCGATGGCCTGGCTTTTGCAGCTTTGGTCGTAAGTAGAGTTTTAGGTCTAAAAAACCATTAATCCTTAACGTCAGAAATTTGACTGTTTTTTGATGGTTTCTTATGTTTAGGCTTAAATATATTATCTCGTGACGAAATAAGGAACGGTGCCTGAATGAGTTAAGAAGCCTTCGTTGGCAAAGGTCGACGCCATGAGCGGGATAGTTATATAGTTAATATTAGCCGCAGTATATATGCGCACATAAAACCTTGTCTTATACGTACCGGCACGTATAGTCTTTGCGAAAAGTAACCAGACTGCACGGTTTGCTTCTCAGTTGTATATTAAAGCTATTATGCCAGCCTTCGTGCTCTAAATCTCTGTATGGTAAGGAGAACCCATGTCCTCACTTTCAAATAGCTTTTTGATCTTAAGGGAAGCCCTAAGAGCTCTACTATACGAATGAGAAGCAAACCATGCAGCCTGGTTGCTTTTGGGAAAGACTGTACGTCACCGGGATTGAAGTGTTTACTCCTATGGTAATCACTGCCAGAAATTAGGGACAAGAGGTTCTACTTCACGTGGCTGCCGTTACGTGGAGCATGGCTTTCAACATTTCAAAATTGCACGCTGACAATTGCACGTTCATCTGTGAAGTAAGAAAGGGAATGATCGAGAGGCTGCAGAACAGGTGATAGGTGGATAGGCGTAGTGGCTCTGAATAGGCGCGGTTCTGAATTCCTGACAATGGAAAACTGTCATATTTCTCTTAGTCCAAGAGGCACGTCAAGGATCGCAGAAGGGGAAGAAATTATGCCTAAAGCTCGCTAGAACTGAGCATCTGTCGTGTGGTACTGCGTGAAGTAACCACCCTAGATTTATATGATGTGTGCAATGTATTTATTCTTTTTGGTTTTTGTACGCAGGCACTGACGATACCATCGGAACGGTGCTAAGCGTGCGTGACAGCATCAATGGCACATTCCGCAGTACAGCAAGGGTCCGATGGGCAGATGGCGACGTGGAGGCGCACAGTGTGGGCCACGGCGGTGATGTCGCCCTCAAGTTTGTCGAGAGTGCACCAGGGGGCACAGTATACGTCAACCACATGCCACTTATAGGTGACCTTTCCAGTTAAGATTACAAGCTTTGGAAAACAACTTCGAGCCGTTCCTTTAACATTATGTCAAATAATGCTCCTTAATCGTGGAATTTATTTCGCATTTTTAGAGAAACAAGTGTGCTTCTTTAGAGCTTTTTTATGTTTTCGTTTTTGTTAGCTAGAGAGAGACTATAGTCATTGACCGCAGTAAGTTGTGGTGCGGTGCTGTTGCCGAAAGGTGGTGGAAGCAGGAGAAGCAGGCCCATAGGCATGCACATGAATAAGCCTTTTCATAGGGATTCTGTGATCACAGGGAACCTATGAAGTCGTCGTTTAGTTAGCGGTTGGCAAGTAGATGTTATAAGTATGGCGCGAAAAATCGTGAAAAGTTCCATATTTTAAATACTTTTTTCGTTAACCGGGAATACTTACAGGACTCCTTTTGTAGGTAATGCGCTTGAGTTACAATAGGCAGCTACAATGTAGGTAGGGGCCTTGAGGTACAATAAATAGTTAAATAAACATTTAGTAACCTGCTTAAAGGGAAGAAATGCACGGCTGATTTATGGATGATGATGAAAACCTTTATTGAAAAACAAGAATTCTTGGGTTACGAAAAGACAGGTCGGGTGCCTAGTCCGGGACACCATTGGTAAAAGCTGCTGCCTGTGCTCTTTCGACGAGGGCTCGTTGTCCCCTGAGGTCCTAGCTGTACAGGGCAGCCTCCCAGCCCTCCCACGCTGGCTGATTTATTATCTCAATACTGCTATTTTTCTCACAAGCTCATACTATACTGTATAAGTTGCTTTATGGCCACAACATTTGCACTGTGCCGAAAAGAACTCGGGCTCAGTGGCGTAAACCGTAGGTGGATTATTCAGAATCAGAATATGTTTATTGAAACGAACAAAAAGTACATACACATATGTGTTAAATACAGGAGGAGGTCCCAAAGCCAAAGGCCGCAAAGGGACCTCTTGTTACAAACTTACAAAAATCACTATGTACAAACAACAGCTGATAAAATTGAAACAGATTATAAAAAATAATCAGCAAAATACGGGTGAAAACAATAAGATGCAACTGTAAACGAGATATGAGTAGGATAAATGCACATAAATGCGTAAATAGAGGAGCACAATTCAAGTGAGTGCTCCGCATGCTCCGTATGAGTGCCCCGTATTTATTTGTTCATCTGAAAGTGCATACTGCTCAAACTCTGAGGCTAGAACTCGATGAACCTGGCTTCGTGATCAGCTGACATATCTACACGCAACAGAATGTCGAACTCTCTCAGGGGTTCTGATGACAAGTGAGGACTGAAGGTTGACTGAAGGTTACGGGCTTCGCTTGCTTGCTTTAGTTTTTCGCTCAACGAGCATTACTTTCTGTTGTTTTCTGCTAATTACGATAAGAGAGGCATTGGGCCGATCGTTGTGAACGCTTTGTTAACAATTTTGCGGATAAGTATACACAAGAGCCAAGCACATCAGGCGAGCAAAAGCGCGACCCGTATTAGGGTTACTCTTGTGCACTCATCGTACGCACATCATCAGCAAAGAAAAAAGCAACAAAATCCGAAGGGAACTACAGCTTTGGTCATGGCAACGATGCAGGTACCCGCATAGGGTAAGAAAAAAAAGAAAATTTGGAACTTTGTCAACATCTAGCTGAACTATCTCAAAAATATTCCTGAATTCAGCGGTATTCAAAGATTACAACTTGCAAACAATGTCAATTGCACTTCTATCTTGGTTAAATCACTTCAAATCCCGCTGTCGATAGAAACTGCGGATCAGAAGAATTGCTCTGAATAACAGAAGTGGCTAAAGCTGGCTCTAGAAGCTGCATTCCTAAAGCAGAGCAAGTAGGATTGAATTTTGCACGCAAGAACAAACATTGGTCCTTTGTAACCTTTAATATGAAATAAGCTGTTTCGGTGAAACAGATTTTCAGGAAGCTATCAGTAATATGCAGAATGTCTCTACTGAAAAAAAAATGCAGTCTATGTAATCTTTGAAAACAGATGTAAGCATGACATGCACTGCAACATATGCCGATTATAGGTCCACTCATAGATGGTAGCCGTACGCGTGGGTCGTAAGGAGTCCTCTGATCAGGCATTTTTTTTTCTTACCTTGTTCAGCGTGCGCGCTCGTATAGATTCACCTTTTTTTTTTTTGTGCTGCAAACCGCGTGGCCAGCGATCGTCACATGCCAACCTAGACAAATTGACGCTAACACGTGCTAATAGAACACTGCGACGTTCGACTCTCTCGAAGTCGCCACTGCGGCTTCGTCATCGAACGTCGGCGCAGCTGCTAGAAAGGCGGTGGCGCTCGTGCAGTAGAGCACCACGACCGTGACCGAGAGCGCGTTCCGGCGGTACCTCCCATTCTTCGTAACATGGCCCGCGCTGGGTCATGCTTGTCGCTACAGTTTGTATCCTTTGGGTTCGCTCTGACATGCAGAAGCTCTGATTTCGCTGGAGCACATTGGAGCCCACAGTCATTAGCATACGCATCGACTATGGAAGCAGCCTGCTGAAGGCGGTCCTCCATGTCTCCAAGGCTCCCCTGAGTGGTCCAAATTGTAATATCATCTGCATATAACGCGTGTTGAATGCCTTCCACCCGGGCCAATTGGCTTGGGAGGCGCATCATAGCAATGTTGAACAGGAGCGGTGATAACACTGCTCCCTGAGGGGTACCCCGTGTTCCCATCATGTAAGGGCCGTATTCCTCGCCCTCAATCCGAAGAAAGGCCTGGCGATTTGACAAGAAATCTCTTACATACGCGTAGGTCCTAGCCCCACAATCGGTAGAACTCAAGTTGGCCAGGATGCTTCCGTGTTTCACATTGTCGAAAGCCCCTTTCAGATCAAGGGCGAGGATGGCTTTGTCATTGTGTTGCATAGTTGTGGGTCGTATTACATCCCTGTGCAGCTGGAGAAGGACATCTTGTGCAGACATGTGAGGACGAAACCCGAACATGGTGACTGCAAAGAAGCCCTTACTCTCCAGGTATGGAGAGAGGCGATCCCGTACCATCGTCTCCATAAGCTTGCCCGTACATGAGGTCAGTGATATGGGCCTCAGGTTGTCCGTATTCACGGCCTTACCTGTTTTAGGAATAAACGTCACAAGTGACGTTTTCCACTCGGGAGGGAGTGGACGCCCGTCCCAGATCTGGTTGATGTATTCTAATAAATGAAGGTAGGCTGAGTCCGGTAGGTTCGCCAACAGGTTCACTGTTATGTGGTCCCGTCCCGGAGCCGTACCCCGGCGCATTTTTGCTAAGGCCGCCTTAAGGTCGTGCAACTCAAAAGGGGCATCGAGTGTTTCATTAGGCCTGCCAGAGTACATGTACTGTTGCCCAGGCGGGTCCTCCATACGACAGAGATATCTGTCGCACAGAGTGTCCGCAAGTTGCGCCGTCGTACCTTGATACCCTTGCAGAGCCCGCCGGAGCTGCTTTTGCGTCTCCCCTCTCGTTTGGGAGGGGTCGATTAGACTGCGAAAGAGACGCCACGTCCCCTTCGAGCTCATCTGATGAGCTGCGGCGTCGCAGCGTGCTATCCAATTTAAATCTGAGAGCTCGGCAGCATACGCTGCAGCCTGCTCTGTGAGTTTGGCTATGCGGTCGCGTAATTTGCGATTAGTTTTCTGCTTTTTCCACCGTTTAGTTAAGCTCCGGCGCGCCTCCCACAAATGCAGGAGGTGGGTGTCCACTGCGGGGATCTCTTCGGTGGTTTGTAGTGTTGTGACGTGTTGTTTCTGAATGTTGTATATGTGGTTAGCCCATTCCGCGTAGCCGCCGGAAAATAGTACGGGAGGGATAGTGTGATTCCGGAATTTGTGCCAATCGGTCAGCTTGGCCTGACCCCATTTTTTGCGCGCTGCCTTTGCCTCGAGTGTAATCCGGAGAAGGAGGTGATCGCTGCCTAGAGAATCTCCCAAGTTCTCCCATGCAGCCGCTCTAGCATTTTTAACGAGAGAAAGGTCTGGACACGTGTCGCGGGTTACCGAATTCCCCACTCGAGTGGGATACGCCGGGTCCGGGACCCAAAGGATAGGACAGCAATACACATCTCTCTGTCAGGAGGTCCTATTAGAGAGGTGGAGGAGCTCCGTATCCTGGGCCTTTTCATTCACCAGAGACTCAGACCGGACTCCACTATTGCGAAACTCAAGAGAGTAGGCGAACAGGTAGGGCGCATGATCCGCCGCGTTTCCAACAAGCGGGGTGGTCTGCGGGGCAGGGACGCGCTTCGGCTCGTCTATGCCTTCGTGACTAGCCGGATCCTCTACGCCGTGCCATATCTCCGCACTACTAAGCAAGACGAGGCGCGAATAGACGCCATCATCCGCAAGGCAACTAAGCGAGCCCTGGATCTCCCGGTGGCTACCTCTAATGCCAAACTCAAGGCATTGGGGGTGCTAAACTCCTACCAGGAGCTGCGGGAGGCCCACCTCGTGAACCAATACACGCGGCTCACGCAGACGGCTCCTGGGCGCCGCCTGCTAAACCGCTTACACATCCAACACGACTGCACTCCAGAGGAGGCGGAGCGTATCCCAGTACTATGGCGCCATATGCTCTGGGTCTCCCCGCTCCCCCGTAACATGGACACCGACATGCATGAAAACAGACGACAAGCGCGGGCTCGGGCTCTTGAGAGACAACACGGCTCCCGACCCGGTGTATATTATGTAGACGTAGCAGGGCCATCGCCCACGGGATTTTACTCGGCCGCTGTCGTTCACCAGGAAATGCACGTTGATGGACTCTCCTTTCGAGCCCCGAATTCAATGCGGGCCGAGGAAGTAGCGATAGCGCTTGCTGCCGCCCACGCCAATTCGAGAATAATCATCACGGACTCCCGAAAAGCATGTGAACATTACTTGGCAGGGGAGATCTCCCCCTTAGCTGCTTGTATTCTACGACGGACTGCCACTGATCCAACACCCAAACGAATCATTTGGGCTCCTGGCCACCAGGGCTTACGAGGTAATGAGGCCGCTGACGCGGCTGCCCGAGCGCTTACTCACCGGGCTCCTCATCCCAGCTCTTCTGGCTCGGAGACTAACCAGCCGCTGCTGCGATTCAGGGAAATATTAACACATTATAGCGACAACCACCGCCTTTTCCCGGCCCCTGCAAAAGGGCTGAGTAAGACGGAGGAGCGAACTTTAAGGCGCCTGCAGACAGGTACTCTACTCTGTCCTGCAATAATAAAACATTACGATCCTAACACGGATGGGCGATGCCCACACTGTGGGGAGACCTGTGATATCTTCCACATGGTGTGGGCATGTACTCAAAATCCCCACCTCCCCCCTTCCCCTACCCCTTCCAGAGAGGCATGGGAGACTGCCCTCCTCAACTGCTCCTCGCTTGAGTCCCAAAGGGCTCTGGTGAAACGGGCGAGAGACGGGGCCTCGTCGTGCGGTGTCCCGGACTAGGGACGCCGACCATGTAGCGGGGCCACTCTGTGGCTCCCAAACTCTTTTTTACAATATAAAAGTTTTCACCACCACCACCTACAGTTTGTAGAAGTTCCACTGCGTTCAAGTCACTTCTCTTTTCGCACTAGGCAACGCGTTCAACTCTACTAGATGCAACGGAGGCTTAATGGTTGAGGCGCCTGGTTGCAGACAGGGGCCTCGGGTCCAATTCCCGGCAGTGTCGGACATTTCAATGGAGGCGTAATGCAAACATACACGAATGCTGCGCACTGACAGTGCACGCCAAAGAATCTCAGGCACTCCTAATCAATCCGAAACCATCCACTATAGCATTTCCTTCTCCATTTCTTTTTTTTTACTCCGTTCTTGATTCCTTCCCTCATAGCGCGTTTGAGGTGTGCACTGAGAACTGAAATAGTAGCTGCCCGTTTTCTTTTTTCATAGTTGTCTCTCAGCGTCTTCGCAATCATACACGGCGCAGAACGAACTTATAAAAAATGACGAAGACGACCATGTGCAAAGGACAAAGCTAGAGGCTGCTGGCTAAACACGCTCTGGAAACAGCTCCGGCGATTGTCTATTGGTCTAGAGTAGGAATACGGGAAACTGGTCTTTTTGCTCCGCCGGCGTTTCGAATCCCTCTCGGGGATCTAAGTATGATGAGCCCTTTCTCTGCTTTCTAATATTGTGACGAAAAAGTTCAGGACGTATAAAGTTTCCTTGCACGTTGTTGTTCAGGGCTGATTACTTGTTCTTCTTAAGGTTCGGCTCCTTTCTTTCTCCGTCCGCTTCGTACGATATTCGGCCGAGTTCGCTGAGAATGGGAGCTGAAAGCACCTTTCGGTTTAAGACTGAGAGCAAGCCGCCCGGTTCTTATTCCACCAGTTTTGAAAACATGTTGAAACGCTAGCTTCACAGCTTCATTTTTTTTTCCTCGCAGCGCCCATTCAGGTCAAGGATGACTCTGCCAACGAGTTTTTCACGGGTGCGCGTGTGGGTATCATATTGGAACTGGAAACATTTCGTATTCTTCAGTGTGAGCACGGAGACTGGGTACCAGAGCTGGCTGAGGTGAGTACGTTCACAGCGTACTGTGACTATCGGTCTTTACGTTAAACTGTAGACGCGTCTCAAGCTCCTAGCATACCTTCGGTAAGCCGAATCTGCACTTCGGTGCCTTGCGGCCCTATGATTAAAGCAACGCAGGCTCTGCCCCCCTTCCCCCCCTCCCCCCGTCGTCAGCCACGCAGAACTTTTAATCATGTTTGAGGAGAAGAAAAACTTGTTGGTTGAGTCGATTCCGAGTTATGGGACTTTTGGGAAAGCTCGGCGATAACAAACCAGTTGCTTATGCCGGTGTAATAAAATAAATGTTCTAGTAACATTGCACGCTTTATCTCGAAAGTTCGCTATCAGCTTTAAATTGAGCACAGCCTAGAGCGGCGGGCATTCTGTTCGACGACCGCCGACCACGCCTGTTGCTCATTCATTTCTTCGTGGGCGTTCATCTCTTTGTCATTCATTCCTTTGTGGGCGCACGTCTGCCAAAATAAACAGTTTCGTTTGGAAGCCAACCTCGCTGTTTTCCTTCATGATATGGCATGAAGAATAATAGAAATATACTTTTCATTTTTGTTTTCTCATTTGCCTGATACTTACACACCTAATACAGAGCGCTCCCAAGTACTATATCAGTGTCGGAAAGCAGAAGTTTAAGCTAGCTGGTGACTACTGACGGTTGAAAAACAGCGCGAACTGGACGGCACACACAGCAGAAGGAAGACACTACAAGCGCTGACACCACTGGCAACCGTTTTGCCTTTCTGTTATTAAAGCTAAAGCATTATGGCCATGTCACGTCAGCAAAAAGTGTCCGCAAAACGTGTCAGAAAATTCAGTCCCCACGATTACGTCATTCTCTTAAGATAAATGTATGAAGCGTGATTGTGAGAGATAGTGTATGATAAAAGGTTGCCGTAGGAAAATTTTGGTCGATGAGGTGTGATTACTTAATTCTTCAAACGCGAAAAAACACGGAAATATACACTTAGACGTCAAAATATTCATGGACGTCGATATAGTACATGGACGTCAGGACAGCCACGGAAGTCGATATAGTATGTGGTCGTTTTGCTCTCGCATTGGTCTAGAGCGGGTCGCCGCAGTGACCTCAGAGTTTTTGCGTGTATCGTCCAGTTTGAGCTGTCTTTTCCCCGTGAATATATGATCTCTATTACTGCGAAAAAGCAAGCACGATATGAATTTCCTCTCGCGGATGGTAATGCAGTCTGTTAATTTTTGAAGCTGATTTCAAGCACATGCACGGAAATGTACAGTCATGAAATTTATGAGCGTGAACACGGCAGCGCGTGGCAGATAGCCTCGAACCCTACTCGTGTCGATACGCGGCGGCCGCCTTCATAAACGAAGTGGAAAAGGAGGTGAGTCCTTCGGCTTGCTGGAAGGTGGCAAGGCGGCATAACCCTTTACACTGCATTGCGGAAAGCAGCCGCCGCGTATCGCCACAAGTATGGCTTGAGGCTATCTGCTACGCGCTCCCGTGGTCAGGCTCATAAATTTCATGACTCTACACGCGAAGCAGTAAATTTTTTTGTTCATTTTTTTAAAGAATCGCGTGAACCTCCACATACTTTGCAGTAGCCTGAGCTACGTTTCGTTTTTCCAGGTTATCCACAAGATAGGTGTCGTTCAAGATGTCACGACCGCAGGGGATGTGAGAGTGTGTTTTGGGACAGGCGAAAGATGGAATATCAATCCTGCTGCACTCATAAGGGTATAGCTCTCTTCTTTATATTCGTAGCACTAGAGCTTACAATTAACTGTGTGGTCTTGTCACGGGCAGTCATTGTGTTGCAGAATGCATTTGCGGCGTGTTGGAAGTGTTGGCAGAAGCTATTTTCTGGAAATATTTTTTCAGAGAAAACTTTTACGAATTGCGGTGCAGTAATTACCAGTCAGCGGAATAAAGTGAGAAAATCTTGCAGGCAAAATATAAGCTCGCACAGAGTTTTTTGCGACAACCGTTATCAGGGCTTTTGCAACAAACGGAAATGTAGTGCTGAATTCTAGGTATAGTCAGCGAGCCCGCGAACATGCCTACGGAATTCTGGCGCCAGCTAAAGAACGTAGGTAAAAGTTTTCCATCAAATTGTCTTCACTTAAATAAATGAACTTGTTTTACTCTTGTGATCATTGCTTCTCATAATACTAAGACTTGCAATACGACAATAAGTGTTCTCGCTACAACACAAATTTTTCTAGTTGCGAGAAGTTTTTCCCACACTTCGTTTTTGCGACCAAAATTGCTTATTTCTTTAAATAGGACCGAAAGCAATGATATCATGTCCGAATGCGCGGTATTGTGCAAAAGCCGGCAAACTTAAAAATATTCTGCCAGAATAGAGCGCACTCATGACTGAACCCATTTGCCTCGTGGGCCTGTAGAAGCAGCGGGCACAACGCTGAAATAACTGCTTCACGAGCAACGCGCTTCGACTAATACATAATAACTGTTAATAATTCACTGCTTTTAGGTGCCGAGCTTCTCTGTTGGTGATATGGTTAAAGTCGTAGAAGACTTGCCTACCTTGGAGAGCTTTGAGGGTGGCGACGACGACAGTGATTCCCTCGAGTCAAGAGCAAAGGTGCGACACCACAACGTGGTCTTTGTTTTGTGGTCATCTTTGGTTATAGGCGCGAAAAAAGACAGAACACAAGACAGAAAGACGGGACAAAGCGTGTTTTGGGGTGACGGCGCTTCACGTGCGCTTACCGCGGTTGTAAAGCGGGGTAAAAGTTTCACTTTGGAGTACGGACTGGCAGGGCCGAATCACGGATGTGGGTGCCGCATTCTGGCAGGGGCGAAATGCATGCGCGCCCAATCATTGACGCTTTCTGTGCACAGGGAAGAATGTCAGGCGGTTGAAAGCAATTCGTAACCCACCAGTTTCACGTTGTAAACCAGTGTAGACATGTACCAAAGGCACGTGGCTTTATCTCTTTATTTGAGACGCGAAACGAGATAAGTAAGTTTAGGCTCAAAGCCACCAGCACGCTTCTTTTTCAATGTTTGAGAAGCGGGATGAGGTGGGATTTATTTCCAAAAATCGCAGCCACGCGAAGCCGGCTCTGCATAGCTCGAGATTATTGCAACAGAGTGCTTTTCGCACATTGTCTCTGAAGTTATTCGACCGCTTCAAGCTTAGAGCGGCCGAGAGCGGCAATCTTTCGGTTCTACAATGACATAGCTCTGAGAACTTTTGCTGCCGTCGCCGCCCCTGAGTTGTAGAATTACTTTTGGGCGCATGTCAGCCCGATAAAAACTCTACTTCAGCGCCCTTCTAGTCTGTTCGTCCATTGTGCTCGGCGTTGTCACCACCACGGTACAGTAATATACAGAAGTGAAGGAGCATTTTAAGGCGTCTCCGATAAAAGACAAAAACTCTCTATATTTCATCTGGAAAAACTGCGCTTATTGAATCATACTTAGAGCAGCGTTAATAATAGATTTGTACCCAGTGCAGCTGCTATTAACTAATTGCTACAGCGGCTAAAGAACTGAATGCCGAATATCGCCCCCTGACCTCCAATACAAACTCGCCCTGAAGGTCACGACCAGTGCTCCGACTTCGACCATACCTGTCGTCGCAAACAACTCATCCAGGGGTATCCAGCCTGCAACTGTGTTCATGGAGGTGCAGTCTGGCAGCCTTCCTTGGCAGCACATACAAGTAGGAGGTAGGCGCGAGAGAAGAGTTGTCTCTTGCACCGGCATTCTCCAGGTTTCCGGCGTAGTTGCCTCCTGTTCACTATCCTCCCTGGACACTCCCTGCGTGGCTTGCGAGTCGAAGAGGAGATGGAGGCCGATTGAAGGCCCGTCACCGTCGGCGCCGCTTTGAAGGAGACCTCAAGGAAGTAGGGCTGGTTTGGCTACGTCAGAGGGGTGGAGGGTGTGTACGGTGCCTCTCGGGCGATTGGAAGCAGCTGCGGATGCCACACACATCGGCAAGAGGATGCATAGAAGCAACGCGTGTGTTAGTAGGAGATAAATAAAATCAAGTTTCAAAAAACAGTGAGAATGCCAAATTACTTTTTACATCGAAGCACCTAGGTGCAACTCGATTCGTGAGCGGCGTTGTCGCTGGCGTAACACATCCCGTGACCTTGACGTCACTGTCACGCGAATGGTCGCGTGGCGTCGTGTGAAATAGCGTGAACGGTGACATCCGCGGTAGCGAGGACCTGGCTGAACTTTCTGCACAGAGGAGTTGATGTAGCCTTTCGGAATAATTTGTAATCGTTTTTGTTGTAACTGGAGCAATTCACATTACTACATCCTGACAACAAGGTAGCTAGCGTTTTTGCTTTTCATTATTTCAAGAAGCTGAGACAGGAACGAGTCTGTTTACTACCAGCAACGTTTCTGCTAGAGAAGTCCACGCTTAGACGGCATCACGTAAGCTAGTAACTGCACTCCAAAAGCAGGATGTTGTGTTGGGTGTTATGGCGCATAGGCAACTAAGGCCATCATTCTCCTCCAAAAGAAGGACATCAGGTACTTCTTTAAAGCTGAATACCTGAACTCTACCATTAGTACGGATTGAAGTGCACCGTACACATGACATGCTCAGCTGCCAATAGCTCCATTTCCCCTAAGCATTTTTTTCCCCGAAGAATCCATCGGACTAGGTCAACACCGTGATGGTCCTCACACTAGCGGGGAATGAATAAAACAGTTTAACAAGTCTACTTATTCCCCTGATTTCCGTCTTGTGTTGTGGTGCGATTGGTGCCCTTTTTAGTTTTTTTCCGAGCAGTTAGTCTGTCAGGTCAGCGCATGAACGGAGTCAACTGCTGAGAAATTACTGCATTTTGGGCTGACCAGGGACCTCCTAGACTGGAATGGACGGGGATATCTAGTGTGTTATCACCAAATTTACACATTGTGGATCCAACGGGAACAAGGCTGAAACCACATTTTCAGCGTCAAGTGAAATTAATCTCTTAAACTATTAATGGAACGCACGAGTGCTCAATTTGTCATGCGTTCCTGGTAATTCATTTGGACCAGCCACTGAAAGTCATTACAACAAGCCGTGATACCATGACACGCCAGCCCATACATAAGCTACCTGATTCTTGGGTGCAGCTGCACTTGGATCACGGCCCACCGGCATTTTTTGTGGAACGTTCACCTGGTTGCGTGCCGGGTGTCTCGGATCATTTTGGCAGCCATGGCAGCAACGGAGGGACGTGCACTCAAGAGGTGAATTTTGCCCCTTTGCAGGTTGGACGCAGTTTCCTTTGCGCATTTTAACCTGGGTCCAGCAACTGTCAATGCTTCGCTGCTGTCAGTTTCTTGTTCCGTTGCATGGAAATATTTTGAATACGAATGATGGAGAATGTTTCGTCTGCCATAGCATTAAGCCGACGTCAGGTTTTTTGAGCTGTACCGAATGCGAAAATGACTATTACGTAGGAATATGCTCAGGAGTGACTGCGGCCTGCTTCAAAGCGAAAGAAGAGTCATCGTACTAGGCTATTTGGAAATGTCCTACATGCTCAGCCACAAGGCTCATAAGAAAGGAGAGCTGGCGGAAAAAAAGCGAATGCAGACAGACACTGATGTCTTGACAGCTGCCGCGAGCATCAATTCAGAGCTCGATACTCTGGGCTGATTATCCGAAAAAGTTGATGGAATTGAATCCTCTATAACACTGGTGTCACCATAGTATGAAGAAGGCCTTCGCTCCTTCCCATTCGCACTCCTGTGAAACCAGCGCCCGCCAAGTTGGCCTCCGCCTGCAGCTTCTACACAACACCAACTATGCTTTCATGGACGATGTCACGAGGTGGAGGAATGCGCGTGCAACAGTAACTTGAAGGCTTAAGTGCTCCCGCTGGTCAAGCGATGAGGGTTATTGTCTGGAGGCGGCACCACTCAAAAAGAGGCAGGTTCGGCACTGGTGCGGAAGTTATAACAAAAAACGGGCATCGTAAAAGCCATACCACGATGTCGAGTTTGCTATCATAACATGAAGCTTGCTAAAATCCGGTGAGACGCTCGCACTTCCACTTTGTGATGTCAGAAGTTGGCGTGGTGAGGCCTTGGAAGATTAGTCGGTCCTGTTATACATGGCGTCCCCTTTCGCCACTCCCTGCTTTCATCAGCCACGGCTGAAATGAAAGCGTGGGTAGCCCGCGCGCCCGCGACGCACCGTCCTTTCGTCGTGAACGACAAGAGCGCAGTATGAAACCAGTATGAAACTTAGTATGAAACTTAGTATGAAACCGCTAGTCACGTGACTCTGTGAGTGCCGCGCATGGCAAGGTCAATTGAAATAGGTCGTGAAGCCGGAGCCTGAATGCGGTCCAGAACCAAGTGCTAGCGACATGAAATTAGTGGTGGAACTAAAGCGCCAAAACGAAATGAGTGGACAAACACGACTAGAAGAGGAAAATAATTAGGACATATTTTGTGTTTCAAAAGCATTCGAAAACAATTGCAGTGATTCCTCTTTAATATGTTTTAGTTGTGTGCATTTTGTTAGAAAGTATAGCGCTTGCTCTGTAAAATTTTTTATGACAGCGTTCGCTCAGAGCAGCGGCAATGGCAGCGGTGCGATGCCAAGGTTGACGGTGCTCTGATGTCATACCCTTGTCATATCTTTTGACCATTCTGCTTGCTTTTGTTTGAAACTCGATTCTGCTAGCCCTACTTTTTCCTCGTTGCTTGTTGCTCGAGTTCTTGGTGTGCATCGTTCGTGTACAGTTTCCGCTTTTCCCTTTTGCCAGCGCTTCTGTGTAGTTTCGTTCGGTTGGGTGCGGTTCTGTCGCTTTTGCCCCAAAAGGGCATCGTCTGTGGCCATGGGGCCCCCGTACGCAAAAAAGAGGTGTGCGGTTGCACGATGTGCGAGCGATAACCTGTCTGGCGGCGTCACATTTCATCGCTTCAGCGCTACACCTGCGACATTCAGCGCGACACCTGAGGAGAGGAAGAAGGAAAAAGCCACAACGAGAACTGACTACTAAAAATAGCGTTGGTGGTCGGCACTCGTCGTGTCTTCTTTTTTGTTCTCGTGTCGGGTGTCGTGCTGATTGATTGATTGTAAAACATTTTATTCGCCGGGAAGAGCTTGGCAAGAGGTCGCGTTAAGTGGTCGAGAGTACATAGCCCTCGACGACTTTGTCAGCCCACTCCACCGCCAAAACTTGCGTTCTGGGGTCAGAGCTAGCCAGCACGGTCTCCCACCGCTCGAGAGAAGGAGCTGTCGTGCTGAAGCGTCGCGGCGTTCAGCAGTTTATTTTTCCCGCCAAGCAGCACGTGACGCTGACGTCACGAATATGACGTCACTAAAACACGTGACTTCAACGTCGCGTTTTTGTTTTAATTATGACGTCACTTTTTAGTTGTCCACGCATTTCGAAGACGCCGCTGGCTGCGCACCATGAGCCGCCATGTTTTGAACGTATGGGCTTCTGTACAGCCTACGCTACCATAGTACATCTACCTTGCGCATGGTTTGGGGCATCGAAATTCCGGATAAACACGCAACCGGCGCGCCGACACACACTAACGCTCTGCTTGGTATGACCCACACAACCCGTCGGGCACAGTGCGACCACGCGATAGCTGTAACAAAAGCCACGCTTGTGCTCGAGACGACATTAAACAGCTCCCCGCTTTGAAAGGATACGACGATCGAAACTTCTCTCTTCCATTCAGCGTCTCGGAACGGTAACGTTTTGGCTTTAGCTTCTACTGCAGAAAATGAAGGCGTAAAATCTCACCAAAACATTCTTTTATGTACTACGTATTTGAGCAGCGATCAGCAATTTTTTTTTCAGCGGAGCACTTTATTATGCAAGACACTCACTGCTCCCAATGCAGTGCTAGAGTGGTTTTGCAATCTTGAAACATAGAAAGTTTGTGGTAAATATTTGGTGGAATGTGGAGGTGAAGAGCAAGAACAGTTGTAAAAATTAACCCAGGGCTTGAGCACCGACATTCAGCAGAGAAAAAAGCGCAGTTTCGACAAGCAGAGATCCATCATATATATGAAACCTATGCTAACACTTGTACGTTACAGATTCTTGGAAGCACCGGTACGGTCACTGAGATCTGTAACAGCCAAGACGTTCTCCTCAATATCGACGGCCTGTACTACACGTGCAATCCTCTCAGCCTCGCTCTCATACAAAGGCAGTTGGATGGTGAGTGCATTTACGACTCTCTTTGGTCGTCGAGTGAGTTTTCAAGTCGTTTGCGGCATAATCACCCTCTTCTATAAGATAAATAAAAGGGGGGTACTGCGCACAAAAATACACGGACGAGAAGATAACACAACAAGCGCAGACTCGCGACTAACTTTATTTGAAAAACGACACTCCTTTTATAGTTTCAAACTGCCACATCACACTCATGCGGAAACCAAAAACCTGCCTTCATTCTGACACAGTTTGACAGAAGGGTCACTTACGCAATCTTTACCCTCCTGTTTGATGCAAAACGCCTCCGTCAACTCACGCGCCACCTGGTCACGGCTTTTCCTCAAAACTTTGGTATCTTTTGAGGAGTTTTGAGGAGGAGCCAAAGTTTTGAGGAAAAGCCGTGACCAGGTGGCGCGTGAGTTGGCGGAGGCGTTTTGCATCAAACAGAAGGCTAAAGATTGCGTAAGTGACCCTTCTGTCAAACTGTATCAGAATGAAGAAAGGTTTTTGGTTTCCGCATGTGTGTGATATGACAGTTTTAAACTATAAAAGGAGTGTCATTTTTCAAATAAAGTTAGTCGCGAGTCTGCGCTTGTGTTATCTTCTCGTCCATGTCTTTTTGTGCGCAGTACCCCCCTTTTATTTACCATGATTGACCGACTAGCCCAACAACGTACGCTCTTATTCTATAAGGTCTTCTATCAAATAAAATAAAAACAAAAAGAACGTGCCCCAATGACATCGTCAGTACATCGAAAATTCAAGTGACTCATACTGTTTCACGCAATAACTTGCTACTTCCTTGTACTATGTATAGATAGTAGATGTCTCGGCTGCTCACCCACTTATTCAATTAGTGACATCCGTTCTTCCCCTAAGCTTTACAATTTCAGTTTGTCTCCCAGACTTATAAGCAGTCTCGTATGAATTTCCGCAGGAGCCGGGCCAAGAGACAACGCAGCGGCCGCCGACACACCGTGCAGCAGTGAGGCTCAGAAGGCGCTCGAGGAGCGGCTCCATGAGCTCGAAGTGGCCATACAGTGCGCCATCTGTATGGACAATCCGCGTAATGTGCTCTTCCTCTGCGGTCACGGCTGCTGCGACGATTGCAGTCAGGCTCTCCGTCTCTGCCACATCTGTCGAGAGGAGATAACCAAGAAGATTCCAATTTACTGACCGCGAAAGCGTATGCAATTTGCAGCGTTTTTGTAGTTGTTGTTACGACTGTCTGGCTCTCCGGCTTCTTGTAGTGAAGGCTAATACAGCTTAATTGCGAGCTGGCCGCATTTCAAGCTTGCTGCCAATATTTGAGGTATTATTTTCTTATATCTTCTTTAAAAGCTGTAAGTGTGTGCTCGTCATAATTTATAGCCCCTCAACTTTATCCCATGAACGCGCAAAAAGAGGGAATGCACACTATTGGTAAGACATATTATAAAGTTTCTTGAATCATTAGGAACTCTTTACTATAATTTACTAAAAATCTACTGCAGCTTAAGGGGTTACCCAGAATTTGGTCTAATTATAAAATGACAGTTTGTTTAACCTCACAAAGTGTCCTAGACTGACTGTTGCATTTGGTTGTTCGCATCGTTGTGTGTTTTCCACTTGTCTCGAAAGTGCCAATGTGAAACGTTTGCTTTACTGACGCACAATAGACTATATCGTAAGTGGTTTATAAAGGAGAGCAAAATTTAACAATATTTTCTTGAAGGGCTCATAAGTGTGGTACCGAGCGCAATGAATGCAGCTCCAGCATTATGCTGAACGGATCATTCAGATAGCATTCTTATCTTTACTAGAGCTGGATATTGATCATTATAGCTGGTAGTCGTTGTTTCTGCGGTAACATAAATTCACTAAAATAGGCAACGGCACAGTTAAACATTTATATTTATTTCACTTAGTTTATACTTCTTTCATTTATATATCGTTCTTTAATTTATATTTTTTACCTTTCTCCTCAGAGGACCAGTGAAAGGTATTAAAAGGACAGCTGATTAGCCATTTGTGCGCGCTGGTTTTTCGGTGTGAGAATCTTGGAAGGCATATTCCACCGAGCACTTGGCTTCCGAGCTGCAGCCGCTCAGTGGTAGAGACAAACACCGAACCGATTAGACCAGCTTACGCGGCCGATGGCCTTCGCGGCTCCTGATGATGACGTCCTCAGGCTTAATGGCACCTGTAGCGAGCGGCGGGAGGCACCGCTGCATGCACCTCTTCTTTCAATCTCTCTGCAGACAAGAACTTCCCTCGATTTTTCCCGTCCCTTCTTTCCTTTTTTCTTCCATCTTATCTTACCTTATCGTTATCTTTCTCTCCTGCCCACTTCGATTAGTGGCCTTGGACGGGCTTCATCCACGCGACGCCTCGAGCTAAGCTTTTTACAACGACTCACACCGTAAAAGCTCAAAGGACACTTACCTCAATGTAATTGCGAGATTCAGCGATATCTGCTCACGTATTTACATTTCACGGTGCACTGAGGCAGGGAATACGAGAGGGAGTTCATACCTCCATTATTATAGCCACAACCGTGCTTGTTCAGGGGGGCTTCGTGCCCGAGGTTCTTGCTGCGGCCGGCAGAAAAACAGCCAACTCAGAACTGGCACGGACCGAGGCAATCCTCCCTCCCTCCTTTTACGTTCATCTTCCTTGCTAGTTCACCTGTTTATAACTTTAAATCCGAAAAATCCTTTAGGCAGATATATTTTCAAAACATTTAGACAGAGGCACTTTAGTCTGCTTATTTGTGGATATGCAGAAGCAGTGCTAAAGTCCCTGGCTGCACTGACACCCACCGACACACACACGCGTATGACTCCACCCAGAACTATATATGGCGAATGGTTGCATCACAAGTAATGGTTTTTGAGAAAAGGAAATGGCGCAGTACATGTCTCATGTATAATGGTGTAACGTCACCCTCCACATGGGAACCTGAGTGTTGGTTACTTGCTTGGGTGTGGATGCAGTCAGTCAGGTCGAGCGCTTCCACAAACGCTTGCATAGAGTTCGTGCTAGCTTATGTGAGAGCAAAAACAAAAAACAGAATACACTACAGGTTGGCATTAGCCTCTTGGATTCTTCCAACCTGTAAATTTTCAGCCAGCTCTCCTTTAAGTTTCACTCATCTCCATGTCAAATTTCGTATATCGGTCTGCGTTCGAACGCCGCTACTGGTTAGAAAGTGCCCGATCTTCTATTCTTGTTTTATGCGCCAATGATAAGAATTCTACGAGTACCGGATTGAGGATTAGATTTTAGCGGTTACTGGCGCTTTAAGCGTGCCCTTTTGATCCTAAGCGGACATTCTCAACCTAAACGTGAAAAGTAAAAGAAAGACTCGAACCTTCAAATAAAGCAACGCCTGTCTTTTTTTTTTTGTAAAAAATAAACCACAGGGAGAAAAAGTGATATTCCTGACGATGTGGAAAAATTCTAAGATGAGCGAACACATCCAAAACCTTGAGAGCCTCGCCGTAGACCCTCGCGCACAGGCTTCAAGATCGGTCGTTACTGACCTCTCTGAAACGCGTCACCCGAAATGGGCAGTGATCCGATCGTTCCTGGCTTATGGCTATGGCTGGCCAATGGATTAGAGTCTCTTGGCGCCGCTAATGAGCGAGCAGTTTCGCGCCGCGTTTCTTTTTACCTCTTAACGAATGGTTGCAAAACCCTGTCTGCCTCCCTCTTCCGTTCTTCAGTGCTTAGCAACCCGGGTGTCCGTTCTTATAATGACCGCCTCAAATTGGCCCCAAGCGAATAATCACGTGCTCCCATCGCTTTATTGAGCGACGCCTGCAGACTGTGTTGCGATGGGTTTTTCGTAACTGGTTTAGTGGTCAGGCACTTCGCTCCCGGCGAGATAATTTTTATATCACAGAACGGAGTTCTTCGGCTATCAGGAACTCAGTGCACGGATAGATACTTTTTCTTAAGCCCACATTGTTGTACTAGGCGCCGTGGGAAATTGCAAGAACTAGCATAAAACTTACACGTTTCCGCCGGAAATCATGTAACACTGAGGATATTTTGCAGCTGAGGGGCCAAGCCACAGTTGCGGATCATCACAACGGAATACCTATGCAAATAAGAAAGGGGCCGACTGCTTTTGACAGGTACTCTCAGGCCATGTAAAGTCGTTTACCACTATCCGTTAAGCGAAAGTATTTAAAAAGTATTTAACTTACTCGTACTAACCTATGGGGCAGAAACGTGGGATCTAAAAAAAAAGGGTTGAAATTAATATGAGGAGAATTGAGCAGGGTGCCAGGAAAACAAAAAAAAGAAATTGATATCCTGGTCGAAGTCGAGAACAAATCAGTGCGGGCAGGGCATGTAATGCGAATGCAATACAACCGATGCTAATTTAGATTAACGGAGTGGATTCCAAGATACGGAAGGTCTTGCAGGACACGTCAGAAAATCAGGCACGCAGATGAGAAAAATCTTGAGGCGATAAAGTGGCTCCAGCAAGCACAGGACAAGGTCAGTTGGAGGGATGTGCGCGCGGCATTTTAACTGCAGTGGGCGTACTTAGGCTAATGGCCATGATGATAAGCAGAATGCAAACGTCAGGAGCTTACGTGATTATGTGAGTGTGGCGTTTTAGTTAATTGAATATGCGCCTAACACAACACGAAAAGGTACAGAATATTTCAGCCAGACCTACCAAACCAATGTTTGACATTGCTTTGCTACTTTGGAAACACTCAAACTGCACCAACCAAAAAGTGTAGACAACAGCAGAGTACGGTGTGGATATAAACATCCATGACCAGTTTTTCAACGAAAAAGGAAAAAATTAATTAGCTTAACTTTTTACCAAAAGGAAAAAGGAAAATGGAAGTCTTAACATTGTATTCAAAGATGCGTGATCGGTGTGTTTGTGTCTGGATGCCTGCGTGTATGTATGTGTGTGTGTGCGTGCGTGGGGCGGGCCTTCTTACAAGGCGCTGTGGTCAAGTGGATTCTGCTGAGCACGAACTAGCCAGAACCATAACCGCCACTGTCAGTTTCAGTTTGGACGTAGCCTGTATGTCAACTTAGCTAAGCGGACCAGAAGCCAAGCGAGCTGTTAAGGCTTTAGTGTTATTTTATACTCGCATGAATCTAACAGGCACAGCACACTACTGCACCACAATTTTAATGTCCCGTACTATAACGCCGCCTCAAAGCAAACTGGAATTTTCAAGGAATGTAAAAACGACTTGACTGCACACGTCTTTTGATTCGTTTCATTCCGTAAAGATAAAGGCGTATAAAGTGGAGAGGAATGTCACAGGGAAAGAGCGGAAGAAAGCAAGAACGGGACATATTACGCACTCTCTCTCTCTCTACACCTCTCCCCTGGCCCCTTTCTTGTTTGCCCTTCTTGCCTGATAGACATGGTGATTATAGCGGCCTTGGGGTCGACACGACCAAGGCGGGGTTTCGCAGGAGCAGCGACTATTATGTTTTGAACACTGACGCACTCGTCTAAAAATCAGTTGTTTACGGGCCTGCAGCTTCTGTTCCTGACGTATACCCCGGAAACCTAATGAGAAGGCACGCAATTATCGGCGCGGTACACACACGCATAGCCAGAGTGCTGAACAGACCCTCGCTATTCCCACGGCGCCGTCGGCCTCGGCGTGTCTGACGCTCTCCGTCCGTCAAAATGCTCAATTCTATTCAATGGCGCCGCTGCCCGTCTGCACTTACCCCTGAACTGTGCATTAGAATTGCCCGCTACATTACAGAAACTGGCGCACTCACTCGCTGATAGACCGACTTCTCTGTTCGGTGCAGCGCTTACACATTTAACGGTCGATCAGTACGCGAATCTTTGCCAGGACAAGGCGCAAACGTGGCTACAAGCGCAGAAATTGGAGCGAGAACCACAGCAAAAAATGCTACTGCGGAATGTTGTATGTTTTGGCCGAAAGAAAATAAGGCAATTGCTACCACCGTTTTATTACGTAAAATTTCCCACGCCGCTTTTTTTCCACCGAGCCCTGTAAAACAATGTAGAATATGTCTGATGCTAGAATAAGGACGGATCGCCACCACGGGATTACAGTGTCAACAACGCAGTTAAGTTTAGAGGAACCTCTGTTAAAATCAAACTTCTCTCAGTCCCGCAGCCCCGCTCCAAGTCGTTCCTGCCGAGCGCGCGGGATTTTTATCGAAGGGTTTTTAAGCAACACCACATCTTATGCGTGGATGCGTCAAAAATTAGGCAGCTGTACGGCATACGGATGTCGCCCAAAAGGGCACCATTATTGGGCAGAGATTTGGGAACACCTTTTGCATAGTAAGCTTCTCATGGCTCCGCCATAGCCCCAGTGCATATGGTTGACCCTTCCGGTCGCTGTTATTGCTCCTCTCCGCGCAATTAGACTCAAATTTTCCATTTCGCTTTTAAAGAGCTTCTGCTTCCGCACACCTAGTTTCATTAAAAGATTCCTAAGTGCTGTTCTGCTATCGAAATATACAGTATATTTTTCAATAATTATCAACAATTTTGTTGATAATTACTTTATTTGTGAAACAATTTTTCTGGAAACTATTTTCAATCTATATAGATAGAACCCTTCTGGCATGCAGCCTATTGGATATGCGATCAAGTGAGAATGACTTTCGGATATTATATGCCATGAGCAAAAACTTCTTAGAAAACAGAAAAAACTGTTCTTGTGACATATAATTAGGGAGTAATGAATGAATGGATGCTCACACTCTGTTCCCTCTTATATTACTCACGACTGTAGCAATGCAGAGGATATCAGTACACATGACTTCAGTGTGGATGTAAGCTGCAGAGCAACTTGTACCAGACCAATGCATGTGAGAGAAAAAAAATGAAGGCTCAGTGAAACAACAACCAAACTTTCGGAATGCGGTGTGCCGACAAGAAAGCAAGGTGCGTTTTGTCTTTCATGAAGGACTCTTCCTTCCCAGGTCGCAAAGGCGGTGGCAGCTTGTTGATTAGATGCAGCTTCACAGCATGCATAACGTCCAAGATGGCACTTGTATCTTCGCTGCATACCTGCATAGGATTTGTCTTGAAAGGACTGCTTTTAACACGATCAAGGGAGTTAAAGAGCCACAGATGTGGTGGCACACTGCTGAAGACTTATTCGACAACTAGCAGAGAGAACAAAAGGTCAAAACACATGAGAAGTGCCCCAAAAAGAAGCATTAATGTTTAACGCTGCTGCTCTTCCCTGTTCAGTGTGATGAGCCATGCCCCAACAAAAACAGTGGCCTCAAAATGTTGGGCATTGTCCCGGAGCATGACTTGGCTCACGTTCTCGCACAGGACTTCTTTACCCTTTTTTATTTTAAGAAAAGAAGTAATGAACAAAAAACACGCTTTTACATTCATTTTCAGCACAGTAATACAGTACTCATGAGGGATTACTGTAAACGTACTTTATAAACCAAGCACTCCTAGACAGTTAACAGCAAGAACACGTGCCATATTGATGCCTAATGCTGCTCGATAAACACAGCAGAGTTAATTTCCCGTGAGTATGGAACAGCAGAACACTGACTATGCCTCAGTTTGAAATTTCAGGTCTATCACAACAGACGCAGTTACTGTGGATCACGCACGTGAAAGAAAATAAGTGTGAACAGCATGACAGATATCGTGACTTGTGATGCACTGCACAAATTGTCAATTTATTCTGCTCATAAAAAAGATGGAACACCAAGCGGATAACAAACATATCAAAAGCAAGGCAAGCACTGATATGGCCTCACATATGGTCCCTAATGTAAGACCCCAGAAACAATTTGCAACTGAGGCTATGACTACAGTCCAAGGTTGACACCAATGAGAACAATGAATGAGGAGGCTGATACATTGTCTTTTTCTAGAGACCAACGAGCGAAATCTAATTTGCCATTGTTAAAGAGATGAAGAAGGCAAACTGAAACTGGCCTTTGTCTATCGGTGACCGAGTTCTAAAAAAAGGAGGCCACCTGCCACCTTTGCCACCTGCCAACCGAAGCTTCAGACAAACGAGCAGATTTTTCCAACATCAGGGTTCTAATGTTAATGCACTAAAACTGCTGCTGGTCAGGCAGCACAATGTGCATACCACATCTCTGCAAGCTCCTGACACAGGACTGTGCCCCTATAGGGCTTTAGGTATTGGGTTATTGCATGCCTAAAGCTAACACTGTGATGCTTATGACGGCAAACAAATGACACCACTTCAGAAGCACCCACCTGGTACAAATCAGTGAACCAGTGCAAGCAAGCATTACAAATATCTCGATGTAACTTTGGACACTGAGCTAACCTAATCACAAGTTTCGACCAAACTCTTCCTGCAGCCAATCAAATGCAAAAATATGAAGTCTGGAATGCAGTAAAGCCATGCCAAGCTAAGCAGGGTTGCAATCGCCTGAATGCACCTCACGCAGTGCACACTATTTGTGCTGCACTGCAAGTACGAGCCTGTGCTTTATCAATCAACCTCAATCTCAGTTAAATGCCTTCATTGGGGGACAGTCCCATTTGCACGGCACCTAGAACCTGACGTGCTTCTCTCGGCGCTGAAGCCCCAGCAAGCTTGAGTGCATGCATATTCGGCATGCGACACTTGCTGCATGCTTCCTGTTGTCATCACCTTTGACTTGTTCTCATCTTTTTACAGCGCAAGCTGTTATATGCTCGCCTGCATCGGCGTCGTCCTCCTCACACATCTGCGAACACAAGAGTCAGAGCAGAGCGTGCGTGCCAGGGGAAGATGATGAACAAGAAGAACGAAGAATAGAGCGCAAGAGGAAGAAACAGAGCGGCAGGTTCTCAGACAAAAGTGACAAAAAAAATTGCCTCTCCCGTAACCGAGAGTAGAGTAAGCATGAAATGTTTACGGGCCTAACACAGGCTCCATTGCTCGGCTTAAGCAGCTGTGACGGTGGCGGCATTGAAATCCAGGACGATGCAGAAGCGTACGCGGACACGACGAGACGCAGGCCTGACAAGAATGTATATGCAGCGCGTTCGAATACTCCGCGAGCGTGTATACATCTGCCTGCCAGAGGGGGAAAGGGCATGAAGGCCCTGCGGCCGGTCTTTTACATGCGTGAGTGTAGGACCGCAGCGCCATCCTTGGGGAGCACGCGAAAGCAGTTTTTCAGCCGAAACCCTTCTCGCCCTGGAGCTCCCCTCTTTCTCTAAGCGGCCTTCTCTCAAAGCCCCTAACAGATCACGTATGACAACGAAGTGCATTGTGGCATCTATGTGCTTTTTGCACGCGTTATTAGAAATCGGAAATTATAATTCCGTGCATTATCAAATGCACAGCTCGACTGATAACTTGATAAGCATTGAGAAGACACTGGCAGCAGTTATTTTTTGTGACTCGTTTGGAGAGCAACCGGCGCTTGTATGCCGGTCCCGTAGGAGGGCTTAGAGAGTCTCGTTGAATCTCGATAAGCCTCGTACGGTGCCCGGATGTTCTCGTTTCAGAGCCCGGCTGAGTGGAACTCAGTGTCCGGATGAGTGGAATTCAGTGCCCGGATGAGTGGGTTTCAGTGCCCGGTTGATGGCTCTCGGTCTCGGCGTGACGTCACCACACTGCCGACGACGGGCGCTAAAAGCATTTCATGCTTAAAAAAACATCAACAGAGAGGGCATAGATGTAACCCTGAGGGTATCAATAAATGAAATAAATAAATGAAATGAAAGAAGGAGACAAGGTAGGGCGCCTGAACGGAGCACAATGCAGCAGTGTAGATAGGGGGCGCAGCGATGTCCCATGCTATGAGCAATAAGTCCCTTCTTTACACCTAAAAATCACTACTTCTGTGTGACGTTCAGAAAATACCCTTGCATGTGACGTCACGTCAGCAAGATCGCTCCTAAGGCGGCCATGTTTATGAACCGCCTGGCTGCAGCGCGTGCTTCAGGTCACAAATAAACAAAGGTGTTTCGTGCTGCAACTGGCTCCTTCGTGCTTTTTGCATGGCAATGCCCTCTCTTCCAAATATGCAGTCCTTTCACAAGGGCTACAAATGGCAGTTGATTCGATCGGTGCAATGAAAAGGTTCGGCAGTGTGAGGTCATGGGCCCCTCACGACTGAGCGGAGAAGAGAGTGGGTGTTAGCCAGTTTGCGGATACTGCACGGCAACTTTATCAGCTACTTTGAAGCCCCCATTTGAAAGTGCACAAATCACTATAATCAAACATTTCCCTTGTTAGTTCACAGGTGACAGCCAGTCAGCAATGCAGCTCGAGCAAGATGAAGTTTATTTTAGAGGTCAGCTAAGCTCCTTGAGCTGGATGAACTTATTTCGAGGTGTTAATGTAGCACTGCTAGTAAATGTTAGTTCCCTTTTTTGCTGCTGAAACGCGGTTCACAGAAATGTTGATTTCGGCCGTCAGCTGCGGTGGTATGAAGATCAGCGCACAGCTAGGGTGCCTCGATACTGAACGATGCATCGAGGCATCCTACCCACAGCTTGATTGATGTCCCCACAGTGTCGGCCTTGGCATGCTGTTTACGGGCTTCAGGTCGCCATTTTTTCGCTGCGTAGTGCATTCATGCTTGGCGCTGACCCAAGGAGGATAGGACTCAGTCGGGATTTGTCTCCTCAAGATGATTGGGTGGTCATCATTTCAACGCAAAACATTCAGGTTAATCAGCGGTACTTTCTTTGTTAAGCCATTATCACATACTCTAAAGTCGAAATTGCAAATTTGCCTGTTATGAAGTGTGCACCACATACATAACAGTAGTGGCTCTCATGGGCGAAGTGAGCACATTTAAAGAGTGCCACACGCAAGCTCTATCGCTGTGTTCAGCATGCCTTCATTCTCTTTCACAGGGAGCAAGTTTGTGTTCATTAGATGTTTCCTACTGTGGCGGCTACAGCTGCATTTGGACCGGCCGAAAATCGCGCATGCTGTCATGCTGAAATGATGTGGAGTGCATACTGCAGGTGGAGGTGGTTCTTAAACATGGCAGAAATATATCCCAGGATTCCTTTCACAGATGCCAGAGCAGGCTATGCACACAGGCTATGAGGGACGCCGTAAAGAAGGGCTCTGGAAATTTCTACCACCTAGGGCTCTTTAACGTGCACTGACATAGAAAAGTACACAAGCCTTTAGCACTTCGCCTCCATCGAAATGCGACCGCCAAAGCAAGGATAGAACCCGCATCTTTCGAGTCAGCAGCCGAGCCCCATAACCACCAAGCCATCGCGGCAGCCCATACCAGAAAACCGCAGGTCTTACACTACATTTATTTCTTCGGGACCACGTCAACCATGCGAATGATGTGCACAGCTCAAACATGTGCCCGCGCCATAAGTACAACTGCAGTGAAAACGCGACATTCTGCACGTCACTGAATTTCTAGGGCGACGCAAATAGCCCCACTGGACACAAAGCCCCGCGTCGCAAGGTCCCTGAGCTTCAGCTCGTTCGTAGGTGACCAGAAATCCCAGCGACCCGGGTGAGACTCCTTGGGCGGCGGAAAGGCAGCCGGGTTGAGGCAGAGAGGCAAGCGCATGTTCTGCGCCTGGTCCCACGGATGCACCAGGACCAGGCAGATCCTACTGGTCAGGGCCCAGTCGGCCACCTTGCGCCACGTGCCGCCGCACAGGCAGAGCGTGAAGCAGACCAGCACACCTCCATCAGCGTCTCGGCGCAGCCTGGCGTGCACCCGGAAAGCGCAGTCTGCCAGCTGGGAGCATTCACTGCGAAGAACCAGCTCCTCGCCGCACACCAGTCGTGATTCGGCGCCAACCAGGCCCGTGACGTAGCAGAAGGCGAACCCGGCTGGCGCGACGGAGGCCGTTTTCTTGGTGACGTCCTGCGACGCCGCCTGCCGCGACTCGGCCGCCGCCGCGGAGTTCGTCGCCATATTTGAGGGGGCCCTCGCGCAATCTTCAGCACTGGACGCCGCCTCGGCCGTCGGCGGGGCCGAGTCGGACTGGGTCTTCTTGCGTTGCCTGGCGACCATCGAGTCCACCCTCTCCAGCAACTGCGCCTCGGTGAGCGACGTCAAGGCACCGTCGGCGCTCTTCGACGGCTTCGCGGCCTTGCGGCGATCTCCCCTGGCCGCGAAGCCACCGCGACTTATCAGCGAGGTTTCTGCTGAAGGGACTCCGGAGGAGCCGACGGACGCCGAGAGGATGGAACTGCCGGGGTTATCTTGGAGGAGGGACCTGATAGCGGCGACGATCGGAGGATTCTCCCTGCTCGCGTTCTCAGCCGAAGGAACTCTGCGGGCTCCGGAGCGCTTCGCTTTGTCCCCGCCCTTTCCCGAAGCCGATTTGCCACGCGAACGAGATTTGCGGCTGCTGCTAGACATGTGACAGGCGTCCTCGTTGGAGCTGTCGGCCTCGGCGTCGCTGGCCGGCTCAACCTTGTGGACTGCGTCGCACTCCTGGGAGTGGTGGTACAGGGCGGTCCTCTGGAGTATGGCCAATCCGCAGCGCGGGCAATGAACCTCGTTGTGGTCGCAGCTACGCACGAAGTGCTCTCTGATGTCGGTCAGCATACCTACGAACGTGCAACCGTGGGACGCATTGGGACAGTGGGCCCGAAGTTCATTGACGCCGCCGCGGATCGAGTCCAAGGCCTCGACCGAGTGCTCCGCGAAAAGACTGCCGTCCATAGGACAGACACACTGCTGCTCGGTGATGCTCTCGAAGCACGATGGGCAGAACACGTGGCAGCAGGTCGTGAGCCGCTTTGGAAACGCCGGCAGTACCCCGCAGAGCGCGCAGCAGAACACGTAGGGAACGCTGTCGACGAAGTCCAGCGGTCGCCAGTCCAAGGGCTCGCCGAAGCCCGTCAGCTGCCGCTTGGGACAGTGGTGCACGTGGCGGCTCATCGTGACTCTCGGCAACGGCGAGAAGGTCCTTCGGGCGGCCTCTTCGTATCAAGGGCGCTATACTAACGCCACAAAAATACAAATAAATGGCGGCGCCGCGTTGCCGCGGACGTGGTGTGGCGCTTCGAGGTTGACTCGACGACGACGACAAGAAAGACGAAGGCGCAGGCAGTTCTTCTATGGAAGTCGCAACACGCGCGATGACCTCTTTCCGGAATTACGTTAGTCAGCAAAGGTGATCAGCCGCTCAACACAGTTTAAGCGTAGCTTCAAGACATTTTAAGAATTTCGATAACATCCCAAGCCCTAATTAGGCCAAGTGCCATGGTAAGCACGCCACTAAATAGTATGGACAACGATGAAAAAGAAGTGGTCGCGTTTAACACCCGCGATCATCCTAAATGTGAATATTGTCCTGATATCTGCAGGACTACTCAATGGCGTGTTTTTCTCCCACGTTTTCATATAATATCTCTTTGAAGGTGCACATCATTTGAAGACAGACAACTCTTAGTCGCCAACTGAAAGTGCTCACACGAACATGCTCTGTTACTCTAGCTACACAGTGTACAGTTTTCTGTTAACGAGTTAACGTTGTCATGGCAATAAAACCTGCCATGATAATCCTACCTTCGTAGCTGATGAGGGAATAAACAGCAGATAAAAGCTCTGCTGTTTGATATATCTGAATATGCAATGCTAAATGCATGAGAGCAAGTACATAGAGCCAGTGAGAGGTACTGCCTTATGACAGACTGAATAAACACAGTACATTTTTCGTATCTCTGCACCTTACATTATACTTATGACATACTTGGCATTGGTGAAATGCCAGTTCCATCACTCTATTTGCTATGAGACCGCCTGGGATGGTTCTGTCCATTCACTCGCCACAGCATGTTACTACTTATACGGAGTGGATAGTGCGAGCTAACTCATGAAACAAAAAATAAAGTTGTTGTTGTTGGCCACTGGTGAAGTGGCCGTGCCCGCAGTGGGGAATAGGCCAGGGTGTGTTGCAAATTCAAACAGGAGAAACACATAGATGTTATCAAGACAGATAATTAGCAAAATTTTGAGTTAGCTGTAAAGTAAACACTACCTCGCTCACTGCATGAGGCATTTCACTAGTTATGGGGTGCTTTCTCTTCTGCTGCAAACGTGAAGCAGCCACAAATGCTTGCAAACGGGAGAGACAAAAAGGGCAATAGGGAAGGGCTTTAACTGCTGAAATAGCTTCATCTGCCTTGCACTGAAGCAGTGAGGAGCTCGAGAGGTAACCTGCCATCTAGCAACGAAAACAAAAAAAAAGAAAAAAGAAAATGGAGCTGCAAGTCCTCTGAAAATAGTTAAGTGAAGACCTTCATGCATTACTGTAACTACCTGTAATGCCTTACCGTCACGCGTTACGGTAATTAGGTCAGCATGACCTAATTACAGTAGTGACTAGAGACGGGAATCTTCAGGCACTACAACGGTGTGCGACGAAAATATTGTTACACAGCAGCATGGTGAGGAACGAGACGACATGATAGATCCGACGACATGTTAGATCCGACGACATTCCAGTAAACGCCAGCTGAAAGTGGGCATGTCTTCAATTCTCTACCCCACTACCTCTTCATGACAATAGTAGATGACCAAACAGACATTTGAGGGTAAGTCCGAATTGTCCAGGCAAGTCTGGAAGATCGCTGAAGCCACAAGTGTTATACCGACTAGCAACTCCAGTCACGATAAAATCAGCCGCCCTTTTTTGGCAAATAGCTTCAAATTCTCCCTCTCCATTTCCCACTTCGTCTTCTTTCTCATAATTGATATTACTGTGAGCAAATGCACTAACAATAAAGATTGAAGCAAGGATGACTCCACAGGAGATAGGATACAACCATGGAAAAGGTCAAGACCAAAAAACAAGGGCAGGAATGTGTAAATAATAGCAAGGCAAAGAGAATATATTTTGTGGAAGAAAGTTCATTCAACACAGCCACACTGAACACAACCAGCACAACTAATTGAGGTGCAAACAATTAGGAAGAAAAATGGGCTGCACGCCTTGAACGAAACACCCTGAGACAGCCACGTGTGGTGCTGAGGAAAATGCCAGCGGCATGAGTACCAAGGCAGTAATAGGGGATATTCAAAATTCCGCAAGTGCGCTTTCCCACATAACTATGTTGCCCCAGACAAGATGGCCGACTTCGCTATCGATGAACTACGTGGTCTACAGGACAGGCGCTAAAGGTGTGGATAGAATGTGAGAAACATATTTTGGAAGAATCAAACAAAAAACCAATGTTTCTTGCTTTGTTTCAGCTGGAAACGCATGGTCAGCCATCTTGTTGGGGGCAACATTGTTATGCGGGAAAGCGCACTTGCGGAATTTTGAATATCCCCTATTGTACAACAGCCCTACACGCCACATTAAGGGTGCACACAACCTAAGTTGGTCAGCTATGTAGCAATAAGGACCGTTATAAAAAATAGCAGAAAGATTATTCAACTTCTTGTAAGTGCTAATGGGAATACAACTACGAAAAGAGCTGTCACAAAAAAAAAAATGCAGCGCTAACAGCCCATACATATGCCAGTGTGCCTCTACAGAATTCCTGTACAATTCAGTTAACAGCGGCCTGCAGCATAGCAAAAGTAAGGTTTACTTTTTTTTGCTAATAACTGGCAAAAGCGGTCAGACAGCTGTGACAGAATGCCTACTGCACCCGAAACAATTAAGCCCTCCATGTCCAACATTCGCGGAAAAAAATTTTCGAATTCGAAAATTGTAAGGTACACTATGGAAATATCGTAGGTAATGGTCTATTCTTCTGATGTGCAGCAAGATATATTTCTTTTAAAGTTTTCCATCACTCACATTGAGCAGTAAAGGCTGCTATATAAAACCAAAGAGGATGCGCTTTAGAACATATATAAAAAACGTTAAGAGCAAAAAAATGCAGGCTTGCCGATGGGAGATCTGCGGATATATATTGATTGTTATAGTGAAATCATACAATATATGAAAAAAATTGCGTTCATAAACTCTTTTCCGCTCAAAAATGCGCTCAAGAATGCTTCCTAGGGTAGTAAGCTTGCACCACAGACACATGCAACAATCCCGCCAACTCGCAGCTCACGCACAGGACTCGTTTAAGGTCAACAATTTTTTGCTGGACATGGAACATTACCAAAAAGACGTTGAAATCATCCACCACGCTCAGATCCATCATGACCCTGAGGCACTCCTGGCCAGAGATGGACTTCACCCTAATTTTTTTGGCGTCCAATTAATGGCAGACAACATAAAGTAGCGGCTGAGAAACACATTTAAGCGGACGCTACAGCCCACTCATGCTCCCTCTCCCACTCTGGCCAACAATCAACAACAGACCACCCACAAAAGCGACAACACCCAGGAACGAACACAGCCTCCCCCCGCTAGGACCCAGGACACCTCCACACAGTTCACTCCAGAGACTCGCGACCCTGGCACACAGGCGGAAACCGTGGATCCCACACCAGCGGAACAGCACGTAGGAATCCCACCGGAAGTAGCCACTAAACAACAAAGCCACCACTTCACACAGACACCTACGCGATTAGTGACGCACACTAGCACCCAGATTTTCACCGACGCGGACCTCGACACCGATACCATCCCCAAACAGAAGTCCCCTAAACACACAACACCCGTCAAAAGGTCCACTCGGCCCAATCGCAGATGACTTACACCTGGCAGCACCAGTCGCCCCGAACCCAAAAGACGAATTTTCCTGGTCGCCAGAAAACTAGCCACTAAACAAACTACCGATTCCACCTACACACTTACAAATCCTACTCGCAGCACAGGACAATACCCAAAGGACTTCGAGTTAATGTTAGGTGCTCCCTCGGTGCGCTCAGGCCTGAACTCCTCGCTCGATGGCAAAAGGTTTCAAATGACGCATCCCTTTCATTCATAGCTATTTTAAAAGAACATTGTCAAGAGCAGTTAAATTCCATCGATGATCAACTTAGTAAGATAGAACTAAATTCGGACGAAAGCCAGGCACTAGCAGATTTTGTAGCCAGAAAGGAACGCAAGCTGCACGATAAACAACAGCGTAAACAAATTAGAGATAAATTTCCGCTAGATACCAATACATCTGGACAGTTTAACAACCGCCCGCCAATTTCGATACAGACAAAAGATACGCCTTTTCCGCCGCAGGACACTGACAGCAACATTGTGGATATTTCTAAATCCCTAAGTGATAGCGACAAACGGATCCTGAAGCATGGCCTTACATTTTGTCCAACTAACAATAATTTTAACGAGTATGAACTTCACAGAGATCTCACAGAATTTGCGCGAAGATTGCGAATTAAGGAATTCTTTACCGAAAAAACGAACACCCCGATTTCTAACCTAGCTCTTTCCCGTAACACGTGGTCAACACGTGCTCACCCTACTGAAGTAACCAGCCTTAATCCCATCCCTCTCAAAGCCGAAAGCACGTGGACGCCGGAAGCGCAGCAGAGTCCCGAATTAGACTTGTACATTAAATCTGTCTCGAAAGAAATTATAGACCAAACAAAGCAAGCTCGAAAACGCAGAAACGTTACCCCAACGGAACAGGCTACTCTGAACCACTTAGCTTCTAGAACCGATATAGTCATTAAGCCTGCAGACAAAGGAGGTAGTATAGTTATCCTGCCGGCCGGAAAATACAAAAAAGAAGCTTTTAGGCAACTCAACAACCCTGGTCATTATAGAAAATAAGATTCAGATCCCACTTCAGAGTTCTGCAAATTGATTCTGAACAAACTGGCAAACTTATTATCAAGGGAACTAATCACACAGTCTGACTACCACTTCTTAAATCCGCTAAACAAACAGGCAGGACGCTTTTACCTACTTCCCAAAATCCATAAGGTTTCCGCAGAAGACTTGTTTAACGCAGATATCCCCGGCAGACCTACCGTTTCAAACAATAACAAGCCCACAGAGAACTTATCAATTTTTCTGAACAACTATCTTGGAGATATTCCCACCCACCTCCCTTCCTTTGTCGAGGATACACCGCACTTTCTCCGCATAATAGAGTCTCTGAATGACGCTTCCATTATCCCAGCAGATAGCATACTTGTCACACTTGACGTCGCCGCTTTGTACACAAATATTCCCATAACTGAAGGTATCGACACGCTCTCCAAAATTCTAACTCAAAGTCCTCACCCGCACGAAACTGAAGTGTACCCCACGCTACTTGAATTGGTACTAACACTCAACTACTTTGAATTCGATTCTTCTTACTACGTTCAAGTATTTGGAACAAGCATGGGCACTCCCTTCGCACCCACCTACGCGAACATTTTTATGGGGCTACTAGAATCTAAACTTCTAAATTCATTTCTAAAAAAACCACTTATATACCTGCGTAACATAGACGACATTTTCATGATATGGTAGCATGGGGCTGAGACCCTGAAGGAATTCGTCGCACATTTCAATTCATGCATCTCCAGCATTAAATTCACCTTCAACTCCTCGAAAACGCAAGTCAATTTCCTTGACACCACTTTCCATTTAGAAAATAGCAAGCTCAAAACCACACTTTACAGGAAGCCTACTGACCGACAACAATACTTAGATTTCACTAGCTATCATCCAAGACACTGCAAACAAGGTATAGTCGTAGGACAGGCAACGAGACTAAGAAGAATATGTAGCGACGACGACGACTACCTGACACACCTCCACTCGCTAAAAAACACACTAATCACCAGAAACCATCCACAGACAACCCTTAATAATGCGTTCCAACGAGCAACCACTTTGAAACGAGATGTAGTTCTTAAAAAACGAACAAAAGCTAGCAGTCAACGGCCTCCTGCACTTATAACGAAATACTCAAACGCGCTTCCAAACATAAACAGTATTCTGCGGAAATACCACTCCATTTTAACTGGTAATGACCGTCTCAAGAAAATATTTTCCGACGCACCAAGGGTAACATACAGACGCAACACAAACCTGAAGGACATTCTGGTGCATGCTAGGCTCGGTAATAAACCACCACCGACAGTAACTTCATGCTCTCGACCTAGATGCAAGACATGCAAACATTTAAAAAGGGACACTACGGTTAAAAGTACGGAAAGCGATTTCAGTTTCGATATAAAGACCAGTTTTGACAGCACATCGTCCAATATTATCTACATGCTCCAGTGCTCCTTCTGCCAGAAACAATATATCGGAGAAACCGGGCAAACAATGAGTGCCAGTTACCGGGCTGACACAACACGGAATGAACAGAAGGCAGTTTCGACCCATTTTAATCAACGCCATCACAAATTCGATGAACTCAAATTGTTCATTCTTCAGTCAGGCTTCAAATCGACTAGGGACAGCAAATACAGAGAAGCATTCCTAATCCACAAATTTAAAACACTGCAACCAACAGGGATTAACATGTCCAGAGGAAACCTGGAATCTCTGAGGTACATTCCAGGGTTAGCATAATTTTAAATTAACAAATGTCTTGCACGTGGTCCGACTATTTCCTAGAACCTCGCATAAGTATATTATCGCTCTTTGCCCCCTTCCCACGACCCTTCCCACCACATTTCCGGCCTTCTCACCCTCTCCCTTTGTTCACCTTTTTTTCCCCCCTACTATCAGTTCTCGGAAACCATGACATTCCTGTTACCCCCTCGGCCCTCCCCTTTTGGCTTCCTCTGAACTCGAGCCATTCCCCCCCCCCCCACCTGCCTTGTCCTTCCTTAGAAATGCCCCCCCCCCCCCCCTTTCTTTCCCCTTCCAGTGCCAGCCTATATTGTTTGCCTTGCCCTCATTTCCCTGTGCCACGCTGAATAATCCTCTTATCTGAGTTTTACAGGTCCACCCAGCGCTTCCCCCCCCGTCGCAGCCCCTTCAAAGCCTTTGTTCATTACACACCCCTCGGATATAAGTTTTTCCACTATAGCAGCTTAACGAATCAAGATTCACTTCCCTCCCCTTCCTGACACGCATCCCCTCTCACACCACTTTCCTTCCCCCATCCGGGGCCTTTCTCCTCGGAGCGAAGGCCCTATTTAATCCCTGCCGATGATGAACGCTTTGCCCAGACGAAGACAAGTCCTCTTGTCGAAACGTTGGCTCAAACAACCTGAGGTTTTCCCCTCCCTTGTTCATTTTGGGATCAGCTACCATAGAGGAAGCTTAAAATTGATAAAAACAAAACAGTATTACTTGGTTGGTTTGTTTATGGGGTTTAACGTCCCAAAGCGACTAAGGCTATGAGAGACGCCGTAGTGAAGGGCTCCGGAAATTTCGACCACCTGGGGTTCTTTAACGTGCACTGACATCGCACAGTACACGGGCCTCTAGAATTTCTCCTCCAAAGAAATTCTAGCCGCTTTTTACTTAGTAAAGTACTAACTTTAGCAAGATGTTTCGAATGCAGTACGGTGTTACATGGTATTGAGATACCTATAAAAATGGCATCAACCTGGTTCCCAACATTGAGGTTACAATAAATTTCTTCTGTAAACCCAGCTAATCGCTTTACCGCTCTCGAACCGCACCTAAACTCCTAGGGTATGTTAGACAGTACATTAATTCATTTGTATATAAATGACGTGTTTCAGTATTTTGGATGATGGTGATGTCAATGAAACTGGCTTATAGTTTGACAAACACTGCTTTACGCCAGATTGATAAAGAGGGAGCACTTTGCCTAAATTCTATTAAGAAGGAACAGTACCAGATGATAGCAACTTATTGAATATGACCCTCACATATCTTGATCACCACATGGAATAACGAACCAGGAACGCATTCTGTAACATGTCCTTTTCTTAGAACCCAATATAATTCAAGGTTGACAATGTGTTTACAATATATATTAGCATGGATGATTATTCCAGAGACTTTAGATTAGTAACTGGTGAGATGAAGCCGTTATCGCAAAACAAACACAGACTTTTTGAAGAACACTAGTTGAAAGCACTTGATATTATGGCCTGGGTGCTGATGACATCATTGAATACTATGAGTATAGTGGTTGAAGCATCACGAGCTAAAAAAGAATACCAAAATTTTCGGGGGTTAGGTATTAACAGATCGTGCAGGGCAACGCCAAAAAAGTTCTACGCACTCGCCGGTAAAAGTCCCAACTTTTTCCTTAAAAACGCTTCCTATTTCTGCAATAGAGCTTCCAAACTGGCCGTTTCATTGGCTTGAGAGCAGTTGGCAGGTGAGATCTTGTTCGAGGCAAGATGATGCTCCCGTTCAGACCGGTTGTTCGGAGCCAGCTTCGGCCGAAAAGTATCGGTCCACGTTCGTTCACGGCGCAGTGTGTCAGGATCTTGATTTGATCGTTGTGCCGTACTTGGACTTGGATTATACCCTTTACCACATTGAGTGCTCTTGTAAGTGCGATGCAACCAAGAAATCGGCGGGTGCTTCTTGTTGCCATGTAACTTCTTAAACTGCTGCAGCGCAATGATGGACACCACAGCAGCGGCGTCTATTTCCACTGAAAGCGGCATGTAATTCGCAGTCACTTTGAAGCAGAATGGGTCTTAGTAACGACACTTCGCAGCATTGATGTCTACAGTGTCTTTGTCGTCTACTTTCATGACCACTGTAACTTTCTTCCTGAATTTTTTTTTATTCTGCAGAGTGACTCTGCAGGCTCGCTGAATGTTTCATTTTTCTGGCACTTGATGCACGCATCCCATATACGCGGGCGGCCTCTGCTCACATTATTCAGGCTGTCGCAGCGAAAACAGGCAGCCGTTTATCGCACGGCTCTTGTAGGCTTCCGACAGCTCGGATGGCGTTGACCCTACTCTATTTGCTTGGACTTTAAACAGAAAAATCTGTTCGCATGAACTTTGTCTACAGCAGACACTGCAAGCGCCAAGACGGTGCTCCTTGTTTCGCCTGCCATGGAGAGCGCGTTGACTGCGGCACTTTGAATGTCAGCTGCTTTCCTTCTGTAAACAGGTCGCGCTAGATATCTCATGCTTCATGTCGTACACAAAATGATCATGCAGTTCCAGGTCGAGGAAGTTTTGAACTTCGAACATCTGGGCCAAATTACGCTGTTATTCCACATTATCCTCAACACTCTCAGTATCTAGTTTCGGGGGCTTGTAGAATTTTGCGCATTCTTCTATAAATGAGGGGTGTGGCATGAAGTGTCCTCTCAAAAAGTTCTTGAGCGCGTCGAACGTGCTGGTTGACGAAAGCCTCCCCGCTGAGAACGACTGCAGATGAGCATATGTTTTGGGGTCGATAAGACTCAGATAAGCGTGCACGTTATCCTTCTCGGTGACTTGGTTGACTACCAAGTACGGTGTCAGTCTTTCCTCGTACGAAGGACCATCATTCATCGACTCGTCCTAATGGTACTAAGTCGCCTCGACGACTGATGTTCACTGTAGCCATTACGACGTTCGCTGCCCCGTATGATGGCCAATGATCGTGTCCCGATGCTGGTTTGCCGGATTGCATGGCATGTCAATTCCATCCTCATCGTCAGTGCCGTGAACTTTTAATTTGCAGTCGCGAAAGAAAGTATCCTCACACTTAGGCAAAAAACTAAGGCAAAATAATGTTTATTGCGAAAGTGTTTTTACGTGCTTTGCGTGCTACCACACCAAGAGAGGGTGGCTAGTTCTTTCGGTTCGTTTTGATATGGTTTGGTAGGTGACGTAGTGGGCGGCGATATTTGCTTGGCGAGAATCTAGGTATAGGCTAGGACAGCCGTAGAGGAAACTGCGTATGCACACTCTGTGCCCTTTATATAAAATTTTTGGTTTTGTTAACCATATTACTAACCATCTCCCTGAGCACTTGATCGTGTTACTAAAATAATGTTAAATGGCGCCATCTGCTTGAGTAACGAAGCCTATTGCCACATGTTTTATGCGAAGCATATTACTCGCACAACCGAGCTCTTCCTTGCTGCGCCGCTCACGGCCGCGTAGCTACCACTTGACCTTCATCGGCGCACCACGTGATATGGCGCCACAACAGCTGTGAAAGCTGGGGCCTCGTGGGCTCGATTGCGGACGCGCAGCCTCCGCCGGCGGCCTAACTCCCGCTCCTACCGCTAGGAGATACTGACGTCACGCAAAAGGCGACGCACTCGTTGAGTCAGTTGAGCAGCGAGATGTCGGCCAGGGAGAGGGCGGCTCGCCAGACCGCAAAACTATGCTTCGCATCCTAGGCTTAACCATAAGCTAAGCCAGGCCATTTTTTCTGTAGGTTTACAGATAACTTTGACCAGTGACGATACAAAAAGCAGAATTTTCTTACGTCTACTAGGACTCCCCCCCTTCCTAATTTATGGCAAGAATATATGTCCGATATCTGTAGTACTCTCGTCTACGGGAAGTGGACTTGGAAGTAAACTTGACAAACTATTGATTTCCTCGAAGCAGAGAGCAGGAAAATTCGCTGATGCACATCTCACGGTCTTCATGTATGTATTCCGCTTCCATGCGCAATCGGACCGGTTCGGACGGACTAGTTTCTAAAACAGCCGTAAGATGGAACAACGGCTGGCATCCGCACTGACTGCAATGTTTTGCTAGATTTCCTCGATCAGTCCCCAGCGAGCAACGGTGCTGTCTAAGCCTCTCATTCAAGCACACTCCAGTCTGGCCCACGTAGTGATATCCGCAAGGCAAGGGAATTCTGTACACTACTCCTTTTGCACACTCAACGAATTTCGTTTCGTGGTTGGTGCTGCAGGTAGTGTCGGTCCTCCGTTCGTGTTCCATCGGAGGTGCACTCCATGCCTGCGAAAAGAAGTCGAGGAGGCAGTTTAGAAAAAAAAATGCATGCTCTGCAATTTGTCACATATGTAGAGAAATATTAAAGTATTGGTTAAATCTCGAGGCAATTACTGGAGAAGAGGACGTAGACGAATTAGACTGCATACAACTGAGCGCTCTGACGTGGCGGATGCCTGTAGAGATCAAATGGCACGAGGACTACGAGACTTCTGCCCGTGTTCTGAAGTCTGTTCTAATCCGCGCTCGCAGGCAATGCCACACGGCTGAAAAGGGGGCTTGTCTGTTTTTTGCCGAGCACGCGATCTTCTGTTGCATGTGCGCTACCTAGTGAAGATCTCCGCCCACACCGTTTACGCCGAAGACCATTAGCTGCTACCCACATCAGCGCTCCCCATATTTGACGGCACCAGCTGATCAGGCCAAGTATATGTCGTAGGGAAAGTAACATTTGATCTGACTTCTTTTTGTCACTGATTGAAAGGTCAGGTACCAAGAGTTTAACATTGACTATTGAGAACCCTTTGTAGGAAAGCGGGACACATGTGTCCCACATGTCTCACTTGCTCGAAGTGTCAAGGAACAAAAAACAGCGCACCTATGGATATTTTTGCGTGCTGAAAACTACCGAACTATCAGACTATTGAGTGCGTTTTTATCTTTAATTTTTAAAAGCGCAGGTGAACAGTTTTACACGGATAATTTTGGCATGACAAATAATTTTAAACCATTTTTGATTTCTCTTTTTTTATCAGTCGCATGCATTGCAATACTTCTTGAAGTAACTCTCACTTCTAACTGAAATTGTTTTATACGCTGGAGGGACTGCGGTACGGGACTTCACCCATTTGAGGTCCTTCTATGAAGTCATTGCCTCACTGGTAAAACCTTCTACGTGGGTCAAACAGGCAGGTGCCTCAACGAACGCGTTTTGGAACACGCTAATTCTTTGCGTGGCTCCGGTTCGTCAAAACTGGCTGCACATTGCAAATCCTGCCTATGCACTCCGTACTTTGACAACACTGTTGTGCTGTATCGCCATAAAGAACAACTGGTACGGGAAGTAGTAGAGGCGTATCATATCTGCACAGAAGGTGACTCATGTGTGAGCAGCACTTCGATAGCCTTGTCTAAGCGCGAGATATATCTGTTGGAAAAGCGTGGGAGCCTGTAGGTGCTTACCTTTCGCCAATGGTTTTTTTCCTTTCTTTTTATGTTAGTGGTTTGCGATGACGAAGTGAGCCTGTGACGCAGCGATTAGAGATATGTGGTTTATATTTATATGTGGTTTTCCGATTAAAACAGTCAGTTGTAAGTCAGCGCGTGTTCGTGTCTCTCTTTTTCTTGGTCCTTCGTTTTAGTTGCGCTGTTTCGTTCCTTAAAGATGCAATACCAACTCGCCCACTATGCTATGTTGCTAAAACCTTTACCTTGTTCTTTTATAAAACCTGAGGTAACAACGGCTTCAAAGTGATGCCATTCGATTTACCAAGTGATTCTGATTGCGGTTTCACCATATATTTGCTCGTGAGGCATAATAAAAGTTCATGCCTCACAGACTTCAGCAAAGACTTCGATATTTATTCCTTCGGAACGCCTAGGCTGTCATTCTTTGTGAGGCGTTCTCTGTCGCGTTCGAGCATACGTCTGCGGCATCTGTCGCACCTGCCCTTAGCGCTCCGACGTGGTTGTCCCGTCTTTGTCCGCGCATATTTGATTGTTTTTGGGCGTTTGCGTGTACCGTCTTCAAATCTCTGTGCTCTCGCATACACTGAAAATTTCGTTTATTACATCCGCCTGACAGGCCTTATATGAACACCTGGCACCATCTAAACAAAGAAGGTTAGAAAAAATATTATCGCGTGGTGAATAGGTGAGGACTTAAGGAGACTTGACGGACACGCGACGTCAGCTTTACTGCCATGCGAGTGCTAACAATTGACATGACATCTAAAAAAGTGCATAAATGTGTGCTTAGCCACGGTGTTTACTTTTTATGCTTAACAAAACAATATCAGAGAACACGCACGCATTCCCGCCTTTGGAACTTACAGGCTTAGCAAGAATTAGACAAACACCTTTTTTGAGCGCATGCATGAGACATTGGTTTTAGTGAACGTGATTAGAAAACAACCATGTTTCTAATCATTCGCTTTCTGAGAAGACATACACTTCATGTGCCAGTGAATTAAAAAGTCATTTTCAGACTTTATGCATTCTTCCATGTAGGCAAGGAACTTAATCGAGCACTGCCATTTACATTTTAGACGACTGTCTGAACTATTCGTAGATAAAGATTACAATGATAATAATAATTTTTTTAGATAATTTAAATAGTGAAATACAGCTGAAAAAAGCTCTCCCAGGACAGCTGGACGATTACACAGCCCCTACTTGGTTCATATTAGCAGCAGAAACAAATCGCATTTCCTCATTCACGTTACTACTATGAGCACTATCAACAAGCACTGCTACTTGTTCATTATTTAGGTGACAAGACTGCAACGATGACCTCAAGATGTTGAGTTAGACCATGGATCAGGTGGTATCAAGATGTTGGCAATAATGAGTCTTTTTATTTCAGGACATCAATTAGTGAGGGCAGAAAAAAGAAAATAAAATGCCCTGCGTGCACCGCATGGAGTACAACGGGCTCATAATTCAGGACAGGTGTGCTAAAAAGGTCTCGACCACAGATCATAAGGCTGAGGTAGTAAGAGATATGAGAACTCGCTTTCACATTGCGCTGGCCTCGCGTTTTGTGCGGTAATTTTCTGCACATTACTACCGTTACTCTCCATTGCGTTCCCATCCTTCCTCTTGCTGCAACGAAAAATAACGGTCTTGTTCGGTATAATACGTCTATCGTTGTCGAAACAGCCTCGGTGTCTGCATCGAGGCTTTGGTCCTTACCATTGAGGGCTCCGCATATTCAGGGAACGAGAAATGCTTCTCTGGTTCACGTCCAGCGCCGTTATATTGCTCCTTTCGTTCCGAGCCCAGCGGAGGGCGTACATCAGCCGGACTCGAGTGGAAGTCGAAAGGACGTTCATATGGATTGGGTCTTTTTCGCCCTTCGCCACCTTGTTGCCGGCTGCTTCCTCCGCGCATCGATGTACTTCCGCTGTGTTTAGAAGAGAATACAATCTGTACATTAGACACTGATGCGAACCACAAAAAACAATTCATCTCTTCCTCCCAGTGAGTAACGGCCAGAACAGCGACTGAACCCCCCCCCCCCCCACCCCTCTCGCTCAAGTATATGCGCCAACCAGACAAAATAAAATGTGTCTCCTACAGCTATTCAGTCTCCGTTGACCACTTGTGAGACCCAGGTTTCACTTTCCGAGCAATCCCTAGCTAGCAATAGTTAACTGAACTGCCATCTCCTATGGCGGTTAGTATGCGTTTGTCCAGAGTTTCTGGGTATGTGAAAAACTTCCTTTGGGTGGCCCCTAATTCATGTGTCACACTATCCACTTGCACAGCCTCTCGCCGCATCTTCACTCACTCGAGAAACAAACAATGCTCCAGCTGATGTCGACAGCGTTCTGATGCTGTCTGACCACATCATTGCAGAAGCCATTGATTGAAACCTTGCCTCTCTAAACTTAATGTGAATGAACACGATTTCAGAAGGAACCTCTGATGAAACGACACCGCCGCAAGCTTCGCAAGCTGCTTTTGCAGAAAAATTAAACATACTCAAGAAATGTCAGTCATCTTCGCGGCTGCAATACTATTAGTGTTTTCGGTGTGATTCCGTTCCTGTTGAAGGAATTATATATGATTTGCCCAGTAGCAGTAGTAGTAGTAGTAGGAAGAAGTGGGCTTGGGCAGGGCATGTAATGCGAAGGCAAGATAACCGCTGGTCATTAAGGGTAACGGAGTGGATTCCAAGAGAAGGCAAACGTAGCAGGGGGCGGCAGAAAATTAGGTGGGCGGATGAGATTAAGAAATTTGCGGGAATATGGTGGCCGCGGCTGGCGAAGGACAGGGTTAATTGGAGAGACATGGGAGAGGCCTTTGCCTTGCAGTGGGCGTAGTCAGGCTGATGATGATGACTTCCACTGGCAAGAGTAATGCCTCTTCCTTTTCCGAAAACAAAAAGCAGAGAAAAAAAATTAGGAACAGATGAAACGATCCAGCTCATTCTACGGTACTCATGCATTTGTTCACAGTTCTTGGCGTACGCTAACATTAGAGATTATTCACGAACTAGTTAGTCCAAACACTAGTGCGCGTTAGTAGGCAAGCCCTCGTCTTTGTGAAGTGCATTTTATATTTTGTTTCATGATATGTTTCAGGAAAAGTCAAATCGGGGAGCCGTTTGCACTGGCCGCCATAATTACCGGAAAAATTTAATCAATAATGATGTGCACACGCTATGACACGTTTCACCTCATAGAAAATTCCCCGCGTGTAATCCCCTTTCTGAGGTCTTTGCGAACCTTTCTATATAGACCTTACTGACTATGTCAGCGTTACAGATGTCGTCATTAGCAATGCTTTTCTGTTTTTTTTGTCAGAGCGAAGTACCGCTTCCACCGCTTCGCAAAGGAAATTCACTTTATGGGTAAACTTAGCATGGTTTCTTACCTTGGCGAGCTGGCTTCGCATCTTGAATGGTGGGCCATTATATTTCTTCGGGCAAAGCCTTCACCACACTGAGGACATTGCACTTGGGCGTGCACACAATCCTCTGAAAGGTGCTTCGAGAGGTCGAGCAGTTTTCCACTGAAAGGGCAGCCAGTACGGCCCCCGGTGTTGTTCGGGCAGTACACATCTCGTTCAGTAAGGACTCCTAGCGAGCATTCAAGTTTTAAGACATCTGTTTCCTTGAATCTTTCTCCGTCTATGGGACATTTGGGGATACCCTTCAAGACCAGTGTCTTGCAAAAGTCACACACGCTGTGCCTGCATGGCAGGAGAAACACCACAGATGGTACGACGCCACAGAGCCTGCATACTTTGGTCTTGGGCAGACTCTCCTTAAAGTATACGGTGCACCATGACAAGAGCTCGTGGAACCCCGACAGGTTGTACCCAATATTTCGAGTCGATGAAGCCATCTGGAAAGAAGGAGAAAAATATAGATGACTAGAGGTTACATGCGAGGTTTCAACATAACTGTCTGAGGCGAAAATTAGCGCCCGGTATGTTGTCACCACGCGCCACAGGATTCCACGAAACTCCTCTAAATAATATTAGTTACCACAGGAACACCAACAGAAAGACAAAAGGCGAATAAATTAATGCGCACAACAACGGCTATCACTGTCTGATGATTACTGCTGTTTGTTCTGGCATGTACTGTTAGCCTCGCTGGTAAGTAATGCCTTCGATAAAGCAACAGTTGATAGTCCACTCGTATTGTGCATTCCTTTCATTGCCTTTTTTCTTTTTGAGTGTTTTTCCAATAATAAGTACGTACTGACTGGCCCCGATTTCTACTCTCCTGCACTGCTTTTCTTAAGCAAGCCAACAAATATTTCGCAATCGCATGCTTTTTGGTTGTGTAAGGCGACATAAGTCTGCAAAAAATTTATTCATATTATACTAATGAGCTTAAATGTGATAAGCAAAATGTTCGGTGATGGTATGTGTGGGATCCGTTTCAGGTCCACTTTGTTCACATGTGCAATCTTGAGGATCTTTGGTGGTAATGAATATGAAACGTCCCTGGAAAGTACTTCGATATTTCAGTTGGTGCTGAAATCTTACCGGGTTCACTTTCATAATTGCGGCGCATAATACTTCTAACTTTGGCGATACAGTGGGTAGCTCTGAGGAGACGACTCTGATAACTGCCATGAGAAGCACTGTGTGTTTCCAAGGTGCTCCAAAGAAAGAAGGGTTGTGTAAACGGTCAGGCGCAGAACTGTTCCGTAAAGAACAAAGTGCGTGGAAGCTCGCTCGCACTTAGCGTGTCGAGGGGCAGGTATGCATTAGGAGACAAAATGCGCAATATTTAAACCCGATGACTTTCGCCTCTCCTCGCTCAACTGCTATCAATTGCACCGTCTAGATGTTCTATTTGTTTTACAGTGCAGTGCCTGATCCTAGGTCACTGTGGCTAAATGCCAAAGACAGAGTTTATTGAATTAGGCACTTGGGCCAGATGTATATAAATCCCTCTTATCATTTTTACTCGTCTACTGGAAGAAGGCAGAAAGTATAGCAACAAACAAAACCGGAGAAACGTCATTCCCCTTTAATTACCGAATAATATCTGTCATGAGTACAGCTTGCTGAAACTTGGAGCATATCATCGTTAAGCACCTGATAACTTTCTTTGATATCCACAGCCTTTCACTGAGAAAACAGAGCGGACACCACCGTGCACTGTTAACCATCACGCGGCTTACAGAGGTCAGGCTTGATCTCGTATTTAGCAACAATAACTGTAGCAAGACTGATATAATTTTTTGGACCTTTCTAAAGTATTTGATCGTGCATTTCATAGCAAATTAATGCAACCTGAGGAGGTTCCATCGGGGATAGGGAAACTCTTGATTGAATTAGAGATTCCTTTAAAAATCCGGCTACCATTGTCACTCTTCCAGCATGTGTTGCTGTTGCGACTGAGAGAAGGATGAAAAGGAAAGTGCACGGGCCTGCCGACTGGCTCGAGCCGAGCTACCACCGCTGCCACGTGCAGATAGAGAGGAGTTAAAGGATAAGAGGAAAGAGTGAAAGAAGAGACGCGCGTCGCAAGAACCGCGTCCGCCGAAGCGAAGACGCTGGCTGAAACAACAGATACCCCGCTTTCAGCATATGGAATGTCTCCCAGATTTCATGTGCTTACAGCATATGGAATCTCTTAGAGTGCTCGTCTCCTGAAGCGCCTTCAAATGTCCAGGCTGGAGCCGCATTATTTTAAATTTTCATTAACGACACTGCAACATTATTGATTCTAGCATCAAACTCTTGCCGACGACTGCATTATCTACAAAACAAATTAAAAGCTATGAAACTCATATTTGTATGAGCAATTCATTGGACAAGCTAACCGAATGACGCAAAAAATGAAAAACAGTGATAAACACAACTAAGTCAGTGTGCGTAGCTATAAGATGAAAAAAAAGGAACTTATAATATGGCGTACATTATTAATGGGGCAACAGTGAGGAAAGTTGACCGACATAAGCGCTTAGCCATGGTACTAACTTTTGTCCTAAGATGGGAGGCACAGATTATTAGCGTAACCTCGTGAGAATAATGCAAACTATTTTTCTCTTAGGAAATTTGCGCCTCCCACTCATGTCGAATGAGTTTCTAGCCTATGCTACTTTCGCTAGACCAGTTGTACAGTCGCTAGCACCATTTGGTCCAGTCACTTCGTGACTAAATTAACGTAACTATAAAAAGTGCAGCGTAAAGCATTGTGGCCTTTTATAAAAGATTTTAACGCACTGATTTCCACCAATAACCTTTTTGCTATTTCGCATTTGGCGACACACTCATGCAGGGCGCAAAAAGCACGACTGCAGTTTTCATTTCACTAGATTCCCAAATACTACAAACTGATCTATCAAAATACATATATTTTTCGCAATCAAGATCATCGAGGCATAAACATGCACACGCTATAACAGTGCACTCATGTCATAATGACATGTTCATTTATATTTTCTTTCCTCGCCTGAACAAATAATGGAATCGCCAAGACCCTTCAATTATTACTGCAATCTCATTAACTCATTTTACGCTCATTTTACGTCATGGATAGAATTCGCATCAAATGATCAATGGGAGTCATTTTTGTATATTCAAGTGCCTCTGAACACTACAATAAAGTCGTAACTTATCGTGAAGCGAGCTTGTTTTTATTTTTATGTCGTTTCTGCTAGGCGTTATTGTGTGGGCGTGCTCATGTGATTTTACACGTGGCTTCAGAATATGTGATAATTTTTCCAGTAATTTTTATTCCTAAAATACTTTGTGGTTTTTGCTCACTTTTTTGTACTTTCTGGCATGCTATTCGTGGGTGCTTTCGATGAGACCCTCAGACTGAAAACAAATAAAATGAACAAAAACTCTGGGACACCCAGTTTCATTGGAAATTGGCAAAGACATACTAATCGAAGCTGTTGATTTTATGCGAAGCATATTAACGTAGGTTTCGGGCCTTCGCGCGACGCCCGGCGGTGGCCACCATTGACCTTGAAGTGAGATCACATGATATGACGTCACGTGATGACGTCACACCGGCTGCAGATGGGGCCTCATATCGCGCCGTCGGACTATGGTGTAGTCGGACGTCGCCCGGCGGAGGCCTCCACGCTTCGGTTCGCGCCGTCGCGCGCGACGCGGCGGCGGCGCCACCATCGCTGCATCACGTGATATGTGACGTCACGCCAGGGATGAAGCGGCGCGCGCCCGCCGTCGCGTCAGTCTCTGTGCCCGCAACCGCGCCAGCGTCTTTGCGCCGGGCGTGTATGCGGTCAAGATGCCTCCAAACGCTAAGGACGTTAATAATAAGAATGCAAAACGAAGGCTGCTTCGCATCCACTGGGCTTAACCTTGATAAGCCTTCAACTTTTATTTGCCGCAAGTGAATGGTGTGGATTGTGAGAACCAGGTTGCTCTTCCCAGGCTCTTCCCAGAAATCACCGACCACAGTTCGCGGGTGGAGACTTAACACATCGGAAGACCTGGTCAGGTAACGTCACTGCCTCCCAGCCAGTCGAAATTTTTCTGGACGACTCAAACGCACCGCTTACTCTGGTGAAGCTTCTATGCTATACCACAACACATTCATACAGCCATTTACACCGCACGCCTGAGGCAAGAAAGTAAAATTAGGTTCCACTATGACAACACGTTCTCCCGAGGAGGTTTTTTCTCCTTCGAGACAGCAGCTTGCAAGCATGGCCGAAAAAAGCGGGATTTTACCCACAAATTTTGTAGCTTTACTAGGACAGTGAGAATGCGCTCTGCTCCCCTTGGCGAATAGCTTATGCGGTACAAAATGTGCGGAAAATGTTTCGCGAAGCGTTGAGTACGTGCTTGGGTACTCGAGCTTTGTCGCTCGGACTGTTGCGACTGGGAGTGAGCTGTGGGGAGACGGCAGACGTGGCGTCATGTGTCGCGCCAAGGTCTCCGTCCTTATTTGTTAGCTGATTCACGGCGCGACCGTTAGGAGCGTCACGACGTTGCAACGACGTGCCTGACCCGGTGCGAAATATCGACCTTAGTAACAATACTGCTATCATTGTGCATGGGAGGGACGCTACAGCCCCTCAGTCGAAAGTATATATCACTTATCAGAACGCCAACGTCTTTGTGCTGCTATTGGCAGTGATCGCATGTAGTTCCTCATACAGAACACTGTACGCCCCTTGGTTGATTTCACTCGCTTTTGATGAATTCCCTTGTACCGGTAACAAATTTGGTTTCTTAATTCCGCTGCAAAAGCCTGTTGTAAAAAGCAGCGGCCTTTCCCTTAACCTCGCGCTATACCGAGCGCGTGCGGAAGGGTGACTTAAATATTGCGTCGGTATTCAGTGTTGTATGATTTTAGCGGCTTGCACCACTGAAAAACAACGGGCAAATAAAAAAATGACGAAAAGCCTCGGAGCTCCCGACACCACGGCATGCACGACTCGTGAAGCCTGGCCTTCGTACATGTATTGCAAACAATTTAGGGCGACGGTCAAATGTTTAGGGGAATCCCCCAAGGTCGAGTAGATTTGTAATAAGGAAGCAATTAACTCATTGACTCCCACTAAGCGCAGCCATATAGAGACAGTCACTGTGGTCGTCTTAAGATTTTTTACTTTTACGGCGCAGTTCGTCACAGCGTTCAATGCAGGAAAAAAAAGCGGAAAAGAGCATATCGCGTACTTTCGGAGTGCAAACAGGTTATGGCAGAATATGAATAATAAAAAAAGTGTAGTGAATAGGGCTCTGCAAGGACGAAAACCTTGAGTGCTCACGGGCCCCGGATGGCGGCACTGCGATACGTCGCCCCAACAGCACACCATGCACAGAAAAGCCCTTACTACCCGCAAACAATACTGCGCAAACAGCGAAGGCGGTGCGCGTTATCGCGGAATGTCTTTTTCCGTCGAAGCACGAACGTCTGGGTGAACGTCCTTCTCAGTCCTCAATGCGGTGATCACACGGAATATATGTTCAGTGTAACATTGCCTTCGTCATCATATAACGTCTTGCAGGGATCGGTGCGACCAGTACAAAAAAAAAAAAGAGAGTGGAACTCTTCTAAGTTAGATTCTCATCTTACTGCTAGCGGTGGGCCCTTTCGAGAGCAACTACCTCCTCTAAACGGCTTCAGCTCCTTACTTCGCAGGCACGCCTCCAAACAGGAGAATAAATGTCCCGATTTTATTAATTTGCACTTTACTGCACTTGTAGGCTTAGCAAACGACGCCGCTGCTCTTCACTATGATCGAGACAACCAACAGGAACGGCTGTTAAGAATGCGCTAGTCTGGTGTCGGCGCTGAGACGTTACATGAGCGGGCGTCGCCTGAATGTCGAGCGTCTCATTGCTTTCGATAACGGAACGAGTAGGGTCGCTTGATTTCAAGGACAATTTCAACCGGAATAATTCCCGAGGAACAGCGCTGTATACGTTGCTGCGCCTTCTGGAAAGTAGACTTAAACTGGTCTCGAGCGCCAAAGGTTAATCAGCGTAATTTGCTTCAAGGAAAGGTCTTGACGGTACTTCGAATGAATATCTACACGCGGTGTCCAGAAAAATACTGCGTGGTTAGATTAACCCTCCGGTTCGCCTTCACTCGAGTATCGTATAGGTCCGCAGAGGATGGCCCCGGACCGTGAGAATAGGTGAAGGACAGCATAAAACCGGCTCTTCAGATTAAGCGACAGCAGTGAAAATGCGAGCTGAAGCGAGACCGAAAAATATGAAGAAATACTAGACACTAGAGAACTCTTGTTGTCCAGATTTAAAAAGTAAGGGGTACTTTGACGGATAGGATATCACTACGTTTTCTCTTGCTTCACAGTGACCTTAACACTGAAGCATCGCCCACGCTGCATGAAGCGTGTCTTTTTTTATAACAAAAGTCCACTGCAGCTAGCGCCAAGAGCCACAGCTCTATCGTTACTTTTGCCCGCGATTTCCCCATATGCAGTTCTTGATAGTTTTTGACCGATGGTGTGGAGGTGACAGATCCAATCGTAACAATCGTGCTCGCCACTCGAGAGCTTATTTTTTCCTGATTGTTTTCGATTACGTGCAGTGCTTGTCATGCAGGAAAGCGCCTCATCGTTAGACCTTACTCACAATTTCAATAACCCATATGTGAGCACACGTTAACACACTATACGGGGAAGCTACAACGCGATAATTAGGCTTCAGCTTGCCGTCCGCGCAAAAAAAGAAAAAGAAAAAATGCGTGTGTAGGCGGGGGGAGGGGAGAACACTCGTTTCCTTTCTGACAGTAGAGCTTTACAGAGCGCATTACCCACAGTCTCAAGTCACCGCTGACTTTCTAGTGTAGTTTTAAAACGGTTTCGAAAGGATAGACCTTCACCGCGCTTTGAGCCTACGGTTCAAGTACCCACTAGAAATTTCTTCTTACTTGCCATTCAACCTCGACCGCCAGTGCGATGAGAGGCGACACACAATTTCTCCCGTCAATATCCTTGAACTTAAGAAGAGCATAATGCCAGTAGCAACTACCAGACAAATGTCAGGCCACCACCATGATGATATTTCCAATAAACTGCGTAGTGTTTTGACAAACAAACAAAATTAGCATGGTGCACACAGATGGCTTCTGAGGTGAATGGAAGGAAAATTAACTTGCCTGTCTAAGATTCGCCACTTCCCAAAATATGATATATATTGGCAGTGCTATTCCTAACTCAATACTTTTCTTGAATCATGCATCCAGCTAATAAAGCCGGCGCAGCCGACGGTAACGGAACAATATCTATTATTGCTTAAAGCATGGGAGCTCTAAAGGATTTCGTTTGCATCGTTAAAGACACTAGCGTTCACTACGGACCTCCTGCAAACATCTCTTCTTGGATCAACGGAGCAACAAAGCTCACACTCACCTTCGCGTCTGGACAGGTCCGTATCCTGTGCGAAACAGAAACTTCCCGTTTGAATGTAAGAATTCTGGACCTATGGCCGGGGCGACAAGAGCAAAGGTGACGCAGAACAGGATAGGTGTTATCTGGGCCCTTACCCATTATCATACCTCCTTGAAGAAAGCCGTGACTCAAATGGACACAGCGCTTAGATAAACACAGCATCAGTCAGTCAGCCTTATCTTTCGCAAACTGGCCGGCGGCGTATTTTATGCGAGAGCATAAAGAGCTCGTCGGGGCATTTGGCGGTGCTACCTTCTCGTGTCGCGCCTAAGGACGTGATCAATGGCTCATGATACGTGGTCATCACAAGCATGTCATATCATGACTCGTCATGATAAACTGAGCGTGACCGCTCAGTAAGAAGTGCAATTCTAGACGTACTTTTGACGATATCTGGAGTACGGATTCAGTATCGCCTTTTGGCGGGGATCCTTTGAAGAGTTAACGACTGACTGCAGACGTGTGTGCGGCGGAAACAATTTTTCCCGGAATGCTTTTGAACAATTTGTTACATTTCTCACAAATGGGTTAAAGGCACCTCTTTTAAGATCTTGTGCTACCGCGCATAATTTTTTAGGACGTGATGGTTTGAGAAATGCTGTACATGCTGGCGTGCTTTCAAAACGCATGTTTTCCTATTCTTAGTCATGGCTTGACGAGAGTAACAGGCGGAAATACGGCAGCGCGTAGCGCTCTCTTGTCAGTCGGGCGGTAGCGATTGCCACTGTGGGCAAGATATCGAGGCATGACACGTAATATGACAACGTGGGTTACACAGCAGTAGAGCTGCTCTCTTTTCCACGTGCATTGTGACTCGGCCGGCGCTGGGGATAACTGAATGAATCTCCTAGCCACCGTTAATAGGTGATCATTTGTTTGCAGTAACACGAGAGTGCTGCGAAAGCAACACTACGCGAGTCGCCATGCCATTTCGCGGAGCTGACGAAAGGCCATACTGCGCATGCGCTAGGAGCAGTGACGTCACACGGCGCACAGCTGGCGCGCCGCCGCCGTCGCTGCGCGGGTGACTCAGAGGGGCAGCTGCCACACTCGCCAGTTGCGCATGCGCAGTAGCGGCGCATAGCTAGCGTGCCGGGGCCGCCGCTGCCGCGCGCTCTCCATCGCCTCACACTCTCTCCTCGTTGCTTTCGCAATCCTCCAGGTTTAACCAGAGTTAAACCACTGCCTGTTTATTTTCTTGTCCCGGCATGGGTGATTAGCGATTGTTCGAGACCTCTGTCGTGCGGAGCCGGAAGTGCTGCACCAAAGGAGGCCCCTAAAAATTCGGTATGCAAACCTTAGATTCAGCCATGGATTTAAAAAAAACAAAAAAACAAACTTGGAATACTGGAGAGATTTATTTGGCCAGTACATTAATATAGGTGTTTTATTTCTGAATTTTTCTTTTCGCTTTGCAGTGGTTTCTATAGTGCACGAATGCAGCGCTCGGAAATGGGTGGCATACGCTAAGTTCTAAAAGCTTCTTGAGCTGTAGGTGCAAAGGTTGCTTAATTATGTACTTTCTGTTCACGTACATGGTACGAATAGTGTTTAAAAAGGACCATAACCATCCCTGAGGAAAGCAGGCTTAATGGGCAAACGTGAAATGACGGAATCCAACTACATGCTCTAATCTTCGTTATGCTTAAACAGCTGTGACCACTATTCATTACGCAAAGACGGGTATATAATCATTCTAAAAATTTGAAATAATGAGTGCTTTCTGCCTAATCCTGAAGCAATGTTTGTCATTCTTTAATTCATTGGTAACAAAAAGCTGAATGACATTGTGACACACTGAAGAATGAAATTCTGGCGACGCTGCTAAAGAAAAAAAAAGAAGCCGAGCAGCTCAGTAAGCTTTAAAATTATTTGCTGATTTGCTTGGGGAAGACGAAGGTGCTTATACAAAACTTCTACGAAGCCTCCTTGGTGCTGTCCTATTGTCTTAAACATAATGAATGAAAGTGACGCCGTATCGTGATAGAGCATTAGGCGTACCGAAGCCAAAGTCGTCTCGAGAAAGCAATGCCTTTCTAGGAAAGATTTCTATTGACTGCCATATTTATTTGCAACTTCGCCTTACTCAGAATAGCAAAGCTTCGCTCGGCGACAGTGGGATTTAAACGTTTTGCCATAAGCATTGCTGCCGTCGGAGGTTGAAAGGAAATGCCACTAAGCTCCACTAATCCATCAAGCTTTCCATTACCTCGACGAAAATTCGTCCGCGTGGCTGCGTGGAGAACCCTAAGCATATTATCGAATATTCGTCGCCAATACTTGCGCCCGGAAAGCGTAGTTTTGAGTGGAAAAATCGATGCCTCTCGCTCGTGTTTAAAAAACAGCGAGGCGTGTCAGAATTGCGTTTGGATTTCATGCGACCTAAGGAAATGTAGAAAAGTTTTGAAGCGGAAACACTTAACAAATTTGTCGCAAAAATCAAAAACAGACACCGAAGTTGAGCTAAAGAATGGTGCTTTTTTTACTTGGCTTTTCTTTTGAATAGACAAGGTTGTCAGTAAAGTTTCAATGAATGGGGTTTAAGGTTCTTTTTCAAACTGTTATATCTATTTGCAGGTGGTTACAAAAAGTATATATCATAGGATGTTCGAGTGTCAGTGACTATTGGGACCTCCTGTTACTTGTAAATGAGCTTATTGTAAGGCAACAAGCAACACGGCATTAAATTGTATATTAGCAAATAGAAAGAAAGTAAAAATATCACACCATACAAGAAATGGAGAGCAAATTCGTGCACCTGCCAGAAAAAATAAAACTAAGGCAGACAACTTTATACAAAGGCAAAGGACAAATGATACCACATGCACTAAAAGAAACCGAGAGTCCAACAAACGAAGGTAATTGCAAACTAGCATGTAACAACATAAACTACCAAAAAAAAGATTAAAATACAAACATTTTTGAAGAAAAAATCCACTATTAGTAAAGAATCAGAATAGTAGAGTTGAACATAATCAATACTAAGTACGTTCTGTAGGAAAATAGTTATTTTCGAAATACGGACATTCAATGCAATATTTCACATAGGAAAGCTGAAAATTGAATAATTTAATCTAGCCGGTGGACACTAAAGGTAAAATGAAATTATTATTGGGTGCACATCTTTTGACACCGGTGTTTACCAGGCATGTTTGAGAATTATATGCAGAGGAACTTACTTATTAATTAACTTTCGATATATACGCCTAGGCTATAATCACCGTGTCCCTGGCAGATCAAACGTTGCTATTACGTTGCAACGAGATGGCGCTGGTATTCTGCGGGATGCATGTAGGTATTTTGATTGTTTGCTTTCGCACGGTTTGAAGAGAATTAAGGTGAGCATAGTATGTATTTCCCCATTATGTCATGCTGTAGTTAATGTGTGACTTTATAAAAGCGCAATATAGCGAGGGAATTGCTGCACGATATAAGTAATGTGGGCTTCATTAGAAGCCAAGATCTGTACGTCATATTCTTTTAAATATTATAGCTGATGAAACTGGAGGTTACGGTCCAATTGAGCTCCTAAAAAAGAGCAATGAATGATAGCAAGGAGAACATGAGAATGAAAATTCGGCGATTGAACTGAACAAGATGATTGCTAAGCTGAAATCACGGAACGTTGTGTAGGAAGAAATAATGATTAGGTAATCACTGGTGCTAAAGTTTGCAACCATAATTGTTTGGGTGCCAAGAAATAAAATATTCCCTATGATGGTAGTGCTCTTTGCTGGAGCACAACAATGATACGGACAAAACTTTTAGCACGTAAAGCTTCCATCTTTTTTTATTTGAGAATTGAAAGCACAGCGCTTTAGTGTTCTTTAATACTGTTCCTGCTCTGACTGAACTCAGCACAACCATCATCGTATGCCTGCGAGATGCAGGGCTTGCAATCAAGTATACCCAAGTGCCCATATTTGAAGCCCCCGCGGCAGTCGAATTTCGACGAAGGCGAAATTCTACAGGCCTGTGTGCTGTGTGATGTCAGTGCACGTTAAAGAACCCCAGGTGGTCGAAATTTCCGGAGCCCTTCACTGCGGCGTTCCTCATAGCCTGAGTCGCTTTGGGACGTTGAACCCTGATAAACCAAACCAAACGTTAAAAAGGTTTTTCAAGGCAGCTCACATTCATTCCTTAAAACAGTGTTCCATTCTACAAGAGTTCCGTCCTTGGCGAGGTCTTGAACGCGCTCATAGAAATCGCACAGTAATTCCAATGACCAGAAAAAATTTTGCCCCAGAATTTATCCTGATATCTGTTACTTTAGGCTGAGAGTTTCAGCGAGCACTTCAGAAAGTACTAAATGCTTCTGAGACTGTCGGTACAGCAGGGCAGAGGACCTATATGAGAACTACGAATTAAGTACCGCTGTGATTTACGTTGCACCAGGTGCATAACATCTAAACTTTTGCATTGACTGGGCATCTTCTGGGCCCCTTTCTTTTGTCTGTTCATTTAGACAAGTGTATACTTCTCAAAAGCATGGCGACTAAACTTTTACGTCCCCAGAATTTTTTTCAAAAAGGCAGCTTGGATCATTTGACTTATAATTAATTTCTCTTCAGTAGGGCTCACAGATTTTTAATAAACCATTTATTTATAGCAAAATTGAACTCTGCCCATATTATGGCGGCTCCATGGCCGTTCAACTTCATTGAGCTACGAAACATAAATTTGTAAGCATAACTTTATAAAAAACAAAGAGATCGGAGTGGGTTAGGCAACATATGTTAAATGATGGCTTAAATCTCGAAGAAGAAAAGGGCAAAATATATAAAAAATGGAGACCAGAATATCGATGATTTTTGCGATATTATAGTGGATTAAAGAGGAATGCAAAGGTAGCAGGAGGTGGCATAGATTTCAGCCAGTGGGTGACATGAAGTTTACTGGTGTACGAGAGAACAGGAGATTACCAGTTTGAGGTGAGTAGGAAAGCAGTGTGTGTGCTGATAATGACCGAAGCTAGCGCGATGATGATAGTTAAAACCTTACCACAGAGTCCCGTAATCACTTTTATGCCCTAACTGAGACATAACTGTTTTCCTTTAGAGATATATCATGTCATCGACGGTGCGTTATTTCTGTTTGATGTCGCTTGAGAAATACATTGCAGAAAAACTATATTTCCTAACTTAGAAACAATATCAAGTTGCACCCTTCAGGCTGTTCGTACTTGCGATAAAGCGTAAGTCGCTGTCCTCAGTTTGCTCGGAAGGTCTTTTGCGCGGTCGTAAGAATGTACAGTGGTATTATAACTTGCCGTCTGGTTAAACTTCACTGTGGAAGCACTGCGCGATGTCATTCATGCAAACTGGCTAAACCAGAACCGGACGAGTTAAAATGAACAGAATCCGAAACACCAGACGTAAAATTTTACTTCTCGACGTAAGTTTACACGTCACACGCAAAAGTGACTACTTGCCTGTTGGCTGGTAACAGGCGCGAACAATCAGGTCGAACGTTTCCAGTAAAGCTGGCACGAACCTTATTGTGATTGTTTATGTCAGAAAACAACGGGCAGGAGGCATTTCTCAGGCTGACTATAGCTTGGTACACTCTTGCAGGTTTGAAATGGCTAGCTTTTCTTAACCGTTCCGTAGTTTCTGCCGTCGCTGTAGTCGTCGACAGCGCCTCCTTTTGCAGCACGCCAAGATGCTGAGCGCCTTTGATGGGATTGCCGGCGGCGGGGGTTTGGTCAGAGCGTCGCTGCACGCTCGGCAGCGGCATGCCTGCTCATCGAGTACTCGAACATCAGTGGGGAAGCGAAGTAATTTAAACCAGGACGCTTCAAAGCACCGTTTAGACGGAAATGTTATGGAGGAAGCAGGGCCTTCAGACCCAGAAGCGGTTCCGTGACCTCCAGATTGCAGGTGAAAACACCGAACCCACCAAGAGAGTCCTGCCTTACGCGACGCGGAAGCAGCAGTAAGGCTGAAGGAACCAGCGCACAAAACACAACGGACAAGAAAAAGGCGGAACACGACGGACAGGAGCGCTGAACCAAAGGTTCTTGCCCTGCATGTGACAGCCGCTGACAGGGCCACTGCTTGAGACTGGCTAACAGCAAATGATGAAAAAGAGCCCATTGTACAAGAAATAAATTTGAGCAACACTTGTTGTTGGGCTAGTTGGTAATACATACTTCTGAAGGAACCAGCGCACAAAACACAACGGACAAGAAAAAGGCGGAACACGACGGACAGGAGCGCTGAACCAAAGGTTCTTGCCCTGCATGTGGCAGCCGCTGACAGGGCCACAGCTTGAGACTGGCTAACAGCCAACGATGAAAAAGAGCCCATTGTACAAGAAATAAATTTGAGCAACACTTGTTGTTGGGCTAGTTGGTAATACATACTTCTGAAGGAACCAGCGCACAAAACACAACGGACAAGAAAAAGGCGGAACACGACGGACAGGAGCGCTGAACCAAAGGTTCTTGCCCTGCATGTGGCAGCCGCTGACAGGGCCACAGCTTGAGACTGGCTAACAGCAAACGATGAAAAAGAGCCCATTGTACAAAAAATAAATTTGAGCAACTGGGCTAGTTGGTAATACATACTTCTGAAGGAACCAGCGCACAAAACAAAACGGACAAGAAAAAGGTGGAACACGACGGACAGGAGCGCTGAACCAAAGGTTCTTGCCCTGCATGTGGCAGCCGCTGACAGGGCCACAGCTTGAGACTGGCTAACAGCAAACGATGAAAAAGAGCCCATTGTACAAGAAATAAATTTGAGCAACACTTGTTGTTGGGCTAGTTGCAGGGCAAGGACATGCAGGACATGCAGGACATGCAGGGCAAGAACCTTTGGTTCAGCGCTCCTGTCCGTCGTGTTCCGCCTTTTTCTTGTTCGTTGTGTTTTGTGCGCTGGTTCCTTCAGAAGTATGTATTGCCAACTAGCCCAACAACAAGTGTTGCTCAAATTTATTTCTTGTACAATGGGCTCTTTTTCATCGTTTGCTGTTAGTCAGTCTCAAGCTGTGGCCCTGTCAGCGGCTGCCACATGCAGGGCAAGAACCTTTGGTTCAGCGCTCCTGTCCGTCGTGTTCCGCCTTTTTCTTGTCCGTTGTGTTTTGTGCGCTGGTTCCTTCAGAAGTATGTATTACCAACTAGCCCAACAACAAGTGTTGCTCAAATTTATTTCTTGTACAATGAGCTCTTTTTCATCGTTTGCTGTAAGCCAGTCTCAAGCTGTGGCCCTGTCAGCGGCTGCCACATGCAGGGCAAGAACCTTTGGTTCAGCGCTCCTGTCCGTCGTGTTCCGCCTTTTTCTTGTCCGTTGTGTTTTGTGCGCTGGCTCCTTCAGAAGTATGTATTACCAACTAGCCCAACAACAAGTGTAGCAGTAAGGCGACGTAAGCGACAGGACACATCGGTTCGGGCAGCTAAAGCAGAAGCAAGGCATCTTAGACGCAAGGGAGCAGTCTAGACTGAAGCGAGGGGACTGAATAGGCAAGCTATTGCACCAATTAAGAGGGAGGCAGCAGCCAAGGAATTATTCGCAAACCAACCGCCTCACGGGTTGCCTTACCTCACGAATGCTTTGCCACCTTTCAGGTTGGGTCCACTTGTTCTCGTAGGGGATTTCAGCATTAAAGAAACAATACTCATTTCCTGACCGATATTTAACAACCACTCATGCTGCAACGCTCCGTGCAACCGGAATCTTTGACCTCGTCAGAGGAACCTGCATTAACCTTGTGTTCCAAAACAAATATTTATTCCTAGACATTGGGCATTTAACAACTCAGTTTAGCACTCACATGCGCGCCGTCGCTATATTCAAATAAATAAATCCATCAAGACTTAACATGTCTGCGAAATATTCTTCTTGCCCTAAAATCATACCTAACACTCACAAATTCGCTTTACACACTTGTGATCGTTATGTGAGTTTTTCAATTAGGTGTCCGCTTTTGAATTATGTGCATATCAAAGTGTGTGTACCGGTCTCTCAGTTAACAGAGGTCCTCACATGGAAGTTGTTGGTATCCTTGCATTTTACTCACCAGCGACGGACGCATCATTTTGAGTGCGGTACCGAAGGGTAACACTGCCTGACTCTCCATCGGTAGACGTCGTTGCTATGCATATACTCTCGCTTGTCCTCAGAAAACACGGGCCCCAATTTATTTCAAAGGAATCATGTCCTTTTATTCTTTTTTTCTAAAAATGGTCCACGCAGGAAAGGGATTCATCTCACGTAATCCATGGACGAAAAAACCTATCATTAAACCTTGAGCGCCACGCCGCAAACCGCCGTGCCTAGTTCTAAAGCCGGTCTTTACTGACCTCTGCACAACGCGTTTCGTTCGTCGCGTTCAGCTGAAATGGCGTAAAATCCGGTCGTCCAGGTCGAAGGAGTGGCCAAGGGATTAAATCCTCTACGCGCCGCTAACGAGCAAGCCGGCTCTTGCCGGATTGTTTTTGGTGCTTAATGAACGATTACGACGCCCTGTTTGCCTTTTCCTCTCATATTTTAGGTGCTTAGCAACCAAAGTGTCCGTTCTTACAAAGACGGCCCCAAATTGGCCGCAGGCTAATCATATAGTGCAAACCGTCGACCTATCGATCGGCGCTTCAAGAATGTTACGATGGGGCCTTTTTCAGAGGTTGTGTAATCGGTAACTTCTCTCATAGCTTGATGACTTGAATTTCTCAGAGCGCAGTACTACGGCTTCCAGAGGCTCAATGTATTTATTAATATACATGGTGTTACACGTAACTTGAACCAAGAATTTCAAGGATGTCAAACGAAAGCGCCACACTTAGCTTTTTGAGACCAGTGACATATTGTGCCTCATCATGTGGCACTCTCCAGATAATTTTTAAAATTCTGCGTAATTCCGCAACTACAAAAGAATAATTGGGCAAAATTTTTCTTATGCACTTTAGGGTAACGTGCGTTTCTTGAGGTTGTAGGCGGGGTTGCAAAAGAAATAATTCAGATTTTTGTAGCAACAAATCTCCTACGTGGTCCTTTTTTCCAGCATATAAAGACAGTCCCCGAAATGCGACGATAACCGCTTGATTGCGCTCTTGCGCTACCGTATTGCAGCTCGGAGAAGCGCCCTCTGAATGAACAAAGCGTGCGCGCTGACCGCCTCGAAGTGAGCGGTCGATGCCGCTCTCAGCATAGTCTTGAAAATGTGTCAGCACATTCTTCCGTATCATGGAAAGCGCGCTCCGTGATCAACAGTAAGCGACAGGCGGACCAGCGACAGACAGTGAAGACAGAGCTTTTATTGAGCCATCACAAAGCCAAAAAAAAAAAAAGGAAGTGAAAGCAGGGAAGTCGCGTATTTAAAGGTCCCCTCTGTGTTCTTTATTTCCATTGTTTTACAGCCCGTTGGACTGAGTGGGGGCCGCTCACTTGGGCTTTGTCAGCGCGCACGTTTTATGAAAACTCAGTTGGGAGCGATGAAATATGGTAGCGCATGAGCGCAGTCACCCGTATATTTTTATGCATATTTAGCGGGCTTTATCTAAATGCCGCAAAAAATGAACCCTATAACAGATATACGCCACCATTAAAAAAATGAATCGGTTGTTGCTTAATTGCATCTCCTACTTAACGAAACGCATGCGATCCTAGCATGGATGTTAAAACTTTTAAAGATTAATTATAGGAGAATCAAGTAATTAAGACGAATTTAAAATTATCTGAGGAGCGGCTAACGACCGGAAACTATATGCCATTGGTTTCGCCCATCTCCGTTGTACCGCTTCTTTTACAACCTGTGTAGAACACCATTATACCTCTGTGTTTTCACGTGTAACCATATTCTTGAGGATGTTTTGTATAACAACAACCTATTTATTACATACTGGTGGTCGTATCTATAGTATTATGACCAGGTTCTTTTCACACTGCTGTAAAAGATGGTTTATGGATTATGGGGTCTGACGTCGGAAAGCGACTGCAAGCTTTCAGGGACGCCACAGTGGAGGGCTCCGGACAATTTCGACCCCCTCGGGTTCTGTAAAGTGCACTGGCATTGCACAGTACACGGACCTCTAGCCATTCGCCTCCTTCGAAATGCGACCGCAGCGGCCGGGATTGAACCCGCATCTTTGGGCCCAGTAGTTAACTACCATAACTAATTAGTCCCCTCGGCGGCTATATTGTAACAGAAGCTACCAATAGTGCTCGATTTTGCTGTGAACACTCCTGGCCTTAACATGCCTCAAGCGGCGGTTCTCGGCTTGCTGCATAGTGACATCATGATGACATACGGGTATGGATGGCGCGTCGTAAGAGACGTTTTCGGGGACATTAATTTAATTCGTTACAGCTGTTTTTGGCAAGCACAGCTGGAGTGGTTGGCCAAGACCTGATGGATGCCTCCAATGAAAATTTCTTCCCCAAATCACAAAACTGTAAAGAGGACGCATGAGAGTGTAGAAATGGCCTAAACGAGAAACCAACTTCTGGCAATAATGTAAAGGAGTCTCCGCGCATTGGATAATTATTTTTCGTATGAATTTATCATGTAGTAGCTTTATTCCTTGAAATAAATACGCCTTATCCATAACTAGAAAACTGCGGCTTATACATTTCGGTGGTGCAGTATCTATATCTCGTGGAGTTCCTGCTCACTTTCTCTAATGGACCGGATCTAGCCACCGAAAGTACTGAAAAATACTAGCTTAAACAATGGTTCTAAACATCGATAAACCAGGGACCTTTCACGCAAATGGAAATACTAAGGAGCTAGAATTTCTCGTTAGGAAACATCAGGGTAATATAGGTCTTACAACTTCATACAAAGAGAGTGTGCATATGTGCGCGTGCTTGTGATGTGTGTGTGGCTTAGCTCTTCTGCTATTCAATGGAAGGTTGGTGCCGTCCCAACAGCCTCTTTCCTATCCAATTTGTTGTGAATTTCCTGTTCATACTTAGGCTAAACAAACGTGAATTTCCTGTTCATACTTAGGCTAAATTAACGACAATTTTCATTCGCTTCGAAGTACGTGATATTGTTTCTACGGAGAGGGATCGAAGGCACACAAACACAGTCACTTCAGCAAAAACGTTACCGAGGCGGCCCATCAAGACGTCTCGCAAAAGAAAAGAGAAAATGACTCAAGAAGAGTTCAGTGCAAAGAGCACTCGCATTAGTTTGTTTGATTAGCATCAACAAATGAAAAGGTTTGTAAAAAAAACGAAACAAAAAAATGCAGACAAGATAAAAAAACTTGACATCATAAGAACTACCAGTGTCCGTTTTTTATGTTCCTTTTTCCACCAAAAATACAGTGATAATGGGGTCGTTTGGAGAGACACGACAAAGGCGGGGGTTCAAAGCAGCATGGAATAAAATGTTTTGAACGTCGACACGCATGGCGCCAACTAAGTTGTTTACATGTCAACGGCTTCTGTTCCTGACGGCCGTCCTCGAAGCCTAACAAGAAGGCACCCAGTTATCGACGCGACACACGTGCGTCGTCACAGTGCTGCATGGACCTTCGCCACTTCTGCGCCGCAGGCCTCTGCATAATGGCTGCTGTCGCTCACTCACTATCTCCCATTCCACCCTGTTCCCGCTCCTTTCCAAATCCATTTTCTGCTGAATTGAGCATACATTCACCGGTCACTCTGCCGAAACTATCTTGGTAAAAAATTTACTCAAGAAAGGAAGTGAAAGATGTGACGGAGTTACTGAGCAGCACGAAAAAGTTTTTTTTTCTTTTTGGCTTTGACGTCAGTAGCACTGGAACTGGCATTCTATTCGATAAATGCCGTTCACGTGCTGGTACAATTAAACACTTGTGTTTTACAGTTAGACTTGGAAAGGGAGAGAAACTGTTATAAATGAAATTAATATTGTAACCATAATTTATACCAACTTTGTCAAGTGCCAGAGAGAAACGAGTTTCTCTCTGGCACTTGACAAAGTTCGTGTAAATTATGGTTACAATATTAATTTCATTTATAACAGTTTATTTATTATTGAATGAAACACCCTTCAAAGGTTAGTCCTGCAGAAATAGAATTCTCGCACCTCTACCGAAATCGGCGAAGTGCTCAGTATTGTGCAAATGAATTGTACCCCGAAGATATTTAGGTAAAATTTTCATTGAAGTGTAAATTTCTTCCTGAACAGCGTGCGTCATCTTCTGGCTTGTGGTATTAATAGACGGCACTAATGAATCATTCTGATCTATTATGCTCTTCTTTTGCATCGGTTTTCGTTTCTCTGTAGAAGGTTAGCTCTTTCTAGTCGTTATGGCATTATCGATGCACGCATGCGCACGCAAGAGGCCTTTTGTCTTTGCTGTGCTTACTCAGGACAGATGGTGATTCCACTACTTTATGCCGGGAGTTCAAGTGCGATAACTTCGCTTCACACCACATACCGGGTTGGTGTGTTCTGTTTTGCAGCATCACCCCGGTGAGTCCAGGAACAACCCCTGTCCTTTCTTCATGCCTCACCTTCTTAACAGTGTATTGATTTGAACTAACACGTGGCTTAGTAAAATGCTGAGCGTTTTCTTACAGGCGCTTGTCTGCTTCTTAGCACTTTGCTGGTGATTTGGCTACAGTAATATTTTTTCTGTTATTTACTTTCATTTGGGCCCCATTTTCTCTTTTCTAGCGCTCTGAAAGTAGAATAGGTTGTTGGTTTGCATGGCTGGCCTCCACCGATTGGACAGATACCTCGCCAGGAGCACGTTTAGGGCAGATGTAGTTAACCATCGCAGTCTTCGCCGATCTCGCTTCCCGCCATTGTTATCATGGCAAAGGTCTTTGTGAGCGCACAAAATATGGATGCAGTATTGCGTCGTGCTCGAAGTGCACCGGCCTTCCTTCCCATAAACAGCGTCCCCAGATATTAAAACGGCAGTACGCTTGGAGGTTCCGAACATGCGAAGAAACTGTGCAGCTGTTCCCTTTGCAAATCATTGCGATAATATCCTTCTTAACCCAATTGCTTCCTCGCTGCTTACCTAATCATTTTCGCGTAATGACGAAAACAGCATTTAGAAAAGCATTTAGAAAACAGTATTTAGATAAGCGAACGATTTTAGAAAAAAAAACAACTTTCTTACACGAAAATTGTGTAAATCAGGTTATCGCTATTGTCTTCCGAACAAAAATAGCAGCCTCACTTCCCAATGAATAAAAATTCTACTGAAGTGGGCCTCAACCACAAAAGGCAGGGGAGTCAATGCTCCCCAGAATAAGACATTTTAGGCTGTGTAATTCTGATAAGCCAGCCCATAAGGTAACTAGAGTGACTGCTTCCAATTTTTGTGAGAAGGAGGCAATAATGCTAATGTTGGCGGGTCTAGGGTATATAGGTATGGTCGGAAGACATTTTAAACTTTCAGGACTACAAGGATTTTAGCAGGACCATCGCTGTCTCTCTGAAATAAATGTTGCTGGACATTTAAGTCGAGGACATAATTGAAAGACAGGCAAAGAACGGAGAATATAAGAACTGTACAAAAAATTTACACGAAAATCAAACAGGCGTTGACGTCTGGTACGTCGCGCGAATAAGCCGACTACGGATCCGTTCCCTGATAAACAAAGGCATCGAGGCCCGAGGCTTCGGCCGAAAGCTCAGAGGGAAGCGGCATTTATACCCTCTACTTTTTCGTTTCAGAAGCAGCTTTTGCAAAGGGCGGGTCTTCGTCCCAGATGCAAACGCCTCGCAAGCTCTTTCACGGTCAAACAACACCCGGGGGCTTTCAGTTTTCCTTCTGTCGTACCCTTCGACTCCCGCAACTTGTAAAGCGTTTAAGCCTTCCAAATGCGGCTTTAAACTTTGCAGTCCGAGCTGCTGAATAACGATCCACGGGGCAACAGAAACCCTTCGGCCTTGGCTCTGCCGACGAAGCGGTCAAAACCACAGGGACAGAGGAGGGCATGGGTGTGAGAAAACGAGGTTAACATGCGCGACGTGTAGAAAGAGATGGCGGTTTGAACGCCGTATCATTCGCTCTTTCTCTTTCGTCGCTTCGCGGAGCGTTGCCACGGGGATGGTTTGTCGAAACGCCACAGGGCGTGCAACCAGAAATGAGACAGTTTCTGCGTCTTTAATCGAACTATTTTTTTTTGGTGCAAAACTTTTTAATGTCCTTGAGTGTGAGAGAACGTTGGCCCATTTGTTTTCATTGCCCACATTCCTACCCAACGTCTATGAGTACGTGGCGCCATTACTTCTCCCACATCAGCAAGTAACAGCGCAGCCACATGTGTGTTCAGCCTAAATACCTAGGCATAAACAAGTCGCATGATATTTCTTGGTCCACCTGTAACTTTTTCTGCCGCAGTAAATTGTGTCCTGTCCTATTTGAGACGCAATTTATCATTAGCTTCTGCTGTTAAGTCTGTTAAGAGCGGGCTAGTTGGTAGTTCATCTTGAGGAAAAACACAGCGCACCCTTAAGACACGGACAAAGAAAGGCAAGACGATACAGCGCTGTGAGGAAAAACACAGCGCACTCTTAAGACACGGACAAAGAAAGGCAAGACGATACAGCGCTGTATCGTCTTGCCTTTCTTTGTCCGTGTCTTAAGAGCGCGCTGTGTTTTTCCTCATCATGCTGTTAAGTCTCCCGCCAAATTTAAATTATTGTGTTCAAGGCTAGAATACTCATGCATAGTATGTGACTCTTACAATTCTTGATGAAAATACGGGTATCAGTGCGAAACACCAAAGTTGGAGACATAGATTGAGATTATTCTTGCCGTTCTAGTGTCGCTGCCATGAAATCTAAAACTAACCAGCCTGCCCTTGAGATGCGACGAAAGTGAACCACCCGGTGCGACAAGTAAACATATATAGGAGATAGGTGTTGTTGTTAGCGGCTATGTATTGATAATAGAATAAAAATGGAAGAAAAAGATGTTGGTAGCCGCGGCATCTGCCATTGAAATCTGAAGCATCTGAGCAGCTGCTAGCTGGAATAAAATGACCAGAAGAGGACAGGGAGAATAATTTACACCACTTGGGGATCTTTAATCTGCACTCATATAACACAGCAGATGGGCGCATTTGCGTCTCGCCTCCATCAAAACGCAGCCGCCACGGTCGGGTTCGAACCCGTGTACTCGGTAAGTAGCCGAACACTCTAACCACTGAGCCACCGTGGCGGGTCGTAGAACTTCATAAACCGAACGCAAATCGAACATCATGATAATACCACTTGTCGTACCTCAGCGCAAGCTATTCGCATTTACTTTCATTTTGACAATATAGACGGCGGTGCGTTGCTACAGCTTATAGCAGTCATTTGAAATGCTTTATAGAGTAGAACGCGATTTTTGTCGGGTCCCGTTTCAAAATTTGCGTACTCATAATTACTGATGTACGCACCAGTACGGAAGGACTTCACGAAGTCAAAGACCACAGCGCATTCAGTACTCAGTGGCTATGGTGCTCGGCTGCTGTCCCGAAAGACGCGGGTTCGATCCCGGCCGCGGCGGTTGAATTTCTTTGGAGGAGAAATTCGAGGCCCGTGTACTGTGCGATGTCAGTGCACGTTAAAGAACCCCAGGTGGTCGAAATTTCCGGAGCCCTTCACTACGGCGTCTCTCATAGCCATAGTCGCTTTGGGACGTTAAAACCCATAAACCAACCAACCAGCATTCAGTACTCCACATTTTGGAGCGAAAAGCGCCACTTCTGGCATGCAAAACTGAACGTCATATCAGGTCTGGATTTAACCCCAACTGTGCGCTCGCCGAGGGTGTGGCTGTTCAAAAATGCCCACATGGCGAAATTAGATAAATCTATACAATACAAAATATTACCAATATTAGGTAAAGAAATGTCTGTTCGCCCATGGGACACAGCGGTATTGGTATAGATAGGGCAACCAAGTTCTGATGTGCATTTGATTAAAAATGCCTGCGGCAAATGTTTTCGTTTAAGCCTGGCTTAAAGGAAAACTTGTAATAATTTAGTTCGCCACTTGTAATAATTTAGTTCGAGCGCCAACAAGACTTTTAAAGTCTTGTTGGCGCTCGAACTAAATTATTACAAGTGGCGCCTGAAACGGAAGGCCCAAAGCACCAGTGAGTAGCAACTTTCTTCAAAGCAAGCAAAAAAAGTTCGTGAAGGAGCATTCCCTACGGTGTCTGACTTCCTTGCCGGTTGCTGTTGCTTGTGTCATGCGCAGCACTAGAGCCTAGCTTGGACGAAGGCGGTGTGAAAACTGGGGAAGGCGTATGATAATGTTCTACAGGTAATATTCACCACCTTACTTCGAAATATGTGGAACGCGACACAAGAAAAGCAATTTTCAAAGTTGTTTCCTTTTTACTTCGGTTCATGTGTAGCAGAAATCAAAAGCGCAATCTCTGCTTCCTGAAAGCAAGCTTCCGGAAGCAAGTGTCGCTTCCGGTCTTTCTGATAGTGAAGAGAGTGCACGATGGAGAGCGTTGAGATGCTGATCACGCCTAGAGCTTCTGGTAGCAACCTTTTGAGTTACATAAATACATTTGTTATGCTTGCACTGGAAGCGAAGTTGGGACCAACTTACACTCAGAGAACTGAGATGCGAGTGCAGCCTCCATAAAAGACTCCTAGACTACAAAGGAAGCATATTACTGCAATACCATGTTTTCAGGATGTCATCCGTATATTGTTTCCTGGTAGGGTGTTTGCTGTTGCCTAAGTCTCCGTCCGCTGACTTCTGAATCCACCAACCATTTTGATAAGATCTAAATCTCGTTACAAAGACAATTCCTCATGAAACCTAACGTTATATACTTCAACAGAATGAGTTAAGCGGCAATGGTCATGCTGTTAAAGTTTCAAACGCTACTCCAAATTCGTATCAGCGACATTTAAGCGGTCTGCAACTGATCATCCCAGCATTAACTGGGTATTCGGCATAGAGAGTTCATTTTGCGTCTTGGCTGCGCCTTCACAATGCGCTGCTGTCGATTACGCTGATGCAGAGAAAGTCATCTTTGATAAGGAACAAGGGCGCAGTATGGCGGGCAGGTTCTTCAAGCTGCTCGTGCGCCCCTGTATATCTGCACACTGTTTTGATATTTTCTGGCATCCTAGAGGTGGCACGACGTTCTGCAAGTGCCAGGAAATCCAACCCTATGCCCGTCCGGACAAAAAGAAGCACGTTTAATGTGAAAGCGACGCTACGACATTCTGTCAATAGGGATGTAAACTTGCACAACGGTGGGTCTCCTACTGTTTAGAAGAAAGCCTAGTGTGGGCTGTTTTGTTTTTTGACGCTTTTGATTGGGCCTGACAGAAATGTGACAACCAAAGAAAAATCTGGAAGAAATGTAGTATTGTGATACCGCTGCGTGAAGCGAGGATGACGAAGATCACAGTTGAGGTAAGGCACGCTGAAGTGAAGGCGACAAGGAAGAAGTTATTAAAGGCAAGTGTCCGAAGGAATGGCCGCGTTTGTTGCCTCATCTCCTGTACAGTATCTAGAGAGAAGCACAGCGTGACGCAAACTGTACGGAGCTCGATAAATCACAAGCGCTACTCGCGGGTACTTTCGAATATTCATTTGAAATATTCATTTCAAATGTTCATTTGCAAGTAGCAAAAAATGTAGGTGCTTGTGTGTCCTGAACTTGCGGAAACATCAGGTAACAATTCAAATAAAAAAGGGAAAATAAGGAAAGGCAAACTCGATGGCTTTTCCCATCACAGTGACAGCCGTTAGTGCCACTCTTCTCGATAGTGTGGCGTCGGAGACGGCGCAACGCACCAGTTGCAACGGAGCATGCTGAATGGCCTATGAATCATTTATTCGAGCCCATACCATACCTTGATCTCGAACCGAAACTCTCCGACACATTTCTTAACCACGCGTTTGTCGGTGCGTATGCCGGGCAACGTGGACAAGGTCGTGGTATTCTACCATTCACGTACCGTCTTTGCACAAAGTAACCGATCAGCCCGAAGGCAGCAGGAGCGGGTTCTAAGCCGAGTGGCGGCGCTGCAGTATCCGGCGCTGGCCGCTGCTACCCGGCTGCCAGTGCAAACTTGGTGACGTAAGCCCCTACCCTCCTTCTTTGGATGATAAGAAGTAATCAAGTAGTATGCGCTTCGAGCAACTTCGCGCCTTTCGAGTGCTGTCATACTGAGGGAGGACGCAGGCTTACGTCAGCCAGTTTACTCTCGCAGCCCGGACTAAGTCAAAATAGGCAGACAAAATAGCTAAGCAATCAATTTTTACTGCGAGAGCATGCATTGGACGAAGTTGTCCTGGGTGTCCCGTAAGAATAACGGATAACAGCACAATTCCACGACTTCAGCTTGCTTATCAGTCTTATAAAAAACACGCGGAAAACACGCTATAGAAATTAAAATCGCGTTCCAAATGAACTTGTCAGTGTCCGTTTAGCTAGCTGGCTTGAAGCCTCTGAAAGTAGCCTTATTGACTTTTTCATTCTTTACATACTGAGAAGAAAAAAAAGCAGTGCCTATACTCGAGGGCAGCTTTCTGTTATGCAGGGAATTACGATGGAGTGACGCAAGGCTTTCAGAAGCGCGTTCTTATCACGGGCTCACAAGAAATTGGTTTTGAGGAAAGGAAATGAAGCAACTGTCTCATATAACTCGAGATAAGCTAGCGGCGCGCGCTCTTAGCTTCCACTGCATAGCGACGGAAAGCTGCCCTCGAGTATAGTGCCCTTATAATTTAATGTGCTTCCATGTTAAGAACCTCTCGCGCTCGACCCTGCCGACAGCATGTCAATTACAATTTCCGTAATTCGCGAATCAATAAACTCTCTAATACAGCAATGGTATGAAAACTGGAACCTCGCATAAAACAGTAAAGAATGGTGAAAATATGTGAATAGAATTGTAAAACACAGGGATTTGGGGTTAGGATTAAACTTCCCTCGTAATGTAATTCACGAGTTTCGATATACTTGGTTCCAAATTTCTTAAGAATTACAAGCCTTACAAACCTTCAAGGCTGCTACCTAACTGTTTTAGCTGTTTGAGAGTCACGCCAAAAGTCTCCAGTCTTCGTCACAAAGATCTGTTTTTAAGTTATTTCTTTATACCTGCTTGTGCAGGCGTCATCAGCCAGACCCATGAAGAATATTCGATACAGCTCAAATGAAAAAAAAAAAACTACCGCAAAACACAGTTTGCATTCAGTTACTGATCGATTAAAACCGGCGTAATGAAATATTCTGGCAATTTTTTCTAGAAATGCTCTCGGACTAAAAAGACGAAAGAACGAGTGGAGGAAATAAACGCACTCGCACTTAAAGGGATGGCCGAAAGGATTTGCATTTAACACCGAGCCTGGTTATCGATCCCACGTGCAGAGCGCGGAGCGTCGCGACGCAAGGGATCAGCAGAGAAGCGTGCAAATAAGCCGAAAATCATGGGAGCGCTGAGCGTAGTATTGAAATGTTTTTTCTGCTTTTGGTGCTATTCTTATTTTTCCAATTTTCAGAGCGCGCCAGGTGTCAGAAACTGTCCCGGCCTTCCAGTGGAAATTGGGGGACAACTATTCGCTTCATATATTTTCCTTCCGGCATGTAGTCGCCTCGAATGCACGAATACGAAAGGAAATGTAGAGAATGAGGTATATTTTCGTTTATGGCAGACCTGTTCGATTGAATCGCTTGCGAAGAGATATCTTCAGTAAAGCGCCATTCGTTATTCAAATAAATATGATGAAAAATAGCCATTTGTCGTCTTCACTTTGTAGCGCACTGACTGAATTAAAGACTTATCTCGATAAGGATGAAAACAGAGTCTTACACTGAGACATCACTCCGCTTTTAAAAAGTCAGATCTTCAGATTCACTGAGAACAAAGGCAGCTATACCAACTGGATAAACATTTATCTCTACAGGAAGTTAAAAAACCACAAATAATTTCAATTTAAATGGAATGAAAATGGAATAAAACAAGCATTCCTATCTCTGACCCGAAATACGCGGGGTCAAACCCGGCCGCGGCGGTCGAATTTCGATGAAAGGCTCGGGTCCTGTGCAATGTCAGTGCACTTTAAAGAACCCCAGGGGGTCGGAATTTCCGGCGCCCTTCACTACGGCGACTCTCGTAGCCTGAGTCACTTTGGTACGTTAAATCCATAAACCAAAACAAAGCATTCATATCTTCTTTAGTTTTGCGTGGTCTAGCCATTTGCTTCATTTTGAAAAGTGGTCAGAAAAAATGCTTAGCACACATACATTTCGCAAGATCGTTGGTTTCAGTTTCCGATAGTTCAAATGTCAGAAACTTAGCATGCGATGCTTTATAAACTCACACTCTCATAACTTCTCATTATAAGATGATGACAAGGTTATATCTGATCGGTTTGCGTCCTCATCACAGCTGTCGTATGTTCGAGCGTATATTCAAAGGTGCATAGCACTGACTTACGAAAGATCAGTAAGACATGGCGGTGATGCTCCAAACATCGTGCGAATAATTGCTCACTACTAAGCCTGTGAACTTGTTTGATAACCGGTAATGAAAGGAAGATAGCCGCATTCGAGGTCGCATCTACTAACGTAATTTTATAGACCAGACACTGATGTCTTCGACGGAGGGGGAGGGGAGGGGTGGCGTGGCAGAGGAAGAGAAAAAAATTTATACCTGGACAATGCCCCTTCTTTCTTGCTTCGGGTAGATATATTTGCTTTCATTTGCTTACTTGCTTGTAAGCGGACATTAAAGAAATAGGGCGGTACCCAAAAGGCCAAGTCTCAACTATTACATGAGCCCGCTAGCTTCTGTAGTAATACCTACAATTCGAGCAAACGGTGCAAAGAGACGGCACACAGTATCAAAAAGAAGACAGGACAAGCGCTGAATGAGCAATTATTACTGGAGTGGGTAGTATATATTTTATTCTACTTTTCTATGATTATGCCGCCGCGGTGGCTCAGTGGCTATGGTGCTCGGCTGCTGACCCAAAAGACGCGGGTTCGATCCCGGCCGCGGCGGCTGGAATTTCTTTGGAGGAGAAATTCTAGAGGCCCGTGTACTGTGCGATGTCAGTGCACGTTAAAGAACCCCAGGTGGTCGAAATTTCCGGAGCCCTCCACTACGGCGTCTCTCATAGCCTTAGTCGCTTTGGGACGTTAAACCCCATAAATCAATCAATCAATCAATCAATCAATCAATCAATCAATCAATCAATCAATCAATCAATCAATCAATCAATCAATCAATCAATCAATCAATCAATCAATCAATCAATCAGTCAATCAATCAATCAATAAATCAATCAATAAATCAATAAATAAATCAATCAATCAATCAATCTTTTCTATGATTATGAACGAAAAACTGCCCAACCTGCAACCTGTGGAGTGGCTGCGCGAGACGTGTGTGAGAGGTCACAGATTCAGTCGCTTATCCATCGAATTTATGGCGCCCGAGCGCCCGACCTCTCAGACGCAGAGTGAGAGTATTGCCAGGACGGAGAGCGAGATTGGTGAGATCGCGAGTGTCGTCATTGTGTTAGAAGTAATTAGTGATTCACATTATGACCAACCAGCATGAATTTTTGTCATGAAGTCATGTGTGAGGCGTGGGCCTTGTGCGTTGTGACACCAAGAATATCAAGTCTGCAAAAAAGGGAAACGTGGAGTTAACAGATGTCGTTGTAGTATGTCTCAAATAAGAACACATTTTCGCAACAGAAAGGTATGCAGAAAACCGAAACACATGCTGGTGATTAAATCGAGTAGCCAACACCGATCAACACTATATGTAAGATAGACTGGATTGCGTATAGTGCAGAAACAGGAGGAGTCTAAGCGAGGTCCGGCGCCATAAGCATTGCTCTCACTTTGGTCCGTGCATAAAATGCATCGACACAGGAAAGGGGAGTAGGTGAGTTAGCTTTTATTGCACGAAAGCATTTAGCGACTCAATTTTCACGCTACCCATTAACGAACTAGGTCTCAGTAGCCTTTCACTGGGGACCCCCTTATGTATAAATTTCCCCGTGTTGTGCCGTATTTTCTCTTGCAACAAACCTGGTTGTTTGTTTTTGTCCGCCCGTCTGTCCATCTACGCCGGGCAGGAAGGCATAAACTTGAGTGGGATTCGAACCACGGCTTTTAGGTACCAGTATGGGTATACCGGCAGCACGGCGCGCTGAGGCCATTTGCGCCGATGCAAGCAGCAGGCGCTGCTGAAACCGAATGAAGAAGGGAAATTCCTCGGTCTTGTGGCCTGTCTACAACTGGGCCACCGTTCCGGCAGCGTGCGGAGAAAACGGAGTTGATATAGTTCAGAAATAAAAAGACTGAAGAAGCGAAGAATAAAAAGGAAGCGACGACGCTGGCTACTCTGTCAACAGGTGCTCCCAATACCTTTTCACTTAGCAAGCAGGTCATAGAAGCTTACGCGAAGAGCACTTGCTTACGTAATTGCTTTCAGTTAGTGCGGCATGAACGAAAACAGCGTTGCTGAAAACAACGCGAGTTTCGTAGGCGGTGAAGCACCATAAGGCAAGCACAAGTTTATATAAAAGACATCGTTCGACAGATAAATTACGGCCGCTTATGAATGTACAGTATTGGCCAAAAGTAAGAGGCCCCTCCCCTTGTCTTCCGAAGCTTGCCGCTCGCATGAGGGTGCGTCCAGGCGAAGGCCTCCCGCCGTTCAGGCCAGGCCAGTGCGCCGATCTCGACGGCGGGAGTGCTTCGCCAGGCGCCGCTCCCATGCAGAGTGCCAAGCTCCGGAACACGAGGAGTGGAATCTCCTTTGCCTACGACTGTACAAAATCCTCCTGAAGTAGCGGAAGAGGTACTCCTTAAAAATGTTGCAGCGTTTGATCCTATCCGAACACAGTAGAGTGATCTCATGATATGTGACCATAAGCTCCCTCGCCGATCGCAGGTGCGGGTGACAGATTAACATACCCCCCCCCCCCCCCCCCCCCTTGCGGTATATCAACCCCGTTGCATTTTACGCAATTACTCTCAAGCCAATATAAATCACGTACTATGCAAGTACCCTGAGGGTTTACCCTCCAGGGACTCCAACTCTCAAGCCAAAATAAAGGGGAGACCGCGTGAGCTGCTTGAGGGAGTGGGCTGGGCCCTAGAGATCGCCCAGAAGCATAGACTCCGCGTCTTATGACGCCGTCATGAGGGCCCACGCAAGATGTCCCAGGATGACCCCTAACTCCTCACCTTCCTTGTCTTCATGCCACCGAACAGACTGTTTTTCATTGCGATGCGTTCTCCGTTGCATCCGAACACATGTTCTTAGCCTACATCGCAATTGCTGTCTTCCGCATTCTCACGCGCTTGTAGTGTGTGCGTTTGCTTTCTTTGTGTGCGATAGTTTTTCTCGCTAAACACTGCCGGACACACAATAAAGTTATTACTCACTCACTCGCTTTCGCTAGACCGAGGTCATCTTGAAGAGGTGGCACTACTGAAAAGTAAGTGCAACTAAAAATAAATGCATGCGCCAAAGATGCTGAAAGCAAGCGACGCCTGCAAGTAGACATACGGTACCCGCCATGTCATCGCTGCTGCTGCGTCGATGCTTAGAGTGACGTTATGAAAAGAGTGCACATAAATTTCTTGAGTAACAATCTTCCTTGTGCTGTTCCTTGTTTATGAGAATGACGAAAACAATCAACAACACGTATGCATTCCTACGGTGGGGAAATCTAGGCGTAGAACGAATTAGACCTCTAAGTTCTAGTTGTTTTACCGCAATATCCGCCGACGGTCTGAACCCCTCGCCTGTACTCAAACATTCCTGCCCACTTGACCGATGTAGCGACGAAGTGGAAATGCAGGAATAAAACTCACCAATAGGAAAACAAGGAAGCACAATGCAGCTTTCCACGATACTTAAGCTCTTTCCATTTTGTTCTACAGTAGGTGAAGCAGTCCACACTCCGAACGGTGTTGTACTGCAAAGGAGTCGACCTGCCTTATGCATATTTAACAGCAAAGCGCGAGAGAACAACGCGCAACAGTAGAGACAGACACAGTTGTCTGCGCACGTGAGCTTGCCGAAGGCGCTTAGAGTACGTGCCAAACATACATCTCGGAATCATTCGCATTGGAAATGACTGCGTGCTGTTAGATGCTGCCCATAAGTTTCTTTGAAGCAGACAGGGGATGCCATGTACCTTTCAACAAATGCACCGAGGGTGCATACTTTTTTAACTTGTCACTTATACCGTTCCCTGTACTCCGTATTTTGTATATACTATAATATCTCTCTGCCTGGCGACGCTGCGGAAAGTGCTGACGCACTATCAAGTCGCTGCTAGGAGCGGCGGCCGTTCACTTCGCCACGATCAGCAGGCACGGTCGGTTTGCCGGAAACGCCGTTGAGAGCGCTGCAATTTGGTAGCGCACGAGCGTAGTCACGTGGTATTTTTTCATATTTCGCGGGCTTTCTTTAAATGCCGGAAAAAAGGAACCCGTAGGAGATACGATGCTGCAATAATCTGGATCGGTTGTTTATAAACCTGCTCTACAACCTAACGTAACGGTCTTGGCACTAAAATGAATATTTGAAAATTTGCGTAATTCATCTTAGTTAATTAACCAATTAAGCGCAATTACAAAAATAATCTGAGGAGCGCCACATGATGGCGAACAATGTGTCGTTGGTTTCAGCGGGCTGCGGTTTACCGCTTTTTTTAAATCCTTGGTTCAAGTTACGTGAAACACCCTGTATGAACCTGCCAACAAGATCTTACATCTCAATATACAAAGTAAACATGGAAATTATTCTAAATACCTTCAATGGAAGTATAAGTATTTTGAACCCAGACTAAATTGGCATGCGCTGTTCTGGCTTAATACGGCGGAAATCGTCCTCCAAGCACTGCAGCTAACTGCCTAGTTTGGTAACGAGCAATATCTAACCTGTGTGCCAAATCAAACATCTGTATTTTATACATATTTTCATGTAATCATCGGCTTTGATTAGAATTCATCTAAAACATCGTTTTAACGAGCTTATGCACAGCGATTTTAGTGGAAATGACTTTTTTTCGCATTGTTAAGTTATCCATGGCGCATGATGCTTGTGGAGACTTGATGTTCTACTGCCGCCTTCTGAGGCATACCCTAAGGCCGCAAGTGCACGCAGAATGCTGGGCTGGGGCATAATACGGTCACATTGCCCGTGATGATACTGGAGTCCACTGCAGCAGAAGAATAATGCGTAACACTGAGCTTCTTCCTTGATGCTACATAGATAGAATCAGGTTAGCCGTCGGGAAGGAAGACACTTCCGAGGCGAGCAGTATCATTTTTTTATACTTGTCGGCTATTGCCTGTATTTGTTTTGCACTGGCAAGCTTGTTCCGTTTTCATTGCAATCACAGTTTCCTCGCGGTTGTTTGGAGGAAGTGATTTCGGAAGCAGTGATAAATGAAGGGCGGGGCAATTTTGGCGGCGAATAGATTGGCCAGCTGTTTCATGTACGCAGATTCGGGGAACAGCTGCTATTAGCGGCAAACAAGAAAAAAAAAAGGAGCACGAAAGATGCGAATACTAAAGGGAAGGAAATAAAGCTAGCAAAAAAAAACGGGACTGTTGTTAGTCTGAGTACGAGCCCAACTATACTATGCTGGAGGTCGAGAGCAATGACCGTGAGATAGTTAAAGGATGACTTTGGGTAAGGAATGATAGACATATTCAGGCGCGGGCAGGAAGGAGTTCTTGGCTTTCGGCCCCTCAGCCAGCCCGCGCAAGATAGCGTATCGCTTGCCCGGCACTGGTAGATTTGCGGTAATGTGGATTGCGCTCACGCCGTCTCTAAGCGGCTCTTTGGCGATACTGGGCAGGAAGTCGACGAGTTCGCCTCATCTTATGATCTCGTGAACGGACATTTTTCCCTCTGCCTTCCGAGGCACACGCTGAACGACGCAGCAGGATTCTGAAACGTTCGCCAGCACCTCGGTTAGAAGCATGCCACCGTTATAGAACTGACGCATCGGAAACCTATTGGACGGAGAGTGTGCCGATGCAGAAAGAACGTAACGTTTAGGGTATTCACGGCTCCCGTAGACTTTGCTGTTTCAGTTACAGTCGAGTACCGCTTCCATATGCGTAATCGGCAAAAATAAACGTTTCGTGGAAGGGGCTCTTCAGCCTTCAGACAGAAATCGAAGGTGACATCAACCCTGCAAGGCTCGAACACCAAATTGTCATATAAAGTTGTGAAACACCAGGGTTATAAACATTAGTTTCTTCAGTGCACAGATCTAAAAAAAACTGTAAAGTTATTAAAAAGAGTACTATTTCAGCGTAATTACATCTATCTAATTCTGATGATTTCTGAAAAGGCAAGAAATATAACACAGCACGTAAATCAGCAGCCGCATAAAGTATATAAATATGAAACATCAAAACTTTCTCATTATGTGCCATTGTAGCATTTCCACCGTATGAATTTCAAGCTGCTTTACCTTTATTGCTAGCTTTTGTATTATTTTTTTTTTCAGTGGGCACCCTGATGCTCTGGCGAATGAAGCTTTGACATGTTATGCTTTGATATTACAGCTATCTGCTTTGATATGACAGTCGATGCTTCTTTGAGAGGGGAGTAATTCCGCGAATCTTTGTAGCGTTTGTTTGTTGTTTTTATTTGTTCATGCTTCAAGGCTGCCGGCACGCCGCTTTATCGCTTCGTTTGTGACGCAAGACGCGCCTAGAATTATCTCGATTGATCTCAACCGGACGGAGCCGTTTTCTAGTTTGCGCCAGAATGTTCTAGTAACTTCTAAAGCTTTATCTAGAAGGTTCGTTATCAGCTTTAAAAAGAGCACGGCCGACAGCGGCGGTCATTCTGTCCGACGACCACCGAGCACGCTTGTTGCTACGCCGCCGCCGAGTGATTCAGTCCTTTGCGGGCGCAAGTCAGCCCGAATAAAGAGTTTCGTTTCGAAGACATCCTCGCTGTGTTCCTGTTCGCCGGACTGCAGTCACCACTACGTGACAATATTAAATAATGCGGAAACTATCGGTGTGGTAAGAGGTATGCGACCAAAAATGAAAACTATTCACATTTTTAGAGCTTGTACGACAGGTGATGCCGCAGCCATTACAATGTTAATGGTGGCCTCTCTGCCAACAGCCAGATTTCGGTCAAAGCGTACCGCATTCGTTCCGTCGCATTAGGGGCCGGCGACATCCAAGGCTATCGAACAGGAAAGGTACCTGTCTCGCGAGAACTGATTGGCCTGCAATTTTGCTTTCGCGCTGGCGGGAATTATTCCTTGTCTTTTTAGTTATCTTTGCTACACTTTTTTCCCCACCAAAGGGAAACGCTCCTAACCTCTGGTTGGAGTACGGCGCTTTCGCTCGCAGTGCTATGCGGACTTGCAACTTTAAGGGCGTCATTTATCAGCTCTGGAAGGGACTGCTTGGGGGATGGGCGCTTTACGCTAAGGAAGAACATCGAGAAAAAGGAGGGAGCGCCTGGTGCAAGGTATTCAATAATTATTTTCGTATTCTTCATTTACCAAGGCACCAACAGAACTATGCTTATAGCATGATTCACCAGTTATCCGACAATCAAAAACGCATGCATGCTTCTCCGGAAGCGTTGATGGTGGTTTAATGCACTCGACTCCTCACAGAACGAGATGAGGACACAACAGCACAGAGCGCGAACAATGAACCACCTACTAAGCACAATTATTGCTATTTTGGAGGCGTTGAGTTTTCGGGAATAGTGACGAACATGTGACAGCTAGTGCTGTACTGGAGAAATTGTGCTAATTTTGTGTACCATTTTGTGAATCAACATACCTATTCCTGCGCACTAGAGTAATATCTCCGACCAGGGCAATGATTAAACTCATTAGGTAACAAAATTCACCCATAAGATGAGGGGTAGTGGTCTGTAACCCGTGTTTTCTTTTCCACCTTCCGCTTCGGTTGCAATCACTAGTGTCGGCAACACTGACAGATGAAAATCAATTTCAGTTCCCATGCTCTGCTCTACAAAAGGTACTGAACAGTACTTAAATGGACAAGTATGAACACCACTTTCTTTTCTGTCTCGTGCACTGTGTACATAATGCAGAATCACCCTCATCGGTACAGAGCTTTATAATCACGTTTGCGCTGCTAGTGCTGGAATAACAAAAAAGCATAGCATTAGTGCTCGCACATTTTGCTCACTTGATGACCGCCTCTTCCTCTACCCTGAAAACGGAAAGCCGCAGTGAATCCTATTCACGACGGATATACTGAATACTGGTCTTGTGAACACTACCACACCACTGCTTTTTAAAGCCTAGTTCTGCAGAGCATCCCGCAGTGAACAAGGCAAACGGCTCCGAGAAGATTTGATTGCCACCTGAATCCGAAAATTCCGGACCTGTGAACGTAAGGGCCGTTTGGAGCTCTCACTGCCTTTTGTGAAATGTCCATTCCCCGCACCGAATGGACAACCGAGGGTGAAATCAGAAAACCGGGATTCTACCAGACACACGAGATTTGAGGTACTGAGAAAATGTACGGTGAGAGCGGAAGTTTAATCATACGGGGTTGCCTAGCTTCCCTGCAATCGGAGAGAGCCAGAATCAGAACCAGGAACGAAAAAAAAAACAACAACAAATAACAGAAGCCCGAATACGGCCTGGATGTACTGGTTGGGCATTGCGAAAACTGGCGCAAGCCCGCTGTTTGGGAGTGGCCGAAAGCTCCCGAGATTTCTTCGCAGCACAGAAGTTTCATAATCCCATATATGGCATCAATCTTCAGTTCGCAGATCGAGGCTTGACAATCCCGCGCTTCGCACCACTATAAGGAAGTAAGGGATAGGCACGGAAGCCTGGATATATATGCAGTCTTCTATCACTTCTTTTCTTCGCTGTTTTCAAGTTTTTTTTACTTCCCCGGAGAGGTTTCGATGCTGGCTCAATTTGTTGGGGCCATCTGTAGCGTAGAATGTCTGGACTTCGTTTGGCCGTCCCGCAAATGCTCCCTCGTCCTGGGAAGACTGACCCGGTTCGAGAAAACGGGCTTTGAAGGCTTTAACACCTTGAGAGCTGAGGCACATGAAAAACAGGCACTGCAGAGTAGAGATTTTCTGGCCATGCTCGCGTACGGTGCGCGTATTCTTTCTTTCTATAGGAACATGCGTGGTTGGTCGGGCGAAAGTACGCTTCAAGAAGAAGGAGAGAAAAAAAGAAAATAATTGAATTCAGGAAGAAACGCGAAAGTTTTCGCAATATTCCCGTGGCCTTTTCCTAGCTTCCCTGAAAGAGGCATGTTTCCGCGTAAGGCAGTCTGGAAGCCTGTTTGGCGCGGTTTTTCTCTCTGCTCCGGGCAGCGCACATTTAGATAGGTCTGCAGACCGGGGCGTGAGTGGCGATGTTATCCGAGAAGGCTTTACGATTTGAGTCGTCGTTTTAGATATATTTTTACGTATTTACTGCTGTACATTTTCGACCACCATTCTTATGCCTGCAGAGGCCAAATCCTTCAAATTGTCCGACTCCATGTGTTGAATCTACGGGCTTTCATTTTTGTCCCTTGAATACGATGCGTGATCGCACTAAATAAGAAACAAATAAAAAAACGGGACGTAGTCGAGGACGTTGATAACCCTTCAGAAAATTGAAGAGATGGTTGCCACTGTGTGACCCGAGATACGACGACAGCTGTCGGTGTATTTATGTTTTACATTATATCTGGGTCGAGAATGGTGTGATGTAGTTATATAACCTCGCGGGTGCGTCAAGGACGAAGACCGAAGAATTAGGCACGGCAGCGTTCAGCAGGAACGCCCGAAGATTTACGAGCCTGCGCACTTCATCCTCTGATATCTTCGTTGTGGTCTTGAGGAACTTCAGAGCAACTTTTGATATGTATAGCTCTAGAGTACTCTTCTCATTTTTCCACACATATTTGTTCTTCGACCACCTCTCTTGCGCAGACCACCACTCTTCTCAACCAATGACCATTTCCTAAAGCGGCGCGTTTTGCAGCAGCTTCTGCAGATGCACTATGCTACATTCCTCTGTTGTTGTCATACTCTACCTCCTATTTTCAGAGCAGCTACTCTCCGGACGGTTTCCGTGGCAGCCGCCCACCAGTTGCGCCTTACTTTTTATTTTCTTTATTGCCTGGCTTTTGCAAAGGAAATTGGACAAAACAAACAATCAACAAAACACAATAAACGCTAAGTATATACGACTCGTGGTCAGCCAGCATGAATCTGACTTCGTGTAATTAAAATTCAGGCAATGTACAGAGCGGCTCTAGTTTTGAGAGCCACTCCGGAGGGTCCGCAGCGGCCTTCTGAATGGCCAGAAACATGTCCATATTTTCGCGAAAGTAAATCCTGGCAGATCTTGCGTCTCGGTCACAATGGTAGCCTGCCATTCTGGAGCGCCATATACAGTGGAGGCCTGTCAGCATTATTAAGTCCTGTTTGATTTGCAGGAAGCCGGAAACAATAGACCATGTTTTTTTACACTGTTGGGAAGGGGTTTATTTTTGGGATGTGTTGCAGCGAACCTTAAAGAAAGAATTTCCGCTAGACCAGTACGGCATTCGGTACTTATCTGTTGAAAATGAGGATGGGGTGCCTTTCGACTTACTTAATAATGCTACCAGTTGCGCCTTACGCTCTTGCCACACGCTCCACCTTCCGCGTTAACCATCGTTTAACCATCCTCTGGTTGGAGATTCTTTCGCTCTCGGGAACCATTCTCCTGAATCTGGGGGTAACCAACCATCGATTACGCATTCCTCAGATCACGTCATACTAGACTCCTTCTACGGTAACCACTTCACGAGTGGTTTCAACTACCACCATCACCACCACCACTACTACTACTACTACAACAACAACTACTACTACTACTACTACTACTACTACTACTACTACTACTACTACTACTTTGGCGCATGATGACCTTAGGTGCCTATGTGCCATTAAAACAACAACAACAACAACAACAACAACAACAACAACAACAACAACAACAACAACAACAACAACAACAACAACAACAACAACAACAACAACAACAACAACAACAACAACAACAACAACAACAACAACAACAACAACAACAACAACAACAATAACAACAACTACTACTACTACTACTACTACTACTACTACTACTACTACTACTACTACTACTACTACTACTACTACTACTACTACTACTACTACTACAACTACTCTTACCACCACTTCTATTACTAATACTACTGCTTCTATTACTACTTGTATTAGTAAGAGTAGTAGCACAATGACGTTAAATTCAGGAACGGGCGCTTAACAGCTTTCGCTGCAAGACAAGCCGCAGTTGAAAAGACCGATAGAGAACGAAAAAAAAAAAAGATGCGGTCCTGTCTGCTGCCTTTATCGCGTGTTTCTGGGCTGTTATTCGCAGTCAGCATGTACAGTCTTTGTCAAAAGTAACCAGGCTGCATGGTTTGCTTCTCATTCGTATAGTAGACCCCTCACGTCTTCTCTGAAGATAAAAAACTTCTTTGAAGGTGAGGGCAGGGGTTCTCCTTATCATACAGAGATTTAGAGCTTGAGGGCTGGCATAACAGCTTTACTGTACGACTGAGAAGCAAACCGTGCAGCCTGGTTACTTTTGACAAAGACTGTACCAACTAACTGAACTCGCCATCTTAATGAACGGAAGGGAACGTGACGTTTCATTCGGGCGGGGCTTAATCCTATGGTTTCGTTCTTACTGCCGCAGCCAGTCATAGCCTTTTGTTTCTTTGCAGAAGATCTTAGCAGAAAGAGCGTAGTATTGTAATGTTGACAATTGAGGCACGAGGAGGGAAGAGCACTTTCTCGTTTTACAAAAACCTGGATACATTATGTCACGTTTAGAGGACCCTTTCAGTAGAACGTGCAGGTTGTTGTTTTTTTCTCCTCGATGGGCACATGATTTGGTGGTGTCTGACGCTGTGAACGTCTGCTCGATGCTGATAAATATATGACACAGATTCACAGTGGGCAACAAAAAAAAAACAAAAACTAAACGTTATATATTATTAGAAATGTCACAGAGGTATAAACAAAGCGTGCACCATCATTCATCATCAGCCTAACTCTGTGCACTGCGGAACAAAGGCCCTTTTCATATCCCTCAAACTCTATCCTTCCATTTTTCCGCCCGGGGAAAAGGGCGGTAGGCGTGGACCTCACAGTACCCGAAGAGCATTGGGTGAGAAGGACATAACAGCGAAAAGAAATGCACAAAAACTGGACACATAGCGTGCAGATATGGTAGTTGGTAGTGTTTACAGTTCCTTTATGTCGGCGCCATACAGTTGCTGAAGAAAGCCAGGGTTTGTCTACTTCGCCGCACGAAGACTGGCCAAAAAGCTGCTCAGAAAGACAAAGTTTGATTTTATAGGCACGTGTGTCTTTTTCACCCTCAGACATATTCATTCTCATATGCAACGCCCCCGTCCTCTTTGGCGATCTAAGTGAGAGGGGCGCGGGGAAACAGAGAAATAGGAGTCCAGAGGAGTAAGAAGGGGGTGCCTTGCTCGGTAGCGCGCGTACTTGCCTTTCTTCAACTGGTCTGACATCGAGGTCGCTAGGAGTGAACGCCCACCGCATTAGTCCGCTGGACACACAAGGCTTCAAACCTTTTCATGAATATTCGAGAATGACCAGTAAAAATTTTACTCCGTTGTTCTACGTTCTTTCTTTCGCTCTTCTTCTTCACTCGTTGTTGCTTGTGGTTTCTTCTTTGATCTTAGTAGATCCCGTCTCCCTGCTTCGCCAAATGAACCTCACAAAATTGCCGGATTAACTGAGAAAACTTATTTAATTGAACACTCGAAAAGGGTACAGTGCAGTTAAAATGATGACCGCAGCATAGAACAGAATAACTGAGCTGGGCCGCCCCTGGACTTAAGACAGTCCGTCATCCTAAGCGAGCATGCGGGCGGAAGTCCGTCTCCTACTGAGCTCCGACTTCATCTGCCGCCCGCTCAGAGCTTGCGGCCGTCGCTGGGTTTCTTCCACAGAAACAATTATTAGTTCAGCGCTCTCAGATTCCCAAAGACACTTTCCCACGGTTTCGAGGAATGCATGTACCGCAGACGGGGCTGGGACGCCGGCGCCTCTGGGCCCCGGTCCGCAATGTTAGGAAACCCATTCCCGCCGAGAAGCGCAAATTTACGACAAGTGGCTCCGACGTCCGGTAGAGAAAAGCAACGCAAACCCAGACACCTAACAGACGCGCGGGGTGTGGTTTGCCGAAGGCGTCTGGACACACAGCGCTTCCCATGTCAATGCCAGGACAAGACCCGACAAAAGCAGGAGTACACTCATGCTCACTCCATGCGAAGTGCGAGTGCACCCGCGCAAACACATCAAAATACGGGTGATGAACGCGCGGGCCGTCTTGCCTAAGGAGTCTTGGTCCCGCTCCGTGCGACACGCAAAAGTTCCACCGAAGGCGCACGGCGTCCCGGTGGCGCTGCTCGGGGATGCCACTGTACGAAACACAATTTCGAGCGAGAAACAAAAGGCAAACAAAAGTACCCCCCCCCCCCAAAAAAAAAAAAAAAAGCGGCCCGGCGTTCAGCGAAGCGGCTCAGCTGTAAAAAAACACAAGCAAAAGAAACGCGCACAAGCGGGTGCACACAACGACCTTACAACCTCTCTGCTTTTTTTGGCGGATGCTCCAAAACTGTCTTCAGTAAATTGAGCGCCTTCCTACTTTTAACTGTCAGAAGTTTTCTATGAAAACCGAATGCTCTTTTTCTGCGGCGAGCGCGTTTCGATGGAGGCGAACTGCAATAATCAGCTCTTGCTATCCGATGTGGGGGCAAGTTAAAGAACACCAGGTCTAAATTAATCCAGAACCCTTCACGACGGCTTCCATCTTCAGACATTTTTCGTTTTAGAACGTTTTAATTCCACGTGTTGTACCATAATACACATAGTAAAGTTAGGTTCGTTTCCTGCCTTTAAATGTAAGGCACGGGACTAAACTGAGTGCCCTGTGAGACGGTGGCCTCGATTCTTCAAGACGCTGACTTTGTAACTATCTTCGCATGCGCCGCAGTGTCGTTATAGGACGCCGCCGAAGCAGCGCAACCTTAATACACCTCTACATTTCTGCTACACGTGTTGTATAGACAAGGTTGGCATCATCAAAATACTACGGCTCTTAAAGATAGCCTTAATTGCGGTAGACATGGTATATTTAAAATTTCTGTTCAGCAGCACTTCGAAAAGCTGACCTGTTACCGGGCAGAAATTTAATTTTCCTTTCTTCATTGCTGTAAAGTAGTGAGTGCATTGCACTGTTTATTCTTTTTGTAGTTGCTTGTATTCTTTTCTATCACCGTTATTCTTACAGACGGATGGCATTAGTCTATTTCTGGAACTGCTGCTCCCTTCGTTACATTCTGTTATTTCTAACTTCAGGATCCTGCTGTTACTAGAGAGATATAGCATATCGTTACCGTGCTTACGTTACCGTTTTCCGGGCTCGGCTGGCGACATCTGCGCATGCGCGCCCATTACCGGGCCGGTAACACTTTACGGAAACTCTTTAGCGTGGCGGAGAGAGTTAGCGTTGGCTTGTAAACAAACATGGCGGCGCCCTGCTCGCCCGCTTCGGAATAAATGCATATCACCGCTGGATTCTTTGATGCGACAGCTCACTAAAATGGTAGCGGTTCGCTTTTATTTCGCATACTCTCACCCATACGTCGAGGTTTAAGTGACAACTAGCCCATGTTGTTGAGATAATTCTGTGATTTTCGAGCACTTAAGCCTAACTATCCGCGTCGCAAATTTTCCTTCCTCCAAGCGCGTAGCCAAGGAAGCAACAACACTGTAGCTTTTGTGCCAGCTTTAACATTTTTCTCTCTATTTTCATAGTTTTCTTCCTGGAAAAACAAAAACATTCTGGTAATGCTTGTCATATTCACCACTAAATTCAGAAAAAAAATTTCTCCAGTCCAGAGTTCAAGTGCTTTGACTTACTGTCACCAGATGGCGCCACTATGTTTACATCGTGCATCCAAACATCCAAAGAAGCGACGCTGCGCGCGGCAGACAGGTGTTGTAGCTGCGTCTTTTACAGCATTCGCAACGCAGTAAGCGCAGCGTACACAAGCTTAGTGCGTTCTGTGTAGTAAACTTGTCTACTGGTCAGGGTACTTTTGAAGCCACTGAGCCGGCCGTTAGCAGAAAAGTAGTGAGCACGTCTTTATATACAGAGAAAAAGATGATTAAAGGGATACTGAGGCGGTTTTCGAATCAGATAAATTTTTAGGGTTTTGAAGCAGTGCCATTGCTGGTCACGTCTGCGAAATTATTTTTTCGATTTTTGCTGAAACAGAGGCGCAATCACCAATTAAAAACGCGATGTTCAAATCTCCCGCGCCCCGCGCGAGCGTAGGAGAGGAGAACAGCGGAGAGGGAAACCTCGTCCATGTCGGCCAACGTGACGTCACGTTGAGGAGCCGGTTATACTTCGGCGCACCCGAGCGAGCTTTCAGCGCGCGGTGTTTCTCGTGCTGCGTGCGTTGTGACGTACTAAGTGTGTCAGCCGACCTTAAGAATCAGATTCAACACGAGGTACTACTCTGCGTTCGTGTCCATGAACAAATACGGCCAAGACTGTGTCGTCTTCCACTGTTTTTCGCAAGATCATAAGCTCGCAGCGCAAGCGCTCGCTGCTGTGACGAAGAATTCAAGCTGACCAAATCAAGCCTACTCTGCTCGAAGCACTTTCGTAAGAGCGGCTACATGCAGAGCTTGTCCCTAATGTGCCCTCTGGAGATTTCTATCGAAAAGGCGCGGCGGAACCATGACACAGTTCCTTCGATTTTCTCGCGCATGATAGGCTTGTCACCATTCCGAAGAAGCGCCTATTTTAAAAGTAGAAACGTGCTCACTTAGCCCCGGCAGAAACCGTATAGAGGCTCAAGCAAGTGTCGCTCTCCTCAGCTTAGGTGCGGCAAGACCACCTGAGGCGTGCTCAGCAAAGCTCGGTTAGTGATTTTATACTCGGTTCGACGTGTCCAAGCAAGCAAGCAAGCAAGCAAGCAAGCAAGCAAGCAAGCAAGCAAGCAAGCAAGCAAGCAAGCAAGCAAGCAAGCAAGCAAGCAAGACCACCTGAGGCCTGCTCAGCAAAGCTCGGTTAGTGATTTTATACTCGGTTCGACGTGTCCAAGCAAGCAAGCAAACAAGCAAGCAAGCAAGCAAGCAAGCAAGCAAGCAAGCAAGCAAGCAAGCAAGCAAGCAAGCAAGACCACCTGAGGCCTGCTCAGCAAAGCTCGGTTAGTGATTTTATACTCGGTTCGACGTGTCCAAGCAAGCAAGCAAGCAAGCAAGCAAGCAAGCAAGCAAGCAAGACCACCTGAGGCCTGCTCAGCAAAGCTCGGTTAGTGATTTTATACTCGGTTCGACGTGTCCAAGCAAGCAAGCAAGCAAGCAAGCAAGCAAGCAAGCAAGCAAGCAAGCAAGCAAGCAAGCAAGCAAGCAAGCAAGACCACCTGAGGCCTGCTCAGCAAAGCTTGGTTAGTGATTTTATACTCGGTTCGACGTGTCCAAGCAAGCAAGCAAACAAGCAAGCAAGCAAGCAAGCAAGCAAGCAAGCAAGCAAGCAAGCAAGCAAGCAAGCAAGCAAGCAAGCAAGCAAGCAAGACCACCTGAGGCCTGCTCAGCAAAGCTCGGTTAGTGATTTTATACTCGGTTCGACGTGTCCAAGCAAGCAAGCAAGCAAGCAAGCAAGCAAGCAAGCAAGCAAGCAAGCAAGCAAGCAAGCAAGCAAGCAAGCAAGCAAGCAAGACCACCTGAGGCCTGCTCAGCAAAGCTCGGTTAGTGATTTTATACTCGGTTCGACGTGTCCAAGCAAGCAAGCAAGCAAGCAAGCAAGCAAGCAAGCAAGCAAGCAAGCAAGCAAACAAGCAAGCAAGCAAGCAAGCAAGACCACCTGAGGCCTGCTCAGCAAAGCTCGGTTAGTGATTTTATACTCGGTTCGAGGTGTCCAAGCAAGCAAGCAAGCAAGCAAGCAAGCAAGCAAGCAAGCAAGCAAGCAAGCAAGCAAGCAAGCAAGCAAGCAAAGCAAGCAAGCAAAGCAAGCAAGCAAAGCAAGCAAGCAAAGCAAGCAAAGCAAGCAAAGCAAGCAAAGCAAGCAAAGCAAGCAAAGCAAGCAAGCAAAGCAAGCAAAGCAAGCAAAGCAGAGCAAAGAACAATAAAGCAAGCAAGCATCGAAGCTCTTCATATGCGGCATCTCGCTTAATTGTAGCTAAGCGATTAAAATGAAAGCGTTCGACGTTGATTTCGGATGAAAATTTACGAGAGAAATGAATGCCAATCGAGTGTCTGCAAAAAAAAAAAAAACCGCAACCTTACTCGGTTTTTTCATCAAGTTGTGGCAGCGGGCGAGTTGCAGCTAGCTTGGCTTTTAAACACACATATAGTTGGCTACTACTTCACTGAACCTAAACTGCAAATCTTGGAAAGGCGAACGTTTCCGAGGCAGCGATTAATATTTTCTGGCATCTGTTGAACACGCCACAATTGAAGCAGCAGCCTTGTGCGCGTATTTGGCTTGGTTTCCAGCGCACAATGATTGCGTCACTATCCAGTGGTCACATGTCTCGCAGTGCTTGGCCACTGCCCTTCGCTAATTTTGACATCAACTTTGTGCTCCTTCATCGTTTCCTTGAAATACTTCCTTGCCCCAACCTGCAACGCCGGGTACTGAGAACAGGATTTTTTTGTACACAGTGCTTTGGGCCTTTTCTTTAGGATGACGCTCTCCCGGGCGAGCCAGGAAGCGTCCGGTGGTGGTAATTGACTTGAGTATTGTTCGCACCCCTTGCTTTCCGAGAATACGAGCCGAGGTTGTGCTGGCACCTTTTACACATGGTCTGCATCGCGTCTTTGACGCTGGCGTATGCTTGTGCTAGGCGTAGAATTTTTGGTTTCAGGCGATACGTGGAATGAGCAAACTGTAGTATCCTTTTCTTCGGAGGTCAGTAAAAGAAATAGCCGCCGTATTCGCTTTTACAACGACACGGAAAGCTGCGATCTGCACTCAACGCAGCGCCGGATCCGCATCGGCAGCTTCTCCAGTCCTCAAAGTGACGTCACGACCTCTCTTGACCAATCACGGGCGGCGGCGCGCCGCGCGGCGTGCTCCGCGGCACAGGCCGCATATTTCGCCTAAAAAAGGCAATTTGCGCTTGTTTTGCCTTATTTGGATGCGATATTCCAGTATACAGCATAGAAAATTATAGGACGCCGCTGCCAGCCTGATTTTCAAAAAAGTGCTTCAGTCTCCCTTTAAAGAGCATGTAGCACCTCACTGCAAAGAAATGCTTTCAATGCATGCGTATTTCTGTTTGTAATTAATGCTGGGGCTTCTACCATCATCATCATTCGTTTTCGCCTTACGGTAACTTGTTACGGGAGAGACCGGAGAGACGGTATGCTAAAACGTATTCTAGCGTGCGCAGCGCTAACCGGAAACTCCGGCGTCCGGTAACACGGTAAACGGTAACGTAAACACGGTAACGATATGCTATAACTCTCTACTATTGCTATTACCGCCCGTCGCACTACTGTTAGTACTAGTACTATCTGTTCTCCTGGCACCATACTACTACTACTACTACTACTACTTACAAGAGTAAAAAAATAACTTTGTATGGCGAAATGTATTTTCCGGCTCCCCTCGAATCTTCGCGAATTTATTGCCGAGCTTCGTGTCAACACCGCGGTCATGTAACAGGTGTAACACGCTCTTGGCTAGAAAACCGACATCAGCAATGGACATGCTCCTGTGTTCACGTGGAAAACAAATGTTTTCCATCTGGATGGAATAAAAACAGGCCTGAAAATTCCGTATATTATTGAATTTTAAGTTGAATAAATTTGACTTTTAAATGCGAAAAACTACCAGAAAAAGAAACTATGCCCGAAAAGCGAAATGCTATTCGTAATAGGAATACTTGCTCGCGCTAAGCGCATGTGTGGTTTGAGATTGAAATCTATTGCATATCCATAAATTTTTTAACTCACTGAATAAGTGTAATCTGCCTGCATTTTTCATCATTTACCTATCCACTTTGTAGGGAAGGTACTCTCATAAATAAATCCTTATCAACGAGTACATTACAAGACAGGCAACTAAAGTTCTGCTTATAGTCTTCTCCAGAGGAAATGCTTAAGTATTTCTCGATTAAACATGTACAAAACGGTACTAAGAATGCGTTAATGCTCGCTGCAAAGCTTGCGGCCAGCATATTTTATCACAATGGTGTGACAGAGACTCTTTTCGGTGGGCGGCGCCTTATCAATCTGGCTGGGATGAGATAGCGTGGCAGCTGAGATCTGTGAAGCACTGTCGCCACGAAGAGGCGTCATATCGTCCCACAAAGATTTGAGTAATGGTACCTTTGCGTTTCGCTTCATTTTTTGAAATTTCTACCACATCCAGAGGTCTAATACATTAAAGCACCCCAACAGGGACATGATAGTAAGGAGAAGTACAGAGGGTAGCGCTAGCGAGGAGGACAGGGGAGGGTTTTATACACTATTTACAATATTTGGAAACATAGAAAAAAGGTGAACCCGTAATACTGCCTCAGACACTTATTTCACTAAACAGTGCGACGGCCAGGCCAGGTAAGTTGCGTTGCGAGAAAGGCTCCTTCTCGATGCTCGCCTTGATGTAACTGTGCATTGTGGAGCCCCATCTTGTTAAACAGGACTGGCTTGGTGACAGAGCTGGTGTTAAAATGCGACGTGTTTCTTTCGCGCGGTATTTGCCGCATCGGCAGACTTTTCGTCACGACGAACGGAAATATAGTAGAAAATTTTGGCGGTGCCATAACAATGCTTTTTTTTACGACAACTTCCCTGCCTTGGCGGTGCCATAACAATGCTTTTCTTTACGACAACTTCCCTGCCTCAGTTAGTACAAGTATTTCCTTTATAGCAACACAACGCCCCCTCACCTTCCCTTGCGGTCGTTTAAGTAAAAAAGGAGGAAGGAACTTGCTTAATTCTTGCTATCCCACGTGGTTAAAAAATAAACGTATTACTGTATTGCAATATTGAACACTTCTTCTATGTTCATGCCAGAGTTAATTGTGAGGCTCGGTCTGTACAACACGAGGCACAATTGCTTAAACCATCGCAGGAAAAAAGCTGTCCTCTCGCTCAGCGCTGCGTGCAAGATAACGAAGAAGAAATTAAAACATCCGGAGTTCATTGATGGTCAGTTAAATTAGGAACACCTACAATGCGGATAGAAATTACAATTAAAATTCTTCGGTTTCTGCGCTTCGGAGTGGTCTACTGTCGACCTCTGATATCTCTAAATAGGGACCCTAGAGTCAGAGAACCTACACCTCCGTAAAGAGACGAGGGTTTTACAAGCGCACAGCTGCCGCGGCACACAATCGCTCAGCCTCGAAGTAGTCACGTACGGTATACGAGACCTGGTCCTTATCCGTTTTTTGGCTCTCGCAACGATCGCACTGTTTAATGCCGGGCTCTCCAATTAGATATTCACTTGTTTAAGCCAGGTGTATACGTGAAAGACCATGTTAGAGGTACTATAAGCCTATGACACGGCGGAGAAAAAGACGGATACGACAGCGAATGTCCCACGCGTCGCGAGCTATGGTCAGTCGTTACCATGGCGTGTTTTCCCCAGGCCGGCCGCACCGTCACTCCCGCGATCAGGTGACAGGGCAAAGATTAATTATTTCTACCGAGGAGCGCTCCTCTCCGTCCCGGTGAGCGGCAACGCTTCGTGCAAACGCCAGAGAGCGGTCGATACGACCGTCGCGTGACGGCAGGAGTAAGAGGGATGTCGCCGTCTCCATGCTTGCCGAGTGGGCCTTCGAGGATCAAGAGAGACCCATCAGGGGGCTTCCGCTCGCTAGCACTTTCTCAACTGCCTATCTCAAACAAGATTGCGCTACAGTGACACAGGTGAAGCCAAGGGATTTCACTGGAGGTTACCAGTGTTGTTCCACACTTCTTGGATATATGGAACGCCGGGAAAAACTTATAAAAAACACACCATAGTCTTCTTATAGAGTCTACTGCCTTCCTAGAGATATTTATTTTTTATATTCATGGCAAACAAACAGCCGATAGATAAAATCTACTAAAAGTGTATGGCCATAAATCTATAGATTGTCTATTTACTCTCTAAATGGTTTGAATAGCCTGTAGACAGATCTTTACAATCTGTCCATCGAAAATCTATAGACTTCATAGACAGAAGTTTATAGACAGTCTGTAGGCTGACTAAAGAAATTTTTGTAAGGGAATAATCCTACAGGAAACGCATCATTTCTCTCTGAGCAAGACTTTCTTAAGCGACGCATTGTGTAAAAGGCACAAATTTAGTGAAGGAGCGATCTCAGTTACGGGGCATCGCAGCGCGTCCAGACCACAAAAAAAATTCAAATATAAAAAAAACTTGAGAGACGCTTCGACTCCGCCTTAAAAGTGCACTGAAGAGGATTCTGAACTTGTCTTTTTGCCACGGGAACTCGATCTACGCGTTCCTAGCACTCTTAGAAACAACTACTTATTGCCCTCAGTGGCCGAGTTGCCTAATTAAATCGAATTAACGTCTGGCTCCCGCCTTTATTTTTTGAATTCTCCGCGTACGGTGGGCGCAGTCGACCAACACGTGAAGTGCCTTTCAGCCAGCTCCGTGGAGGCTTTGCTTTCGCTTTGTTTTGTTTTTTAGGTTTCCATGAATAAATAGTTTCATTCGCAGATAATGTAGCCGCAAAATAAGCCCGCAGAAATAAATATACGCGCGGACTATTTGCTACTACGGACTTCTACGTATTACTCCGCCGATGGGAGAGCGGCAAGCCGCCACGGGACTGGGTGAAAGGCGCTCCACGCGTTGGTCGACTCCGCCCACCGTACGCGGGAGAATTAAAAAAAAAAAAGGCGGGAGCCGGACGTTAATTCAATTTAATTACGGAAATCGGCCACACAGGGCAATAAATTGCGGTTTCTAAGAAAGCTCGGAACGTGTAGAATCGAGTTGCCGCGGCAAAAAGACGAGTTCAGATTCCTCTTCAGTGCACCTTTAAGGGCATGGCGGGATAGCGTTGTGGGTCTCTTCAGCGGCTTGGGGTCCTCTTTGAACGTCACCTAGAAGACACGAATACTGTTCTTTCTATCATCACATAACGTGTAACCTAACCTTCCGAGTACAATCCAATAAGGGAGCAAATTACTCATTGGCATCCACCCAAGCGCAGCGATGCGGCTACAAAGCTACACCGCTATACAGCAACTTCGTAGTTAAAGAAAAATTCGTCCTGGTCCGGGGTTCAAACCGGGCACCAGCCATAACACTGGTGCAGTCGCTCTACCATCTGAGCTAACCGGGACGGCAAGCTTATGGTAGGGCGAGAGCGAATTGATGGGCAACTCGAAGTGGGAACGGTGTTCGTGAAATGTTTGGTCAAAAGTGGGAACAGGGTTGGTCGAATTACTCATTGGCCTCCTCCCAAGCGCAAGGCTGCGCTTGGGTGGATTCCGATGAGTAATTTGCTCCCTTATTACAAATTTGCTCCACTTTAGGGAATTCCCCTAAAACATTTCACCAGAGCACAAGGCAGTAGCCAAAGGACAGCACAACGAGGTAAAGAAAATTCTGGAGCCCATTACGCTAAATCCGTGCAACTGCGCGGCTTTAGGTAGAAAGCGATGAACTGTTCTTACTGAAAAGAATTCTTAAATGGAAGAAGAAAAGAAAGCACGTTCATACCCGTTGTCAGCGTGACAAAAAGCATAACTACGCGGCCGAATAGCAGAGGGCGTCTACCCAAAACTACGCCACGCGAAGCTAATGGTTTCTGACAGGCACTGGAGCATAGAACGAAGTTAAAACAAGAGCTACGTCGCGCATATAATGGGCACGTCGAAAAGGCTTAAACTTTTCTCTGGGCGCGCCAAACTAGACGCGACACGTACACCTGCGGAAGGTTACGACATACGAGTACTGCTTTCACCTTGTTTTGTTTTTTTTTTCTCGCCCCTTATTTCAATCCATCACCTCTCAGCTTCTTTATCGACTTAGGGACTTGAAACGGCGTTGCGAAACCTGTGGCCTGGAAGCCTTCAAAGCATCTGTCGAAACGCCTTCGTGCAAAGTCACCGGCCAGATGCGCCACGCACTCAAAAAAAAAAGATATATACATTGAGGTAAACCAGATGGCCCATAGCGGCGTGTTCAGAGACTGGTTATGAAATTTTAAAGACGCTGAGTATAGCGCAAAGCGGTCACTGCGCAGGTCGTAGTCGTTGCATCATTTCGTGAAGAGCGCTCATTCACATCCGGGCATGACTAACGTAGCGAGAAATTCGGCGATTGCGAAACACTGAGTCACGTGTGTGCGATGGACCGAAAATTGCACCGGAGTGAGTGATGGTCGCTTGGTGCCGGTGTGGTTGGAGCGGAGGATTGTTCTCTGTGGCAGTCTATTCAAGATGCGTCACCGAAGAGCCTGAACGAAAATCTCATTACCCGCCGGGCCGCTCTGGGGAGTTTGTAATCCGAATTGCCATCAGTCGGGGATTCCTCAACAAATACGTATCTGCGTGGCAGGTTTGAGCTGATGACTTTCGACCGGAGTCAATAAAACAATGTGCGCTGCAACGCAGCTACAGCTGCATGCTTTCCTGTAATGAAACGCCATAAAGCCCCGCGTATCAGCACTAAAATTCAGTAGCAAACACATAGAGGAAACCATTGGAACTGTTTGAGAAAAAAGTTTGTAACTGACGTAAAGAGCCTATAGCAGGCACGAGGTGCTCATAGCCTAAGAATTGATGGGATGTCTAATTGAAAAAGGGTTGACAAGACGGGTGCTCCCGAACTCTGAAACAAGGAATTAGGAGAACTTTCGAACATTTCTATAATTCACAAGTGTCTATTTTTTTCAGCAGACACTGTTTTGTATCGTAGATACGAGTCGGGGTCTATGAAATGTAACAAATTCGAAAGCTGTTTGAGACGCTCTAAACACGAGGCTTTGAATGGCGTATACATATCATAGTGAAGGTAGTGAGAAATTATTTTAGTATATGATGTTGAACCGGAAGTTTGGTCATGTCACACGAATGTTGTGCAGTAGTTCCCCTCATTGTTAGGTCAAGCAAAATAGAGTCTGCACTGAGACTAGCGTGGTGTGGAACAAAGTGCTATACAGTCTTGGATGACGACAAGGTCATTTGCTTAGGAGGAAGTCCTCCTGGGGGCGTATGCGTCACTCTTCCGAACTTTTCTATCTCCTTGTCACTAACAACCGGTTCATTAAACGCGGACAATAAATTCTTGTCATACTTTTCATTTATGTAGGGTAAGAGTGTGGGCTAGTTGGTGATCCTTAAGATATAAATACCAGCGCAAGGACAGCGCTTGTGTGTCTTGATGGTTTGCACTGGTATTTATGTTTCATTTATGAGCCTCCAAGTTGGGTTGTTTTGGTTTGGCAGCTTTACAAGAGATAACTGTGCAAACAAGACGAAAGAAAATGAAGATATTAGCCATAGCCACAATAGACGTCTAATCACATATATTACAGGACATGTGCATTGTTAGGCGGAAATTTGGGCGAGTTGTTAAGTATTCATGATTTTGTTCACAGCGCAACAAGAACGGGACAGGAGACGAAAGCGCTTGTTTGTGTCACTCTTTCGTCTTCTGTCCCGTTCTTGTTGCGCTATGAACGAAATCATGTGCATTGTACACAAGCACCGATGTCACTTAAAACGCGAGATGATAGAAGCATTCCAATGCCAAATCTGAAATACGGGCACACTATTCAGCCATCAGACGCGCTACATGCGAAAGGGTTTCATTATTTTATCCGGCATGCCATTGGACTTCTGAGCGTTTTTAATTTTTTTTCTTCTTCTCTGTGACGCCTAGGTTTGCACAGGGAGGGTTTTTTTGTTTCTGCGTTGTATATATTCTTAATTAAAATTCAGACGAAGGTGAACGCTTGTGGCGTGTGGTCCCTTCTATGTTGCTCATTCTCTTCACCATGTTCACTTGCACAGTATTCTTGCTTCATTTTTGGGTACCAAGGTCACACTTGAAACCCCCTAACTTCCACACTCCAAATGCTACAAATTCCCGAAAATGTTGTGACCATGCAGGGAATATGGTCACCGCGACACCAAAAACCGAGGCAGCATTTCACGACACATGAAACAGGAGCTGAATTACTGTAGGCGGTGATCGCACTTCGACATATAATGCACGCCATTGCGATGTGCATTGAATACGCGTTGCTTTTATACACAGCAGCAGAAAAAACATGATACGAAAGCATCAGAAAGCGCCTTAACTAGGGAATCCCGAATTCTCCGAACTCCTCACCATCCCCATAATCGGAAAAGGTTTCGAAGCCGCAAAATGCAGCAATATATTTTTTTTTTGTGTTGAAGTTTCTTTTCGCTTTTCTTTGTTAGAACGCCATTGTTCTTACTTGTTTGCCTCACAATGCAGATAATCTCGTGTAAGCCCATTCGGATCGCCGATGGGATCCGAAGGTCATGTTAGAGCGAGTGAATCATAATTCCGAGGAAGCTTCATTACCTCGTAATCAAGGGCTTTGAAGGGCCACGGTGATAATGAGCTTTTTTGTCTCTGAACTCCCTAATTTCTTCAGCCCCTCACTTAAAAATAAAGGTTACATTAGCGCTTAATAATTTACCTAAGTAACTTAGTGTTCAAGTATCTTGGATGGAATAGTCTGCATCAATTTCTGAAGTTGAACCTATGCATAAAAGACAAAGTTGGGGGCCTCTTTTCTCCCGCTCCGCGCTTACTGTCACCCTTGGATTCCACTTGACGTCACTTGCTCCAAAATGTCAAGGGTGATAACGTCAGTAGCTACTTCACTATTGTAACAACTCGCAATGCATCTACTTGCAGCGCTGTGAACAGGGTCACGCCAAGCACATTTCACTTGTGGGACCTAACGACCGCAACATGCATTTCAGGACTTTCGTGCGCACATATGAACGGATGTTGATAGGAAGCAGAAAATAAATGAGCTTGGTCCTGCAAACTGCTTACCTAGAGGCAGTGAGTAATCCATCGGCTGCCGACGAGCGTTGCACATAACGTCGCAGTCGTTTCTTTTCAAAGATTGTTTTGTTCTTTCCTGGAAAACCGAGAATACTTTTATGCATTTTCCTAGCAATTCTCTCTGCTCAGGCTCAGAGATAAGTAAAAAACAAAGTTTACTACCTTTTCCTCTTCTCCTTGGTTGCGTCTAGTTTGCCGCTGTTACGTCGGAGCTTCTTGAGATCATCAGTTGCGAAACTCCCCACAAGGGCCATGCGTTAGAATCCGGCGCTCTGCTAGTGAAATATAAAACCTGGTTCTTTATGCAAGATCATCGCGGCTCAAGCAACTCCGGCAGCTCCGAGAAGAGGAGTTCATGAAATGACTGCACGTGTTTTTCTGTATTTTTTTTTTGCTACGTTCCTGCCAGACAATGTTGTAACAGACACGCTTTCATATCGACCCGTAAAGCATGACGTAACATACGTTTCGCTTTTACCTTTATATTTCGAAACTTCGGCCATGGCCAGGGTTTTGTGGTGATTATTCGACTGCTTTTTTCTGGCTCTTTCTATGGAATCGGAATCGCGACGAAGAATGCAGTGTATAGAAATATTCAAACACTATTCACTAATATTACTGAAACAAAAGTGACCGCTGAAAATACCAGTGACTGTGATCGCGCAAGCGATACTATTCACAAATATTTGATTAGCAATCGCCGAAATGGACCTTGCAAAACCTTCCCAGATTTTTCAACCTTCTGCGAGCAGCAGCCAGAGTAATATTAATGCCTAAGAGTTCCTTCCAGGTAGTTGAAAGACAATGAATCTGTAGAACTGCCATGTTGAACCAGATGAACAGTGTGCTTGGTTAGGCGTACATAGTGCGGACTACTTGATCCGATTTCACTTAATCAAGAGTTCCGGTTTATTCAAAAAGTGACGCTGTGATCCCGTCAACATCACATGAACTAAAGGAAGCCTGACCGGTTTGCCTTGATAGGACCTCCGATAAATTCCAATAACTTTTCACTGCCCTTCAATTTTGAATTATTTATGATCGACGATATATACGTTTCTGTAATGCGCAGCTGGTGACAGGCTTGTCTGGCAAAGTCATAACGGTGCTGCACAAGGAACACTTCATCACTGCCTTAACCCTGATAAATGACATGTGGGCGATCCAGGTTCGGCCAGCGTGGACGTCACTAAACGGCACACAGATGATTCAGAAGCGCCAGCTTCACGCCTCGAACCTGAACACTGGGACTGAGAATTCACGTGCGCGGCATTTGTCGCTCCTTTTTTTTTGTCCTATTGTGTATACATATTTGATTGTCCTATTTTTGCCCCTGTGGGCACAACAGGAAAGCACTCTGCTTTCGAACGGAAATAAAAGGTCACAAGCGCAAATAAAATGCGTTTTTATGGAAGGACAGTCAACTAGAAGACTCCATGAGGGGGAACTCGTGTTTTAGTCTCCGAGGAATGCGGAAGTTCGCGGCCGCGGAGTATGAGCGCGTTCGCACGTCAAAGCTCCGAGGGTTTTTACAGCTCCTTCGATCATGGGGGCGTCGCGAGCCTTACCGCAACGAACCATGGTAGCTGCGCGTCATTACTTCGCCGCCTCTCGTTCATGACTGCATTACCGTGCTGTTCGGAGTTTACGCACCCAAATGTTGTCCTGTGTTGTCCACTTGAGTGGTGGAGGTGTAGAACATCTATTTATGCTGTGTACAAGAGAGGTATCGCTTGGACCGTGCCTGAAGGGTCCTGCCCTCACAATCACTAGGAGGGATCCCTAGTCCGGGACCCCTCTGGCCTCCGCGGCGGCACGGGCTCTTGTCACCAGGTGCCGTTGGTCCTGGAGAATTGAGCAGCCGAGCAGGGCAGCCTGCCAGTCCTCTCGGGTGGTGTGGGCACTCCCTTTGCATCGCTCATCGGACTTGGGCAGCGTTCCAGTTCTGGCAGCACGCGCTCTCGTTCGGCGGTTCATCTCCCTCCAGACGGCCGCCGCAGCGCGAGTGTCGGTTGCGATGTCTCCACGTTTCTCCGGCGTCTCGAGCTGCAAGTGCAAGCTCTCTACAAAGGGGTACCGAAAGAAACATTGCCTTTTATACTCGGCACCTGGCATATGGGGTGCGACCTTCTCAATACTGATGACAACGTAGCTAAAACCACTAGGGGGGCGTCCTGGGCAGTCTCCGTATAACTGCAACCGTCATTTGCAGCTATCGCTGCCGAGACCATGAGGGCAGCAGCAAGACATGCTCTATCAAGTCGTCCCGTTGCCATACGCGCTTCCGAGGTAAGGCTTGTTTGTTGTTTTAGCTGTTGTGCAGTTTCGTCTTCCCTGTCACCCGAGCAGGGTACGTGCCTTTCATTTTGCCTTGCCGTGTTATGAACCTTCAAACTGTCCGTGCTGCTTGTAACCGGAGTTAGAATGTGTATTACTGTGTTTCCGCAATAAAAATGCCTTTTACAGTCGGCGCCTGCTCTGGTATCTATCTGCGCCTCCTCTCTTTTCAATGCTACCAACAGGGTCGTGAACCAACGAGCCCAACTATCCACACTTCTGGAGCCCGCTATTAAGCGCACAAAGCCGGCTGTCTGATGATGGTGAAAATTGTAAAGCAGAAGTTCCTCCTATTCATTCCTCAAGAAATTGGCCTTTCCTTCATTCACAGAGTACAAAGAGATGTATCACTGGGCTAGGGGCGACAGGAAATAGACACACTGCAGGAAAACATTATTAAGGCGCAGCTCCAAAGAATAGAGAGCTATGTAATCTTTATAAAGTTTTATTAATTTATTTTGTGCCCATACGTTGTCTTGTAAAACATCATGGAAGAAGATGTGAACATATAGGCGGCCATCTGGGAGCAAAAATCCTCCCGAGATAGCTGTGCTTTTAATGAAAAGATATTTGTGCACTTTAGCACTTATTTTCAGCTCCACCTTAATTTGGAAATCAAAGCTTCGCACGGTGTGAATGCGATATCAATACTCCCAGATTAATAACTCTAATTGTACTGCTACACAAACTGTTTTAGTTTGCCTACAGTATATACAACGCTTTTGTTTTCTGCGTAGATTTTTTTCAACTTTCATCGTTGTTACTCGCGCCGGAGATTAAATGGAATTTATCTGCTGAGCTCCACAAATTTTTCACACTTTTCACTGTCTCCAAGAAAATTCGTGTGCCCAGCTGCATTAGAAGCTTTAATAATAATATCAAATATTTGTTACCTATGCCTGCGTCGGCAAGCGTAGCTCTCACTGTGGAAATAGATGTGTCGCGTACCGGACGTTACAGAGGTATTTCTGGCGTAATATTCGCTAGGCTTATTCCAGAAACTCAACTCATTTAAACTAGGCTGGTGGAAATAGTAAGTCCCGGTGATATGTTTTCCGCAACTTAAACAGGGCATGACTAATTAGAGACCAATAGGAGGCAGATTTGCGCTGCCGCTGGTCGAAGCTAGCCTGGCGATGATAATTACAGCTTAACTAGTGACCGTGTAAGAGCGCTTTGGGGGCCATAATTATTTTTTGCTCCAGATACATCACACCATCAACGGTGCCCTTACTGTTGAACGTTGACAGGAAAATGCGTTCCAGAAGAGCTTTTTTTGACATAATTTGAGAAAATAAACCGCGTTGCACAGTTAGGGGAGTTCATGGTCAGGATAAGGAGTGATTCTCTTTTATGCCATCATTGGCCGAGCCGGTGTGCCTTTGACGCTTGTGGAGATTACAGAGGTGTTATAACTTGCCGTTTGGTTGAGCTTCAATGTTCGAGCACTATAGGCTGAAACTGATGGAAACTCGTCGATCCAGGACGTGTGGACTAGTGAATATCAACGCAAGTCAAAATAGCAGAGGCCAACTTTCCCTGCTGGGTACACCGTAATGCGTCCGAAACTGAAGTGAATATTTGTCACTTGGTCGGTCACAGGCGCAAGCGATCATGTCGAGCGCTTCCAAGAATGCACGCATGAACTTCGCAGTATATTATTCAAATAAAAAGCGAGAAATTATTTTTGAGTGTGTCTTCAGTGTCGTACGCTCTTCAGGTTTGCAAATTTTTAACGAACTCTTGATAGCGTCTCAATTATGACGATATCAAAGCATGAATGTCGGTATCTCATTTAGCGGCGCCTCTCACCTGAGAGCTTTTGCCACGCTGTCATTGATTTTAATGATCCAGTGATGAAGAGGGTCATTATGGCCACGCTATTCGGTTTATATTTTAATGCCGACAGCCTTTGCAATGTTTCATGTCGTTGCTACGCATAGACTCTCTGGCTATGAGAGAAAAAAAACTCAAAACTGCAACTTTCATTTAAAAGAGATGTTTGAGTTTATCCTTTTTTGACCAAAATGCAGCACAGAGGTAAGTAATTCGCCGGATGTATTCCAAGGACGAGCTAGAAAACCACTAAACCTTCGGCGCCGCGTCGCAGACGCTCCTGCCCACGCTTCAAAACCGGTCGTTACTGACCTCTCCACAACCTGCTTCTTTCATCCCGTTCACCCGAAATGGGCTATAATTCGATCGTTCTGGTCTATGGGCTTGCCGTAGGATTAGAGTACCTGTAAGCGCCGTTAATGAGCAAACAGAGTTTCACACGGGTTTTTTTTTCACCCATTTTAAAGAATGGTTTCAACGTCCTGCTTGCCTTCTCTTTCCATTTTTAGCGTGCTTAGCAACGCACCTGTCCGTTCTTACAAGGACGGCCTCAAATTGGCCGCAAGCGCAAGTTATGCTGCTCGCGTCAATTTATCGAACTGCCCTTGCGGACTCTTTAAATGGGTCCTTTCTAACTAGTTGCGTAATCAGCGACTTCCCTCCCGGCGTGAACATTTGAATTTCACAGAGCTAATTATTATGGCTCTCAGAGACCGAAGGCATGCATTCATGTCTTTTTATGAATCTCATATTGGGGCGCTTGGCACCATTGAAAAATACAAGAACTATCACAAAACTTCTCTAGTCTCTCGTCGAATCATAGTTTTTAGTGCATTTTGCAGTCGAAATGCAAAATTATTAGTGATGAGTAGCTCTATTTGTCATGTTATGACCAGCGTCTCTTCATGTTCATAAAAGACGCTGCCAAAAAACCAAGGTTTGGCTCCAAGAGCTCCTGGACTTAACTGCCCAATGGACAGGGCTTTTCGAAGTGGTACCGAAATTATCCTTCAGCACCAGTGCTGCCGCTTGTTAGAAAACCGAAAACATGATTTGGATGAGCGGTACTTGCCTCAAACTCTACAAAGAGTGCCAGAAAACCCCCAACAATCTGGACTCGTCCATTCCCACGACTGCGGGGCAGCTCCAGCCAGAGCCAGAGTCACTAAGCCTATCTCCTATCTCGTTCCATTAGCAACCACTCAATAATTACGCTTCTTTCTTACTTCAAGGATGATGTCAGTGCACTGTATTTTAATTTCCGAAACCATAACCTACGTGGTGGCACCCAAAGCAATTAGAAGCGCTTGTCCCGAACTCTTGGTAATGAGGAGCCAGACTGACAGCTGGCTAATGACGAGTGTAGTTCGTCCAAGGCTGCTAGGGGTTGAAGTGAAAGTAAGGGCGACTTCTAAGACAGACTATACTGATAAGTTATTGTCACGGGATACAAATACGTCATTTTTACTGAAACCATCATGTGCAACATTCTTGGACAAAATAGTTAATATTGGAAAAGTGTAAGGCACTGGTTTTGAAATATTGAAGGTAACGGTACATTCTTCCGATATGTAGCAAAAAGTTTCTTTTTCAACACTATGAAGACCACACTCTGGCGTCATCATCGCCGATGCATACGTTCTTGACCGCGATCAGCAGTCTGTGTTGCAGTCGGCGGATGTCTTCGATAACTTCACGCAGTTTCTTTTGCACCCACGAAGCCAATTTCTACCACATGCACGCGATGCGGCGGAGAACGTCTGCCTTTGTGACTAAGGTGGCCTGCACAGGCTCCATGCCGCCATGACTAGGGTGGTGCACCACTCGACCAGTCATGTGAACAATGGGATAGTTTCCGCTTTTGGCATTTCCAGTACTTGAATGTGGCGCCAATTGTTTGTCGGAGAGCTGCTACGCAAATACGTCACAGAAATGATTCCAGTGGAGTTCATTTATTGGAGGCGCTTTGATTGTGGAAGGGTTTCAGGACTTTAATTTGTAGTCTCCTCAACAATGCAGCCCCCTTTCCGCACAGAAAGAAATTCTGCAGTATTACCGATGTGTTCTCTATCCTTCTTTGTTCTATGTTTCCCTGTACCTTAAACGTGGCACAAACAGAGGTTCCAGGCTTGTTGCGTAGTGATGCCGCGATGGCATATGGGGGCGGATGGTACGTTGTGAGAGAAGTTTTCGGGGGCATTATCTGAACTTCCTACACTTGTTTTTGATAAGCACACTACGTGTGGTGGACCTAGATCTGTCCGAAACCTCCGATGAACATTTCTTCCGTAAAATACTAAAATGAAAGGACAGCACATGAGAGGGTAGAAATGACCACAACATGAAAACTAATTCTGATAATGATGCAAACAGAACTTGGCAAACCTTGATTTGAAATGAATCCATAGTACTTTTATTGCCACAAAATATACACGTCCGATATATAACTACAAAACTACGGCTGAATGATTCGGGCATTCTAGAATCAATTAATCGTGAAAGTTTTGATCCCGTTTCAAAAAAGACCGAAAAGAACACTAAAGAACCGTTTAAATAATGGGTCTAAACACTGATGAACCAGAGACAATTGACGCAAATGGAGATACTAATGAGCTCGATTTCCAACCTTGAAAGCATCACACTATTGGAGGTCTTAGATCTTGATCCAAAGAGTGTGTGTTTGAGTTTACTTGAACTGACCCTGTGTGTGCTTGAATTTGCATTAATCTGAACGTGTGTGTGTGCATGCGTGAGTGGCTGATTGGTCTGCTGCTCACTAGGCGGTCGCGACCGTCACAACCTTTATGCTTTCCAATCTGGTCCTGATTACAATGTTGATACTTAGGCTAAGCAAATAACAATTTAAGTACGCTTTAAAGGACGCGGTTTTGTTGCCACCAAAATAAATCATAGACACATAAGGACAGTTACCCAGCACAACCCTACCAGGATATCTCACCTCGTCTAAAAGGAAAGGGAGAAGGGTAGACCTGAAGCAAGTATTTGAATGCTCGCTCCACTTGCGTTGATTTGTTTGATTCGAGTGAACGTACGAAAAGAGTAAATAAGGAACACAAGGAATGCAGGAAAGGTTAAATTTGACATAATAAGCACCGCCAACGCCTGTGTTCATGTCCCGCACTCCTCTGAAAAATATAGCGTTAATGGCTACCTTAGTGGAGGCACAACAAAAGCGGCGGCTCAAAGCAGCATGGAATGAAATGTTTTGAACGTCGACACACGAGCGGCCAAGTAAGTTGTTTGCAAGTACGCAGCTTCTGTTCCTGACGCACGGCCCGGAAGCCTAACAAGAAGGCAGCCACTTATCGACGCGACACATGCGCGTCGTCAGAGTGCTTGCATACCCCCTCGCCATTTTCCCGGCGCACACGGCGTCTGCCTGGAAGCTGCTTCCACTCCTTTGCCACTCTTCCCTCCATACGGCTTTCACTGCTTCCTGAATGCGTTTTATGCTGAATTGTGCATAACATTCACATGTCACACTCCTGAGAATATATTGGTAAAAAATTTTGTGAAGAAAAAAACCTCAAACAAGGGACCATTTAGCCCTGCAGGCTCGAGGGAACGAAATTCATGCATGGTCGAGCTATTATAGAACTTGAGCGGCGCGCCCAAAGAACACACTTTTGTTACTTACGAGTGGCCTACGGTTTGAAATTCCTTATTATCGTGTATGCGCACTCCCAAGACTAGTGTTTAACGCATCATGTTTTTAAAAGCTCTGTTGAGCATGCTAGGCACTGGCGATTGTCATAAATGCACAACAAAAAAGACCGTTATTGCGCTGTAGACAATTTTGTGGACGACTGTCCGTGGGAGCCCATCAATGAGCAGCAGGAAAAAGATTTTTTTTTAATGCGAAAACATTATATGTTTCTGTCTCGTCAACAATGGGTGTCCGCAAAACTTGTCTTCAAATTTTATCCGCACGATTACTCTTTCTCTTAAGATAATTGCGTGAAAGTGCGATTGTGATAAGTAGCGTGTGATAAAATGTTGCCGTGGGAAAAATTCGGTTGATGAGGTGTAATTCGGGACTTAATACGCTTGGACGTCGAAATAGCCATGGACGTCAGAATAGCCACAGACGTTGATGTAGCATCGTAATGAAACAAAGTTTTCGCATTTCTGGAATGCAAGTCGCTGCAGTGATCTCAAAGCTTTTCTTTTGCGTCAACAATAGTGTGACTGGAAATGTCCTCGGTATACGTCGATCATGGCGTGATAGGTTTTAACCAACTGTGAAGATCGTTTTGTTTTCAAGGTGTTTAATGTTCCAAAGTGACTCAGGCTATGAGGGACGCCGTAGCGGAGGGCTCCGGATAATTTGGACGTGCACTGACATCGCACAGTACACGGGCCTCTAGCATTTCGCGTCCATCGAAATGAGATCGCCGCGGCCGGGATCGAACCGGCGTCTTTCGGGATAGCAGCCGAGCACCATAACCACTCAGCAACCGCGGCGGCTCCAATAGTAAAAAAGAAGATGGGCATTCGCCTAGCCGCATTGCCATTGCTCAGAGAGACCTTGCTCAGCATGCCCGACGACGCATTGTGTTTCACTGCTGATACCTTAGAACTAAGCGTCGACAAATAAACCGCTGTTAGGTTTCATGGGGACTTGTTTTGACATCCTTGCTAAAGTCATGGCTGTCACGCAAGGAAGATAATTAGGGTTTATTGAGTTGTACGTACATTGCGTCAGTATGCCCCCCTGCGTCATAAATATTTCAAAGGTTTTAACGAGAGCACGATCTATGAGTGCATTCTTGCGTCACGTTTGAGGTGCGCCCGCCTTCCTCCCTCTAGCTACTGTATGTGGATATTCACTTTACAGCCCGCTTAGAGGACTCAAATAGGTGCACAGACTGTGGAGCTGTTTCGTTTCTAAATAACTGATTTTTCGTAACAAAGTTGTTTCCTCCGTTATTTTCCTAGCAAATTACTCTTCAATGATGAAAAACGTGAAAGTTTACAAAGTAAGCGAGAAATAAGTGAAGTATTTCAGAATAAAACAGCTGTGTGACGAAATTTAATTGAAGTAAATCACGTCGCTGTATTATTTTCCTGACAAAGAATACTAGACTTACTTTGTAGTTACCGGCAGTGCTACTCAGGTTGGCCTCAACCATAAAAGGACACGCCGTCTGCCGAGTGAGTACTATCCAGAATGGGTCATTTTTGCTGTATAACTCAGAGAACTTCAGCAGTGTTGTCCTCAGAGTTCCTGCTTTCCTGAGGACGGTCTGAAAAGACACAATAATGCTGTAGTTGGCACTTTTAGGATAATAGGTGACGTCGGAAGATTTTTTTTCCCTTTCAAGAGCATAAGGAATTTGGCACAACAGCCGACGCTTCTACGACGAAAAAGCTGCCTTACTTTTCAGTCAATATCGAACTCCAAAAACAGGCAAAGAGAGAAGGATCTCAGAAACATTTTATGAAGGCTAGAGAAGCAAAAGTAGCGGGTGAATTTTTTAGAAAAAATTGGAAAGCAGGATGACATCGATTTGCAGACAGATTTCAGTAGCTTTCCACAAATACAGATAAAGCGACCAAGAACAAGCGCTTCCCTCTCAAGGTGCTTCGAGCATTGGTGTCTGCTGCATCGCTCTATATTGCATGTGAAACACGTGAGGTGTTTTAAGAGACGTTCGCTTCTGGTTCTCTCACCGACATGTGTACAATGGACGCTTTTCCTGAGAAGCAGAGACACCGGGGCTCTAGCACAATGCTGAAATGAACCTGCATTTTTGCATTTCATTTTTCCTTTCAAAAGCTCTTTCGCGAAGGACGGGTCTTGGTCCGAGATGCAACGCCTCGCAAGCTGTCGAACGGTCGAAGGAAACCAGGGCGGTTTTCAGTTTTTCTTGACATGGTGCAACTTATAAAGCAGTTAATCCTTCCAAATGCGGCTTAAAACTTCGCTTCCCGGCACAACGATCCGCGCGACAGCAAAACCCCGCAATGCTGGCTCTGCCGCTGAAGCACAACACATCGAGGATGACACGAGGGCGAGAAAACGAGGGTAACATGCGCGGGGTGTGGAGAGAGACCGCGGTTTGAACTCCGTAATCTTTGCTCTTTTTCTTTCATCACTTGGCGGAGCGTTGCCGCGAAGAAAAGGAAGACAGATTTGAAAGGATAATACAGGCTTGTTGTCTGAAGCGGGACCTGCCGAGAACGTGGGAGATTACACCGCCTATGTTCTCGAGGAAGATTGCGGCCATTCACATGTTTATGCGAACGTAAGGAACACGCTAGCTTCGTGTTTTCTAATCCTTGCGCAACGTTACAGACAAAGGTGCATGTCGCTTCCTTGATGGAATAAATTTCTGCCTTGCCGAAAGTTTCTGAAATACTTCGCGCAATCGAGAATGGCTGTAGGTGGTGTTTTCTACCCTACATTCAATTCTATTACGCTGGAGAAACTGTGCCACTGTTTTATTGGTGTTGTGGTGTGAAGTTTTATCGGGAGTTAGCGAGTACGTGCTTTATGCGGAAAATCTGCACCGCATTAAACTATTTGAAAAAAGTAAGAATGAACCCACCCAATTGAATAGAGGGAATCTGAGCTACTTACGAGGTCTGTTAGAAAAGTATCCGACCTTATTTTTTTTTGCGAACACTTGATGGATACGAAACAAGCACGCTTGCACCAGCAGGCCTTAAAGTGTCGTGCGCACGCACGAATTTTTTCCCGCCTGCCGATAGCGTCAGTCGCTGGGAGGCAGCGTTTGAGTGAGGTAGTGCGCAGTGCTCTCGTCGGTTTTTTAGTGCAAGCAAAATGGCGGTGCGACAGGAGCAGCGCTAATGCATCAAATTTTGGCCAGAAACGGGGCGACAGCCAAGTGGAAATTATTCGAAATATTCAGACGGGTTTCGGTGACGATGCTTAGAGCAGCACACAAATTAAGCAATAGTACAACTGGTTTAAAGATGGCCGCACATCGGTGGAGAGCGAGCCACGCTCCGGTCGGCCATCAACATGCCGAAGTGGCCAGAACATTGCCGAAGTGAACGCTCTGGTGATACGGGACCGTCGTGTGACTATCCGAAAAATTGCGGAAGAGGTGGACATCAGTAGTTTTTCTGCACATTCCATTATCACCGAAGATTTGGCCATGAAGAGAGTTGCGGCGAAATTCGCGCCGAAGCTGTTCACGGTGGAGCAAAAGCAGCTTCGTGCTGAAGTCTCACAGGACACGCTGGATTCCACAAACAGTGATCCCGACTTCATCAACACCATAATCACTGGTGATGTGTCTTGGGTGTACGGGTACGACCCGTAAACCAAGTCCCAGCCGTCACAGTAGAAGCATTCCACGTCCCACGACCAATGAAGGCCTGCCAAATGGTCAGCAACGTCAAAGTGATGCTGACTGCTTTCTTGCACTCTCGCTGTGTGGCACACCATGAGTACGCACGCCCCAGGGTCAAACATTGACCAAAGAGTACAACAGGGATGTCCTCCGTCGCCTACTAGATGCTGTGCGGCGCAAGAGACCGGAGTTGTGGTCAACAGGAAATTGGCGCATCCATCACGACAATGCTCCTGAACATTCTTCGCACTTGATTAAGACTTTTTTGGCGAAAAACCAGACCCCTGTAGTTCAACAGGCTTCTTACTCTCTTGATATGGCCCTCTGCGACTTCTGGCTGTTTCCCAAAATCAAAAGACCATGGAAAGGAGCGCGATTTCAGACAAGAGAGGACATTATGGCTGCAACGACAGCTGAGCTAAACTCCATTCCGAAAAAGGCCTTTTCGGAATACTTCCAACAGAGGCAGCATATCTGGGAGAAGTGTGTGAAGTCCCAAGGAGACTACTTTGAAGGGAATTAGGTTTCCAACGCTCCAGTTGTGCCATTTTTTTTTCTACGGCCAAAGGTCGGATACTTTTCTAACAGACCTCGTAGTTCATGTTTTATGAAGAAACCAGTCGACAAAAAAAGGAAAGACCAAAGGCTGGATCCAGTGTTGAGGTGTCTGCCTCCTTTGTGGCAAGTTCGCCGTTCTTCAAATAGTTCCTTCACGTAACGTTTGCAGATATTTTAAACGCGATTGTAAGTAAATGATTAAGCTTTGCATGCCAAAGGGGCGCTCCGAGCTATAAGGGACGCCGCAGTGAAGGTCTTCAGATTCACGGTGACGACCAGGCATTCTTGAGGCGCGCTGGATTCCCTCCAAATGCCTATTTTTTGCGCTTCTTAAGGCCAGACTGCTTCTTTAACGTGCATTGGCATCAGACAGCAGTCGGGCAGTTTTAAATTTCGGCGACGATAAAATATGGCTGCTGAGACCGTTATTCAGGAGCTAGTGTGAGACGTTACATCGTTACTGGATTAAGAAAACGAGGGCTGACCCAGGTGTAATTACTGGAATTCGGTTGGGAAAACATAGCTTATTACATATTGATATAGTTCGTAGAAGCCTTTTGTTGGAGCACTAGGAATGAAAACAGTGTATTTGTAATAAGTTCGCCCTTCCAGAGCAAGCAAAATTGCGCCAAAACTCAAAAGGTGTTCTTTGAATATATCGCAACGATTTTAATGATATAGGGCTCTTACTAATTTATTATATGACGACAAACGAACATAACACTAAGAAAACTGTTAAGAACACTAAGAAAACGTTAAGGAGCTGCCTACTTTTTCGTCGTGGAGAAGTTTTGTGCACGGAGGCTGTATGTGGGCGGAGCTTCACTGGAGACTAAGGTTGTATCCGACTATAGTACAACTTTATGCCTTTATGGTATGCCTATCGAAGCCGCTTACTGGCAATTTGGCTGCTGTAGCCAGATTGCAGGCTCAATTCCTGCTGTGTATCGGTGCTGAGGCTGCGACACGTGTTGCGTGCAGACCCCTGTTGGAGAAGTCGGAACCGCAGGCGGTTGAAATCGGTATGAAATCATCGACCAAGATTTGCCTCTGTTTTACTGCGCAGATTAAGCATTTACAATTAAAATGACTAAATTAATGACTGCAGCTGAGATGTTCCCAAGAAGAGAAAGAGCAGAAACTTATCCCGCATGTGTGATAAGCACCGGACACCACCCTTTACTATTTAAGACTGAGAACAACTCTGCGATCGCCATTTGAAAGTAAATGACGGCATATCGTAGAACCAGGCTGACTGTTCTGCCGTTACCACAGCTATCTGCGAAAACGGCTGGTTGTAGCGAAAACTGCAGTTCATTTTTTAACTCTGTCAGTCTCAGAAAGCTTCGTTATCTGTAGAAGTAACCCCCTTTTCCTCAGAACGTGGTGCTCTATCCATGGAGGCAACCCTAATTTGCCCAAAATGTCTTCTCCGGACACAAAAATTTTAACGGCAAAATGTTCGTTAACGAGGAAAGGAAGCAGTGTTTCAGGGATGCTCACGAGTTCGTCAGTGGCGTCGACAGTGGAGGTGAGTTCTACGGCGATGCTATATCTTAGCGCTTCGATAGCAGCTGCTCGACCCAGCATGGCCAGCACTCTGTCCAAAGCGTCCCATTGTGGGAGAAGCGCAAAAGCAGGACGCGTTATCCATGCAGCCAGTAGATGGCCTTGGCCGCGGGCACTGTGGTCGCTAGGGCCTGAGGAGGCGCCTTACTTCTTGCCAGGGCGGCCTTGGAAACCGATTGGTTGGGGCGAAGAGGAGGCAGTGTGTTGGGAGTACTGGTGAGCTCCAGCATAACGGATACACTGGAATTGCCTCGGAAGCAATCGCTACAATCTGTTTGCGTACCAGGAGTAAAATGACCTAAAACACCATACCTTCGAGGCGACCAAAAGAATTCGCATTGAAGGCATCAGACATCTTAATATTTAGTACATGCGTTGCCTTCTCGTCTTGAAAATAAAATTTTTTTATTGCGAAAGCAATACTACTTTCACTTTCAGCTCCTTGCATGGCGAGGCCGCGGTAGCTACCATTGACCTTTAGCTTGACCTCTGCTATGACGTCATACCATCTGCCGCAAAAACCAGGGGCCCAACTTGTGCCGTCGCGAGGTGAGGCCGCGCTTGGTAGCTGCTGCCTAACTCCTGTGCCCACCGCGCGCGGCGCGCCTAGCGGTGTGACATCACAGCTGCAAGAGCACGGCTCCAACTTGTGCCGTCGCGAGGCGAGGCCGCGCGTGGTGGCTGCTGCCTAACTCCTGCGCACGCCGCGCGCGGCGCGCCGAGCGGTGTGACGTCGAAGCTGCAAGAGCAGGGCTCCAACATGTGCCGTCGCGAGGCGAGGCCGCGCGTGGTGGCTGCTGCCTAACTCCTGCGCACGCCGCGCGCGGCGCGCCGAGCGGTGTGACGTCGAAGCTGCAAGAGCAGGGCTCCAACATGTGCCGTCGCGAGGCGAGGCCGCGCGTGGTGGCTGCTGCCTAACTCCTGCGCACGCCGCGCGCGGCGCGCCGAGCGGTGTGACGTCGAAGCTGCAAGAGCAGGGCTCCAACATGTGCCGTCGCGAGGCGAGGCCGCGCGTGGTGGCTGCTGCCTAACTCCTTCGCCCGCCGCGCGCGGCGCGGATTGGATTGCATTGAATTGTATTGTATTGTATTGTATTGTAATGTAATGTATTGTATTGTATTGTATTGCATTGTATTGTATTGAATTGTATTGTATTGTATTGTACTGTACTGTACTGTATTGTATTGTATTGTATTGTATTAGATTAGATTAGATTAGATTGGATTGCATTAGATTTGATTGGCTTGGATTGGATTGTATAACCGATGCATCACCACAAGTCTAACCACAAGCACCACCACCAGCTACACTACCAGCTGAACCATGGCGTAGCTACGGATATTGCTTTCGCAATTACCGGGCTTAACCAAGCTAAGCCACAGCCATTTTTCTTTTGAGAAAGGGCTCAGTTGAAGTCTCACTTCTTGGTGCACACCTGAATTGAATCAAGGAAGAAAAGTTTAAGAAAGGAAGGGAGAAATAGGTACTGTAATGGAGGAGTGAAATAATTGCTACCACCTTGAAATCTTCAACGTGCCGTGGCATGGCAGACGTGCTGTGAACTGTTGCGCCTGTAGAGCACACTTTGCCTCATTTATAGTCATCTAGTGAGGAAGCCTACTCCTTTACGGGGGGAAGTGTTAGCCAAAGGTGGAAGTTTCAGTACATCATGTGATTTTTAAGGCGGAAGCCTTTAATGCCTCATCGCCGTAAGCAGGGGTTGTCGACAGAAATGTCACACTTTTCAATTGGTCGAAACGATCGTGACGTCACAGTGCGCGAATTCAAAAGGGGGCAAATCGTACTTTGGCTACTAACCATATAGCCAATTAATGGGATCGTATAGTGATGCTCCAAGTAAGGGCTTCTGAGTTTAGTTAATTGCTTACTCAACCAATTAGCCTAATTAACCTTTCTATTCAGAGCAGATAAACAAATAAAACAGAGTAGAAAATTGGCCGAGCTCGGGAATGGAACCCCGGTCTCTGGAGTGCGAGACGAGCACGATACCACTCCGCCATGCCAGCTTTTTTTTTTCTTTATTGCCTGTTTTGACAAATTACAACAGATCATAAACAGATGTTCTGCGCTGCACTTTCGAACATCAAGAGCGGACATGTGTTTCACTAGTGTGAGAAAATCAAAACTGTTTCAGGGAACACAACTCTCCCATCAACTCGATAACTTCATCTCCAAAACATAGCTCCTTGTACACTTCACGTAGCTTAAAAATGTTTTCTTTGAAGTAATCGCGGACAGAACGCGCATCTTCATCGCAGTGTCGTACAGCCATCCTGCTTCGCCAAATATTGTGCAGGCCAAGCAGGAAAATTACATATTTATAAAGATCCGGCTCAACGTCCAGGAATCGTATCCCATACGGCGTCAAGGGTAAGTCTTTCTTTATTGTACGCTGGACCACGTCCCAAAAGAGCAGCGGATCCCAGCAATCAATAAAGACGTGTTCTATTAACTCTGGTTTGTGACACAACAAGCAGTCAGCACCCCATGATAAAAACAATCCCTTCTCCTCCATCCATGTTTTAACCGGCAACGTCCCAGTGTGTAACTTGAAGAAAAACGTCTTCACACCCGCTGGCACCACCATTTATCGTACTCTTTTTAAAACATTTCCTGCTTGGCCTCCACTATACAGAGATCGATAGATTGGCTCTGGGAAGACAGAGTCAAGCAAATCTTTTAACAATTTCTTACGCGTGACATTAGAAAGATATTCCAAACTGAAGCGAGCATTAAGAAACCGGAAAGCAAAGACCACTTCTTTCTAAAACCTACTTGCACTGTATCTCATCCCGTCCACACTGGAAATAACATAGTTTGGCAAAGCCGAAGAAAGCCTCACTTGAATAAATGGCCGCACGAAAGGGTCGCGTTGATCTCGAAGAAACAGAAATCTTGACACCACCTGCCTCAGGTACAAGTGTGGCAAGTAAAGACCCCTTTTTCTCAAACGCAGAAATAAATTATCACGTTTAGTCCTCTCCCATGAGGACTGCCAAACAAAAATGCGAAGAGACGATGCAACTTTTGAATGCTAAGTCGAGAGCATGAAAGGACCTGCAACAAATAGCACACTTTTGAAACCAGATATACATTGCATATGTTTGCGCGCGTGAATACAGACAGTTCCTTTCCTGACCATTTCTGTGCACGCGTGGAGAGTTCTTGAATTTTTTTCCTTCCAAAAGTCATCGTTATCTCGATACTTGCCAAGAGGTACACCTAGGTATTTGGAAGGAACATGTGACCATTTTACACTTGATGAAACAAAGGCGCTGATGCCCAATTCCCATGCCAGCTCGATGGTTTTGAATGAACAAAGACGCGTATAGTGGATACGGTGTCTTCGTTTACTCCCATCTTCCTCCCTTGCCGTTACGGCGAGGTTTAGGTGTCCATCGAGATATGAAAGACAGATACATTTCCTTTCGTCAAAAACCAATTTACCGACGAGGCGTAGAACCGAACGGGCGATGGCGTTCTATGGACTCCCTGGCAGCGTTGCAAGACGCTGTCGTGTTCCGCTCTTAGAGGTGCAGCTTAACATCTTAATCACACGTCAGTGACACGAGCAGCAACACCACGCGTAAGGCTTTCGCCACACCGCACTTTAGGTCAACAAAGTGCCCCCCGGAGTTTTTTTAACCTTTAGAGGTTTTTATTTAAAAGAAAAAAAAACTTTAAGAGATACGTCGGTGTGGTCTGTTTGAGCTGGAGTGTACACGAAAGCGGACATTATGCACCTCGTATGAATGTATAACTGGGCGAATAATTAACTTCAGTACCCTAACAAACTTTATTATTTTGAATTTTATGAGGCAACGTTGTAATTCGAAATGGATGGCCGTCCACATCGAAGATGTGCCCTGTTTTATAATTTATTAATCGGCAATGTAGATACAGTTATCGAACGTCCAAAGTAAACATTAAAAAGCATGTTGAGTTCACCTTCGCGTATTACATAATTATATAATGGTGTCGCTGTGCATGGTATTGTCGTTGAAATCAAGTTAATTTCTTCTACATTATCATACACCAAGTGCGCCGGTATTCCATCCACAAGAAATGCGAAAGACGCCATTTATAAAATTCTGCAATGCGAGAAAGCAAACTAACCAGCGTTAAATTGCGTATTTTTGACGTTCGATATTTTGAACCACCTTGAAATTAAGAAAATACAAAAGGAGGGCTTACGCTCGATGCTGATGGTCATCAATTTCGAAATGCAGCCTTCCTGCTAAAATCAAGAATAAAAAGTTTGTTTGTTACTTTTATTTAAATAATTCTTTAAAATATTGCTTCATATCAGGTAGATAATGTCCGCCTTGCTCACAACCCAGTTCAACTGACCGCACCGATGTATCTCTTTCAATTTCGAAATAAAAATCTGTAAAGGTTAAAAAGAGTAACTCTGAATAAACGACGAAAAAGGTGCTGCTTTGATGTGTTATCAGTTTCAGCGCTTCTACAAGATTGCGAAACATCTGAGGCAACGGTAAACTCGAAGGGAACAATTAATTGAATAGAAGACTCATGGCGCTACATTTTGAGACCTATTGAACAGAATTGAACTTTTATTATTAAACCAGAACATATTACACATCCTGGTCTCCCGAAGCGAAGCTAAAGCTGATGCCGATTAGCAACGACAGGTTAGGTGTCGTCCAGCACAATGTTAGGCAACTTTAAACACCTTTAAAAAACTATCAAAAACAAGGACAAGTGTCCACAGAGAGAAATTGACTGCAGACTGATCTTTCAATCATGTTAATGCTCTTCAGGTGAACAATACTCGTCAGACCTTGACCAATCCGCACCAGCCAACTTGCAGATCCCCGCGTGTATAGTGTGTGAGACGATTAGTAATTGGACATGCTATATCCATCTTCTTGGTAATGAGCGGAGAGGAGAGCCTTTGTGTTGTCGATAATTGATCACATATGCTCAGAGGGGGGCTGGAGAGCTCGGCAATCACGTCAGAATTATTGCAAAGCGGTTTAAGGACCTTTTCAGTGCTCAAAGGACAGGCCAGGCCGCCGCGGTTGATCAGTGGTTACAGTTAATCCAGCTGGTGTCGAAAAGATTATTGATTGCCTGAAGCTCTCTTCTGCTTCTGGTCCTGATGGTATCACGTCAAAATTCCTTAAAAACACCAAATTTTATTCATCTATCATCTTAACAAAACTTTTCGACCAATCTTTATCCACCGGCTTGGTTCCTGATGATTGGGCGGTAGGGAAGGTGGTTCCCACACATAAAAATGGTGACAAGCATGATGTTAAAAACTATCGCCCCATATCTTTGACTTGTGTTCCATGCAAAATTCTTGAGCATATCATATCATCCCAAATCGCTACCCATCTTGATTCTCAATCTTTTTTTCATAGTTCCCAACATGGCTTCAGAAAATATTATTCATGTGAAACGCAGCTGGCATCTTTCACTCACTTTCTTCACAGCGTCCTCGACCACGGCGGTGTTGTCAACTGCATATTTTTAGACTTTTCTAAGGCTTTTGACAAGGTATCACACACTCTACTCCTCTTTAAATTACACCAACTTAACCTGGATCCCAACGTTTTTGCATGGTTGAGAAGTTTTCTTACTAATCGCTCCCAATACGTAACGATTAACGAAATCGACTCCAATTATGTCCCCGTTGATTCTGGCGTGCCACAAGGCTCCGTTCTTGCTCCCTTGCTCTTTCTAATTTACATAAATGACCTACCCACCAAAATTCAATCTCGCGCTGGCCTTTTCGCAGATGACTGTGTAATTTATCGTGAAATAACCAATCCTAATGACGAAAAGATTCTGCAATCAGACCTTAACGCAGTAACTGCATGGTGTCAGGATTGGTTAATGACTCTTAACTCTAACAAGTGTAACTTAATGCATGTATCTCGAATTAACTCTAATGTTTCTTCTTATATTCTTCAGGATTCCCCGCTTGAACAGGTAACATCTTACAAATACTTGGGCGTCTTATTTTCATCCAAATTATCATGGGAACAGCACATCAACTATATAACTAGCAACGCTAACAGAGCTCTAGGCTATCTGAAACGTAATTTTGCGAACATTTCTTCATCTCTTAAATTACAATTTTATAAAACACTTATCCGTCCAAAGCTTGAGTATGCTGGTTCTGTATGGGATCCCGGCCTTGATCATCTGGTAACAACCATCGAAGCTCTTCAGAATCGGTCTGCTCGCTACATTCTCAGTAATTATCATCGTACTGCCAGCACAACTAACATGAAAAACACATTACACCTACCTCCACTCTCCTTGAGACGTCAGATACAGCGACTTTGTTTGCTCCATAAAATATACTACCACGACACACTTCACAATCTTTTACTCCACCGGCCCTCTTATGTGTCACATCGCGTGGACCATCGTCATAAAATTGGATCTTTCGCATGCCACACGAATACCTTTCATAATTCATTTCTCCCGCGCTCAATAACAGAGTGGAACCACCTTCCCGAAGATCTTGTGTCTATTACTGATGTTACATTGTTCAAAAATGCCTTAAAAGCTCATTTTGGTGTTCCTGATTAATCGTTACGCACTGTTTATTTATTTTTTACCCCCGTATTACTACTTGTATTGTGTTCTACAGTTATATTTTGGTGTTCCTTACTTGTAGTACTTGTATTGAATTCTTGGATGTTTATTGTTACCTTCTGGTGTTCCTTACTATTTTTGCACTGTTTTTGACACCCCTATATATATGTGTATATATATGTATATATATATATATATATATGTGCCTGTGCTTTTATCTTAATTATGTTGAGTATTCCACTCCCCTCTGTAACGCCCGACCCGGGCCCTGAGGGTATTCGAAATAAATAAATAAATAAATAAATGACCCGAAAGACGCGGTTTCGACTCTGGCCGCTGTGGTCGAACTTCGATGAAGGCGAAATTCTGGAGACTCGTGTACTTTGGGATGTGGCTTGGTCAAGCTCTCTGACGTTAGACAAGACATTGGTCTACAAACGCTAAATTTGGAAACCCTACCACAACCAACGACTGAAAACTTCATGCCGACACGTATCACGCCCCTATCCCCATCTCAACGTTGCCCGAGCACATATATACTTCGTATAATTCAAACAAACACTCTCATTACATCGTTCCGACTACGTCTTTTCCGACGTCGTTCTGATTCCTCTTTTTCGACCTTTCATGCTCCAAATGCCAATCAAGAGTACTACCTCTTTTCCTGTCCTGTCACCCTGTTTAGTTACTACACCCCTTTTCATTCGAGCTACCCCCCTTTCTGGCATGCCTGACTGTTGTCGAAGCACCTGGAAGACGAGCTTGACTTGGTCAACAAAGCGCAGGATATGATGAACGCTTTATCGGCGTTCTTTATTCAAGTGTCTATCTTAATCACTAACCTACAAGATCATACAGAGCTATGAATGACAATGAGATTTGAAGAATAGGGCACAGTAGACATTGAAAAAGAGCAAAGGTCCGTGCGAATCGTCGTTCTATGGACAGAAATGATAGCGTTCAGTGCACTGCAATAACCTGAAGAGCATCGAGTTGCAAATTATCCAGATCATGAGGGCATATATGTGTCATTCTCCTCCCAATACGTTCTTATGTATATTACTCACCTGGTACGCATGAACAAATTGTGCTTCCTGAAGAACGATAAGTAAAAAGCCCCCATACAAAGTTGTTCTTTAAAACGAGAGCTTACCAAAAACTGGTGGAAAGGCGCATCTTCTCAGAGCACAAAGGCGCGCATTCCAATCCGATGCCAGCGCTGTCTGTGCCGCATCAACAGTGCGCACCGGTTGAGAAAATGAAATGTCCTTGAGGTGTCTTCTGTTAGAAAGAAATGTCAAGGAGGAACACACACATAAAACACTGAAACTGCTGGAAGTTTTCTTTTAAGCAATTCATAGCGCAGAGCATGACGTGGGTTGAAGGCTCGTCAATTCTTCCATGAAATCTGAGAACACGCTCGCGCTCCGTTCAAAGCGAACAACAACACAACGCACGAAACATACTTCTCTAGCTTGCGAGAGGGTAAAAAATAATATACATTGGCGAGTGAACAAAGACAGGCAGACAAAAAAGAACGCCACTTTGAAGAATTTTCAATATTAAGAACCAAAGTCAATCCACCACAAGGTGGCTAAAGTTTACAACAAGGCGCACTTTCAGAGGAGTGGGGCTAGCGTTGTCGATTCAAGAACGCAGTTTGTATATAGCACGCGCGCACACACGCATACAGGAGATTGTTTCCAGAGTCGGCAGTCTGTCAATCAGAATATCACGAGAAACACAGCCCGCGAACAAAACCCTGATGGCGAGGTTCGCAGAGTGGAAAGAATAAATAAGCCGCGAGCTACGTCTGTAGTTGTGGACGTAGATTGAACGACCGACTATAAACCATATACTAGGCGGCATCCGACGGCTTGCATCTTGCGAAAAACACTCGGAATGGATGTGAATGCAGCGTATGTGGATCGCGTTGATAAACCAAGTTTTGTTTCACCCCAGAACCCGCGTCAGGACCAGAAACTCCTAGACCGTAAACAACGTTTCCAGCAGCGCCGATTCTAGTGCCTATGGGGCCGCGCTTCGGCGCTCCCCTCAACGACGACCTTTGCACTCCGCGTTACGTGAGTTATTGCATTTGAAAGTCCGGGTTCGTTTCGGCTGGCTTTGCGAGGTTGAGTAAATATGCCATTTCAGAACAGCGGCCCGGCGTTTCTTTTTTTCGCATATTTGCATTCATGCAACGAGATGATGCAAAATTCATGCGGCTGACGTCGTGTGTACACAAGTAACGCATATGCCATTTACATGGCAAAAAAGAGTATGTCCTCTCACAGTTGCGTGGCGGTCAATGGTGAGGGCAATTCTTTTCGTAACATTCGCAGACACCTGCGCGTCCTGGCTACTTGGATGGCGCTCTGCAAGCTATTTCCTTTTGGACTGAAATTAACGAGCTAAATACAAGACAAGCCACAAATGTAAACAGCCGCAAACAGCGCAGGCGCCAAGTTAAAACTGGCTATTACCCTTTATTTACGAATTTTTTTTGTGTCGAGTATATCACGATCGCGAACAATGTAATGCCTGCAATTGAAAAGCTTCGATGTGCCCATTTAGTTGCCGCTCTGGAGCGATATGTCCGGTCTTGCTTTTCAGAGTACAACTGATGGATCACTTACACATGTTTCTCCTCATGCTGTTGCAAGATATTTTTTTTTCTTCGGGGCCGATGACAAGACGCCCTGGAGTCGTCGGCGCTTATATTGTACACGGCTCCGCAGGGAAATGCGACGAGACAAATTACTCAAATAACTGTAGAACTCTCTCCATCATGATATTTGATCTGATCAACTCTTAAGCTGCTTGCACAATCAACAAAATTCAGTCTGAGCCACCTTCCTTTGCAAAAGTTTCAACGTGAGGCCCACGTAAATTGTAGGACGTCAAACCTAGTCAACTAGGCAGTCGTCCTTCACGTAGCCTGATTCCTTCGGCACGGGCCATGCAGAAGCTTTCTAGCTGTCGAAAAGCGAAAAGTATTAGCGCGAGAGGATGGGGAGAGGGGGCTACAAGCAAAAAAGAGGAGTTTATTATATGCGCACTCGCGCTTTTGGCCTTTCGATAGCGACGCTCTAGAGGTCACCGTGACACCGTTGCATTGCTTTCCTCAACGCTGGCTGTTCTTGCAATCGCGACTTGACTTCACTCGGTCGATGTAATTCGTCAAACACTAAATATTTTCCTCCATTAAAATCTAGTCTAAACCGTTGCAGTCGGTTTCATCTAAATATATCTGCTAGTGCTGGCTGTCTCCCTTCTTGGCGCCTCTAAGGGGCTAAAAAGAGGAGCTGTATGCCGGTCGGCCTCCTGCAACGTAGCGGGTTGAGTGGGTGCCACTTGCAGGCTGAGCAAGGAACGTTCCTCTGCACCTGATCTCCCTTCCCTACGATCGGTTTGTGTATGCTCTCTCTTTTCATCTCTATGAGAGGAAAAATTGGAGGAATCTTGTTACCAGGACGCCGCACATTGAATACGGTCACCACGGTGACGCCACGTGTCACGGAGACAGTAATACACCAGGTGTTTCACCTAAGACGTTCTGCAATTCGTACAAATAAGATTTTTGAGTAAGAGAGTTTTTTCGGTATAACGCTTTAAGCAGTTTAGCGCATCACAATACATATATGGCGTGCTAACTACTAAGTAGGCTTGTAAACTATTATTGAACAGATCAGTGTTGAACTATTACTGTCAGTCTACTTATTTACAGAGAGGCGTGTATTCCAAGAAAGTAACATTCATAGCGGCCGTTAGACTTTCGAAAACAGAGTTACCGTTGGCGTTGTGGCCCAACATATTTTGCCTAGATTGTGCCAAAGTACAGGCGCTTTCGAAATCTTGCAGGCAAAGCAACCCCTGAAGTTAACTAACTGGTTGAAATAAAAAAAAGTTGTTGGCAGCAGCACCGAGGGTAACTCCATTTTCGAAGTTCTAAAGACTGATATGAATATTACTTACGGCAGGCTAAAAGCATCTCTGTAAACAAGGACAGTAACAGTGATAGCTGAAAGTTACCTATTCATTATAAGTTAACCAACCTAGCTGTACACAAGTCAGCTGTATTTTGATGCGGTACACCTCTGACAATGATATTCCGAAAAAAGCACTCTTGCAGATCAAAAGATCTATATTTAATAAATGCGCAACTTTCTAAGTGAAATTCACGGTAGAAGATAGAGTGATGTTCAGCTGCCTTTGAAAAGCCGCAAGACCGCTTTGGCTACCATGGTTCCGGACATCTTTGAAGTTTTACGTATAATATTCGCAACAATCGACGACGAGTTTGTGAAATGGGTGGTGGTTTGCTCTAAAGCACTGTAGCCCTTTTGAAGGAAAGCTGCCTGAACATCTAGTGAAAATGCGGCTTGCTTACTTTTTTCTCCTCGTATGTTCATTACTTTCTTTATCCCAGTATCCTTTGTTTTTCAGGTGTCCTCACTTTTGCAATACATGAGCTAAATAAGCAAACACAAAATCCAGCACCAGTTGTATCGAACACCACACGTGCAGAACCATAGGGATAAATATTCCTCAGTTGTGAAGTCCACTGCGCCGGAATTGTTCCAATACGTCGACCACAAGAATAGAGTGAGGATCCGGCTAAGCATTGAGTACCCTATTAGGCAAGGAAAAGAAAATTGTGAAATTTGCTCATTTTTAGTATGTTTGTAATACTATTTTTGACTCTCTTTGTAGCAGTGACTAATATAAAGTTAAATACTTAATTTAGAAAGGATACCATCCGGCTCTGTTGCGGACTGGTGCCGCATCTACTGAATTCTGAACAGTGGGCGACGCAATAAAAGAGTCTCTCTCGGAAACTCTTCCACTCTTCAGCCAGAGAACAGAAACAATATATTAACTTTAACAGGAGCCATAGCTACTCATGTTCTCCTGTTTGTTACTTTTATGGTAATTAGTGAAAGTGGCGGCTAAAGTGGATACTGCTCAGAAACTAATAATAGCACCTAAACTGCAGCATTAGTAAACTTACTCAATATTTTCAATTATTAGGTCTACTGCTATAAAATGCAATCACAACAGTATTTTGTAACACGTGGTAAGGTACAGCCTTTGTCAAAGGTTTGGAGCCCAGGGGGTTTTCTTTTGAGCCACACTGTGTCGTTCTTAATGGATCTCTAGCGCTCCAAATTTCCTGGACATGAGAAGATTTCTGGTACTGCCTCCTGCAATAGGTAGGACTTCCTTGAATTCTCCTGCAGTCCCAATATAACGCTTGGAACTGAACCCCCTGGGCTCTAAACTTTTGACAAATACTTTACATGCAAATTAATTTTAGAGCCGCATAATATATATATTGCCACCTAGTATTGCCAGGTGGCGCATACGAAGTAGGGCGACGACGACGAAGTAGGGCTCGCGCCGTGTGGAGTCTGTCGCTGTTGTTGCCCCAGCTTGCCTGGCCTTCCCTTTCGTGCCTGCTAATAAAGCCCCCCTTCGTCAGCAAGTACGTTACAGTCTGGTGGAGGTGCTGGGTAAGATCCCTGTATATGTCTAATACTCCTCCGCATACCCTGGGCTCCAGTCCTTCGCTGGTGGACACCCCTGTGCACCGTGCTAGCCGGAGAAACCAAGGCCTACCTCCCGAACACGGGCTTTTGGAGTCTGCAAGAGCACCCACCCATCGACCTGTTATGCCAGCTGCAGCCTACTATACCTTGCAGAATCCGCGACTGCCCAAACCATTCCATGGCAGTCAGCTCGAAGACGTCGAAGACTGGCTGGTCGAGTTTGAACGCGTGGCCTCGTTCAACCAGTGGGACGACGCAGCCAAGCTTCGAAACGTCTTCTTTAGCCTGGAGGATGGGGCACGTACGTGGTACGAGAACCGAGAAGATGCGCTAACATCATGGCATGAGTTCCGCCGACGCCTGCTGGAGACCTACACCAGCACGGATCGCCGAGAACGGGCTGAACGGGCTTTGCAGTCTCGCATTCAAATGCCGAATGAGTCTGTAGACATGTACGTGGAGGATATGACTCGGCTCTTCCGGCGAGCTGACCCGGCCATGCCCGAAGAGAAAAAGGTGCGCCAACTCATGCGCGGCGTCAAAGAACAGCTTTTCGCAGGCCTCGTGCGCAGCCCACCATCGACCGTCGCTGCATTCCTTGCCGAGGCCGCGACGATGGAAAAGGTTCTTCAACAACGTTCTGCGACTTACAACCGGCCCGTGCATGCTGCTGCAGTCACCGAATCGTTTGCCACCGCCGGGAGCCACCCTGACGATTTGCGCGAACTGATTCGCACCATCGTGCGTGAAGAGGTCCTCAAGTTTTGCAGCCCTTCGCAGTCTTCACTTGGTTCGATTTCCGCTCTTGTTCGCGAGGAGGTGCAACAGGCGTTCAGGGGTCCTACCGTCGAAACACCACCTCTGCCGGGAGACTACAGCCGCCCCACCTATGCCGAAGTTGCGAGACGCCCGGCTGCAGCTTCGCCACCGCCGATTCCAGTAACGCCTCCTGCACCGCTGTCCCCAGTTCCACCAGTCCCGTATTTCGACGATCGCCGAGTGCACTTGCGGAAGGCCGATGTCTGGCGCACACCTGACAACCGGCCACTCTGCTTTCACTGCGGAGAACCAGGCCATCTCTACCGCAATTGCTCTTATCGACGCCTCGGTCTGCAGGGCTTTCGAGCCGATTCGCCCAGACCCCGGTTTGGCCACCGGCCTCCAGCCATTGAAGACTTCCTCGCGGAACAGAGACTTTCAGCCCGTGCGCTGCATCAGCCGCGCTCATCTTCTCCGCGGCGCTCTTCCCCGAACCCGCACAGCTCCCCGCGAGCAGTACAGGGTCGCTTGCCGAGCCCTCGCCGGGAAAACTGAGACCAGCGACCTTCGGGGGCGAGGTCGCTGGGAGTCGCTGTGCTGAAGACCTCCCGCCGCCGCCGCTACGCTCCGACCGTGCACAGATAGTACCGTCATCTGACCAAGACAGCTGCGTTTCCTTGGACATACCTGTTCTTCTCGACGGTCACAGAGTCAGTGCATTAGTGGACACCGGGGCCGACTATTCAATTATCAGTGATAAATTGGCGACTCTTCTAAAAAAAGTCCTTACGCCTTGTTCTGTAGTGCATCTCCGTACTGCCGGTGGTCATCTCGTTACTCCAAAGGGTATTTGCACGGCTCGCGTTCAGATTCAGGGATCTACGTTCGTCGTCAGTTGTGTAGTTCTGTGCAATTGCTCCCGCGATCTCATTATCGGCATTGACTTTCTGCGGGAGTATGGTGCTGTCATCGACCTCCGCCGACGAATCATCACCTTTTCGACCAGTAAAGCGACCCACCTCGCCGAATCTTGCCACCGCAGTGCCGCCCTTCGTGTTTCTGCAGACAGTGTCACGTTGCCGCCACGGAGCAGTGTTTTGGTTGAAGTCACTTGCAACGACTTGCATGACGCAGAAGCAGTCGCCGAGGCTAACCGTTCACTCCTGCTTACTCAAGGCATCTGCGCCGCTCGCAGTCTACTGACGCTTCGTGGTGGCCGGTCTGCGGTCCTGGTCACTAATTTTTCTAATGAGTACCGGCACCTTTTTGCAGGAACGGCTATCGCTTCTGCCGAACCTGTTACCGATATTCCCGTTTGTTTTGCGTCCGCGGCAGCCGGCACTGACGAACCTTCCCTTGAAAACGTCGACATAAACTGCCACCTGTCTCGGGAGCAACGCCTGGCTTTGGAACAGCTGCTGAAGGAATACAAGTCGTGCTTCGCTTCCTCCTCGAAGGTTCGTCAAACACCCATCACGCAGCACCGCATCATCACCTATGACGACGCTCGCCCTATACGACAGCAGCCTTATCGTGTTTCTGCTAAAGAGCGGGCGGTTATCCAAACTCAGGTTCAGGAAATGCTTGACGATGGCGTTGTTCAACCTTCCCAAAGCCCGTGGTCTTCACCTGTAGTCCTTGTTAAGAAGAAGGACGGCACTCTCCGGTTTTGTGTCGACTATCGCAAACTGAACAGTGTGACCAAAAAGGACGTCTACCCGTTGCCGCGCATTGACGACTCGCTGGATAGATTACGGCGCGCTAAGTACTTCTCATCCATTGACTTAAAGAGCGGCTATTGGCAAATTGAAGTAGACGAACGGGACCGCGAAAAAACCGCCTTTGTGACTCCAGATGGCCTCTATGAATTTAAAGTGCTTCCTTTCGGTTTGTGCTCCGCCCCGGCTACGTTCCAACGGATGATGGACACCGTCCTCACAGGCCTCAAGTGGCAAAGCTGTCTTGTTCACTTGGACGACGTCGTAGTTTTTTCGGAAACGTTTGACCAACATCTCCAGCGCCTGCGGGCTGTCCTCGAAGCCCTCCGCTCGGCAGACCTTACCCTGAAGCCCCAGAAGTGTCATTTCGGTTACGAAGAGCTCAAATTTCTGAGTCACGTTGTGAGCGCTGAGGGAGTGCGGCCGGACCCCGAAAAGACTGCCGCCGTCGCACGTTTTCCCGTTCCGACCGACAAGAAAGCTGTCCAGCGCTTCCTGGGTCTCTGTGCGTATTATCGGCGCTTTATTGCGGACTTTTCCACGATTGCTGAGCCGTTGACGCGCCTCACCAGGAATACCACCTCCTTTGTCTGGACCACTGAGCAACAGACTGCTTTCTCTACGCTCCGCCAGCGCCTTCAAACACCTCCCGTTCTTGCGCACTTCGACGAAGATGCCGATACCGAGGTCCACACCGACGCCAGTAACATCGGTCTTGGCGCGGTCCTTGTTCAACACCAAGACGGCCTTGAGAGGGTTATCGCCTATGCTAGCCGTACTCTCTCCCGCGCCGAGAGCAATTACTCCACGTCTGAAAAAGAATGTCTTGCGGTCGTGTGGGCCACCATGAAGTTTCGCCCTTATCTTTACGGCCGCCCATTCAAAGTGGTCACCGATCACCACTGCCTATGCTGGCTGGCAAATTTGCGAGACCCATCTGGACGCCTGGCACGCTGGAGCTTACGGCTCCAGGAATTTGACATTATTATTGTTTACAAGTCCGGCCGCAGACACGAAGACGCCGACACACTGTCGCGTGCACCAGTTGATCCTGCCGACGCAGCGCTCGATGACGACAGCGGCTTCCTTGGTACTCTCACCGCCTCCGACCTACTGACTCGGCAGAGGGCGGACTCGGACCTTCGCCCTCTCATTGACGCCCTTGAAGGTAGTGATACGGTTATACCTCGCCACTTCTCTCGACGTCTTGGCTCCTTCAGTTTGCGGCAAGGTCTCTTGTACAAGAAGAACTCGAGAGGCAACGATAGACCTTACCTTCTCGTCATTCCAGCCGACCTCCGATCTGACGTTCTTTTCGCCTGCCACGATGAGCCCACGTCTGGCCACTTGGGCTTTTCACGTACGCTCGCCAGAGTGCGGAACATGTATTACTGGCCTGGACTTTCTGCTGATGTCAAACGATACGTTAAAAGCTGCCGAGAATGCCAGCGCCGGAAAACGCCACCACTTAAGCCGGCGGGTTTTCTCAAGCCCGTTACTGCCCCTCGCGCTCCGTTCGACCAGATCGGCATGGACCTCCTCGGCCCTTTCCCCTTGTCGCAGGGCGGCAATAAGTGGATCATAGTTGCTACCGACTATTTGACTCGCTACGCCGAGACCAAGGCGATCCCTCGTGGCACAGCTTCAGAAGTCGCAGAGTTTTTCATGCACAACATCGTCCTGCGACATGGCGCTCCTTCGCACGTGATTACAGACAGAGGGACGGCGTTTACAGCGCAACTAATCGACCACATCTTTCGGCTGAGCTGCACAACACACCGCAAGACCACGGCCTACCATCCGCAGAGCAATGGCTTGACCGAACGATTAAACAGGACCCTTGCGGACATGTTGTCCATGTACGTAGATGTTCAACACAAAACTTGGGATGAGGTCCTGCCGTATGTCACCTTTGCCTACAACACCGCCCTGCAGGAAACTACGCGCTTCTCCCCGTTTCGCCTTGTGTACGGACGCGAAGTCCAGAGCATGCTTGATGCCATGCTCCCGTGCCCAGAGGATGACCAACTCGCCCCAGACGCCCTACAGTTTGCCCAACGTGCTGAAGAAGCCCGTCAGCTGGCCCGCGTGCACATCGGGCAACAGCAGAGCTCGGATGCGCGCCGTTACAACCTTCGCCACCGACAGGTTGACTACAAACCCGGTGACCAAGTCTGGGTGTGGACTCCTGTTCGTCGCCAAGGCTTGTGTGAGAAACTGCTCTCCCGCTATTTTGGCCCTTACAGAGTGGTACGGCGTGTGAGTGAGGTTAACTATGAAGTGGTTCCGACGGTGCTGCGCAACCGCGACGCCGACAGCCCGACTCTGACACTGTGCACGTTGTGCGGCTTAAGCCGTACTATACACGGTGACGCACCGTGCTGATGTTTTCGCGCGCTTCAGTTGCGGCCGTTTGCTTGTTTTTTTTTGTTTTTTTTGTTTCACCCTTACGTCGACAGCGACAGCGCTCTTTTCTTTTTTCTTCATAAGGGGGGAATAATGCCACCTAGTATTGCCAGGTGGCGCATACGAAGTAGGGCGACGACGACGAAGTAGGGCTCGCGCCGTGTGGAGTCTGTCGCTGTTGTTGCCCCAGCTTGCCTGGCCTTCCCTTTCGTGCCTGCTAATAAAGCCCCCCTTCGTCAGCAAGTACGTTACAATATTAGGTTGGGCTACATTCTTGAAAAGAACTGGAAGAGAAAGCCGATTCAGCGTTGAAAAAAACACCACTCATTCGAACAATATTTTGTGTACACTATCTAGATGGAAAATAAAAGCACATGTTAACTGGACTAAAATACAAATCACTAATTTGTTTTACGACACTTACAATTTGATGTCATGAAAAAATCACAAGTACACGCGCCAAAACGACCGCGGATTCTTGAAAAAAAATTATAATTGTGTAGTGAGTGGAGCTGTTCGCGCTATAAGCAGAACGTGTCCTGAACAAATAAAAACACGAAGTTCCTTCGCAAATTTGAGCAAGAATGCCTGCGGAGAACACTTTTGTTAGGACCTCAAAGGCGATGCTAATTTTTGGCATGGGGAAAATTTAATTCACAAGGCCCTACTGGAGAGGCAGGCAAAGCAGTGCGTATTGTCGATGAACCAATGAAGGACAACATTATAGAAAAAAAAATATGAAAGGGGACGTTCTTTGCGGCCTCAGGTTAATCTATTGCTTGTTATGCTTCCTGGTGCATTTCGCCGTAGTCAGTACCAGACCGTAAGGAGGCGGCCGAAAATCTCGATGATCCGAACGTGATACCAGTGTTCTGAGTGTAGTACTCTCCAGATAACGTTGGAGTACGCGCAAGAGGGATTTGCAACATCATTTTCGGTGTTTTTATTTTTTTTTGAAAAAGAGGCGGAAGGGAACAATTGAAATAAAAAGTAACTAGTAACGTGACACCTCACGTTACCGAAACATGTTAACGTAAGTACGTTACCCGTTACAGGTCCGAAATGGTAACGAGTACGTTACTAAGTTACTGAAAAAAGTAACGCGTTACCGGTAACGCAGTTACTTGTAACGCGTTACCGACAACACTGATTTTCCCTAATGAACGCTGTGCTTGCAAAAGCCAAGTTGATACCCGCGGACACCATTTTACTTTCAGTCTTTTTTATATTACTATGGCAATTAATTTCAGTCCTATGCCCGGTCTACAACTAATGCCCCACGTACGCGCCAGTCTCCCAATTAGAAAAGTGGCCATGCGCCTCAGAAACCCCATTGAAGCGATCAATAAGCGGGCCAGCTGCAGGTTACCAGAGTCTGTGGCAAATCATACACTGTTCTGGTCTCAATTTATCGGCCACGACGACCCCAAGGGGAGCAGAAGCGAGATAGCTTAGTGAAAAGTGGATGTCTAACGCTGCGTAAGCCAAACAAGCCAGATTAAAAAACAGGTGAACACCGGCGAGAACCTAATCAAAATACTTGTGAATTAAGTGAGAGGACACTTAATCCAGACATACTCGACGACCACCCATCCTTAGGAGATAATTCGATTATGCAAGGATTTCAGCTTAATGTTTGGAAAAGTTCGTCGCTTATCAGAGAAGCCAAACGTGACCAGTTGTGCATTGCCGGTACAAGGGACAAATTGTAATGTAGAGGCATTTAAACATGGTGATTTTGACGGACCTGAATAGAGCGGCTCGGTACATTAAGTGCAATTTTGTCTTGTGTTCTTCACAGCGAAAGGAAATCAGATATATTTTCCGCACTTTCTACCTTTTTTGCGTGGGTTAAAGTTGTTGGCCATAAAAAAAACACCCAAAGCGATTCTACGAGAAGTAAAAGCAGTACTTAAACTACACATCTACACCTCCCATTGTAAAATTATTCCGCTGTTTTAAAGTTTGATTCAAGTGTATTTCCAAGCTCATAGAGATCAAGCAGTACAAACCGAGGACATACTTTCAAGCAACAAACGTAGGACACGCTTTCATGAACTACATGCGGGCACAAATTTATGCGCGAAAAACGTGACCACAGTGAACCGACTCCAGCCCTACAGGTATGTTAAACCCCAACATTCAAGACTCACTCTCTCTTATATGCATTAAGCCAACAGTTTCCCAAACAGTGGAAATCATCGGGGAATCACTCCATTCTTTTATTTGTGGCATTAATGAGCAGAATATTACCACTGTAATCATTTCACGCCTGAAAGAAAGTTGATTACAAAAGTAGAAGAAAAAAATGCCGACGATTGCGTTGCTTTCTAATGCGAAATTTGAGCCCAGCTCATCAGCTGTTTCAGCTTTTCAATAGATTGAGGCAAAGAATTCAAGCAAGACATGTATGTACAATTACAGACAACCTGTTTTTTTTTTTCAGACATTTTCCTTCCTCAAGAAACACTCCGCTAATAGTTTTTGACTGTCATGAAGGAAGCTTTGTGGTCGGAGAAATAGATAGATGTATGCTCGACTTGCTGCACCAATGGCTGGTTCTCAAAGACGAGGTCTACGCAAGTATTTCGCGAGGTTCTCACAGCCGTGGAAGGCGTTACGAGCGAGAGGAACGGGATGTTCTCACGCATATGTGCTAAGAAATTCCTGTTTGTCTTTATATGTACATTAAAGTCCCCACTCACCCTGCCACCCTGGCAGGCAGCAGTTAATGGTTGATCGCGAGAGTTCGCTCACCGTAACGCATACGGCTAGCCCACATCTCTCTTTCATCACCCCACGTAGTACCTATAAGAGCGGAAGAGTTGAAATCTGGGTTAGTTGGTACATTATACTTAAGAAAAACCAGCCAAAAAGACGGGGACAAAGGAGAGACGAGGCACACACAACGACTGGACTATCAACTGTGCTTTATTGAAAAAACAGCCAGTCTCCAAGAAAACCCAACAGAGCATGCGCAGCTCAACGGCACCGCAAAACCAGCACAAAAACCAACAACAGCGATCTCGTAAGATAGTCAAACTGCGGTGTCAACGGGACAAGTAACCTAATTCTTTCTGCATCAACGTGATAGACGCCGTGCTAACACAGTTATCTCCATGATTGCTAATGTGAAATGCTTCGAGGATTTCCCGCTCAACCTTACCCTTGCCTCTACCGAGAAAAGTGACATTGGAAAACAACGGGTAGCACCCGCAATCGCGGCAATGGCGAGGCAAGTTTGCTCCGTCAGCCGGAGTCAGAGAGTTATGGTGCTCTCGTAGCCTTTCATTTATACACCGGCCAGTTTGGCCGATGTAAACTTTTTCGCATGTCAGCGGAATCTTATAAACCACCCGTGTCGCACAAGGAACATAGCAGTTTTGATGCCGCGTCGAACAAACAGGTGGTCTAGTTCTGCCACGCGCGACACGTGAACAAAGGCTTGAAAGTTTGCAAGGAGCAGAAAAGATAACATTGACACCTTGTCTTGCAGCAACTTTTTTGATGTTGTGGGAAGCCCCATGCACATAAGGCATCACCTCAAATTTTCTTCTTTCAGCCCTAGTAGGGTCAGCCACCTTTTCGTCACGGCTCTTAATTCTTTGCAGCAACGACTCTGCCACAGCATTCAAAAGCGGTTTTGGGAAACCGGCCTCTTGCAAACGCTTAACCTGGTTGTCGAAACTTGACTTCATGCTATGGTGGCAACTCTTCTGCAGAGCATTGCGAAAACAGCTCATGGCAATCCCTCTCTTGACGACTTTTGAGTGTGCAGACGAGTACGGTAATAAAGCCTTCTTACTCCTAGGTAAAAAACACCAGCATACATGGCCATCGTCACGAAAAGTTAGTTGAAGTTCTAAAAAACGAATCGACTGGTTAGCGGGTAGTTCAAAGGTAAAAGAAAGGGAGCTTGAGCAAGCTTTAAAATCTTCTAAGACATTTTCTACAACCTCATGCAAGGAGTCAGTCGGTGAAATATTTAACATTATCAAGAAATCGTCAACATATCTAAAAACTTTGCACACACGTTTGTCAAGAAAAGAGCCTAAAAGTGTGTTGTCAAACTTTGCTAAAAAAATTTTGGCACAAGATAGGAGCTACGCTAGCACCAATATAGATTCCTTTTTTCTGTATGAACAGACCGCCCTTAAAATCTACAAGGGTAGATGAAAGATAAGTAGTTAACAGTTCTAAGAACGCATCGATGGAGATGCCACAAGCATTTTGGAAGGCAACTACGCCGTTCTGTTCAATCACTTCACGCACTGCAACAAATAGTTCGTCATGAGGGATGCTGTAAAACAAGTTTTCGATGTCAATAGAAAAGCCAGCGTTGGCTCCGGGAAAGCATAACTCTCTGACTCCGGCTGACGGAGCAAACGTGCCTCGCCATTGCCGCGATTGCGGGTGCTACCCGTTGTTTTCCAATGTAACTTTTCTCGGTAGAGGCAAGGGTAAGGTTGAGCGGGAAATCCTCGAAGCATTTCACATTAGCAATCATGGAGATAACTGTGTTAGCACGGCGTCTATCACGTTGATGCAGAAAGAATTAGGTTACTTGTCCCGTTGACACCGCAGTTTGACTATCTTACGAGATCGCTGTTGTTGTTTTTTGTGCTGGTTTTGCGGTGCCGTTGAGCTGCGCATGCTCTGTTGGGTTTTCTTGGAGACTGGCTGTTTTTTCAATAAAGCACAGTTGATAGTCCAGTCGTTGTGTGTGCCTCGTCTCTACTTTGTCCCCGTCTTTTTGGCTGGTTTTTCTTAACTATAAGAGCGATTCATGCATCCGCTGACGCAGGGAGCCAGTTACGTGCACTCCCCTTCCTTAAAATGGTCGGAGTGTAAAACGTTGTCAACGCCAATGCTCAATCAAGTGAGCGATCAAAAATTAGACATTTTATTATAAAACAAGAATTGGGCCTGTAGAATATGTAATGCAAAGGCAACGTAACCGATAGTCGTTAGGTAGCGAGTAAAATCCAACAGAAGGCGAGCATAGCAGTTGCAGTATAAAGACAGGTGGGCGAATGAGATTAGAAAGTTTGCTGGGATAAGTTGGCTACATCTGGCACCGGGCAGGATAATTCGAGAAGTTTTCAGTGGGCCTTGCTAGGCTGTTGATGATGATGACAATGAGGCGTAAGAGAACGAGCAATCGGAACGCGCAAAAGAGGGAGATGTTTTTGTGATCTCATCTCACTCCAACTGCTCTCTGAGCATGCGCAGCATCGCTGTAGCGACGGACACGCGGCTAGGTGCACCGTCTGCTTCCCAGCAGGAATAGGAAGCGGCAGTCACGTGCTTGAGCATTCGCCCCACATCTGCTGGCGGCAGTACGGCTATAGTATTGCAAACTCATCCGTTACCAGCACTGCGCTTCGAAATGACGGGCGTCATCTCAGCTGCTTCTCAAGATGTTCTTAGAAGACATTTTTTGAAACTAGGAAGCAAGGAAATTTGTTATCTGGATATGGCCCCATCTCGCGAGATGTGTGCGGACCTTCAGCGGGGCTATGAACTGTGGAGATTCTGCTGGTATGTGGTGGCCAGAATGATACTTAAGAATTGAAAAATAGTAAAACTGTGCTGATGGAGCTGAGCGCAGGTAGATAACTCGTTTCTTTTTAAAGAAATTCAACACTTATGCATTATTATGCCGACCATATTGCCTGCACCTATATGATGGACAAGCCTGCCATATAATGTCGACAAACCTCCGTACAAGTTCTAAGTCTGTGCCACTTAAAAGTCTGCTTTAAAATGGCTTTCCTTCAACTCACTTATACGCCATACATCAAGCGCGAACCCACAAAGAACACTCGATACAGCTAAATGACGAAAAACACACCTCGAAAGAACGTGGACCGGAGGGAACACAAGACAGACTGGTGCTCCCTGTTGCGTCCGTTATTTCGTGCTGCATTCTTCGTCACTTAGGAATGCATCAACTAGCCCAGACAGAAGTCCTGACTCGGTACAGATCTGAGAAAAAACTAACGGCGGTAACACAGAGGTTACATTTAATGCCTGACAGTTTGCAGCCGGCAAAATGAAAAAAAAGGCAATTTTTGCAAGGAATCCTCGAGCACCCTCGTGTACGGCTATTCACATAGAATTAAGAAAAAAGACAAAGGTTTATCAAATTAAGGTGTTTGCATTTGGAGAAACGACCGAGTGAGTTTCCATATACCACCAAGTCAAGGTATTTTTCAAATTCGCTCGGTGTGGACGGTCGCGTCGCAAAGTCCGCTCAAGCGTAAAGAAAAAGTGAAAAAAAAAAGCAATAATGATAGACCTCGAACCGGCGCGGACGTTTTCTTCGCACACAACCTAGATAATAAGGACATAGTTTGAGAAGAGCCGAGCGGAGTGAAAGAAAGAAATCCCATACTACTTTCGGGAGTATGTTTTGTTTCGTTCATCGGAGAATTCCAGGTGCCAGAAACTGTTCGGGATTTCGTGTGGGATTTCGGCGACAGCTATGCGCTTCAAATTACTCGGTACAGGCCGATGCGCACGTATAATGTACAGATACCAAGCGCTACAGACAATGTTTTCATCTGTTGCATCGCGCATTAGTTCAATAGAATCACTCGCCGGGTGCTCTCTTTGTTGAAACATCACACGATCTTTAAACAATAATGGTCATAAGCCGTGAGCCCCCACCATCACCGTCTCGCGCTGATTGAATTAACCCCAGCGAGCCCGATAAGTCGTGCCGCTGAATATGACTCCGAGTCGTCGAGACGCGCTTGTATCTTTGTAACGGTTGCAGAAAAGACAAAGCCTCTAAATGAAAACATGAAAGAAGAGAATTTGTGAGAATGAAACTCTTAGGTAGCAGGAAGCTTTGTGTGATGCTTTCCTTTTATCTACAGCAGAGAGTGGCTAAAAAAAAAATAAGCGAAATAAATTCAGTGACGCCGTAAGTTTCAGTTCTCGACTAATCCTGTATTTAAAAAGCAGGTTGGGCCCATAAGTGCAGTGTGCTGCAAAAACTTCAGGATCACACTTTACGCGACACCGTCCTGCACTGCCGTCGGACCTGCCGTTGGTGTTATAGAAAAATCCGGATTGGTCCAAAGAGCTGCTGTTACAAGTGGCTCTCATAGATGGCGCTAGCCACACCAGAGAAGCATCGAATCTTCAGCGATCGGGACAATCGCGAGAAACGCGCCATGCGCATGGGCCGCCGGCCGCCGTCTATCACCTCACCCTCTTAAAAACGCACAACACACGAGGACTTACGTTACTAGCTTCGCCTCTCAGGCTGCTACGCAACAGACCTATTTCTGCATCCTCTGACCATTAGTTTGCGAGTCAGACACGCTACCACACAGGCGCGTTCATACGGATTGGTTAGAGCGGGGCTTTATAAATACGTCATGTAGTCTTTCGCATAATGATCGTGAACGTGAAAGAGGAAACGGTGTCTGTGTCTGCGTGGACAACACTAACCGCAGTCACGTCCTACACTTAAAGGCGGAGCTTTATTGTCCCCCAATTTCTTATATTGAAATACACATCAGATACGCCTGTGCCGTTCACGCTTCCTAAAGAACGTGGGCCTGCGGTGGGACGCTGCAGGCGACTATCGCAAGTGGACTCATGATAATCGCTTTATCGTGAACTTTTGCCACTTTTTAAGAGAGGCTTGTTTGCACTCTTTCTTATAACTTTCCCTCCGTTTCTCATTATGCCTAATGACAAACATCTCGAATAAAAAAAAAAATGTGCCATTCACCTTTCAGAGCTTGCGTATGTTCCAGGGTATTCAATAATGCAAAACTTCGATTGATGGCCACAATCAATTCGAGCATCTATTTCGACAACCTAGAGCAGACAGAGCCTAGAGGCTCGAAATATGTGGCCAGAATGTAGTTTGCAGCCGTTCACTATGGTGTGTGGCCAATAATATCATACAGATATCCCAGGCAGCAGCCAGTGGCCTCATTTCAGAACGTAGCGGCTAATTAATAGTACACACTGGCGACCCTTTTTCTCCCATGAAATTTCCTTCGTCAGTGTAGAACCGAAATTCAGCTCAGCGTCGCTGTTTTTATTTTGCCCATTTCCTTTTTATAGGTTTTCGCCCTAAGGAAAACAGGAGGGTTGTCGAGGATCGCGCCCCTTGCCGCCGATAGCAGGCACATATTTGCTCCCGTTTGGCTGTGCTTGGGTGGATACCAATCAGTATATTGCTCTCATCACAAATCTACTCCACCTTGTGTGATTCCCAGAAACATTTCACCAGAATCTGCCTAACTTAACTGGTGTGAGAGGATTTTATAGAAGGGGATCGTACTGCGTCTTTGCTATTTGCAAATGCTTCCAAGACGAGCATAAAATAAACTATCCACTAAGATATTTTCCTCAGCAGCTAACGATATCACTGATTCAAATATAGTCAATTATTTATACTCAATCACTTTTTCTCAGATCCCGTAGGCATCACTGACATGAAGGGCATGTAAATCATTGGCGCAATTAAAAAAAATGGTATCAGCGATAGCCGAGATGGTTGGAGGTATGTGTCTCGAAACATTCGCAGTAACGCGAAAACTAAGCAAGCGGCGGAATATTGAATTGCATGGTCTTCATTGAACATAGCATTCATGACCGGACATTAATATTGTCATCAGCCGGCTGAGCTCGATTTCAGACACTGCAAAAAGAGGACGATATAATGTGAGATCACGTCCAATCAGCGTAAAATTTTTTAAGAAAGCGTATGGAGAAGTTTAGCTTTTAAGGATTTAATCGGAGCCTTCCTCGGCATTAACAACTGTTTTCTGCAGTGCCCACAAAACATTCGTTACATGATCAATGGAGTCAACAAGAAGTGTGTGGCCAATGCCCCGGTGCGTGCATGCGCCGTTCGAACAGAGGCCAAAACAACAACACACCTTTCAGAGAACGAAAGCGAAAGTATACGACTTTTGTGGCTATGAAGTTGGCGCGCTGTTTTATTTTATACTCCAAGAGCTGAATCGGTACATGCGCACAGAGATGCGCGACCGCAAAGCAGTCGACTGGCGGTGTAAATATTTAACTACGACCAGCGGGAGAATAAAACGCGCTAGCAAAGAGCGACGCCGCTTTTAGGAGACGCGAGCTAACCAAAGGCGGGGACAGAACGTGCCAAACAAACACTTCAGTCGTGTTCGCAATGAAAAGGGCTACGAAGTAGTCCAGGATGCCGGTGCGAGTCTTTGAGGAAGGAAGGTAGTGTCGTGCTGTTTTCAATACATGAATCATGGATGATGTACTTTCGTATCTTGTCAATTCTGTCATTCTGTGTACTGCGCTCTTTATATCTGTCCTTATCTCTGAATGATATTCAGGAACAAGAGTATGCCAGAGAAACAGCTTGCTCGTTTCGGCACCGGATAATTCACTTTAACCCAGTTTCGCTTGCGCTTACTTCTCCATGATGGTTTGGTCTCCAAATAAACTCCAACTTAAACGCCACAGTTCATTCTTACTTACTATGAACTCCTATGCAAGGAGATTTGCTGAATTTTCAGGTACGCATGAGAAGTAAAATGTTTCGGAAAGGGAGTTATCGTGAAGTTTCGAGGAAGTTAAACACCTGTTTGATTCATCTATCTTATTTTATGAAGGTGCCGCAGGAGATTGTGCCAGAAATATGAACTTTTGGGTCTCTTTGAAGATACTGTATGAACAAAGAGGCCTGGAAATTCGACGCGTTTTACGTCTTGTATCGTTACTGATGACCGCTAGATTCTGTAATGTCCCGAATTCTCATTTTAAGTAAGAAAGTATCCTTCAGCTGTAATACCTAGCTACTGCTGTCGCAAAAAAAATTCTCTCTCAGTGGGAATTATAATGGCGTTGGTGTCAGCAAACGTGCTTTACGGCACGCTCGCAGAAAAAAATGAGGTAAATGTCGATTTCTTCCGAAGGCGATTGTAGCCTTGCGAGTGCAGCGTTCAAGCTTCCCGGTCTCCCTCTCCTATCACTCTTTACGGCAGAGCGCAGGCGTCCCGTCCCACGTTTCCAGCCCTCTGAATGCGCTTTTTTTTCCTTTTCCTCACTTACTGTTGACTCGCATCGCAAAGTACGACAGAAGATTCAGCATATGAAAGGTGAAAATATGCATTAGAATAAAAACTCACGCGCTGAGTCTACAAATGCCAAATCTGATATGTTTCTCACTTAGGTTTTAGTCGGGCTCGGCGCAGCCACGTAGACAAACCCGAGGTTTTGTTTTCCGTATGCATGAAGCCTCGAAAAGCGAGGTGTGCACAAGCTGAACTCACACCTACATGGCTGTTATCAGCCATGTAGGTGTGAGTTCAGCTTGTGCACATTTCTAGTCAACCCTTGTGAGAAGTGACTTTTACCTTGTAGCTTTTCCTCGCCAACTGTAAATATGTGTTATCCATTGGACAGCGCCCGCGGAAATAAGCTGCCGACAGCGCCGGCAGCCGCAAATAACGCATACCTAGAGGCAAACGAAAGGAGCTTCCAGTCTGTTTTACTTAAAAATTCCCACAAAAATACAATATTTACTACATGGTTTATCTATTTCGATGCCGCAAATACATTCCACTTCTGGTGCCACATTTGTCGAAATTTGTACATTAGTCCTTGTCAGCTGAGATCTCTTGGAAATGGCAAAAAGAAAACGAAGGAACTGGCTGAAACTGTTTGGGTGAAGGCCCGCAAAAAAAAAAAAAATATCTTGATGACCGAAGTGCATGTTTTCCTTCGCTCTCGATTTGTCTCTCAGTTTACAGTTGGTTCGTATACTTCCTTCTCTTTTCTTATTCCGCTCTTATTTATTGAAGTGGTACGCCATATCGAAATGACAAACATAAAAGCCGAAAAGGTGAGCACACGTACTAAGGGAAAACAAATATGACAAGTTCGCACACGTTTTGAGGGATTTCGCATCTTCGGTCGTGAGCAAGCTGGCCCAAAAATGAAGACAACATTCATATAAAAGCACCTAACATGACGATTTAAACCTTCAAACCTTCTCCGATGGCAGCGTCTCGCTGTGCAAACTCTCAAGTATCAACAAAACCTGCGCCTTGCGCACCAGAGAGGACAGGCGTGACAAACGGGCCAGAAGACAGCCTTGCGAAAACAACATGCTACCTCTTTTTTTTCGTATTTCCTTCCTTTTCCCTAAAAGCAAACAAAACCCACACCGTTTCAACATGGGGAAAACTAGCTCCCTTCTCATCCTGTTCACTGATATCTTTAAAACCCCTTTTCCCTATTTTCTTGAAGCGTACTTTCTCGCGAACATCTATCTACATGTGTTACTGTAGAAAGCAAGGATGCACGCACCACACGCATGCTCGGCGTACAAACAGAAAAAGTGTGCTTGGTAGCGCCTGTTTTCCAGTTGCCACAACTCGTAAAATATTTAAGACCTCAAAGCCCTTTTTTCTCGAGCCGGATAAGCCTAGCCGGGACGAGAAAGCGTTTGCGGGACGCCCAAAGCAAAGCCTAGGCAATCTGCCGACGGAAGGCGCCAACAGAACGAGCCACTTCGAAAACGTACGAGAAGAACAACAAAACTTAACTGGAAAGGTGGCAAAGTCAGCACATTTGAAAGGAAGCAATTGTAAAGACTGCGGAAACCTGGGCTTCCGTGGCTCTATTCTCTACTGGCTTTTTTTTCGGTTTTTGTTTCGAGCTGAAGTAAGCTATCCGGTAGGGGCAGAAGGATTGCGCAAATGCTTCTTCGCCCCTGGCCCTCGCCAAACTCCCACCTTCCTTGATGTTCTCCGGTGTGCGCGGGATTGGCACGCCTCGGTTTTCGCGCTGAAGATTGATGCTGTATATCGAATTATAAAAGGGCCGGTGCGAAGAAGAGCATTCCGTAGCGCTCTGGCCCGGTCCCAGATCTACGGCTTGCGCCACCTTTTCCGACTCCCGACCAGTAGATTCAAGCTGTTTTCATGGCTCTATTGTTTGTTCATTGTTGGTCTGCAGATGCGATTATAGTTCTCTCCGAACGAACGCAAGCCATGAAATCGTGAACGATTAAAGTGCACCTGCGCTCAAAGCAAATTTTCTTTTTATTTAAGCTCTTGTACGTCTTGTTGAAAGCATGCAATCTGTTCTTATGTGCCGTTTGACCATAGTGACGTGGAGCGGAGATTTCATAAATTGCAGTGAAAACTCTATATTCTCCATGCGTCTGAGAAATCACAAAGTTTCAACGTGAAGGGGAAGGATATATCCTCAGAGCTATTTGTCTTGGTTACTGCAAGGTGCTAGAGAGAGCTGCAGTTAGAAAAAGCAGTGTTGAAGGGTTAAATTTTGAGTGCCTCTGCCGTGACCAGAATTCAATGCGGCTTTTATACCGTTCCTGTACTACAGAAGCGAAATGCGTGGAATCCAATGTTATTTTTCTTTCTGATTTCCGCAGTATGCATGATAATATAGATATTCAATAGATCGGATGGAGGTGGCTCTATGAAGTATGTAAGGTCGGTAGAGAAATAGGAAACCGAATTTTGGGCCATCAACTAAGCATGTCTTTTTTTATTCTTGAGTCTACTGCCTTTTTATCGCTGGTCAGCACAGCCTTTGCAAACAATCCCCAGACATATATGTTCTTTGCCAGCTATAACACTTGATGTAACTCTTGGCAGGAACAGATGCAACAGGAGGAATCCAAAAACAAAAAAGAACCCGTCAAAATACCAGGTCCCCGAAACGGTACAAGTGGCTTCCTATAAAATATCGTCAATGTATTGCACGAGGTTTTAGGTATAATTCTTTTGCTCAGGCATGGGCTTATGAACATCCGATCTGCATTGGAGATAAGAACATTGTCGCCAATACAGTGCGAGAGGTGACAACTTCCTGCGCTCGAATCCTCGATGCTGCCACAAAAGATTACATGCACATGCGGTAGTCTGTGAACTGCTCAGTGTTTTTTTATTGCATCCAGCACGCGAAGGCGAAGGTCTGCTGAAAGGCTTTTCAGCAAACACGATGCCATTTCGCACTGTGTTCCTTCTTTAGCATTTAGTAGGGCACATTCGCCTTCACATGCCGAAGCCCCCCTCTTCTTTTTTAGCAGAATTACAGCTGTAAACTAGAGTAAACTAGCGAGAGAAATAAGGGTTGATCACAGATAGGCTCTCAGGACCCCTGAAACTTTCTTTCGAAGTCGTCTCTGTCTTTGGCACAATGTGAGCCAGTGCTTGAACGCGTAAAGTGTCATTTCACTCTCTTCTCACCCCACATGCATTGTTTTGGTAGAGCTCTTTTTAAATGATCAGGTGGCAGTCGAAAAAAGTTTAGCGAGAGTATTTGCTGATCACGTTGCTTTACTCCTTGTATATAGAGTATTCGTGCGCTGATCAATCGGTGATTCTATGTTTATTGCTACGATAAGAAAGCGTTCTTAAGGACATCGTTAACAATTTATCCGATACCGCATTTTTTTTTCCCGAAGCTACCGTTCAACTTGCGTAAGCAATAAGCTGAAAAATGCTGAGGTTAACTGAATAAATTAGCGTTTCATAACCTTAATGCTCTCAAAACCGTCCCCGCTCATCTTGCAATACCAAGTGACCAGGAAGTTTGAAGGGAACAGCGTTAATTAGGTATGTGCAGAATGAAACTGTTTATAAAGATTCGAATATATGCATTTATTAATCGCATTTCATTTGAAAGGGAAATCTCCTGCGCATATAAATTGTCGAAGGGCGAGATCGAATAAACAGGAGAGCCTTCAGAAACATGTATTTTGTTTTGTGTTCCGACTTTGTGATCTTCATAAGCAGCGAAGAAATGAATAGCTTTTGTTTCATTTATAACAAAGGACGACCGGTATTACTCTCACTGTCAGTGAACCTACAAAAATGCTTTGTTGAACAACACTGTGCCGGCGTACTTCAAAGAGACAGATCAGCTTTGTAAGCATCATGATCTTTTCTTGATGTTTTTAAGATTTTTGTCTTTACAAAACGCCGTGAAAAGTATCAAAACGCACCACAATAGAACGAACAGCGTCACAAGTATGACATCCTCCTGAGGGTTTTCCCCACTTTTCACTAACATGCAAGCAGGCGAAGGTTACTGAGGTGGGAACACACGTGTAGTCTGTTATGCCTATTGACACGTTGATGCTATCGTGGTCCCGTTTCACAAATATGTTTTGGGTACGCCGTTACGATCATATCTTGTTAACTTTCTTATTGCTTTAAAGGCCATATTTTCAAAGCTTCGAATGCAAAAGTATTCGGAGCCCGTGCATGTTGTACTGAACAGATTTCTCTCCACTCCTTCATGGAATAAATTTTCTAGTGTTTGAAAATCGAGAGCATATTGATCAACCATCAGCATGATGACGCCTTTCCTCTTAAGAAATGTGTCCTAATAATTTCCATATTTATCTCCACCTCCGTCTTTCTCAAAACTGGAAACGTTCGTTCAGCGAAAGTGCGACGTCCACGCTCTTAGATCAATATCTCACGTCTAACTGCCACACACAAAGAGTTTACGTCAGCTACTGCGCACATTGCGCTTTTTATGCAGCATTTCGTCTTTATGCAATCGGTATTGCACGCGCTGGCGACTGAAAGGAATTGCCTTAAAGCTTCAGTAATCGATAAGGCTTTCGACTATCCTCCTCACAACTTGGCACGCACTGATGCGTTGGAAAACTTAAGAACATTATCGAATATTCGCCACCAATACTCGCGTGGGGAAGACGTCGCTCTGAGTGCGGGAATCGATGTCTCGCATTTGAGACAAAAAAAAAAAAAACACCAAGACGCGTCAGAAGGCCCCTTGGGCCGTACTTCGCCCAAGTAAATGCGAAAAAGATTGGTGCATAAAAACTTCAGTACTTTCACGCAAAGTCTCAAAGACATTTCAATTGTACTTAAGATGTCCGCTGTTTATTTCTTCTTTTTCACTAGGTTGTTCTTATTTTAAAAAAGGCAAGGTGGTAATAGTGACTCGGTGGAAGAATAATCAGTGCGTCGACGCCCTTCGCAGTTCGCAATAGATGCGGCTGCCTAGAATTGTATTATTATCAGTGATAGCAGTAGCCTCTTCACAACCACCCGAAAGCTCCAAAGAAAAGTTTTAGTTGCGCAACTTCTTGCTTTTCTCGTAATCCATAACAAGACAGCAGTAAATCCTAAGAATACAATTGTGTGTGCCCCCATACGTCAACTGGCTCCAACGTTTTGCACCTGTACTGCAAAATGTAGAGATCCCCGCCGGACAAGAATTGCAGGGCTAATGAAAAAATTCAACAATTCAAAGGTCACTTAAATAAATTTTCTACTGCAGGTGTTCACCATAATCACCCACGAAGCTCACGAGAAGTCTTGTGTACCAGACGGGCTTGTCGCATAAGGGGTGAACAGAGACTGGCCAGCAATATTTTCGACGGCGAACCAACGACTTTCTCCACAAAATTTCTCACACCATTGATCATGTAATAAAATTTAAAACAAATGTTTAACACTACACTGGAAACGAAGAACGATTGCAGCTTGCTGTCGCCAGTTAGTTCGGGAGGTATGAGAGGTATCGGTAGAGGTACCGGCAGAGGTAACGGTACTGAACTGACAGCGCGGAGAGAACAATCCCGCTGGGTTATATGCGAAAACTAAAGGGATATAGGAAGTTGCCTATGGCTTTGGGCGGAAAGGTTATTCCTTAAAAACACTGCCACGTGCGTTTGTATTACAGAAACATTAGCGTGAAAACGCACTTTCCATGTTTTCAATGAGAATTACGTTTCCTTGATCGTGACCAGTATTTATTTTTTCGAACAACTTTATTTCAGTGAGATTCAACTCAAGTGGATTTGCAGAGACTTCAATACCATTCAACTTCAACATATTCGACTAAGTGATAGTTTAAAACAAGAGCCTATAATGGAATTTAGAAGGGCATGTTATGAGACTGAAAGATAACTGATGGTCCTTGGGGTAACGGAATGGATTCGAAATGAAGCTGAATGGACTAGGAGGAGGAAAAGTTGGAAAGAAGAAAAAGTTGGCGAGGAGAGAGTTCCCGCAACTAATGCAGTATGTGCCATTTTAATTGAGGCCAACCAACCGACCGACCGACCGACCGACCGACCGACCGACCGACCGACCGACCGACCGACCGACCGACCGACCGACCGACCGACCGACCGACCGACCGACCGACCGACCGACCGACCGACCGACCGACCGACCGACCGACCGACCGACCGACCGACCGACCGACCGACCGACCGACCGACCGACCGACCGACCGACCGACCGACCGACCGACCGACCGACCGACCGACCGACCGACCGACCGACCGACCGACCGACCGACCGACCGACCGACCGACCGACCGACCGACCGACCGACCGACCGACCGACCGACCGACCGACCGACCGACCGACCGACCGACCGACCGACCGACCGACCGACCGACCGACCGACCGACCGACCGACCGACCGACCGACCGACCGACCGACCGACCGACCGACCGACCGACCGACCGACCGACCGACCGACCGACCGACCGACCGACCGACCGACCGACCGACCGACCGACCGACCGACCGACCGACCGACCGACCGACCGACCGACCGACCGACCGACCGACCGACCGACCGACCGACCGACCGACCGACCGACCGACCGACCGACCGACCGACCGACCGACCGACCGACCGACCGACCGACCGACCGACCGACCGACCGACCGACCGACCGACCGACCGACCGACCGACCGACCGACCGACCGACCGACCGACCGACCGACCGACCGACCGACCGACCGACCGACCGACCGACCGACCGACCGACCGACCGACCGACCGACCGACCGACCGACCGACCGACCGACCGACCGACCGACCGACCGACCGACCGACCGACCGACCGACCGACCGACCGACCGACCGACCGACCGACCGACCGACCGACCGACCGACCGACCGACCGACCGACCGACCGACCGACCGACCGACCGACCGACCGACCGACCGACCGACCGACCGACCGACCGACCGACCGACCGACCGACCGACCGACCGACCGACCGACCGACCGACCGACCGACCGACCGACCGACCGACCGACCGACCGACCGACCGACCGACCGACCGACCGACCGACCGACCGACCGACCGACCGACCGACCGACCGACCGACCGACCGACCGACCGACCGACCGACCGACCGACCGACCGACCGACCGACCGACCGACCGACCGACCGACCGACCGACCGACCGACCGACCGACCGACCGACCGACCGACCGACCGACCGACCGACCGACCGACCGACCGACCGACCGACCGACCGACCGACCGACCGACCGACCGACCGACCGACCGACCGACCGACCGACCGACCGACCGACCGACCGACCGACCGACCGACCGACCGACCGACCGACCGACCGACCGACCGACCGACCGACCGACCGACCGACCGACCGACCGACCGACCGACCGACCGACCGACCGACCGACCGACCGACCGACCGACCGACCGACCGACCGACCGACCGACCGACCGACCGACCGACCGACCGACCGACCGACCGACCGACCGACCGACCGACCGACCGACCGACCGACCGACCGACCGACCGACCGACCGACCGACCGACCGACCGACCGACCGACCGACCGACCGACCGACCGACCGACCGACCGACCGACCGACCGACCGACCGACCGACCGACCGACCGACCGACCGACCGACCGACCGACCGACCGACCGACCGACCGACCGACCGACCGACCGACCGACCGACCGACCGACCGACCGACCGACCGACCGACCGACCGACCGACCGACCGACCGACCGACCGACCGACCGACCGACCGACCGACCGACCGACCGACCGACCGACCGACCGACCGACCGACCGACCGACCGACCGACCGACCGACCGACCGACCGACCGACCGACCGACCGACCGACCGACCGACCGACCGACCGACCGACCGACCGACCGACCGACCGACCGACCGACCGACCGACCGACCGACCGACCGACCGACCGACCGACCGACCGACCGACCGACCGACCGACCGACCGACCGACCGACCGACCGACCGACCGACCGACCGACCGACCGACCGACCGACCGACCGACCGACCGACCGACCGACCGACCGACCGACCGACCGACCGACCGACCGACCGACCGACCGACCGACCGACCGACCGACCGACCGACCGACCGACCGACCGACCGACCGACCGACCGACCGACCGACCGACCGACCGACCGACCGACCGACCGACCGACCGACCGACCGACCGACCGACCGACCGACCGACCGACCGACCGACCGACCGACCGACCGACCGACCGACCGACCGACCGACCGACCGACCGACCGACCGACCGACCGACCGACCGACCGACCGACCGACCGACCGACCGACCGACCGACCGACCGACCGACCGACCGACCGACCGACCGACCGACCGACCGACCGACCGACCGACCGACCGACCGACCGACCGACCGACCGACCGACCGACCGACCGACCGACCGACCGACCGACCGACCGACCGACCGACCGACCAACCAACCAACCAACCAACCAACCAAAAGAGACGGTTAATTGCAGGCGAAGGGGAAACGCCTTTTGTGCGGCCGTAGTCAAAGTTGAGATGATGATGAGTGTTGAACCAGTCATCCCGTTTTGCAGCTCTTCAGTGGTCATAATTCTTTTTCCACCTCTGGATATGTCACCAATGCCGGTATATTGGTGTTGAAGAACTGTCGAAATATGTATGATGGCAAAATTATATTTCACAAGCTGAGAAATTTCACTGCACTCCACGTTTTAGGTAATTCCTGCTGCAGACTAATATTAAGAATCCATTTTTATCCTTTGAATTGATTGACCTGGCGTAACCTTTCTGCCTATAAGTACAGCACTTGCCAATGAAAATACAAGTCGCATTGAATTCCGGAATGGAAAGGCTACGCGATGCCATTGATGCAAATCTGCATGATCAGAGCACTTCAAATGTAGTACTAAGTAGGTAACAAAAAAAAAAAAACACTTAAGCACAACTTTCAGTCCTCTGTGTAGTGAAAGAGGTACGAAGAAACAAATATTGGCCTTGTGCTCAGTCGCGGGCTTGAAGAAGGGCTGAAACTAGTTGTCTTGCGGCTTACGTAAAAATAACTATTCACATTGATTTGACTCGTAGGTCCTTCCCGTTTAAAGGTTTTAGCCAGCTGTCGTTCATGGTTCAGTTACGTACATCTAAAATGTATACCAGACGCTTCCATAGGAGTCGTGCTGACATGAAGCTGGCTAACGATGAATTTTGTGCGTCATGGATGTTATGCGTCGTTATGAGTACGGCATGGACGGTTTAACTTTAAGGATGACTGTCTCATTGGCGTGTCTCGCATTTTGCACAGTCTTGCGAAAGTTTCTAAACTTAACATCCCGAAACAACACACGGGCGAAGAGGAAAGCCTGAGTGAACGCCGTTATTTATAAAACTCTTGAATAAAAGAGAAAGAAAAATCGAACCTTCAATAAAGGAAGCGTTCTCTTTTAGATAAAAAAATTACCCAAGAAGAAGAGGAATTCGCCTGATATATTTCAACGACGAACAGGCAGATCATAAACTTTTGAGCGCCACTGTGCAGAATCTGATGCGTTACGCCATCAGATTCTATACCGTGTTCTAATACCGGTCGTTAGTGACCTGCCTGCAGCACGTGGCGTTCCTCCTCTTCATCCGAAACGGGCTTTAATCTGATCGTTCTTGGCTCAGGGATGACCGCGGTAATAAAGTCTCCACGAGCGTCTAATGAGCAAACATAGTTTCGCTTCAGTCTTTTCTTCCCACTCTAACGAACGGTTCAGCCACCCTGTTTGCCTTCGCTTTGCTGTCTTTTAGCGCTTAGCAACCGACGTGTCCCCTCGGCCCCTAATTGGCTGCGGGCGATTGATATGCTGCCCCGGTCGACTTATCGATGTCCGCTTGTAGGCCTTTACGATGGAACCTTTGTAATTGGTTGTGTATTCGTCCGATTGCCTCCCTTCAAGAGCTATTGCATTTTCCAGCTCGGTGCATTATGGCTATGGGCTTGTCAAGGTGTGAATTCATGCTTTTTTTCTTAAGCTCACATGGCGATCTCTCTTTTGCATGTGAGGGCATGACGTCCGGCTATCGAAGCAGCAGTTTCTGGTTTCAGGAAAAGAAGTTCCTCGCGGGGGTTTTAGTGAAGGTAGGAGACGTTGCCTTGGAGAAGTGGCCCTAGGCCATCCCCATGGCCATGAAGACCGTCGCGGGTTGCTTAAAAACGGGGGGGGGGGGGGGGGGGGGGGGAGGATAAATGGTCTCGAGTCGAAATTTCCGCCGTTGCTGAGTGCTCACCCATGTCTGGTTCATAGTACGAGACCGGTCAGCCCAGCCTTGAAGACTCCCTCCTTCGCGGGTGTGTAGGAAGTTAGAGGAGGAACTAATATTTGCACCGATGGTTGGTGGCAGAATGGATGGGGCACATGGGGAACTCTTCGGCCGAGGACCCGTACTGCGCTCCAGGGCAGTTGTCGGAGAGTACTTCAGGATGGATTACATCGTGCAAGCCTCCGGTACCTGGAAACCACGATAAGCACATCGGGGAAAGATTAGTAGGTAGGCGATCGACCGAGCACTTTTCCAGAGTTGGAATAACCGATGACCCGCACCATCTAGCCGGGCGTTGAAAAGAAACACCAAATCATCTCCCCCACATGCTAGATACTCCAGAGTCGATATCGAAGCACGGAGGCGCCCGTGGGTGGACAGGCATCCGGTGTGCAGAAGCTGCATCATTAAACGCAATTTTGACGCTTCTTTGTCGCGGGCAGACAGGCCTGAAAAGAACCCGAGAAAGATAAGGCCAGTCGAGGTCAAAAATTTACTCTCCCCAGTCCTTGCATAATCCTGTAACATCATCCTCACATCTGATATTCCATTCTACAAATTCTCAACCTTACTCGCTGCTTTCCAGGAGAGATCAGGGGAGTCTCTTCTAGCCTGTACTGCCGGCTAAGGGTCGTTGTAGTAGCACTTTCTTTTCTTTTGTATCTCCAGCTTCCGGCGAAATAAATCCGAATTTATCCGCGATACAGTTGTGGTGAGGGAGAGGCTCTTTTCGTTATTCTTTTAAAATGTATCAAACAACAATCTGTACCATTAGGTACCATAAAAAAATTTCAAAAATACCATCAAACTTGTTGATTTCCATGCGGAATCATTTATTGTTTTCTAACAGAAAAGCGAAACCAATCACTTTCTCTTCAGTGCATCATATGACCGCTTGATGAGGTAACTAGTTTTTTTGCTATCGCTGTGATTTTTTCTACTGTCTGCGAGTACACACACACGCACACACACCGCCAGCTTTTCTTGTGAAGGGACTAGCACTGCTTTTGCATTAAAAAAGCAAACAAAAATTGCTTATGTCTTTAAAGTGGCACAAGCACTGCCTTTTCGCTTGCAGCCGGTGATGTAATCATGATGCATGTTGCGGATTTTGTGCTCTAAGTGAACTCTTCCCAGTGCGGCGCACCTACACTCCTGAGGAAAACGAGAAGGAGACACTGAAAGGGTTGATTCGATGATGATGATGATGAATTTCACGACGCAAGGGCATCTGTGGCCCAAAAAGCGCCATGGCACAAGGATGTTTCTGTCTTCTCAAGGTGGAGTCAAAGACCCCTTTTCCGAGCATTTCACCCTAAAGGAGCCGACCACCAGGAAGGACAAAAAATTGGAGGCTTATCAAGGTTAAGCCCAGTGGATGCGAAGCATGTTAAGCAGCTGCCTCAGTGTGGATGGGGCTAAGCGCGAACCGAAGCGTGGAGGCCTCCGCCGGGCGACGTCCGACGGCGCGATATGAGGCCCCATCTGCAGCCGGTGTGACGTCATCACGTGACGTCATGTCACGTGACCCCACTTCAGGGTCAATGGTGGCCACCGCCGGGCGTCGCGCGAAGGCCCGAAACCTACGCTAATATGCTTCGCATAAAACTTGTACCCATCGTTTCACCGGTGGGTAACCGGCAGCAACGGGGTTCTAACCCCGCACCTCCTGCATGCGAGGTAGATGCTCAAACGACTAAGCGACCACTACAGCGGAAGGGTTGCTTTGTCTACAAGCTTCTCGAAAGCGTTTTTAGTGCGATGTGGCTGAAGTTTTTGGGCCACGACGGCCAACAAACGGCGAGGCTAACTGCGTTTTTAAAATTCTAGAACCTGGTAGGGATGTTACTTATGGTGGGCTACAAGCCTCTCAGTAAATAAGATAACTAATAGTAATAAGTAAAAACTTAAGTATCCATTATTAATGAACTGTCCTAATAGTAAACAGATCTTAGCTGTATTCTGATGCGCTACACCACTGACTGTGCTATGCCTGAAAAAACCGCTCTGCTAGCTCAAAAAACCGCACCTTAGGTGAAACAACCGGTGGAAGTAGGCCTTGTTCGCAAGGGGTGCACTGGCTGCGGGGTAACTGCTGTAAAGAATGGGACGTACTTGGTTGTGCGATTGAGGTTAGCTTGCCAATACAGGCATTGTTGACCCTTCTTTGCCTTTTTGCTTCCTAGATCTCACAGAATTTAGTAGAAAAGTCACGTATCCTAGGCTAAAGAAATTGCCGGATTTTTGAGGGAATGGCTGAATCGAAAGCCGCGCAAAGTGCTAAGGTTAAAGAAAAAACTCTACGAACAATCCGCAAGGAAGATATGTGGAAGCATTTTTATGGATTGAAAGAAAGGAATGAGAAATTATGCTGACAGCGATGTGCAATCTGAGGTTACAGGCTTTTCATAATTACTCTTAAAGATGAGAAAGGCCGAAAACACGGAAGCTACAGCCGGAGCGTGGTGAGAGTGTTTAGGCTTGTTCTTGCATCACTTGTATTTCTTGTAGAATACATGAGACATTTCAGGAAAAGTTTTTACACGTCTCGCCAACGACTTGAAAACGGACACATTTCGTGACACGGAAACGCATTGAGCCTTTCGCTCAACACCTAAACAAACGCTTATTTAAGCGCTTTATATTTCGTTTCAAAATGTGGTTTGTCCAACTTCTCGTCTTCGCACTAGATACAAAGCCTGGCAAGCTGTCTCACGGTCGAAAGAAGCCAGGCGGCTTTGAATCCTGCTTATGCTGGACCGTAAGAAAGCCGCAACAAATATTGTAGTTAGGCTTCCTACATCCTCCTTCCAGCTTCGCTTCTTGACCGAGGAAATTACAATCATCCATGCAATATACGCCCACCCCGTTTTTCTGCCGAACTTGCGCATAAGAAAACAGGATATAAAGAAAGACACGATAACGAGGCATCAAAAAGAAAACCCATAACGGGTGCAGAGAAAGAGGGGTTCGAAGACGCAGCATTCGCAGCATTTTTTCCCCTTTTGCCGGTCATTTCAGCGAAAGAAAAGAAGCAGTGATTTGAAAGCATAAAAGAGTCGTGTTGTTAGAAGTGAAACCCGCAGAGAACAGGGCGCATCACAATGCCTTTGTTCCCAGGGGAAGCGTGCCATCCATTGATTTATTCCAAGGCAAGGGACACACTTAAAAGAAAACATTCAAGGGCCTGGGATAAGCTTGCCTTGGTGTATAGCGTTTTCCAACTCTTGGTAAATATTACGGCCAAAGGCGCATCTGTGAAAGAATAAATTTTCATGCTCTCGAAAGTTTCCCAACAACTTAAGCAATTCTAAGTCGATGCAGGCAGCGTTTATACCGGACAGCTTTTTTCGTTCCCCCGCCGAAACTGCGATGCATAAAAGCACATGGACAGTAGAAGAATCAACCCCTATTTGCTTGCTTTCTGGCGTTTAGAAAAGCTTTGTGTTAGATTTTATGCAAATAAATCAGATTTACATGCCAGAGCAGTGCTGCGAACTATGGGTGACACCGCACTGAAGGTTGTCAGATAAATAACGAACACCTGGTGTTCATGACGCACATTGGACTCCCAGCACAGGGCTGCTTCTGCAGTTCTTGCTGTCACCGCGGCCAGGATGCAATACGTTAAGCCGTAGCCGTGTAGTTTGTGTACTTGTGTCTGTACACCTATAACCCCCCCCCCCCCCTCCTCTTAATTCCCCAGCAGCAGCTGAGATCTGTCCCTCTCTTATAATAAAGTTTTTATACATTCTTTTACCACTTCCTCTTTCTTCTTCTTTCTTGACCCCATCCTCTTTATCCTCGTACAAGAGACCTTCGCCGCTAGATCCAGGAACAGGCGCTTAGAAGCACCGCTGTAAAGCAAACGCGTAATGTGTCAACTCTGCTCTAAGAGGAGGCGGCATTCACAGGCATTAACTACGGAGCTAGGTTCTGTTATCATGTGATTGAGTACTTTAGGTTGAGTTTAAGTCACAAAGCTACACGTGGGAATTGAGGGACGCTGTGGTGCAGGGCTCGGGTTCACACTGCAAGAGTAGGCGCCTTTACTCACTGCCCTACCACTCCCTCGATCCACGCGAAAGCGAATTGCGAAGGCGGCTCCAGACCAACTCGTACGTTTCACCGGTAATAGCGAACGGTTCCACTGAACCTTACACCCAACGCCCTGCACCTCCTACCAGGCACAAGCGGCCGACCTCCCCTATTAACTTTGGGACTGCCCGCCACAGTGGGCCGTCGGCCCCATCCTTAACCCTTAGCTCTCTTCATGGCTGCATGCTGTGCTAGCCCCCGACTCAATGAACCATCGAAGTTTGGTCACCCGGCCAAGACGCGAAGGGGAGGCCAAGGGACTTCGGGAATTTTAGTAGCCTTGCCGTGGTGCAAGAGCTATGATATTTTACAGTAAATAGAACTGATTCAACCTTTTTCTTCGCATCCGTTTATATCACATGAAGCTCTTTAACGAGCCCAGACATCACACAGCAGACGGGCGTCTTTGCATTTAGTATCCACCAAAATGCGGACTACATGGCTGCGATTCCCTTTCCTAGCGACATTTTACACATGTATTGTTTGAAACAAACGCGTGTGTCAGGCGTTAGTTAAAACTTTCTCGGCTGAAGTGTCTGCAATTACGACAGGAAAACATCATGCCGCAAATTTTGGTATCAGCCGGTATAAAAAAATTACCATCCATTTTTGAGCACCATTAAAGAACACACTGTAGTCAATAAAAGCTTCAGGTCCGTAGAGAAAGGACACATCCGTCAACAAGTCTAACGATGTTTATTAACAACTAAACAAATGTTTTAATTCTGTTACGGCCTCTGTTAGTTAAGTAATTCGACCAAGAAGTGTAAGTAGGGCTCCATAAAATCGTCATAGAAGATACCTGCTTTGAAGCGCATAAAAAGCAAAGTGAAAATCTTGACCATTTCAGGAATAAAAAAGGGTCATTTTTTACCGGAACACTTACCTTAGGAGGTTAGTCTACTTTTCAACTCGTGTAAAACTAACTGCGAATCTTTATTTCAGCAACCCAACAAGGTCGAAGACCGTGTCGCCTGCAGATGCCATGCACAAGCACTATTTTTTATTATTTCCTATTCATCCTAAAAACTTCGCATCTTCCTTTCTAACGACCCACCTCTTTTTTAGCATACAGTCGTAAATCAACGTATGTAGCAGACTCACCTTTGTTCGCAAAGAACAAACACGATTTTGTGGGCTACGTTTTGCGCGCTCGCCTCGCAATCTGAAACTCCTGAGGTGAGTTTCCGGCACCTTAGGAATATATCTTATTTCTGGTTGCCATCTCGATGACGTCATCTGGGTCTTTTGGGACCACTGGTGCTTGTCAGCACCGATGTCAGGTTTCGTTTCCGATGACCTATATAATGATTTTGAATTGATAAAAGGCTGCAGCAATGGGCAGCTGCGTGGGATTGAGTCTGCTGCATGTGTGATGTGTGGAAACACCTTGAGTACAGAAAGTAATGCTCACCTAAACTGCATGCACCGCGCCATCACATAGTTTGGGAAGCGGAGGCAGGAATTTACGTCCCGTTACTACGGCAACGCCATAGCTGTTACCTTTACTGCTGTGAGTGAAGGCAGTTACGGCATGATTTTCTGCTTTATAGCGCTTCCCTCTTTCCCCTCTTGCCGCACTAAGGCTGAGGCATTTGCTAGTGCAAATATATGCATGCATTGTGCGCATACCAGCGCATGCCACAAAGTTTACATGCTACCAATTGCTGCATATAGTTCACCACATGTAATACGTGCATAAAGAAGAGTAAGAATTTTTGCATGGAACCTTGTCGTTCAAAGCTTAGATGCGTGCCTTTGGTCAAAGGGAAGACACTTATTCTGGCCACATTGTTTGACTTCATTTCAAGTCAAGTCAAGTCAACTTTATTCCAGACATGTAAAGAAAATCACATGGCTGAGGAGGAGGGAAAAAAAGCCGCAATATTGCGGCTTGACAACGTTCCCTTCCCCTAAAATACATCGGCAGCTTCTGCTCCATTCGCCACGCCTAAGCTAATTAGTGTCATATTAAACAATATCGCATATTGCACTCATATTCAGGATACCTTCTGACCGGATATAATTTGATTCCTTAATGTTGCCCGTTTAAAGTATTTACTGCCATCCTCAAACAACTGACAAATGGACCTTCGCTGCGAGGAAAAATTCTTGAATGCTTGAAGCTCCTGTCGCATGAAAGACTTACGCCCTAAAGCAGACCATTCATTAAGGACGGCTTCGTAGCGGCGCGTCGAGACAAATGCGCTCGCCGCAGACTGCAGAGCCGCGCCTGGACGCCCATTTCATTAACGCCTAATTGCGGCAACGGGCGCAGTTGCCTATAAATATTTTGCAAGACCACCAGGCGCTCCGAACGGTCACTTCCATGAATGGTGCATGGCTGCTTCCTCAAGCAGCTGGCTTATTGTTCTCGAAGCAAGTCGAGGCGGAGAAGCAGCGCACTTTAAACAAATGCCGTCCAGGGCTTCCCTTTCATTGCATGGTGCCTTTCTGCCTGAACCAAAGACGGAATAACACTTAATTGGTTTTTGGTATTTGAGGAAAGGAAATGGCGCAGCATCTTTCTCACATATCTCGGCGGACACCTGAACCGCGCCGTAAGGGAAGGGAGAAGTGTCCCAATCGCAATTTATTTCATTGCACAATAATGCACTTTCAAGGAAAGGAGGGCATATAATCAAGTTTCTACGCTTATGTCCAAGCATTGAGAGCTGTTGGCTGGGGTGAGCTTTGTTCCGTTCCCACCTCCCATTTATCAGTCAAGCCTATATGATGTGGCATCTGCTAATTGTCAGGCGATTCCTGAAGTTCTGAAGAAATAAATTCATAAGCTAGGAGAGCATCAGAGTACGAGGCATGATTGTGCAAAAATCCGCAGGTTCGAAGTTGTTGAACAGACAATTCTTGGAATTCATGAGCATTGCCAAGTTCGAAAACAGCTCTCTCCACATAACTGCTTATAGCTGAAGAGGGCGCAGTATAAAGCAATGAATGCACTGCTTTAGTAATTGATTCTCTGCGATGTATAGGCGCTATACCTTTTAGATATTGTGAGGATAACTCATCCTGCCCGGTGTTCCGGTAGAAGTGCGGTTCGGTGAAGAGACTAGTAATTTTTCTCGCTTGCTTATGAGCGAACTCGAAAGTCCTTCCTGGCAAACTGAACAGCAGATCTAGCGAGTGCCAACGATCACTTTGACATCGTGTAGTAAGGCAGGTATTGTCACGCTCTCTTTGATGTGGTTCTAATTCTTTATTTCTTATCACCTTCATTGGTGCTCACCCGCAGTCGTATCCACGCATTTAGCTACAGCTAAAATGGGTGGTTCTGGCCGAGGCTCCTCTATAGATGGAAGATGTATCAAAATCAGCCAACTATGATAAACCCTGTGCACACTGAGGAAGCCCTGTTGAGCGGGTAATTAAGGTATAACGCTGTGCTTGAACGTGTCTCATAGCTCACGGCGCTTTGGTACCTAGGATTGCGAAAATAATTCATTTTGTTAATGTTTCTGAGAGAATAATCACAACACTTGCTACAGCTTCGCTCGGCTTATAACTGCCGGCCTGGCAAAACTTTTTCTTGCGGATTATTGCCTGCACAATCAATCGCGGCTTCTGCTGTGGTATACAGATGCCGTGAGTGGAAAGCGCCCGCCGCAACTGCCAATTCCGAATTCATCGCAATTACCATTCACTGCATAGATCCAGCCTATTGACCTCGGGAAGTAAAAAATCGGAATAATAACTTGATGGAATTTCATTTTACTCATTGACGATTTACGGAAGTTCCAACAGGACGTGTTAAAATACCTGTTTTTAGGGAGCTGCTACTGGCTCTATTTTTCGCTTGAGAGTTGTGCAAGCTACTCAAGCTGCGTCTGCCGTATCTTGCCATTGCAGTACTGCGCGGGCGGACGCTGTATAAATGAATTTGTATGACTGATTAAATGAAGTTGGCACTACTACAGTTATGGCTAAAGCACAAAGCTCCAGCACTGGTTCACCACAGTTTGTCTCTATATAACCAAAAAGTGCACAGAAACGTGCGTAGTCGAGGTATGCAAGGGGATGACAAGCAATAGGGTGACCTGTATAGATGGACGACTTCGTCAACGGTAGCCAAGTCTTTAATGTCGTGTTGCCAACACTTTACTTGACTCTTTTTTGTGATTTGAAATTATTAGCCGAGTTTACTTGCAGAACCATTTACACAAAATACAGCAGTGCACGCAATTTCCTCTGTGTTAAATTAAGGATGATGGTGTTGTAGTCATATTTTGCAGTAGCTTAAAAGTCCTTAGTTCATACACTAGCCTCGAAGGATGTCAGGTGGTGTACAATGGCGACATAGACTATGTGAAGCGGGGAAAGTGGCCATCTCAGAATGCGCCTCCTGCGCTCGTGTGATCCAGGCGATCATAGAGATGGGTGGTTTAGGAATAATTTTGCCAAAATGATTACTGCCTTCCTTTGCATTGAATAGAGAGGTTGACAAAATGGTAAATAATTGGTAAATTGTTTTTTTTGGGGGGGAGGGGGGAGGAAATGGAGCAGTACCTGTCTCACATATCTTAATGGACACCTGAACCGCGCCGTAAGGGAAGGGAGGAAGGTGGGAGTGAAGAAAGAAAGAAAGAAAGAAAGAAAGAAAGAAAGAAAGTAAGAAAGAAAGAAAGAAAGAAAGAAAGAAAGAAAGAAAGAAAGAAAGAAAGAAAGAAAGAAAGAAAGAAAGAAAGAAAGAAAGAAAGAAAGAAAGAAAGAAAGAAAGAAAGAAAGAAAGAAAGAAAGAAAGAAAGAGGTGCCGTAGTGGAGGTCTCCGGAATAATTTCGACCACCTCGGGGTCTTTAGCGTGCACCGAAATCGCAGAGCACACTGGCGCCTTTTGCGTTCCGCCTCAATCGAAACGAGGCCGCCGCGGTCGGGTAGAACCCGGGTACTCCAACTCGGTAGACAAACGCCTTAATCACTGAACCACCGCGGCGGGTACAAAACGTCTTATATATCTGTTGCAAAGCATCTTTTTATACAGAATGTTTTATCAACCACGATGTTAGACGAAAACGCCTAAATGAGCTTCCACAATGCTATACAAAAGCCAACAATGGAGCAAACACAATTTTGTTGTTTTTTTCGATGGGCACATCATTCGGAATGAGTTTTGAAAGGCGGAAGAGATACAGATGCATATTTCTAAGATGGAATCAGCTCATATTTTTTATAACAAATTACTGAGCGGTATAAAAAAAAATGAGTAGCGGTTTGGCATTGCTTAATATGAAATATTGTGAAAAAGCACAGTTTCTTTGAAGGTGGACACCATCGCCACGTACCTCAAAGCACGATTGAGGCATCCACTGACCCAGGAAGCCAGTTATGAGCGTCTTCAACTTTTTCATCGTTAATGGGCCGCCGCAGTGGCACAGTGGTTATGGTGCTCGGCTGCTGACCCAAAAGACGCGGGTTCAATCACGGCCGCGGAGGCTAGAATTTCTTTGGAGGCGAAATTCTAGAGGCCCGTGTACTGTGCGATGTCAGTGCACGTTAAAAAACCCCAGGTGGCCGAAATTACCGGAGCCCTCCACTACGGCGTCTCTCAAAGCCTGAGTTATTTGGGACGTTAAACCCCATAAACCAAACTGTCATCGATAATGGCAATGTACACCGGCGGCTTAGGCTCCAGTGCCACGTTTCTGCAGCAGAGTTGTCAACACCAACGCGTATAGCAGCAGTGTCGTGTTTCTGCCCCTAGCGTTGTTGACGCCAACGAATGCAGCGCACTACCGTCGCATTGCTCACACAGCGAATATTAGTTTGACATTAGTATTAGTTGACGAAGAAAAAGAGGTGCACTGGACAGCGCAAGAGAGTGTTGTAGTTTAACTCGAGGCGTGCTCGGCTGCGGCGATATCCTAGTGCTCTCGCTCAGTCGCCAGCGAAGCTCATCTGTTCGCGTGGCCGCGGGTGCCAATTCTAGTTGCGGAAATTTATTTCATTTATTTGTTTATCATTTCTTTCACTTGGCACAAACCTACAAACATCGCAAGATCTTGCTTGGGGTTTAGCCATCGTAATAGTGCTTTCGCACCAAAAAAGCTATGACAATGAAGTGGCAACAATGCACCATGCTATAGTCACCGCACAATATTTAACAGCGGCAACCTGCATCAAACGCACAGGAGATACGCTAATGATGCCTGCGGAATTAGACTTCCCGGAAGCATGGGTGTCATGCTTGTGCAAAAATGAGACCAATGTTCGAATTAAATTTCGGTTGGGAGTTAAACATTTCATAAGTTCACTCTATAGGAAGCTGATCAAAAGCATCACCTTCACAAATCAAATTCTGATGTGTGCTCATGCACCTTAACCCAATAAACTGAACGGGCTGCAGTCGTACATTTCCATATTTTCTCGCCTTACGCAAAACTGCGAGGTAAAGGGGCGCATAATGCTTTGTCAGCGCCGCAAAGTTACGACACGGTTGGTGCAAATATACGAGTAGAACGTGTCTTTAGCTTCTTTAACTATTGAAGTTGAAACTTTGAAGGTGAAAATAATTTCGAACTTGTCTTTACAGAGCAAATAGTGCGGAGTGCTGGGCAGCTATTTTGAGGCTTGGTTTCTTTTTAATAAAATATGAAATCTTTGTCCGGTCGGTATTCGCAGACGCCTCCATGAGAAAGTCAATTTCGGCAAGTCATATAGACATAGGAGGTCTGTTCGCCAAACAATCCGAGAAAATCCTTCGTTGGTTTATACTATTCCTGCAAAGCAAAATGTTGAATAGCTGGAAGGGAAACGTCTTGCAACGGGAAAGAAACAGTTCGAAAAACCGCGGCGCCAAACAAACGAACGTAAAATTTTCACTGCACGTTTGCTTAAAGCCCGAGGCGCTAATTATTTTCATCTGTGTACCATCTGAACTTGCCTGCAGCTTCAGTGATCGGACGAAACTGGCATACGGGCAGGCCCTAGAGGTTATCTAAGTTGTGGCAAAATGAATATAGACGTCATTATTTGCACACAACTAAAAGCTTCCAAGGAAGCTTCTAGATTTGTTAATGTTTAGTACAAGGTCGGCACGTCTTGCAGTATTCACCGTCTTTACTTATAAAGGGGGCTTTTTCGCACAAAGGTTCCTGCAAGGAAAAGCCAAGCTGCAGTGTAGAAAAATAATTTTACAAAACGAAATCCCATATTTACTTTACCCTAACATTTACCTTTCATCCAGAAAAATCACCTAAAAATGACGTGTGCCTTAGAACCCAGTACGAAAACGAAACAACTCCATCAACACCCTATTGTTATCGGCATAGCGAAAATGTGAGCTTGGTACTTCTTGCCCATCGATATTCTCGTTATCGCCCACTGCTGCTTTGGATATTGGGAGTCCTCGCGAGCATGCGAGACACTCCGTTAGCAAGGCACTGACCTGAACTTGAGCCAATAGGGTAACGTCGGTTTGCGAAGACGCGTTGAGTTCAGTACGACGCCGGATTGGGTGGCAGCCGGGCAGCCCAGACCTGATTCTGGTGCTGCTGTCATTCTGACATTCTGGTGCTGCTGTCAAGTTATTGTAGGGTGCGTCGACCTCTGTCAAGCCTTCTCTCTGGCTTTTTGTCGGCGCACCCAACATCCTCAAGATGTTGAATAAAATTGAATTGGAATTGGATTGATCGTGCAACCGTCGCCGGCACTCCCGCCCAGGACGCGCAGACGTCTTGGAGCTCTACCATGTTCTCCGAGCACACCACCGAATTGGAGCTGCCGTCGAAAGATGTACGAGGTATGATGATATCAGTGAGCAGCTTCTCAGCGTGCTACCGAGGTCTGCACTATGGACGCCGAAGAGGGCACGAAGGAACGGGCTAAAAAAAAAGCTAACCGTTCAAATATGGTGGTTTCGTGTACGGAGGCAAGTTGGTCGCCTCATATGCGTATTTCTTTAGCGAAGCAATCCAAGCCATTTGCACCGTTTTTTTTGCGACTTCGAAGAACAGGTGCACGTTACAATCAAGGGTGCCTTACAATTGAGTAAATACGGTATACTTGCGCGAATAAGTGACTGTAAATGATTTACGTTAGACGTGACACCTTTCTACGCTTACGCTTATTCCCACTAACAAAATATCTAACCAAACTGCAGTTTCATACTGCCACAGGGTTGTGTATATTTTCCATCTAAACAGTTTGCCGCAAGAAAAGGTAAGTATGCCTTCAGTGCTGCCAAAACTCAATAATTTATGGCTCGAAAAATAAAAATGTCACAAGCAGGCAAAAACGTGACGGGAGTAGAATTACGTGCGCCACGAGGCCATCGATTTTGCTAATTCTCTTCACGTGAAATTTGCTGGGGAGACAGCGAATAATCCACACCCATCCCTCTTACAAAACCAGCAAGCATGATCTTTTCGAACATAAGAAAATTTATATATGCTATTTCACTCGTCTCGCTATCAAGCTGAGATGTGAGATTTTACGTAATCTCTAGCAAATGATCCCCGCTCATACAGCAACATTGACAAAACAAAAAGAGGGCTGCTGAGCTTAGTTTTTAAAAATGTCAGGATTATTGGAAAGGGATTTCAGAGGCTCTTCCATATTTCGAAAAGTATTCCCCAACACAGCTGAAAAAAAAGAGCTCATCGCTTCGCGCTGACTCCTAAGTACTAGCGTGAATTGTTGCAAATCGTAAGCAAGTGAGCAGGAAAGAAAGGCTAAGAATACAGATGAATAAAGTAAAAAGAAAAAAGGAACAAAGAAAGAAGAAAAGAGAAGAATTCTGTCAAAACAGCAAAAAAGACACAAGAAGGTAAGGGTATTCTTAGAAGAATGGTTACAACACAAAGTCGCCTTTTCTTTTTGGAGGGAATGGAAGGCATTACAGAGGCACATTTTTGCTTCTGATAAATTTGCGCAGTTGCTAAGGCTGACCATCGATCGCATTCCCACAGCCTTAAAGGCATGCCGCTAAACTAAAAGCTCAGCTTTTAGTGTCGGCCCTTTCAGGCGCCCTTTTCGAACTGGCTTCAATAAAGGCTTGCTGTAGCCTTGTAAATAAGTGCACCCTCGCCGCAATAAAATATTGAGAAAATAAAGATAAATACGACGTCATTTTCACAGAAAGGGACAGCGGACATAGTTCAAACGGACGCTGGGGCGAGCTGGTAATACATGATTACAGACAGCGCGAAAAAGACGGGGCCGTGGGAACAGCGCTCATCTTTGTGTTCTTCCCAGGTAACCATCTTTTCTCACTGTGTATAATAGCTCACTTAGCAACCATAAGCATCGCTCCTAAGCACTTTACCTAGGATCGGACCCAGATTAATGCTGTGGTAAGAACTGTAGAAACTGGGAAATTGCATAACGATTAATCCTCGCGCCACTTTGGCAAGGTCCATGAGTCGCAAATTCTATTTTCGGCATCTGGCCTTTTATTATTCGAGAAGACTCGGACTTAGTGAAAGTTTCACAGCAATAGCGCGCTTTGCCACTAGGGTGGCCTTCGTTAACTCTGCAGCAAGAATCAAGAAAAGAACGTGTGTTCCACGTGGGAACAAGTCTCGGTTCATAATTTCACCTCTGAAAATAAGTGCACGGGTGTAGAAACCTCCACTCTAATGTAAGGCCTGCATATTCTGGATCCCTTTTGAATTTCTTACACTATAAAACGCTGTGTAGAAAAAGTCCTGAGACATATTGCGTTCTCATGGGATGCAGTGCCAACTACGTGCTATGAAGTAGTCACTGATTGACCAAAAGAGAAGTGTAAGTCCCAGAATGACTGAGAGTTGCATTTCCACAATGATAGGCACAAGACCGGCTTCAAAAAAGTGGCTACGGATTAGCTCTGCTAAGCGCGGTTACGCAAGCGAAAGCTTTGCTATGTGTGGTTAAGCTGAGTGGCTAAGCCAGTTTAGACCGGACACTGGAAATGCTGCACCCACCTGCGCCTGCTGAGCTGAATGATTTGAGTGCGGAGACAGCAGCAGTTGCAGTCGGCGGTAGGCACAAAACAATCATTGCGGCTCTCAGGCGAGCGCTTCCAAACAACAGGCGCTTCCAAACAACGTATTACAGGTTACAGAGAATCTGACATTATGTTTAAGAGTTGCTATTTCCTGACGGGTTACAGGCTGCAAGAATATGCGATTGCTATTCGAAGCATCCATGTATTTTAATACTTTGATCAAGCCGCTTTCGTATACTCAGATAAAAAAGGTATGCGTTAAGCGCGACATCCAGCTGGTTTCAAGATAATTCATGGCAATTCTTGACCATCAGAACGTCTGTTCTGTTTTTTTCATCTTGGTTAGCGATTTCTCTTCATCGTTAGTTACTACAGTTGTTGTTTAATTTCATTTTTATAATCGATGAAATCTTCAGACGTACCCTGCCGACCTTGTTAGGTTTGGTTCATAGGGACGGTCCCAAAGCGACTCATGATATAAGGGACGCCGTAGTGAAAGGCTCCGGACATTTTGACCACCTGGGGTTCTTTAACGTGCACTGACATCGCACAGTAGACGGGCCTCTAGAATTTCGCCTCGATCCAAATTCGACAGCCGCGGCCGGGACTGAACCCGCGTCTTTCGGGTCAACAGACGAGCACCATAACCACTGAGCCACCGAGCCGGCTGCCGACCCTGTTAGTGGTCGGGGTGGACACGTTGAAACCGGGTCGCTGTCGTGGCTAGCTGGCGGTAAGTCGACAGAGTAAAAATGTGGTTTTTCGTAGCAATTAATTCTTCGCGCAAAGAATTTGCGTTCCAATGGTGTCAGCGCAGTATTGTCAAGTGACGGTAATGGGACTGCAAACAGGAGACGTACAGGCGTACTTGGCACTGGCATAAGCTCTTTATTTGGCTAACTTGCGCCTACGAAGCACTCAACAACTTGGCGGCATGTCAGCCTACTCTCTGCGAGCGAGTTCGATCTGTCCTGCCGCATGTCGTTCCTTGCTCGCTAAATGAGCCTCGAAACCAGTTCTTTAACCGACAGACGAATTATATCTGAGTTCATAAGAAAGAGTAATGAAAGCCGCAACAGAGGTGTAAATGCTTAGGGCAGTACAGAAGCAAATGAGACAACCGGCTAGCCAAGACTGCAGATATACAGACACAATTTCTTGCAGGGCTGCCGTTAAAATTAGCTTGGCCATGTGCAAGTGGAGAAAAACGCACAACAACCGGCTGGGCACATAATCTTAAGTGGGAATCTAGAACAGCTTACATGGCCCCTTGATTTCCTATTACCGTAGCGCCCACCCCCCTCCCCTCCTAATTGTCTCTTCCGAATCATTTTCCTTTCCTCATTTTCTTCACACTTCAGCACGGTGTATTTTCTCAAAACTTCTGTGAACCCACTTCTTTTACCTAACTGCCTGAATGATTACTAGGCTACCATTCTGATATTCTCTCCTCATCCTATACAAAGCGCAACAAGCGGTGAGGCTGATTTTGGCGTCCGTGAATACATGGCCCGAATGCTGACAGATCTGCGCCTTGTTTTACGCATCGCCGCTGAAAGCATCTTTCCTCGATTTGCACTTACTAATCAATCTTAGGAAAGAAACAAGGAAAGCACATGGTCCAAATTCCGCTCGCGTTTAGAAAGACCTCGTCGTTTTCCGTTTTGCCATCTCGCTTGACGTCCCAGACATCGGTTTTTCACGTCATTGATTTCATCGGCCTTGTCGTAGGATGATAAAGCCCAGTGTGTACAGTAGCCGTAAAATTCACTGCCCTTCAATGTCCTTAAAAATCGTCTCTTGAAGGCCCGCCAAGCGCACGTCAGCAATAGTATCCGTATTCTGTGAATGGATTATCTGCCTAGCACGCCATTTGTAGGAAAGCCAGAATGTCGCTTAAGACGCAAAACAAATTTTGAAATTCTGGCAGTGAAGCCGGAAAGCTCCGGGATTTCGAATCAGTTTCATTAGCTTTTTTTTCAGAATTCTCAAAATCAAATAACTCCAGTCTTACTGACGCTCAAGTCTACCACTTAGTTACCATATGTAGCTGTTCGAGAAACCCCATAAGCCCCTAATCTGTATCGCAAACTTCTACCTAAGTATTTTCTTTCAAGACGTTTCTGGAGGCATCATCATGAAGCTCCATGAAGATTACTCGATACAGCTCACAGAGAAAAAAAATGGCGGTTGGAAGCTCGTGGTAGCATTCAATAACTGATCGATTGCAGCTGACATAATGGAAAACTTGGGCAGCTATTTTCAAAGGATCCTCCAGTACACACAGAAAAAAAACGAGTCATGCCTTCAAGCGTTTCGGCTTGAAGGCATGGCCGAAAGAGTTTGCATATAACACCGAGCCTTCGTATCGATCCACCACTGCAGGCGTGGACCGTGGCGGGCAAAGCACGCTAGGCGTGAAGAAGAAGTAAGAAGAAAAAAGGCAATAATGATAGACCTCATATCGGCGAAGCCATTTTCTTCCGACACAAGCACGCAAGTAAGACCAAAATTCTGGAGGCGCTGGGCCGATTAAACCAAGAAAGGTTTATGCTGCTTTAGGGTGTATGCTTCCTTCTCTCGTTTTCAGAGAGCGCCAACTGCTACAGCCACGGTATTAAAAAAGAAACAACCACACATGTCTATGCCTTGGCACTGATGTAAAAAAAAAAAAAAATAGGGACTCCCGACCACTTTCAGCAGGGCGTTAGTTTCTGTGAAGTATCCGTTACTAGTTACGGATATTTTGTCCAGAAACCCGCTGATGCAAAGCAGAACATCTTCACTCATACATCCAGGGACGGAAGGCTGGAATGCAGCATGTCACACGCAACTTTCCATAACTTCGCAGCAGGCTTTTCATCATGCATAAACTGTTTCCCGCATATTAGGACTCCTTCTAGTCCCTGTGAAGGGAATTTTGGTCCTGAGAACCTTTTTCTTCACATGAAAGCTAACACGAACTTCATTACTCCACTATTTCGAAAAGGGCGCCCTAATACCAAACTGGCCAGAACACTCTTTTCTTTTTAAATTTGTTTTGTGCTTCCGACCACTGCTTTATGAAAGAGACATCTTGTGACAATACGCTCACTGTAGTCACGATGCTTCCATTTAACATCTACTCTGTATCCCTGCCTGGCTTCAAATATAAAGGGCAAGCTAGCAGCAGGATAAAGTATGCAAACGGCGAAACAACCGCTAGCACGTCGAAACGACCCTAATTTGAATTGAATAAAAAATCCTAATCCAAATCCAACTTGTGACTGGCTACTGACACTGTATGCAATCCTATCCTATTCTAGCGAAACGAAGGGCAGATAGATATTGGGCACGGTGCGAGCTTCTTTGTCAGCATGCAGTGGGATGGAGTCTGCGGGCCCTTCATTATTACCTAGGCTTATCGAAGTCCTCATTACCTGCTTTCCTGAGGGCCTACTTGCAAAGAAATACACATCAGAGCTTTAAAGCGTTTTGTAGCGTGTGTTTGTAGAAGTGAAGCTTTCGCAGGTATATGATTTCTTGTGGTTACACCACACCTTCAATTCATGTAGCCGGGCTATTCATGCGTACTATTGTGATTATAGCCGTTAGGTCATTAGGATTTACAATGCTCGCTGCGAAAATTGTAGAAGCAGGTAATAATCATCGACCCCTCGTAGCTGCATGTAGGGTAACATGAAAAAAAGAGAACACCAGTTATAAATAGGTGTCGCACGGAACCAGACCGGAGTGCCCATAGCGCTACCGCTGAGTTTTTCGCATCATGCGAATCAGTACATAGCATTGAGTAAACATTCATTTTTGTCGTTCAAATGTGTCGAGAAACTTGCGTGCCCCCACCTCTACGCGCAGCTACCTGGAGGTCTTTCACAGCGCGTGGAGGCGTCTGACGACTCCGCACCCCACCCGACGACTTAAGGCTGAATTTCATGTACGCGAAAACTCACGCGAAGGCGACAGTGGCAAGCGACGAGCGACGCCGTTGCGCGAAGCGAAATGCCCGTGTCACTTGTCGTGTAGCTCGGATCTGCACTCACCGAAAATTTCGCTCGTTGCCCGGAAGTTGCTAATGCGATTAGCCAATAGCAGCTAATCCGGCAGCGTGCGCCACTACCGGGCCTCTTGCCACCTCTGGCCGGGCCTCTTCCTTCACCATCGATTCGTCGTTGTCGCTACACTATGCCCCACGTTCACGGCAAACTAATTGCGCACGAAGCTTTCGCTCTGTCTGAACTTGCCTCAACCACAAAATTTTAGCGACAAAACACCCCCGATTTTCAAATTGCTTCTGTGTTTGCAGTGCTGCTAGGCTTAGCGAGTATTCGTCGTTTGAAGTCAGAAAGCGCGCGAGGTTCAAATAGGTGTGCGCCCCACGTTCAGGCAACACGGCGGCGCCCGTGACAATGATATGCAATGACATGCAAAGAAATGCAATGACAAAGCTGTAAACACATTTTATTTGTCATCTTTCTGCGCAACATTTTAATCCTTGCAAATAATGTGACTCTTGTTATAGGCTCAAACACCTTTGCGGTGTATTATGCCAGCAACACTGATCGTCGTCTCCATGTCGCGTTGTCGCAACGCATGGAGCTTAGCCGGTGGGCGACGGAGCGAACGCCAGCCGTCGTCGCCGCGCCGCGTCGTCGAGTCGCTTACTTTTGCGCGTGCATGGAGCTCAGTCTTAAGGCTGCATTAGACACTAGCTGAGTACGGTGGTGCTCCCGGGTTGTCCAGTGGGCAGGCGCTCAACCGGTAGAAGGTTAAGATAGCGCGGTGCAATTGCCTCGCTGTGCGCAGGTGTTCTGCCCTAGGTTTGACAGTGCGGCGGAAGCCATTTGCATGCTGGTGTGGCAAGTAAGATATAAAGCTACAGGTGTAAACTGCGCACCGTCAGTGGCGATGCTACATGAAAAACTTCTTGGTACAGCTGCACCTGCACCTGCCGCAAGGGAGCTGTGGAGCCTTCTTCGTTTCGTGCAGATCTGCTACGAGTACAGTTATGAAAGTTAAAGGGGCGAAAGTGCGGTGTGTCTCTAGCAATTCGAGTGAAAAAAAAAGAATTATGTACAAGGAGGTGTACTAATAGAGATATTAGTGACCATTTTCACACTTTCATGTTCTTTGAACCCTACTTTACACCACACAGTCATTCTAAAACAAGTGCAACCAATACATAGAAAATCATTAATGAAGCAAAGACCCCAATATTTAGAAACTTAGTCAAAGAAACAAGCCGGGCAGATGTTTTTAAACTATCTGACTCTGTTGCATTATATGACGCCTTTATAAAAACGGTTACCGAGCTCTACAATCAAGCCTTTTCCACAGTGGGTTTAAAAAAGTGTAAAAAAGCCAGAAAACCATGGATAAATACCGAACTTCTGAAAAGAATTAGAAACTGTGACAGGCTATTTGCCTCTTCCATGAAAACAAAAAATATAGACTATTTGACTGAGTATAAACGAATTTGTAATAAGTTAAGCTCTGATATTAAAAAAAGCCAGGACTAGTTATAACCAACGTAAGTTTACTGATATCTGCAACCACCCTAAACAAGTATGGAATACAGTAAATAAGCTGATGTCCAAAAATGAAAGAGACGGCATCTCTGAACTCGTTCTGAATAGTGTGCCTTACACAGGGGTTTCGCTTGCGGACAAACTTGATGAGCATTTTCTCATATCGGGAGTTTCAAGCAAATCTCGGCCAAGTAACTGTGATTTTGCAACGTATCTCACATCCAACACCGAAACCTCATTGTTCAAGTTTCGAACTACAGAATTAGAAATCTGCACAGTCATCAAAAACTTAAAAAAGTAGCTGTGCATGTAGTGCTGATGATATAAAAGTTCAACCTATAAAATCCATTAGTCACGTGATTAGTCAGCCACTTACGCATATATGCCACCTGATTTTCAGTACCGGAATATTTCCAGATACATTAAAAATTAGAAAAGTCCCCGTCATAAACAAGGGAGGCGATAGAAATGATATATATAACTATCGACCAATTTCAGTACCACCATTCATTATAAACATTAGACTACTGAACTTTTTGCAAGCGAAAAGATATTATCGCCGAGCGCCAGTATGGATTTCAGAAAGAGAAATCGGTTGAAATGGCGCAAAAAAAATTACGGATAAGGTAGTAGACAATTCTGAGCAGAAAATCTATACAATAGGCGTTTTTCTAGACTTTAAAAAGGCATTCGTTTCTATTAAGCACCCGATTTATTCTACAAGCTATATAAATCTGGCATTAGAGGAACGGCTCTCACATTAATAAAGAATTACCTCTCAAATCGTCAGCAGTACACGAATATCCCGAGTGCAAAGTCCAGCTCAGGTCAGATACATTATGGTGTTCCGCAAGGATCAATCCTTGGGCTGCTGTTATTTCTGCTTTATATAAATGATGTAATTAACGTGCCCTCTATGCCAGAAATAATACTGTACGCGGACTATACCAATGTATTCTTCTGCGAAGAAGATTTAGAAGTCCCCCATGTAGAAACCAATATATGGCTGTAAAATTTATCCACGTGGCTCCACACTAATTAACTAGAGTTAACCACTAAAAAAAAACTAAGTACACTATATTCCGTGCAGGTAACAAGTGTATCAAACAAGAAATACTGATTCAATTTCGCGATGAATCTATCGAACGTGCAATATCTCATAAATTTCTTGGCATCATATTTCACGAACATCTCGACTGATCACCTCACATTGAAAAATTCGCATTTGTATCTTTAGGTCCATTGGTATCATGTATAAATTAAAGAACCTTTTACCTATCTGGCTAAAGAAACAAGTATACTACACACTGGAACATTCGCGTTTCCACTATTGTCTTCCTGTAAGAAGGGAGTAATCACTCATTGACATCAACCTGAGCGCAGTCGTTAGGGTTTTTTTTTTCTTTAACTACGAAGTTTCTGAGAAAGCTGTATAGCTTACCTTTGTAGCCGTTAGGCTGCACTCAGGTGGATGTCAATGAGTAATTACTCCCTTCTTACAAATCTACTCCGCCATGGGGGATTCCCCTAAATATTTGACCAACATTTTCTTCCTATTTGGGGCACAGCACCTAAAAGAAGCATAGAAAACATATACTTATTACAAAAGAAATTTTTGTGACTAATGGATAATGCACCATACCTTGGCCACACTGCCCACTTGTTTAGAAAAACCGATTGCGTACACTATGGAATGTTATACACAAAAATATAGCGTTAGCCACTTACCTACAAATTCATTCAGATACTACCGCCTTTTGTCATAAATATGTTACGAAAACACACACCTACAACACACGGCACATATGTTATAATAAGGAAAAAATACGTGCGACCTATGGCACCAAGAAACTAAGCTACATAATTTCCAGTTTTTTTGAACTATCACAATCCTGCCATAAGCATTATTTAAGAAAACAAGTAATTGAAAGCTTTCAAAAATAGCATCACTATGTATCTGTCGTCACTCTAAGCATAACCACTTTAACTACTTTTTCGTTTTTATTCTGTTGTTTCTCATAGTAGTTGTCCAATTGTACATGATTGTTCAATATGAAATAATAGAGATTCAATGTTAACCAACTACTTCGTATTTCCATCTTGATTCGTGTTTTTTTTATGCGCTGAATATCTTGTGCTCTCGAATGGGAGCAAGAAGGGCGGGGACTTTGTCAGGCATCCATTTGCCTTTTGGTCTACGCCCTAGGCAACTGTACCATTCGAGTTGTCTGAATAAATACTTCGACTTTGAATTTGAATTGTCACGTTGTATATGCCTTGTTGCGGCACAGAACAATTCTGAGAACAACCAGTCAGAACAATTCTGGATGGCTTTTAAAAACATGCAGGTTTCGGCATTTTCATAGCGTGGCCATAGAGATAACGCCTCTTCTAGTTTTCCTCAAACAATGGTTAAATACAATGTTCTACACGTATCGTTTTCGGGATTTCGTAAGGTGCGGCTTGCTTTACGTAACGTTTTGTATGCTTTCACCCAAAGGGCTCAAATGTGCGTCCACCAGCAGAGCATATGAGTAAGGTGAAAACCTAGGAACCTTTCTGTAGTTACCCCATTCCAAAGAACATTATCTATTAGATAAATGAAGTTATGAGGTCTCTCAATGGGTGAACGTGACCAACATGCTCTTCGGTGAGTTTATGGGCATCAGCCATGCAGTCCACCACATAAGTATTACATGAAGGTCTATTTGAAGTGCATTGCCGTTACCGCTTTTTTACGTAAAATTTGAGGGTAGGTAATGCAATGATTAGCAGAAGAGGTTATGACCGATGAAATGTTTTTACTGGGTTAGCAGTATAGCCCTCCCTCGGTGAAAAAGCGCTGTCTACCCTATCCTCTCCTTCTTACCGAAGAGGGCTTCCAGTCACCATCCATTCACTCCCTTTCACCCTCAACCCACCTTCAGCCTGTGGAACGGCCATCCACCTTAACCCTTCAGAAGCTTGTACCAACCAGAAGCTCACGTAGCAGCGTAACGAAGATGCGATGGCGAAATCAAATTCACAGACGCAATTGGCAGGCGATCGTTGTAAAGATGAAATATAAAACCAATACAGCTTTAGAAGATTTGTAGCATCAGACCGTATGATATCGCATCAATTTGTTTGACGGATCATCAACACAAAATAGAACTTTGGTGATGCAGAGCGACGTAAATTCGAACTTCTCATGCTCGTATGCATGCCTTTGTATAAGAGCGCCTCAAACTACATAGGATATATGACTGCTCATTTAGAACAAGGACGGATAACATCCACATAAGCGCAATTTTCTGAATTATAACTTGCAACCATGGTGTCTCGAAGGAACGTTCTCTATTAAACTCACCCCCTGATTCTATTCAACATACATGAAGCTGCGAGCAAGAACTGGCCCAAACGTTATGCAGAGTACACATGTACAACACTCTAAATGCCTTCAAGGTATGAGTAAGCAAATCAACACAGATTGAAGTTAGGTACCTAAATTTGTCTTAGCAAGACACAAATCGCTCTCAAACCACTGCCGTCTACTGCGCTCTTTGGTGTCGAGTATTACGTAATCCTGTTCTAAACCAGTAGGTTCTTCAGTTGACGAATTTTCTCCATCTCATGAATGAGTTAGTCCAAATTCATTCAAGACCTCGCATGTTGCCGAACGGTGTTCACGGCGGTATTATTTCAGTTGACTGTTCTCACACATAACGCAGCCGCATACCTCGGAATGCTACATGTGCCCTTTGAAGAAGATTAATTCGCAGCATTAAGCTTCTTCTATGATGCTGTACAAACAGAATTAGGTTAGCTGACGGAAAGAACACGCTCCTACGGTGAGCAGTACCATGTGTTTCCATACCGCTCGGCTGTAGCCTGTATTCGTTAAACGTACGCCTGGTCCAACCGTTTAAGCAACTCGTTCTTGCGCTGGCATATTTGTCCGTTTTCATTACTGTCACAGTCTCCTGCGGTCGTCGGGAGGAATTGATTTCGGAAGCAATGATTAATGGAGGGCGCGGCCATTCCGGCCGCGTATAGATAGGCGAGGTGCTCCATTAACGCCGTATCTTGGGATGTATCCGCTAGAACTCGCACACGAAAAAAAAAGCGGGATAAGAAAGATGTGCATGCTGCCGAGAAGGAAGTAAAACTAGTGGAGATAACGGAACGGTTCCTTTCTACGCAGAGTTACAGAAGATGGTCACAGTCTACGGCCAACTATACTCTTCTGGAAGTAGCGGGCCATGGCAGTGAGGGAGCTAGAATGAAGGATGACGTTGAGTAAGGGGCGATACGCATACGCACGTTCAGAAAGCGCTTCGCGGGATTCGGCAGTCTAGTCAGCCTGCACTTGGGATGGTTTTGTGCTTCGTATCGCTTACCAGGCACGGCTGGAATTGCGGTAATGTGGACCGCGCTTACGTCTTCTCTTAACGGCCGGTTGGCGATACCGGGCAGGGTGTTGGACGAGCACACGCCATCTCAATTTCGCGGAGAGGAGCATTTTTTCCCCTGCTTTCGAGATACGCCCGCTGAACGAAGCATCAGGAAAAGGAAACTTGCACAAGCACCTCTGTTAAGAGCTTGACAGCGTTATGGAGGTGACGGATGGGAACTTTATTGTACGTAGCGTGTGTCGCCGAATATAGAACGCAATGTACGTGTATCCGTGGCTCTCAGAGTCTTGGCTGGGAGCTGTCTCCATGGCTGAGTTTAGTTGCAGTTTGATCCCACTTGCATGTGCAACTCTACACTTGGGTCTGTAGAGATTTTGACTTTGCCGTGACCGGTCCCCCGGTGTGTATGCTCATATCTGTCAGTCCGTTCGCATAGGTGCGCCCGTGAAAAAGGTTAGTCAGCAACTACTCTACATTTGCGCTTACCCTGTGCGAACGCCCAACGTCATGAAACGGACCAACACCGCTTATGCTTCTTTCGCTGTAATACACGAGCTCCATTCAGCGCTTTCCTCGCAGATACGCCCAATGAGAAGGCAGCACCACTTCGTCTAAGAGCATCCTGTTGAGTTTCTTGCAGTACGTTAACCCTTTCGGCCCTGGCTTTGACAATCGACACCACAGCACAAATATTCCGCTTTTGTATTTTAATACAGTAGTTTCTCCGGGATCCCTGTTACTATCAGCCTCGCTGTTCATGAATCTCCATTGAGCTGTGCGGCCTAAGGAAGAAGAGGCAGTAGAATATCGTGGGCATGGCATGAAGAAGGCGAGGTATAGAAAATCTCTAGACTGATATCTCGCTAACCATTCGCTCTTTTGCGCTAAGATTTTTAAATTCTTTCTGAAACACCTATCTAAGCTCATATCCCGGTCGTAAATATTTACTGAACGCGTAGGCTGTGCTCTTGAACAGATTTTTTACATGTGTAGTTTTGACACCACCAGGACTCAGCGGTTGCAGCGGTGGCCATTGAGTGATGATAGATGATCCATGTAAAAGAGAATCTGCTAGTGTTTTTTGCACATGCACTTATACTGGTGAGCTTGTTGGACTGCTGTCATGAATGTTCACCGCATCAAATAGACGAAACATTAAAATCAGGTTGTCGATCAAATGGAAAATGGAGATTTTCGCTATTAAAGAAGGTGAATGTTCGGATCAAGCCTGGAAATAACAATGCGGATGACGAACAGCAACCAGAGTAAAGGAACAGTGAGAATAAGCGGGCGTCTGACCTTGTGCTTTAACTCCTTTTTTCTACCGCTCTCCTCCTCCTGTGAGCATCGACTATGAGCTGCAAGAAGCGAACGGGGTATTCACACTGAAACTCGCGCACCACCGCTCGTGCAGCACGTGTGGCGCACCCTCGACGCTGGCAGTAATGCAGCATTTTTTTATACATTTTTCTGAGAAAGCGTATTTGGTGTGCTCATCAGCAGCTCCTGCTTTCTCCCCGGCCGACAGATATCACAAGGCATCAGATCGAAGGCATCACAAGACTGGGTTTCTTGGACGTCACTTTTCGTTGTGAGTCAACTGTGGAAGATAATGTTATGAACATATTGATTGGAATTCTCTAACCTACAGATGCGAAGCAAGATCTTGCATTGCAAATTTGTCCTCCCTGCCACCGGGCAGTTGAGTGGCGAAGAATACCGAGGGGCGTGTTTTGACGATAATTGTGAGGCAGCTGTGGAATATCGAAGATGCTGTTAAAAACATACTGCTAGGAATGGTATCAGCTTTCGGTGAGTACCAAAACCTTGCTTTTAAAATTTGCTACGCGCAAGCGCCGAGTAGTTATATCGGGGTAACAATCGCAAAAAGGACTGCCGAGTAGTTAACACGGCCATAGAAAATCAGTGGGGTTCGTTTTTGACAATAAAAAGCCGAAAACTACGGGCGTCACGACGACAGATCCGCGAATGTATTGACTGTTATGATGCCACCTTACGTTATGCGAAAAATTTGCGTAGGCAGAAAAACGAACACACAAAGGCTAAATGCGGGGAACGTCCACCGTATGTGCTATCACACTAAATAATTACCTTAGTTAAGACCTTGAGCGGCATTCGAACCCGCGGCGATGCGAACAGATCAGCTTGGCTGGCCATTGCTTTAGACCGCTTGAGGCACGTGTTATGCTGGCAGTCTCTCGTGCTGTGCTTTGGCTATCATCGTCTTCGCCAACATTTATCCCCTTCCAAACGCAGCACGGAAAAGGACACAAGGAACGGCGTGAGATCTGAGCCACCGCAATCGGGCAACAATTGTAAATGTCACTGGTGTGAGCCCATTGAGTTCGTCATCACAAAACGCTCCCGAAAGCTGAGCCCGCGTGCTAACGCATTCCAAACGCATCAATTGCATTCATCGCCCGAAATTCTATCTGTTTCTCCTTCCGCAGTGGTTGTTAGCACCATTCCTAGTTCTTGCTGTGCTTCACTGAGGGAAGAGGAGTAAAAAGCTCGACAATGAAAGCAGGAAAAACAGCAATGACAATACATCGGCCAAGACGTCGCTTTCCCGATTTTCTACCGCTCTGCTCACAGGGTTTGAACCCATTTTGGCACCACCGACAGTTGGTGAGACCGACAGAAGAGGACTCCCCGCTCCGCATAAGTACCGCGGGTGACTGCATTGTACAATCTCATTTCCGCTATCTGTTTTCGAAAAAAAAAACAATATATCATTGGTGTTAGTGCATTTCGCTGTCTAGAATTACCCCCATCGGAGCTGGAAAGCAGAAGTGAATTGTGGTCCCGACAGAGACACTCAGTTCTGCTTAGTAGAACTGACACTCAGTTCTACTAACATAAGATTAGTTCTGCTGGACATCTCCACGCAAAGGAGAGAAATCGCTGAGAACAGATTTGTTTGTAGTTTGAAGCAGAAAATTCATGATCGCTTCATGAGCCAACTTCACCGTTCTCGCTGCCGTTTGTGCAATGTCCGTCCCCCTCAGCGAATGCACATGCAGGTTGGGGAAAGGGGGAAGCGAAAATAGGTTACCACGATTCGACCAGACGCAAACATTTTACAGTGAGCGCCTAGTTTAATCCTGCGTGATTGCCTTCCTCCGCTGAATTCCGAGAACTGCAATATGACGCCCTGAAAGCAACAAGCAACAAATAACGGAATCATGCCAGAAGTCTGAGTGTACTGGCCAAGCATTGGAGAAAAGGGCGCCGGCTGCGACTCTAGCAGCGGCCGACAACTATCCGGGATTTTGTTCTTCGCGACAGAGGCTTCTTAATCCATAGATGGCATCAGCCCTCCGCGCGAAAATCGAGGCGTGCCAATCCCCTGCATCGCACCACGCTGAAGTACTAGGGAGTATAGCAGAAGGAGCTGCGCCGACCTCGTATCCCGAACAGACAGCTTAATTCAGAAAGAGCCAAAAGAGATAAAAAAGAATAGTTGCAATAAAGGCACCGAAGCCTGGATTGAAGTATTCTCGTCCCACTTCCTCTCGTTTTTTTTTTTTTTGATTTTGCAGCTCTTTCCGTGGCGTCTTTTTTTTCCCTCATATGTTTCCAAAGTGGCTCCATCTGTTGGGACCGTGCGTCGCCTGGAGTGTCTGGGCTGCGCTTGAGCCGTCCCACAAATGGTTTCTCGTCCCGGCTAGGCTTACCCGGTTCGAGAAAACAGGCTTTGAGGGCTTAAATATTTCACGAGTTGTGGCACCTGGAAAACAGGGCTTCTCTGTCCGTGCCTCGAGTTCGCGTACGGTGCGAGCATCCTTGCTTTGTACAGCAGCGCATTTGGGTGTCTGCGCTGAAGCATGCTTCAAGGAGAGAGAACAGCAGAAAAATCGGTGAACGTGGTTAGAAAGATAAAAATTTTCCCCTGTTCCCCTAGACTTTGCTTGTTTCTTTTTCGAGAAAATGAAGAAACTACGAAGAAGTAGAAGCGTGTTTTTCGCCGAAGGCTGTCTTTAAGCCCGTTTGTCAAGCTTGTCCTTCTGCTGGGCAGAGCGCCCGTCTTCTTGATACTTGAGACTCTGCACAGGGGCGCGAGGGGCGCTGTAATCCGAGAATATTTGGCAGTTTGAATCGTCATTCTAGGTATTTTCATATATATATATATATATATATATATATATATATATGCGTGTGTATATATACCGCTCTACTTTTTTTTTCGGCATCTTGCTCACGGTTGCAGACGCGAAATCCTTCAAAGTGTGTCGGAGCCCAACTTGTTTGTTACTTCTGGCTCGATGTGTTAAATCTTTCGGCTTTGATGTTTGTTCATTCAGTAAGATGCGAAACTGCAATCGATAAGACATGAATAATGAAAGAGAAGGAAGTAGAGGACCAAGACCCCCCCCCCCCCCAAAAAAAAAAAAAATATAGGCGGAGGGAGCGGTGTAGAATGAAGACAAAGAGAATTTATGTCGGTCAATATTTTTATTGCGGTTTCACTCTTACCGCCGCAGCCAGTCGCTACCTTCCTTCTTTTGCAGCAGATCTTAGGAGGATGAGTGTAATGTGCAAAGGTCGACGAAGGTGGTGCGAGGAAAGAAATGTAGCTTCTGGTTTTCGGAAGCAAGCTCGGGAATTTGATATATTTCGTTTGGCTTTATGGGATTTAACGTCCCAAAGAGACTCAGACTATGAGGGACGCCGTATGAAGGGCTCCGGAAATTTCGACCAACTGGGGTTGTTGACGTCCGCTGATATCGCACACTGCACGGGCCTCTATCATTTCGCGCCCATCGAAATGCGACCGCTACGGCCGGGATCGAACCCGCGGCATTCGGGTGAACAGGCGAGTACCATAACCACTGATCCACCACAACAGCTCATATTCCCATATGCTTACACGAAAATTTGATTGGAAGAAGAGGGCCTTGGCTTTTTTCTCCGCAATCGGTAAGTAATTTGGCGGTGACTCAGGCTGTGAACAACTTCTCGATGCTAATAAACAGACAAAACAGATTAGTACCGGGGAACAAGAAAAAACAAATGTCAAATGTCGCCTCTGTATAAGCGAAGCGACTGCCATCATCACTCATCATCAGTCTTACTACGTGAACTGCTATCCAAAGGCCTCTTTCATGGTGCTCTAATTAACAGACGCTCGTTTCTCCACCCTAAATAAAGGGTGGGAGGCGTGCATACTTGTAAAAAAGTAGTGCACATTTATGATGATTGGTAGTGTTAACCGGTCGCTTATTACAACTTATGCACACTGCAAAGAAAGCTTATTGTATGTCTGTTTAGCTGAACGAACTCTGAGGTCTAAAAAGTTTTTCAAAATACAAATTTTTTTTTTATTCACGTGTGTGTCTGTTGTTTTCCACACAGACAGATTTTTTTCATTGACAGCGTCCCGTCTTTTCCTTCGCTAAGTGAGGACGGGTACGAGGGGAAGCGGAGAAGCGGTGGTCCAGAGGAGTCAGCGAGAAGAGGCGATACTGCGCTGCAGCGCGAGAAATTTTCTTCTCCTTCTCGACCAGGACTTCTACAGAGATAGCTGGGGGAGGGGGTAGGGGGATGGACTGCTTTGCTAAGTCGCTGCACGCACAAGGCTTCAACTCTCTTTACAAATATTCGAGAATGGCCTCTCAGCTTTTCTCGGCGGATTCGCAAACACTCTCAGTTGATTAAAACGCCCTTTTGCTTTTCACTGTGGAAACTTTTGTACAACAGCATAATGCTCATATGGAGCGGCGGGTGTGCATCGAAGCAGGTGAAATGCAGAATGGCTACTGTGTGCTGTGTGATGTCAGCGCACGTTAAAAAATACCAGTTTTGTAAATTATATCTGAGCCCTCCACAAGGGTTTCCCTTAAAGGTGCACTGAAGAGGAATCTGAACTTGTCTTTTTACCGCGGGAACTCGGTCTACACGTTCCGAGTTTTCTTAGAAACTTCGATTTATTGCCCTGTGTGGCCGATTTTCCTAATTAAATCGAATTAACGTCCGGCTCCCGCCTTTTTTTTTTGAATTCTGCCTCGTACGCTGGGCGGAGTCGACCAACGCGTGGAGTGCCTTTCACCCAGTCCCGTGGCGACTTGCCGCTCTGCCATCGGCGGAGTAATGCGTAGTAGTCCGTAGTAGGAAATAGTCCGCGCCGATTTCTATTTCTGCGGGCTTATTTTGCGGCTATATTATCTGCGAATGAAACTATTTATTCATGGAAATCTAAAAAGAAAATAAAGCGAAAGCAAAGCCTCCACGGAGCTGGCTGAAAGGCACTTCACGCGTTGGTCGACTCCGCCCATCGTACGAGGCAGAATTAAAAAAAAAACGGTGGGAGCCGGACGTTAATTCGATTTAATTAGGAAAATCGGCCACACAGGGCAATAAGTCGCAGTTTCTAAGAATGCTAGGAACGTGTAGATCGAGTTCCCGCGGCAAAAAGACAAGTTCAGAATCCTCTTCAGTGCACCTGCCCATGCGCCGGTTTGATAGGTGCGACTCGTGAAACTTTACCATAAGCCTAATTATAAAGTTGAGCTTTATTTACCGCCATAAAAATGAAAATACGGACCAAATTGAGTGTAATGAGACTACGCTATCCGTGCTTCAACGCACCAACTCTCTAATCCTCTTCACATTCTCAATACGCAGTGGGTAGATGAATTCATCTCTCCAAACACACCTTCCTCGATGTAGTATATTATATTTTTGTAATTCTCTTTCGCGGTTTCCAGCGAAGTTCTGGCAATTACTAACTCGGAGCCGCGAGATACATGCGGCTCCATTGGGAGAATGTCTTTAATTTTCTTTGTCTTCAATATGTTTGAAGGAGAAATGAAATAATGGGACTCATTTTTACGCTTGGAAGTGAATTAGAGGGCCCGAGTAAGAGGTCTAAATCTTCTCCAGTTTTTGAAGGCGAAATCTGATAGCCTCTCAGCCGCTTTTACCGCAGGCTCTGCTTTTAGGGGACTGTGTTATCTCCTTTACGTATTGCTTGGCCACTTTTGAATAGGTTTTACTCATGCTTTATTCTGTTTCGGACCCCATGGGCTATTTCGAAAGAAATTAACATTCTGATAAATTCTTTTGTGCCGTATCGATAATAATGCTTTTAATATTTTTGCCGATGATTGCCTAACTTCTTTTTTGCGAGCTTGTTACGCTTATTGGAACGAGCGTTATCGAATAAAAATGATGTGAGTGGCACTGGCCACAAAAGAAAAAGGACAGTGTAGGCGGTGCTATGCAGCAGCGTCCCGACAGCTGCTGTCGAGACGACGCTGCGCCCCAGCGACACCTTTCAGCGGCATTCGCTTCTCCTGCTTTTAGGCCCTTGTGGATTTAGCACCCTGCCCCACATCGGCAGTTCTTGTAACAAGCTCGGGTCTCAAGGGCCAAAATCAAGATTCCTCCTGCTGAAAAGTTTGTGTGGGGTACAGACGTTTTCTCCTGTGGATTGAATACAAACATGCAGTAAAATAATACAAAGTTTTCAGCTTTAAATTGAATCAATGTATGACGCACAAATATAAAATGAAAATTGAAACAGAGTAATTGCCCCTCGCAAGAGAGAGATGGAAACTGAGATACGTTTAATAAAAATAAGGGCAAAGAGGTCGACCGGAAAGATGGATATCTGGCCTGCTACTCTGCGCTGAGGAAGAGGTGAAAAAAAGAGGGCCGCGATGGGTAACTTTGTGGTGAGAAGAGTGACATGTACGCGCATATTTTATAGCATCACAACCGCGAGGCAAGGCCCATGTCACTCAAAAAACGGGAAAACGCCGGCATTGCCTGGACTGCCTTCAAACTCTGCGGCCCAGCGCCCAGTAGTAAGTCCTCCGAGAGTGGTCGGCTGTCTAAACACTCCAAGGAAGCGGCCAACTTTAGACTTTCGCGCGCATATGCAGGGCACACCACTAGTACATGGTCCACAGTTTTCGGCCTGAATCACAGTCTTGCGGCCTGCATCACTAGCATCTTCATTTGCTCTGGGTCCAACTGTAAACCAGTAGACTAGTGAGAGATAAATTATTATTATTCCTCACTGGTTGCTTCGTTTGGTTTGGCTTATGGGAGTTTAACGCCCCTAAGCTGCTCAGGCTATGAGGTACACCGTAGTGAAGGGCACCAAAAATTTATGCTTCCTTGAGTTCATAAACGTGCATTGACATCGCACAGTACATGGGCCTCTAGCATGTTTTCTCCATCGAAATGCGATCACCGCGGCCGGTATTGTAACCGCGTCTTTCTGGTCAGCAGCCAAACACCATAACTACTGAGCCGCCGCGGCGGCTCCTCACTGGTTGCATTGAACCATAGGGATTATCAAAGCGCTCAGAAAATACAGCGCTTAGCATTTTGTCAGTTTTACAGAAAACTTACCAGACTACAGCAATCTGTGGTCGCGCTTTTGCAGCGGACTCGATGTTGTAATGCGTACTGCATTAGCGCAGACAAATGTTTTTTTTAACTGATAATTGTACTACATGAAACTCTGATGTGATCACGGAAATTCAAGGATTATTATAAACTTCATCATCATGCCATCATCGCATCCAACGTCTTCAAAAAAAACGTCGTGGTTGTTATGTGAGAAAAGCATGTCTTACGAATCCTTTGAGCACCACTACAGTTCATTCGTCTCTGCAGTTTCTGGCATTCTTCATTTCTGCAAACCTTGTGCAGTCTATTTATTTCGGGAGAAGAGTATATTAAGAAGGCTCTGAAGCGGCGACTACGCATTGCGGCATTATACGCTAAGAGCCTGGACGTATGCATCATGAATGAATTCATAACCACCGACGCTGCACTTCAGCACGACCTAAGGGATGATTGACATGACGGCGCTGACAATGAAGCTCATATCTCACTGCGCGATGAAATAGGGTTTGAGGAGTCTTAAATGCGGGAGCGCTCTATTACGCTTTTTCGACAACCCATCTCTATTGTGTAGGAGCAATGAAATCAACAAAATAATTGACGCCAAGAAAATAGGGCAAGCGTGGGAAAAGAGTTTTCATGTTCTCATAAGTAAGCCAGCGAATTTCCTAAATTTTTGTTCCTTGTGCGCACTTCTCCCTTTACTATGAACACATTCCTCGCTTGTTAACGCGACAAAGGTGCGCCCACACATCGCGTCCACAAAATTTCGTGCTGATCAGAACAAAAAGCTTCTTGCTTGCTGTCTTTTCTTTCATGATATCTATCTCCTTCCTTCTTTGCTGAAAATGGTGGTTACGCAAGAGAAAGCACCTGTGCAGACGTGCTTGGAAACAAGGATCTCTTTTCGGCCCTTTGCTCTTCGAGCGGGTTGAGCCCGGCCTGTCACAAACCTTTTGCACTCTCCTTTGACATCGGTTCACAATGAGCTTTGAAGATATTCACAATTCAATATGCCAGCACCCTATAAGAAAAAGCATAAAACCTTGAAATTGGGATAAGCACCCGCTCTATGTGCTGGGTCAAGGTTTCCTTTTGTCGACCGTTTATATTTATTTGCTTATTGTTAATCTCGTTGGTAAAGCCACTCCTTAGCTTCACGTTCGGTGCTCTACCGACTGAGCTACGGCAACGGCGGTCCAATGTTATGCTTTTCGGGGCTATTTATGTTTCTGTGTAACAAAAAGTTGCGGAATCCATAGGTCGTTAGTTCGGATCCCACCAGCGGAAAGGTTTCTTTTCTGCTTTATTACCAGTTGTCTTTAAGCGACTGATTAATCACAGCATTATTCTCCCATTGATCAACACCACCACTTAAAAAAAAGAAAAATATAAACATTCCTCTATGCACCAGACTGCGGTGACTGTTGGCTTTCTTCACATGTATGTCAAAGAAGCCCTTCATTATCCCTTCCCTCGTGTGGTAAATATCTTATGGAGGATCTCGGTTCTGGCGGATTTGATGCCGTAGATGGCGTTCCACGCCACACGACGTACTCCGTCCGCCGCTATCGACGAGGGTGTCACCGCTGAACTCTCAAGGTTTGGTCACACGTAAGTGTAAATACCCCCTCTCCCCCCCCCCAGACCGGAAGATTGGACAGCCGTCGCCGTATCTAAGTTGGTAGAGCGCCGGACGCGAAATTCGGAGGTAGTGGGTTCGGATCACCTGGAGGCATGGCTGTTTTTCTTCTGCTTTGTTATTAATTGTCTGTAAGCGAAAAATTAATCACAGAATTTTTTGCTATTGATCAACACCAGTGAAAAAAAACATTCCGCTATGCACCTCGGTTCGGTGGCTGTTGGCTTGTATGTGCGTACGTACATACGTGCGTACGTGCGTATGTATGTATGTATGTATGTATGTATGTATGTATGTATGTATGTATGTATGTATGTATGTATGTATGTATGTATGTATGTATGTATGTATGTATGTATGTATGTATGTATGTATGTATGTATGTATGTATGTATGTATGTATGTATGTATGTATGTATGTATGTATGTATGTATGTATGTATGTATGTATGTATGTATGTATGTATGTATGTATGTATGTATGTATGTATGTATGTATGTATGTATGTATGTTGTAGTGTGCCAACTGTGACAGGTTCCGCTACCGCCATGCGCCGACACTGCGCTGCGCCTGACGACGACGAAGTTACGCGCCGACACTACGCTGCGCCTGACGACGACGAAGTTGCCCCGCTCTCTTGGTGCTGGCTACGCCCGTCTACGCTGCCAGATCCTGCACGGCGGTTCGGTCTCTTGAGGACGCCTAATAAACGCACCCCTACAATTGGTGGAGGTGCTGAGTTCGTCCCCTACCAACCTGGAACTCCGGAGCCGTACGCTGCCGCCTGTGTCAACCATGCCAGATGAGACTGCCCCAACACCGGCGGCCAGTTCAACCACCGTCATTTGTTCTGGCGCCATCCGGCAGCGTGACCCTGCCCTCTTCAGTGGGACTGCCGACCAAGATGTTGACGACTGGTTGTCATCGTATGAGCGAGTGAGCAGCTATAACAAGTGGGATGACACTATCAAGCTGAGTAACGTCATCTTTTATCTCACGGACGTGGCGAACCTCTGGTTTCGAAACTATGAGGCGGACCTACCCACTTGGCCCGTATTTAAGAAGAGCTTTGCGGAAGTGTTCGGCCGCCCTGCGGTGCGCAAGCTCCGTGCCGAACAGCGCTTACGGGACCGCGCTCAACACACCGACGAGACCTTCACAAGTTACATTGAGGACATCGTTGACCTCTGCAAACGTGTCAACGCCGCCATGCCAGAAGCGGACAAGATCCACCATATCCTCAAAGGCATCGCTGACGACGCATTTCAGATGCTCCTCGCGAAAAATCCCGCCACCGTCAGTGAGGTCATTAAGCTTTGCCAGAGCTACGACGAGCTCCGCAAGCAGAGCGCTTCTACACGGCGTGCCGGTGTCTGCGACGAAGCCCTCTCCACTCTGGCCCTGGGCGGTACTACTCCTGAGGACTCCCCTCTTTTCAACCACATCAAAGACTTCGTTCGTGAAGAGGTCGCTCGCCAGCTGTCCCTCATATCCCATTTTCAAGACCCCGCCCGCCAAGTTCCTGACTCGACCCCGTCTTTGGCTCCTACCAGACGCCGTGTCGTGCAAGACCAAGTCGCTGATCTGCTACCGTCCAGCCCTGTGCCCACGCCTGTGACAGCACCCCTGACGTACGCCCAAGCGGTGGCCAGGCCACGACATACGCCGGCAACCGATTCCTACCAGGCCGCCCCTTCTTTCCGTCCTCCGCCGCCGTCTGAGCCCCCGTCTCAAGCTCCGCTTTCAAGGGTTCGCCCACATCCTACCAATCCCTGGCGTACTGCGGACAACCGACCCATCTGTTACGCCTGTGGTCTGCCCGGCCATGTCGCGCGGCTTTGCCGCCAGCGCCTTCCGCCTTCTCGACCTGACCTGCGCTCCTACCCGTACGATGCCGAATTATCCTCGCCGAGAAGGCCACCTGGTCCCCCCTTTGTTTCCCCTGATAGCCAAATTTACACCACTCGCCGATCGCCTTCCCCTCGACGCCGTTCCCCTTCTCCGATGCTGCGACGTTCTAGCTCCGCGCTTGAGGGAAACTAACAGCCGCAGTTCCGGGGGCAAGAACTGCGCTTGTTTCGAACTCCTCAAGTCCTCCGTGTCGTCCCGCTAATGTAATCGTAGTGTTCGTGGAAGGTGCCGAGGTTCTCGCCCTCGTCGACACGGGCGCTGCAGTATCTGTCATAAGTGAAGCTCTCTGCCGCCGACTCCGCAAAGTGACTACCCCAATTTCTGACTTTTCGCTTCGCACTGCCTCATCACAGCGCATTCATCCCTCAGCCGCATGTACGGCCCGTGTCCTCATTCAAGATGTTTTGTACACCATCGAGTTTATTGTGCTGTCTCACTGCTCACACGACATCATCCTGGGATGTGACTTCCTTTCGACTCATCGTGCCGTTATTGACTGCGCTCGAGCTGAAATCGCGTTTTCTCCGCTGTGTGACGCTCCCTTTTGCGACGTACCTACGCAGTCTGCCAAACTTGTGGTTGCGACTGATACCGACATTCCTCCGTTTTCTGCTGCCCTCGTGCCGCTCTCCTGTGTCGGCGTCCCTCATTCAACTGTTTTCTTCACGCCTTCCGAAACCGCTTCCCGCCATCCCTGCCTCCTGCTTCCCTTTGCTGTTCTGACGATCGACCATGGACAAAGTGCAATTTACGTCTCGAACCCATCTTCGTGCCCGTCAGCAGTGCTCCGAGGTGAATGCCTCGGGCGTATTGAAGAACTTGATTCCTGCCTTCCCTACCCTATTCTCGATACCACCGCTTCCTTCGATGTCGATGTGCTCAGCTCTTGTGATGTTCAGAATGATCCACCGCCCTCCGACGTCTTCCACCGTGCCATTGACGCCGACCTTCCACCCGCGCTACGTGCTCAACTCGTCGCCCTCCTCCAGCGCTTCAGTTCTTCTTTCGATCTTCCTCAGACTGCCTTGGGCCGTACGTCTGTCGTTGCGCACACCATCGACACCGGTACACACGCCCCTCTTCGCCAGCGCCCCTATCGTGTCTCGGCTTCTGAGCGCCACGTCATTTCTGATCACGTGGACGACATGCTCCATCGGGGTGTCATACAGCCCTCCCACAGTCCCTGGGCGTCTCCTGTTGTGTTGGTAAAAAAGAAAGATGGTTCCATCAGGTTCTGTGTTGATTACCGCCGGCTCAACAACATCACACGCAAGGACGTCTATCCCCTGCCACGAATCGATGACGCCCTGGACTGCCTGCAGGCAGCTGAGTATTTCTCCTCGCTGGATTTGAGGTCAGGCTACTGGCAGGTGCCCATTGCTGACGCTGATCGCTCAAAAACTGCCTTCATAACACCTGACGGCTTATATGAGTTCAACGTCATGCCGTTTGGCCTTTGCAACGCCCCGGCAACTTTCGAACGCCTGATGGACACTATCCTTAGTGGACTCAAGTGGGAGAGTTGTCTTTGCTATCTCGATGACATCGTCGTCTTTTCTGCGGACTTTTCTTCTCATCTCATCCGCCTCGAGCGCGTTCTGACTTGTCTTACTGACGCTGGGCTCCAGATGAATTTGAAAAAGTGCCGCTTTGCTGCCCGACAACTCACCATTTTAGGACATGTAGTCTCTAAAGACGGCATTCTTCAGGACCCCGCCAAACTTCGTGCAGTTGCCGAATTTCCGAAGCCCACCTCACTGAAGCAGCTCCGTAGCTTCGTTGGCCTTTGCTCTTACTTCCGTCGCTTCATCTTGAATTTCGCCACGATCATCGCTCCTCTGACCCAGCTACTCGCAGGCAGCTCCAACCTCTCCGCTTGGACGCCTGCTTGCGATGACGCCTTCGACATCTTGCGCCGCCTTTTGGTTTCGCCTCCCATCCTGCGCCACTTTGACCCGACTGCGCCTACTGAGATCCACACTGACGCCAGCGGTATTGGACTGGGTGCCGTTCTCACTCAACGCAAACCTGGTTTCCGTGAATATGTGGTCGCCTACGCCAGTCGGACCTTGAGCAAAGCGGAGGCCAACTATTCTGTTACCGAACGAGAATGTTTGGCCATCATTTGGGCTATTGGAAAATTTCGTCCCTATGTCTACGGTCGCCCGTTCTGTATAGTAACCGACCACCATGCCCTGTGCTGGCTGGCCTCTCTCAAAGACCCGTCAGGCCGCCTAGCTCGCTGGGCTCTGCGATTGCAGGAGTATGACATTCATGTCATTTACCGCTCTGGCATCAAGCATAATGACGCGGACGCTCTTTCCCGCTCGCCGCTACCTAGTGCTTCATCGCCTGCTCCTGTGTCTGCTTACGACTTGTCCTCGCTTGCCACTGCCGACATGTACACCGAGCAGCGGAAAGACCCTTGGATCGCCACTCTTATTAACTTCCTTTCGAGTCCTACGACTGATAATTCGTCCCGTTCCCTCTTACGTCAAGCCCGTCACTTTTCTATTCGGGACGGTCTCCTCTATCGTCGCAACTACCTGTTCGACGGACGCAAATGGCTCCTAGTGATCCCCCGCCATCTACGCACCGACATTTGCGCCGCTTTCCATGCGGACCCCCAGTGTGCACACGGCGGCGTGTTGAAAACCTATACGCGTCTGCGTCTCCGATTCTACTGGCGTGGCATGTACCGCTTTGTTCGCCACTTTGTGCGATCTTGCCCATCCTGTCAACGGCGTAAATGTCCGCCTCACACCTCGCCTGCTCCACTGCAGCCGTTACCCTGCCCTGCCCGCCCGTTTGACCGCGTTGGCATAGACCTCTACGGCCCCCTCCCTCCCACTCCCGCTGGTCACCGCTGGATTATCGTGGCCGTGGATCATCTCACACGTTATGCTGAAACGTCTCCATTACCATCTGCCTCCGCCCGCGACGTGGCTTCCTTTCTTCTAAAGAACCTGATTCTTCGCCATGGTGCTCCTCAAGAACTGCTCAGCGACCGTGGACGCGTATTCCTGTCTGACGCTCTTGAGGCCCTCCTCAAGGAATGCCGCATTATCCATCGAACCGCTTCGTCTTACCACCCTCAGACCAACGGCCTGACCGAGCGTTTCAACCGAACCCTCAGTGACATGCTGTCCATGTACGTCGACGCCAACCACTCCAACTGGGACCAAGTTCTTCCCTTCGTCACCTACGCATATAACACTGCGACACAAACCACCACTGGATTCTCTCCCTTCTTTCTTCTGTACGGCCGCGAGCCCCCCTGCACGATGGATACTCTTCTTCGCTACCAACCCGACATTTCCGAGTCCACGCCACTGTCCGACGCTGCCCGGTACGCCGAAGAATGCCGCCAGCTTGCTCGCTCGTTTACCACGCAGACCCAGTGGCAGCAAAAACATGACCGCGACACTTCCGCGGCCTCTACCTCCTACCCTGCCGACTCCCTTGTGTGGCTCTGGGTGCCTCCCACAACTCCCGGCCTTTCGCGGAAACTGCTGCATCGGTATCATGGTCCCTACCGGGTTCTCAAGCAAGCATCTCCGGTCAATTATATTGTTGAGCCTGTTGCACCCGCTGCGGACTTGCGTCGCCGTGGCTGCGAAACCGTCCACGTCGACCGACTGAAGCCGTACTACGACCCCTCTGTTCTTCCTTCCCCTTAAGACGCCAGGATGGCTCCTTTTCACCGGGGGGAAACTGTAGTGTGCCAACTGTGACAGGTTCCGCTACCGCCATGCGCCGACACTGCGCTGCGCCTGACGACGACGAAGTTATGCGCCGACACTACGCTGCGCCTGACGACGACGAAGTTGCCCCGCTCTCTTGGTGCTGGCTACGCCCGTCTACGCTGCCAGATCCTGCACGGCGGTTCGGTCTCTTGAGGACGCCTAATAAACGCACCCCTACAATGTATGTATGTAAGCGCGCACACGCACGCACACATGCCTACGCCTCAGCACGCGAGTTCGATTCCAGCCACGGCTGTCGCAGTCGATGTACGCGAAATGCCAGAGGCCCGTTCATGCACTATGTGACTGTGCGTTAATAAAACCCAAACGGTCAAATATATCCAGAAGCAACCACTACTTAGTCCGTCATAGCCTGAATCCCTTCGGTCAGTAAACTCCTTAAACCAAAAAGAACTTCAATACGCAAATGATTACCCTGAATCTCGCCCGAACCTCAGCTTTACTGAATGTAATGCATTAGTGTGAGAAACCGGGTGAAACAATCAAAACATATAGTGTGCGGATAAAATTTGCATGGCAATAGCTGTCTTGTGTTGCTTGAACTGCATAAACATATGGTTATAGTTGTGGTATTTTTAAAGAGTGATTGAATATTGTCACGGGGTGGTGACAACACTTCGTACAGTGTGCAAGCAGAAAGAGTAGGCGGTTAAAGAAATTTTTTATTTGGCGGTCTCGCGCCCACAAAGAACTGAATACTCAGCGGTGGCGATAGCAACCAGTGTGCTCGGCAGTCGTCGAACAGAATCCCCACTTGACTCGTTCGGGCTCATTTTAAAACTGGCTAAGAACTTTCGAAACACACACCAAAGGCGGCTACAACAATCTGGAAGAATGGGAAGCAGTTGAGTGTGGCTGCTCTCATTCGAGATAAGAGTCGCACCTCACATCGCTGGCGGCTTTTGACATGAGCAAACAAAAGTATAAATTTTTGCGGCACTATCACAGACTCCAGAATCAGGTACAGGCATTGCTCCAGCTCACTATTCTTCTTTACGGGACAGTTTGAATCATAGGTACCCGCTTTCCTGACTCGTTCATTTTATTACATATAACGTAGCCGATGTTAACTCCTTTCTTTTCTATTCGCTAAAAAGCATCTATGTTAAAACGAACGCGTACACACGCATGAAAAGTATATAAGCACCCTGCTAGACCCAGGACAGTCAGGAGCGCACAATATCTACGCTTCTTTTCTTAACTGTTTCTGCTTTCGTGACCAGAACATGCACAATGTGTGTCACATAAAAGGCTCCCTATCTGAAGAAAGAACGCAGTTAGCGCCGTAGCATCATGTGATACAGTAAGTTCGACCCAAATAAGTATCGAAACACGTGGAAGTGAGCCTGTTCGCCTCAGTTATAGAAAAAGCCCCCCCGCCCGAAATCTAGAATCCTGAATGAAGATTTCTGCTTTTTTTTCATCGCAATCTTGTGTGGTGGCGTTTTACCCGAGGTCACGATTGCGCTTCTGTAATTAGGACTTTCACTTTCTCCGCAATTTTCGTGCTTGTGAAGGTTAAATAGAGGAAAAAATTCGCGAACGCCGGTAATTAAAATGTAGGCCCAGAGAGCTCACAGCGTAGCTCCTTTAGTGGATCTAATTTGGCGCGGGCTTTAAAAAGGAATTACTTTGGTGGCACACAGCCTCTGCACCTGGTTTTCATTAATGAAGAACTGTTAATTTAGATCTCCATATAAGAAGCACTAGACTCTCTTCAGCAGCAGGAGGTATCGGACCTCCTAATTTAATGAGGCAGTATGCTTTGAAACCGAGTTCCTAGAGAAAGTTTCCAGGCAGCCTTCAAATTTTCCGGATGAGCGCCGAATTGGCCAACGAAGAATTAAAATGCGGAGCAAAAGTGCAAATATAAGTCTCGGTTCTGTTTCGTGTAGAGGAAAGAGGGCTCTGAAAAGGAGAAAACGATGAAACTGAGAGAAAGGTTCAGAACTCTAGTATGTTCGGAACGAATATATTTTTCCCCCAACAGTTTCCTACTGCTTTCGGGTGGAGAGGAGCAACGCACCGCTCTTTGCTGTTCTCTGGAGGTCCTTACTGAATAAAATGCTTTTTATCATCCTCTTCTCTGAGCGGTACACGCGGTTTCTGCCCAACGAGGGTGTGCGCGGCCATCTCCCGCACTGAAAATTTCATATTTCTGTCACTGTCGGAACTTGGGCATCGGTATCCAGGAGACCACTCTGACGGGAGTAAGCTATAAAAAAACGATGCCGCTAGGCCAGCTAAAAAACTTGTGGGCTGTGGTGTGACAGAGTTTAATAAACCATCTACTCTTGTTAGCCCGTGGATAACGGCGATGTGAAATGAAAAATGTTGTCACAAGGTTGCTCAATGGGCTCTGAAGTAGAATGCAAGTGACGGCGAATTTCGATAGCCTCAGAGCTCTTTAGCGCGATCTAATGTCTCAATACAAGAACGTCCCTTTATGCACTTCGTCACTATCGAGGCAGAGAAAGCCACCGCGAGGAAAGGAACTCGTAGGCGTACGCTAGGCAGCAGAACACGCTCTTACTATCATGCGTTAAAAAAAACAAAAACGTTTACAACAACTCGATTAAATTTTGGTTATCTTAAAAACTGATTTTATGGCTCGTTCTGGCTATGATGCTGGTTGTCCGGGGAAAGAAGGCGTATTTATTGCTGTGAAAATTGGATTAAGAAATTTCCCAGCTATCGCCTGAAACTCGTAACGCCAAGACATCAGAGAATTTCATGCTAACTGTTTAGGATTACATGGCGGTGTAGTCCCCCCTCAAGAGACCTGCGCAACAGAAGGCTGCCATGTACAGAATGGGCTGTACATGGCAGCATATGTGTTTAATTATTCGGTCTTTTCTGGGCCATAAAGTATCCATTATCCGTGAAAGTATCGTCTTTGTCATTGAAACGCGGTAATCTATTGATGTCAGCCAACTATAATTTGTCTTCAGTCCACCACTTGCACGCAGCCGCAAGTAGGAATGCAATAACATGCCAATAAAAAGCCCCGCTTTCTACAATTCTACACTTGACGAATGAAGGTTGTGCCTGTTAAGAAAGTTTCCTCAGTCCAAGGTGACTCCAGTCAAGGGATACTCCTAAATAGGCCCTATTAAGGTGTGTGTGCCGGCGGGTGGTGAGGAGAGGGTGACCGCACAACTATTGTCTTCACTTCTTAGCGTCGCAGTAAAGCGAAATGTCTGACATTGTGTACTTGCCATTTATTTTTTCGCTGGGCTGGTCAACCTGCAAACAGTTAACTGGACTCGAGGCCTTGTTGAAAACGCGCAGAGATTCAAGAATATGGTCCCAGGTATCGAAAAATTATCGATTCTGTATTAGTCACTTTATGCTCAAGTTGCCACAAAAGTTTTCGGAACACAGGACCCGCGAACACGTGAATAACTTATGATGCTGTGGGTACGGAGTTGGATTCGTGCAGAAAAGTGTAGGGCACAATAATGGCTTTGTCCTTGCTTGCTTGTGCGGTCATCAAAAAATACTTCGAATATTCCTTGTACAGAAAATTTTAGAAGACACTTTGGCATTTGGGATTTACCCAAAGCAAGGACGTTTTTTTCCTTCTTTGTGTGGGTGTGGGATCTCATACCAGCGAGTCCTTCCGGAAAATTGTCTTTAGAAGTAATGCTGAATAAATGTACGCCGCTCAAATTACATGTTCATGCGAAATAAGAGAAAATCATCTTTACGACCAATTACTCCGTTCGACAAAAATACGATTCTCTCTGGTATAATGAACGTTGTTTTATGTGGAAACATTTCGAGGTAGTTTTTTCGCTCGTAGCAGAAATAAAATAATTAAATTTAGTTTGACTAGAAGGCTTGCACCAAAGCGCGGTAAAGCGTAGCGGTAGTAAGAAAAATAAAGTTCAGCAATGTAGCTCTTTTAGGAGCATTTGCCGAGTGAATTCAGATAATACGATAACTATGAAATTAACGAATTATAATGCATGCGACAAACAGAAATTCCTCCTGTAGCAGCCCGAACAAAAGGATTGTATGGAAATCCAATCAAACGGGGCTATAATGGGATGTCATTTTCACGTAAGGAAGTAATGAAATTCAGGCATTAAAAAAAAATAAAATCGTGAAAACTACAGCCAGAGATACATAAATGCGAGGTACAGGGATAAAACTCTTTCTCCATTCTGCCCTTGGCATTATTTTTTTTATTCATGCATATACCAGGTGTTAGAAACTGTCTATCGCGGGAGCTAACTTTGCCGCTGTTACATCTTCATTGCGCCTTGTTTTGACCAAATTGTTTCCTAGGGTTGCGTGCTTGAATTCCAGCGTTATTACTGCTCCATTACCCCCGTTTCTCTTTATCTCACTTCTCCTGTCTTTCCACATTTCCATTACCCGCTATGCAGAAGCCGGTAGGAAAGTGCATTTCAATAAGATGAGCCCGTTCTCGCATTAAAACCTGTGTTCTTATCTTTTCGGTTTTGTGTGCCACCATACCGTAAAAATGAGGACTGAAATAGACGCCTCATTTGTTCCAGGCGTTCACCATACTAGCCTATATAAAACATAACACAAAATTTTGTGGCGTAGAAATTTCTCGGTGCTTCTTGTCCCCGGGGAAACATTTTATCGAACAACAAACCACTCAGGAACGTTTTCTATTGTATGTTTCTTTGCTTGTTTATTTCCTTTCCAGTTCAATTGTCTCCAGCCGAGGCCCTTAAGAAGCCAATCTATAGAAGTATATACTCAGCGAACAACTCGTTCTCTCTCAAGCCGGCGACATCGACAGAACAGTCTCTCGCTGGACTCACTGAACCCTGTTCTACCTCGGTACCACTGAGCGGAGTTCGTCACCCTCATTCCGGCGCGTTAAATGCCCTGACAACGACTCCCGCGGGAATAGAGCCGGAATTGCATCGGCCTCCGCGGAGAATCCGTGGCTGCTTTTAGATCCAGGGCAGCGCGGGGGAAAATGAGAAAGGAAGGCTGGAGCAGACCGTGACGAGAGCTCAGAGTGAACGCGTCCAATTTGAAGCCCTACGCTTAAAATGGGTACACGAACGTCGTCGTACACAACCGCGCGAACGGTTGTCTTGGTTCACACACCATTTTCGTCGTTTTCTACGTGTGTTCTCCCCTCCTTGTAAAACTGATTGAGAGTAGAAATGCAGATTTTGAAGCCTTAACAATTGCAAACGCAATAAAATATTCCCAACTTGAACTGCGACAACTTTCTGAGGGCACGTGCCCTCAGTAGTCAAGGGAACACGCGCCTAATTCTTTAGCTATAGCGACCGTCAAGTCTGCACCTTATCACCGCGTGGAGCTGCGACATCAGAGGGAATATTTATGTTCGTTCGTGCAAGGATTCTTGCATCCTGAATGTCTTCTGCTAGGCATTTCATAGCAACGTTAACCAGCCACTGCAACAGTTAACAGGCATTCGAAATGTTTGCCCAGGAATGTTGAGCATGAACTGTTTAATTTCAACCAAGTTCAGCTCGAACGACGTTCTAATAACTTCAACGCCATTCAACTCCAGCAAGCTATGGAAAGGAAATGATAGGTTCCAAGAAACAACAAATACAGGATAGTGGTTTAAGGGGTATATGGTAGTTAATGACAGCCTAAATCAAAGAAGAAGTAAACTCAACCAAGGCACGTTATTCGAAAGGAAAGCAACGATGTTCTTTTAAGGTAATTCCGTGGATTACTCACTGGATTCTGTTGTGGATGGATATATTAAAACTTTTCGAGCAAACCGTAGAGGCAGATAATGAAAACGACGTTTAAATGCAGGCGAAAGGGATATACCTCTGTCAGGGCAGCAGACGCAGTTTAGATGATGATAATTATGATGGCTGCTGAACCCGTGATAATTTTACGGCTATTTTTTATCCACACTTTCATTTCTTCGTCTGAACATGATGCCATTAATGGAGCTTTGTGGGCTCGTGCGCTCTTTCTGGACTCAGGGCTGGCCAAGAAATTATGGCCCAACGCGCAGCAACAAGAAAAGACAGTTTCCCTACAGACTTCGTTTTCCGTCTTAACAAACAGTTCCGCTGCCTCGCTTGGCTTGTCTTACTGGTTTTTAAGCGCTGGGTAACGCACGTGTCCGTTCAAATAATGGCGGCCTCTAATTAGCCGCGAGCAAATGATATGCTGCACCGGTCGACTTATCGATCTCAGCTTACAGGCCCTTACGACGGCTCGTTTGTAATTGATTGAGTAATCGGCGAATTCCTTTCCAGCGAGAGTCTTCGCAATTGAGAGGCTGCTCTGGTATGCTAAAACATGTCTTCAGGCTTTTTTACTAAGCTCTTTTGTGGCAACGTGTACTAGACTACAAAAAGTAGCATGAAGCATGTATATTTGCACGCACCATCACTTACTTTTTAGTTCATTTTGTACCATAACAGCCAAGACAATGCGTATTAATGCTTGTATACTTTGTGTGACTATCCATACAGGGAATATTTATACTCTTGTGAAAAAGGTAGACATAAAATTCGGTTTGATAACTAGTGCGCATGGCCTCGGGGTGGCATAAGCAGCGGTTTTCACCTTAATGGTTTGGTTTGGTTTGGTTTATGGGGTTTAACATCCCAAAGCGACTCAGGCTATGAGAGACGCCGTAGTGAAGGGCTCCGGAAATTTCGACCACCTGGGGTTCTTTAACTTGCACTGACATCGCACAGTATACGGGCCTCTGGAATTTCTCCTCCAAAGAAATTCAACCGCCGCGGCCGGGATCGAACCCGCGTCTCTCGGGTCAGCAGCCGAGCACCATAACCACTGAGCCACCGCGGCGGCTTCGCCTTAATGGAGATTGGTGCCATGGTAACTCACTAACTCAAGCACGATCTTACCAACACGCCCCCTAAAGACACCATGCCACAAAACAGGAAACAGTAAAGAGCTGTTTCAAATAATCCAGTGTACTAGCCACATCCCATAGATTAAATTTTAGAGTGAACGTCTGAAAAGATGAGAAAAAGAGGATGATCAAACCGTGCAGGACAAGGCAAACCGCCGCGGTGGCTCAGTGGTTATGGTGCTCGTTTGCTGAGCCGGAAGACGCGGATTCAATCCCGGCCGCGGCAGTCTAATTTAGATGGAGGCGAAATTCTAGAGGACCGTGTACTGCGAGACGTCAGAGCACGGTAAATAACCCCAGGCGGTCGAAATTATCCGGAGCCCTTCACTACGGCGTCCCGCATAGCCTGGGTTGCTTTGGAATGTTAAACCCCATGAACCAAACCGAACTAAAGAAGAAAGACATGGCGTATTATGTGCTACCATTCCTTTTAGATTACGTTCGGCACTCCACCGAGAAACATGGTACGTACGTAGTTATCGACGCTGCACAAGCCGTCGCTGGAAAGTGTGCTGCCTCAGCAATCCGCGCCTTTGTCATGGCCTTTGGGCGTATGGGCTGAACCAGCCTCAGTTCATAATTGAAATTGAAAATTGGTTTCAAGAAAAGAAATGACGCAGTAACTGTCTCACTTATCTCGATGGATACCCGAACCGCGCTCTAAGGGAAGGGATAAAGGAGGGAGTAAAGGAAGAGAGAAATAGGTGCGGTAGTGGAGGGCTCCGGAACAATTTTGATCACCTGGGGTTCTTTCACACGCACTGACATCGCACAGCACACGGGCGCCTTTAGCGTTTCGCCTGCAACGAAACGCAGCTGCCGCGGTCGGGTTGTAACCTGGGTGCTCTGTCTCAGTAAACCAGCGCCTTAACAACTAAGCCACCACAGCGGGTCTTTGGTAAGTATTAATTTCTTTCTGTGGTGCCGCTTCCCAACTGCACTTCTGAAATTTGGGTATGATTAGCTGACCACACACCCGAAACTTTCTGATTAGATTATTTTCTGCAGAAAAATATTAAAAGCATTATTTAAATATATTCAAAATTCAGAGAAAAACATTACCCCTGCAATTATCGACCGGCAAAATGCTCCCAAGTGTGAAGGCAGTCTTCGGCAGCACAATAGTGATTTTTTTGTGGCTTTCACGAGGGTAGCTGTGTATTCTACGGGTCGCGCAGTTACCGTCAGGATATAGTTTAACAATTAGCTCTAGCTCGCTTTGGGACGTTAAACCCCTAAACCAAACCAATTAGCTCTAGCGTTCTCCGGCTCGTTGTTGAGGGCGAGAGAAGTAACTGTACCTCTCGTATGTCCCAAATAAGTTTTAAATAGCAACCAGATAAATAAATATATTCAACCTAGAAAGAAATGCTCATCAGCGGTCCGATCTTCAGAAATTCTCAGGATTTGTGGCGTCTCTGGGGTGCTGCACATAATCAGGAAACCGTAACGTGTTCAATAACGTAAAAAAAAAGCCTTTAGATTATGCCGGGTATTTCAGAGAAATTTTTAGGTAATTTTCAAAAATAGGATTATCGAGGTAAAAACATGGCTTTCGCGACATGATATTGCCAGCAAAGTCGCACTAACCCTTTTTCACAACGCTCAAGAAAGCGTGCATTTAAGCTGTTTATTTTTTTCCCTTCTAAAATCTCCTTCAGCCCACCGCGTGCCCTCATACGAGATGCTACGACTCGCAAGCTGTCTCAGGGACGAGGAAAGCAGGTGGTATTCTTTTTTTATGCAGTGCCCTTCACCTGCCGCAACATATAAAATATTTGAATCTTCGAAATGCCGATCCACGAACAGGAATAACGATCCACGATGAAACACAACCTCACCACCGTGGCTCTGCCGAAGATTCGGGGAAAAAAATAACACATAAAGGAGAACAGAGCAGAGAGGAAGAATGTACTACGTGTGGAGCGTAACAAGGATTTGAACACCTTAGCCTCTGCTTCTTTTCTTCTTTCTTGTTAGAGGGGGTTGCAGCACAGGAAAGAAAGCAATGATGTGAAGGGATAAAACAGGCATGGTGGCGGAAGCAAAAGCCGCCGAGGACAGGGCAGATTACAAAGCCTTTTCTTCTCGGGGAAGATTGATGCCACGCATCGGGTTATCCCAAGGCAAGGAACACCTTACTAAGAAAACATTTAGTGTCTTCGTTTACTTTGTCTTGTGAGCTCCGCCTTTTCAAACTCTTCTGCAGTGTTGCAGCTAAGCGCGCGTGTCGTAATCGAGAAAGAATAAATTTCCACCCTGCCGAAAGTTCCTCAACTCTTTCAAGCAATTGTGAGTGCCAGATAACAGTGTCTTTGTACAGGGGATTGCTCTTATTCCGCTGAAAAAGTTGCTCGGCGTAAAAGCACATGGAGATACAATAAATCCCTACTGCTTCATTCATTTTAAACGCTTGGAAAATTTCACATATAGTTGTTTGTAAATAACTGAAATTTACGTGCTGAAGCAGTGCTCCCCCCAATAAGCAACATCGCTCTAGAGGACATCGGTAGAAATCTGGCGTTTTTGATACGTAATGCACCCTCATCTCGAGGTTACCTGGGCCAGAATGAAACACGAAAAATCTATGCTTAGTAGGCAGGTGCAAGAACCACTTATCTCTAGAGGCATTTTCTTCTTGTAACCAAAAAAAAAAATTATCTTCGATTATACTTTCCTACTAATGCTTTTCAAGAGCGCAGGAGACTCTTGTGTTGCAACGTTCTGCCGACCGCTCCATCCCACGATCTTCTTTCATCTATTCTGACCTCACTTTCATCAATTCAGCCAACGGGGGCGCACGTCGTTTAACAACTGAGACGTGTCGGTCAGTCAAGTGATTTAAGAACAGGAATAATTTTCGGACGCTCCCGTTATGCTCCACGAGCCTTTTTCCGCCTGTTCTAACATCCTGCGCCTTTAAATTCCTCTTCCGCAACTTCTCCTTGCCCCTTTTTCCTCATCCTCTTACATAAAGCGGTAACGTCCTTCTCCTCAGACCTTTCCTTGTCACAAGCTCGAAGGACACACCAGAGCGTCCCACGAACTTCTTTTCAGCTTTTCTAACCCGCCCCTCCTCCTTAGGAGCCTCTCCCTCGTCGCAAACTCTTCCTTTATCCTTTTTGGGGCTCCACACACACCACACCAGTGTCTCCGCGTTCCGATCGCATTGAAATTCGGCCATGGCTGCCGCGATTCCCTAGACCTAGCGCCACATTATCCGGTTATACTGTTTGAAATTAACACGAACGTCATATATGCACTAGTTTTAATTAAGCTGCAGTTTCTGAAATTACCCCATGAATTAACGACCTACGTCTCTGCATTAGCCCGTATAAGAAAACGTATTTTTATGGCAGCACGCTTAATGGATATACTGTAAAAAGTAAAAAAGAAAGCTCCCAGAGAGAGGAATTTACCATCAACATGTCAAATAGCGCTCTTTAGTAAATAGAATAACTGTTCTGATGACATCGCGCTCTATAGTCATTGAGTAATGTGACAAAATCTAGTTTACACCTACATAAAAGTGCTCGTGGGCAGATTAAGAGTACCGCTTGGATGTTTCCGTTCAGCAGCAACCCGGCGTAGGTGGCGAGTCGAGCACGTCTTCAACTTCCAACCTAGGTCGCGTGACCTTGTGACATCATCAAAGCCTGCCCACAGTGCCAGGTGGGAGTTAGATTGAAGACTGGTCGCGAGAGGTTGCTAGGGAAGAACATCCTGGGTCGCACAAGCCCCATCGGTAGTTGTGTTTGAAAGAGCCACTTGCCGGGGCAGTCGCGCTTCGGTTAACCGCTACACCACTGCACCAGTGCACCAGTGCACCACTGCACCACTGCACCACTGCACCACTGCACCACTGCACCACTGCGCCTCTGCACCACTGCACCACTGCACCACTGCACCACTGCACCACTCCACCACTGCGCCACTGCACCACTGCACTACTGCGGCACCACTGCACTACGGCACCCCTGCACTACAGCACCCCTGCACCAATGCACTACTGCACCACTGCACCAATGCACTACTGCACCACTGCACCACTGCACCACTCCACCACTGCACTACATCACTACTGCACTACTGCACTACTGCAGCACTGCACTACTGCACCCCTGCACTACAGCACCACTGCACCACTGCACCACAGCACAACTGCACCACTGCACCACTCCACCACTCCACCACTGCACCACTCCACCACTGCACCACTGCACTACTGCACTACTGCACCACTGCACTACTGACTACGGCACCACTGCACTACTGCACCCCTGCACTACAGCAGCCCTGCACCCCTGCACTACTGCACCACTGTACCCCTGCACCGTTGCACCACTTCGCCAAGAGTGGCATGAGAACTCAGCGCGATCTGTGAATGTAGAGTACAGAATTGGAAATTCGGTATCTATGGGCATGCAAGGAGAACCTAAACGACAGAAAAGGGGGACTTGTGCGGGAGGGATCGCTAATGCTCCGCATTCTAGTGTATCAGCACCGAGTGTGCGAAGGAGTGGAAGGGGATAAACTGCGCTCCGTCGGCGCGAACACGGACGGCGCCGAGCAGCTGCTCTGAATCGCCTTACACTACGGCGCCTGGTCGGTGCGGCTGACGTACTATACGTAATGGGATACAGAAAGAAAGAAGAGCGTCCGTTTATGCAAAATGAAATGCAAAGAGGACCTTTTGTCATTGAAACTACTGATTAACGGCCTTAAAGCTATCGCGACATACCTTTAAGGAGGCACTTAAGTGTCCCCTAAGGTTTTTAAAGTCATGAGTCAATACTCTATTCTTTCTGAACCTTTATTCAACATAAAATGAGAAGGTGAGATCATGGCATTTTCCGAAATACGAATGTTGTCCTTTGTTACGATACTTATCTTAGAGCTTCATTTTGCCCCTTCAAGTAGCGCAAAACTCGTGAGCAAACCTCATGTAACCTCGTCGTATGACTTGCCACCAGACGGCTTAATAAAAATCCATAGCCACGGACACCTGCGCTGGACTAAGGTCTTGGCATATGTGGCTTTCGAGTCATCTTCAAAAGACAAGAAATCCTGAATGACATTGGACGCAGCACCTAATCTAAGGAAGCTGGGAGAGTGGGGCAGGCAATTTACTTCACCTCAATACCCCAACGTCACAGCTGGTAGCAGTAACATACTTGGTAAAATAGTTAGAAAACATTTGTCTTCTTCACAGCATTTACCTCATTTTTCTCCGGCAGCATGAAGGCTGAGGCGCCGTTATTGCAAAGGTGGACATGACCAGTTCAGGTGTCAGACACAGAGCCAATTCCTCCTGATTCATGAGGCCATGTGCTATGTGCAAAACAAGCGACAAATTTCAGCGCAGAAAGAACAAGGAAATTGTTCGTCCTGGCGGTTAAAGCATATATCACTAAACGCTCTCGGTCTATGGCAGAACGGTTCCTATGGTCATGATGTTGTACTCCTTTTTCACTTCGGCACAGCAGATCTATTCGGTGTGATGTAAGACAAACTTCCACGTCGCACTAACATTGAGGCCACTTTTATGACTGGATATTACTACATCCCTTCCTTGCCCGTTTATATTACTCTCATGCCAACCACAATTAAGCACTACGAGTGGGCATTAGAGACTAGGAAGACTCGGAAGTGAGAATGAGCTAATGTCGCGTGAAACAGTTACACTCGAGTGAGAAGCAGACATCGGGTCATGAAGGACGATGTCGTAGCGAAGCACCACTTCAAACTCCAAACAGCGCGCTTGTGTCTGAGCGTGCAGTCGCGTGTAGTTAGGGACTCCCATTTCATTAGCGCCTAATTGCGGCAACAGCCGCACTTGGTAAATGAATAGTCCACAGAGCCGCCAGGCGTCCGGAAAGGATACTTATATGAATTCTGCAGGACTGCTGCCGCTCGCGACTGGTTAATTGTTAACAGAGCGAGGCGATGTACAGAAAGAGAACGCTCTGCTCGAATGCCGTCCACGCTTTCCCTTCGTTTGGATGATGCGTTTCTGCCCTAATTGAAGGTCAAATAACATTTTTAATTCCTAATAACACATTTTGTTTAATTGCGCTTTAGGGCACTGGGATCAAAAGGAAGAGGTGCAAAGAGTTGCTGAGCTTATTCACAGACACTGGAAGCAGTGGTTCCTTGAGGCGCATACTTGCCACCCCTTTCAATGCTCTAAGGATTTCTGCCCTAATCAAAGGCCGAATGTCATTGTTAATTTTGATAACGCATTTTGTTTCACTGCGCTTTACTGCGATGGAATCAAAAGGAAGAGGTGCAAAGAGTTTGCTCAGCTTATTCACAGACATTGGAAGCAGTGGTCTTTTAGGCGCATACTTGCCACCCCTTTCAATGCTTTAAGAATTTGTGCCATAATCAAAGGCCGAATGGCATTGTTAATTTGAAAAAAGCATTTCGTTCATTGCGCTTTACTGCACTGGAATCAAAAGGAAGAGGTGTAAAGAGTTTTCTCAGTTTATTCACAGACACTGGAAGTGGTTGTTCGCTGAGACGTATACTCCCTTGCCTGCACTTTCATTGTTCTGAGGAGCCTATTTAGCATGGCGTCAGCTGAAGGCTTAGGTGCCGTAATTATAAAGTAATAAAGGAACCTGGAATTCGTGCACGGCGGATAAGTTTGCAGGACTACACAGTTTTGTAGACGATCAAAAGACACCTCTTTGAATTCATCATGGTTGCCAACTTCGACAACAAGTTGCGCCACTTACCATCTTACATCTGAATGGGAGTACCTTCGAAAAAAGGCGCGGGCACGGTCTTGAGAAGCGATGCTCTGGGGGCTTAGGCACTAGCCGTTTCAAGTGATGTCAGAGCAACGCATCGTTGCCTGAGTTTCTGGTGTAATAGAGTTCTGTGATACGACCGAGAGAATTTAATGGTGCTTACTTATGTGCCGTCGCGAAAGTCCTCCTCGGCATAATCAACAGAAAATCTACGTGGTGGCAATGATCACTGCGACGTCCTATAAACCTCTCTGTCGATCATGGGAGATGCCGAAACACATCCTCTCTGTGCAGTTGCAAACTGGTTCCCCAACCTTTTCCACTGTGCTAGCGTTGGGCGCACGCAACACTTTAGAGAGCGATGTGGCGACGCCAAGGGAGTCCGTACTGGAAAGGTCTATAGGCACGCGTTTAGTGCAGTCACTCATGACAATGGCATTCTGACTTTCAGCTGCATTTTACTAGTGTGGTTGTGGCCTTCGATCCTGTATATCGATGCAGGAGAAATAAAGAATCGCCTTAGTAGATCAATTCTGTTGCTCTGTCAAGGATCTCCGCTGTGGCCAAAATTAACTCTGAACGGCGCACTGCAGTTCGTGTTATAGCTTCTAAAGCAATTTTTGGAGCTACAGTTTACAAGAATCATTTATTTCCTCACCGTTTCTTTTTTTTTTTTGGGGGGGGGGGGGGGGTGAGGTAAGCTCTGTATTCTTATGACCTTTCTTTTGCGCACCTCCTCTATCACCCAAGCACCTGCTGCCGCATCCTGCGCAACATAACCATCAGTTCCCTTTTAGCGCCTCGACGAGACCAGTATGGCTACAAAACAGAAACATTGCACACTCATAGTACCCATAGGAACACTTATAGCAGTCGAGCTTTGATCCACCGCGGTGGCTCAGTGGTTATGGCTTTCGGCAGTTGTTCGGATAGCGATTGTGGAATAATGTCGATCGGGCGTTAGCAGTCTGTCACATCATCTGTGTGTAGTACAATAAACTCCGTACAAGTAGCAAACTCTGAGATGGCCGTTAAGTGTGATGGCGCCTGCCATCAAAATGAGTGAAAAGATGCGGTAAGAAAAGTTTTACACAGGATGAGGCGAGGACAGGACAGAAGTTTATACCGCGTATTTCAGCAAACACTTCAAGAAATAGTTAAAGAAATACTTAAAAAAAAAATGAAACATCCGCATAAGGATACTGTCAACTGCAGCGGTCGTCAGTAATTAAAAAAACGTGCTAGTGAGCAAATTAACTTTTCAGTAACGAGCTTTGGCGGTTTTTGCCTGTGACGTTTGTAGCCAGGAACACGATGATGCCATAACATTTTTTAAAGGGATTAAAAAGTTATTTCCTCAATTCCTGGAGCGAGAGAAAATCTCGTGTCTGTTTCCGGCACCAAACCGAAACTGAGCGCATGAGGAGCAGCGGAAGCTTAGTGCAAACGCAACGTCCGCTGATTACGTATTGCAATGACTGCAGCGGCCAATGCGAAACGTCTGTGGTAATTGCCCCGACTAGGGAGCCTCGAAGCTAACCTTAGACGGCGGGCGGTGTTGTCTTTTGCTCCGTCGCTCGGCGTAAGAAAAAGGCTAATAATCGCTCACTACGGCCGTCGATATTGAGTACCACGATAGCCACTGGCCTTGCACTCTGCGTGTGCAGGTGCCTTGAAAGTAGGATTTTTTAATCTTTCTTTCACATCACGCTTTATTAAAGGAATAAAGACACGCTTCTGTACATGGCAGCGTGCAGACTTTTTTTTACAGGTGCCAGTTTCTTCACAAACATTGCCTAATTTCTAATAAGCGTTTATTTCTGTTAAGCGTTTGGTTGGGCAAGAACTTGTCCATGAATTGCCGAGCCGATGAAGAAAAGTTCCGTGGGGCTCCTTCATGCTGGAACTACTATTTATTCAAGAAAACCGGTAGACACTAAGGTGCAAATGCAGAGAAGACGACCTATAGAACGCAGTCTGTGTACTTCTTTCCACAATGCTTCCGTTAATGAAGTAAGAACCAACAATACGGCCGATATAAATGGTTTGGTTTGGTTTGGTTTATGGGGTTTAACGTCCCAAAGCGACTAAGGCTATGAGAGACGCCGTAGTGAAGGGCTCCGGAAATTTCGACCACCTGGGGTTCTTCAACGTGCACTCACATCGCACAGTACACGGGCCTCTAGAATTTCTCCTCAAAAGAAATTCAACCGCCGCGTCCGGGATCGAATTCGCGTCTTTTGAGTCAGCAGCCAAGCACCGTAACCACTGAGCCACCGCGGTGGCCTGCCGTTATAAATGCCACACTAAACATTTGCTGACCATCTTACCTGGTTATTACGCTCACGTAGCCAGTGTGGGTTCTCGTCGCACCAAAACTGGACGCTTTGCAGATTGACATTCGAATCCCAGCAAAATTGGGCCTCGTTAGTCCAAAGCACTCTGTGGAGAAATTCAGGGTCCTTGTAGCACTGAATCCGCGAATTGCACAAATCAAGCCGTTCCTGAAAATCATTTGACCTCATCTCCTGGTGAAGACACACGACATGAGGGGGTGCTGTGTCTTGCTAAGTGACAGCCAAACTGATTCCCGTTCGCTCCATAGGCGCTGGCAATTTTCCTGACGCTTGCTCCCGTACTGATGGAGCTGTACACTAGGACATGGATGTCGAAATCATCGGTAGAACTTGCTAGGCGCTTCCTTTTCTGAACATGGGAACTGATACGGTGGTCCTAAATTGATTAAATATCGATATAAATATTAGACCAGTCGGCACTCGACGGCCAGGATGTTGGAAGTATAACATCTGGATGCCAGCTCTGCGTCGTACATTTGCTCGATGACGTAAGCGATCACACTCTCCACCTCCACTGCAGCGGAGTACTGAAGTTGTTCTGGCGCGGCCATCCTCACAATATTCTCGCTGCGAAGTTGAAGTCTTGGTCTTTACATAGGTGAGGTTACACTTCCGCACATTTAACTAATCTGAGACCCTGACACAGCAGCGGCTGTATATTCTGCGTACCACCAAAACATTCAGTTCTTAGGCAAACGTTAACGCTTTTTTGTCAAACGGGCGCCACAAAACACGAGAACAATGCCTAATAGGCGACAGCCGCCCCCGCGTAAGGTATCCTTGCTTCGTGGGGGAAACCTTCTGTTTCTGATGCAGTTGCTAACACGCAGCGATTGTCGCTAACAGGAGACAAAGAAATAAAAGAAAGAAAACTGCAGGCTGCGCTTAACACGGCTCTCAGAATCGACGGCTGCGTAGTTGAAGAAGACAAGCTGTTTTCTAGTGCCGTACGGCGAAAGATGAGATAACGCCGCCCGCAGTATAAGCTGAGCGTCGAGGCTCCCAGCCCGGGAAATTGCCACAGATGTTTTGAATTGACCGTTACAGTAATTGCAACGCGTCAGCAGCGGACGTGGCGTTTGCACTAGACTTTTGGCGATCCCCATATGCTGCGTATTGGCTTACAGCGGGAAAAACACAGGAGTCTTTCTCGTGCTGCAGGACATTAGAAATCTTTGTTCACTTCTAAAACTGATTCGGCATCGTCTTCTCTACGGCTGCAAGCTCGCCATTCGCAATAACCGCAAAATTTCGTTGATTGAAAAGTTGATTTCTAAATTTTAATTAAAACTACTGGCTAATTTGCACTGAAGTTTTCCGCAGCAGAAAGTTTCTTTTTATAGAGGTTTTCTTTATTCTACAAAAGTCCATTTTTAAAGAGTTTCGAGTGTTCGCGGAAACTTCCAATATATTCAGCTGAAACCTAAAACAATACGCTTCAACGCTCTTGAAGTTCATAATGGCAATCAGCGGCAGCTTTTGTTCCATTTCCGCGCTCAAGTCGAATTTCCAAATTAAAACGATAAAGGAGCGCTGGCGGGGCGTGTGCTCTTGCAAGGAGTCTGCTGCGTGCTTTGGGCAATGATTGTGTTAAGAAAAATGCAAGCAGTGAATACCGCCGGGCCAAGGTGCTAATCGTCAAACAGTACCTGGCACCAAGATGTCTGTTATATAGAAGACACGAATTCCCACTGGGTCTCGGCTAAATGCTCTACTACACAAAACAGGAGAGGCATACCTTGAGGGTGCAAGCCTTTAGGCAAGGAGAAAAGTACACGCTCACTCAACATTCTTTCAGTGACATGACTTTCAAACAAGGTCGTTTATTTTCAAACAAGCAAAACATGCGATCACGCTGAGGATACGAAAAATGCTCAAGATGTGAAGCGACCCATATATGGGTGCAAGAGCGTGGTGGAAAGCAACTTGGGGTACTCCATTTACAAAACGACAACATAAAACCAGCTGCCGTTGATCACAGCAGTGGAGGTGCGCACTACACGTAGGACTTGTGCAATACAAGGAACGCATAACAATATTCACAAGGGCGACATAACTTACAGCACAAGCACATCTGCAGTACGCGCACGACAAGTCTTCATGTGTTGGGCCCCGAATAACCAGCATTCTCAACCCAAGAAAAAAAAATAGCCTCACGATGCGAAGTTGGCCTCTTTCGTCACATTAGCACGGGTCTTACTTTTCCGCTCCCACTAGCAACTACGGTTACACTAATACATCATGACGAAGAATAGGTTTGATTTTTTTCAAAAGAAGTCCGCGTGTTCCACTGAACAGCAATTCCTAGCGCCAATTTCCTTCGGGCTTATCAATCTGCCATGATATTGTGATCTTGGCGTTGAACAGAAGTGCCGCCATTCAGAAGGTCGATGAAAGGTGAGTATATTCTGAGAACGCCAAAAAATTTGAGACAAGTACAGCGGCCAGTAATGCCCACTAATATGTCTAAACGAACATACAACGCAGCACAATTCACTTCTGCATGAAGCTTCCCAGAGCAGATCGCGGTTCTTTAAAACGCCATTTCTGAAAGACTTTCTAGCATTGTGGTAGTGGAGGTCAGAGTCAGGCAGTCAAATCTGAATTGGTCTGGTTGCCCACACCTTACGAGTGTACTGCCAAAGCCCCTACACAGTCCAGTTGCAAGAGAAAGCAATACGGCTCCTAAATGCGTAGGAAAAATTGACATTTCTTAATTTCCTGTTGTACAATCCATTTCGTAGCAGTGCATGCTGTTAATGACACACAGTGCATGTTAGATTCTTGGCTTTTGGTGAATTCGCAAAATATGCAGTGAATTTAACAATAATGCCAAGAATTCATAGAAATATTACCACTAAATGAGCAGAAAGACTATAAATAAAAAGGATTCATTCCCTGCCTTCAGTTTAAATGTGCAACGAAGAAGATATTGTCTGCATTGCTCTTCCTGTAACAGAATATTTCCTGTCTGCAGAAACAGCGGTGCTCATATCAGTGAACAACTGCGGAGGTGTAGCATATGCAGGTTAGTCAGTGCTGATGGGAGGTGGGTGGCGATAGAACTGATTGTGATTTGTATTTGATTGTGAAGGCAACAGCACCATTCCAAGAAATCACACCTATGTACACACAAGCTTGTATATTCTGAGGACATCACTTAGGTGATGCGTCGATTTCTGTATTACAACAGGCAGAAACTTTCCTCATGCAGTGCCACGTTACTACACTCATGACAGCGTCAGGCCTGTTGTCGAGAAACGCCACGTGCAGGTAACCATGTCAGCAGATTCAGAAAGTCAAGGTAATAAAAAGGTGCGCTGTACAGCTCAGCTATGTGTTCTGTTTTCGTTAGGCTGGAAGGGTACGGTGACAGAATATGCAAGAATTGGCGACGGAAATTTACAAGATAAAGCTTTGGTTACAGTAAGAGGAAAAAGATTTGCTTTCAACATATGAAAGAAATACTATTTTCATCGAATACCAAATACCTCCGTTGCCTACAAGCACAATTGGCCTACCACCACGAATAATGAGCATGCTCACTAAATCAACTCTTCCTTTTCTCGGGCTACACCTTATATTACTGTGTTCATGTATATTCCTTCTCAGTAGGTATAGTCTGGCTCTTGAGTTTAAAATGTGTACTCCACAAAACACTATCAAACTATGATACTCGCATAATGGGGAGTCAGGGATTTTGCATTTATTCTTTAGGCATTCATAATTAAAACAAAACTGGATTACAGGCACCAAGGAAGCAAATTAGTTAATAACTAAGTGCCAAATTACTGTCAAAACCGTCCCAGGCAACACAAAACAGTTGAAGAAACACGCGTTGTTCACAACTGTCCCTGACATTAAACCATGAAAAATGTGCCAGTGAGACGCAATAAATTCTCTGTTTTTGCAATGGCATCAGCATTAAGCACATCCTGACAAAGCATCCTGCAAAGCTGACTGGCCTCACTTATGTATGTCAAAGCACAAAATCAGGCACCACTATATTGACTATACTGTAAAACTTTTGGTTTATTGGCAGCACTTCCTATCTTTTCAGCAGCCCCTTACGAAAAGTTGTATCTCTTGTCTGAAACACTGCAAAGATTTTAATCCTGTGCCTAATGGTTCAAGATTTGTATATAAAAACTTCTTGCACAAAACCGCCCACTAATGTTTCCAGCCTATCAGCTATTTTCTACAAAGTGTTAGATAATCAAACATAATACTCCGACATAACTAACAGTGCTCATAGGGCAGTGGGCATAGTCAGGCTAATGAGGATGGTAGCACACAGAAGGAACACAAGCAACACAAAGAAAAACAGTTCTTGTGCAAAACTAGAATGCATCTTGGAAGTAGACCTCACAGGTTTGGGGCACTAATGTATTCTTTTGTTGATATGTGCTAAGTATTAATAAGCATCGAACAATAGTGATTAGCAGGCAGGAATCCAATATGAGAAGGCGCTATTTAAGTAACACACAGCGAATCATAGTGTATAAGTATTGGTGCGGCGAAACAAAATGACAAATGCACAATGGGACGGATATACAAACTCTGGTGTTTTCTATCCGTTTTATGACTTCAGTGATATTGAAAAACATGAAAGTATCCGATGACCTACGCCATGGCAAAGGTCGTGCTTGTCTCAATCATCATATACGTGCAATTTAGTCGCATTCAATAATTTATTCTTTAGCTTGAGGAATTCGTTATTGCTCGGAAATTATATCACAACGAATAAATCCACTTTGCAGGAAGGAATAGCACAACCCTTCCTCCCAAAGGAATATTTGCACAAAAGATATTTATAATAAATCTATACACAAAGAGCATTGCAGAATATTATGGAAAACCACAATATATAATTGCCTTCACTCTGAAGGCTGTTAAGAAGCCACATTTAACACTTGTAAGCTCCTTTGCCATAGCGTTATCTGTCAGACAAAGCACCAGGTGCAGTCACTGCACAGGCCACTGATGATTATGGGACTTGTTGGCCTTAGGTGGATGAAGTCCATACTGCGGAGCTCTTCGTCTTCACTTCCACCGCAATGAAGTGAAAAGCAGCCTCTATAAGTGTGCCGCGAATGCCAAATGGATATCATTATGGTCACTTTGAAACGAGATCACTAAAATGCTGGACACCCAGTTCTGTCAAATACGTATTAGCATCTGGCTTCAGCCTCTTGAAAGCATGCATGCAAGAAAGCTGAACTTCCATCTGCAGTCATGACGACGTATCATCATATGGCTTCGAAAACATTTTTAACGAACTGAAGCACCTGGTCAAAACTGCCTCCAGCAGATTTCTTGGCATAACAGCTTTCCAGGATCCTTGAGGCCTTAGATGACACTAAGACTTGCCTGGAGACTGGTGTTTACAAATCGATCCACAAAAATCAGAGTAATACCCTCAGTAACGTGAAGCCAGACTTCACCTCAATTGGTCACACATAATGGTCCTTTTCAGGCATTTCCATTTCAGATATTATAAAGAAATCATTCTTATATGTACATCAAGTTGACTTTGGCATTGGCTGGACTCCTTATTCTTGCACAGGAGCCTACAGAATGGCGACCACGTGGCCCAGAAAATTGGTGCTTAAAACCGTGAAGGCAGCGGACCGTAAGGACGATACAGCCTCCGTGTCATTCCCTGCGAAGCCTTCAGGCGTGTTGGGAGGTGGCAATGGGTCCGCAGTGGAGGGTCTGCCCACTCTGTTGGAAAACAGATTGGCTTTGTCATTACACTAAAGTCACGGCGCATTTAAAAGACGCAGATACAATCACTACCTTAGACTCATTTGAAATGAGATCCTCAAAATTGCTTTGAGAAGTTCGAAAAGAGGTACTCGGCATTTGCGAACCCTGACACCAGAGACGCAATGAGTGCGCAATGTTGGGAATTTATGAGGGCGACATTGAGTAAGACGCCTGTTTTCTTACAGCTCTAGTTTAGAATACTAAAATGGTTTTCAAAACTAGAAATAAAATTGGCCTAGCCATACCACTGATATCCGTATCTTTATTTTACCGGTAGCAAGAAAGCCGATGGCCGCGCCACTGCCGAAACAGAGTGGCTCTGCTTTCCAAAGTATTTTATCAAGTGATGAAGAAGAAGTGTTAAACTCTGGAAGAAGCGGCGACATTTTGAAGGAAACAAAAGAAATGAAAAGTATCAACCTTATTCTAACAAAACTAAAAATCTCTATTACGCTCAGTCCACGTTACAAACAGTCGCTTGTACAGTCGAGGAGACAGGCTTGAAGGGCGACAAAGTTTTGAACACACTACATTGCATCCTCCCCACCCCCCCCCACCCACACACAAACCTCCGGCCTGGGGCTCGTGCGCATTTTTCGGTCTATTTAAAATGAATAACTGAAAAACTTGCAATATGCAATTTTTTAACAATATTTAACTATATTTAACTGGAAGACCTACTAGAATAATTCAATAATTGTTTACTAGTCTCCAACAGTGTGCTCTCCCTTTGAGTGCCACGTTTTCTTTTCACACGTTCTATTTGGTCTTGGCCTTCATTTCTCCAATTGAGAATTCTTCAAGCGGTATGCACTTCCATTGTTATCTGCCCAAACCATTATTGCGGTATGGCAAGGCAATATATTGGCACTTCTAGATACTTACCAGCAAAGTCGGTATCAGCTGCGTATCCATTGCTCGGCATATCTTCCGCACTCTGGTGCGAAAAGCCTTGCTCACTGCAGGCAAAATGAAATAGAATAAAAATTCAGCTCAGAAGAAAAAAGGCTCCTTGTTGCTACCCCCGCATACCACTCGTAATTTGTCACAAGGTGGGGATACCACAAGCAGTAATTCAACATTGCAGAATATTCGAGCATACTAGAGAAATCAAATTAACAGTATACTATTTACCACCATTCGCTGAGACAGCTTCTAGTAAGCGAGATTTAACGTGGTTCTCTGTGCACAGTGTTCGTATATTAAAACCTATGAAGTGCCTCGCCTGTTTTTGCTAATTAATAAAGAAACTTAGTCAGCTTTAAGCTTCCCGCTGCTCAACAGTGACGATACAGTGGCCGTCAGAAAACCACAAGCCAACTTCTAAACGCTCATCGAGCGCTTGAACGGACAGTAATGGACTAATGCCTATCATTAGTTGTTCACTATGCCAGATGCTAAGTGATAGCTGTTAGCTACCACAAAATATTCAAACACGTGGAAAGCTTTCAAAAATCGATGCCTGATTTAGCAACACTGAGGGAAGCTTCGCAGTGCCAGAAATACTCTGTGAAACCGATCTGTGGAAATATGGATGAGACAGTATTTATTTATTTTATTTCGTAGATACTGCTAGACTCACCTACAAAGCTGTTTCAATATTCGACGAATAAACACTTAAATAAACGAATACAAGGTAGGGAAATGTACATACAAAGAACCTTATAAACTTTTATGCGGACTGTTGAAAGTTAAAGGGCGCTATGTAACAAAATGTAGCCTTTAGCCACACTCTTTTACGTACCGCGAAATGAGCCAGTGGCAGCAACAAGAGAAAGCATCGGTACTACAGATGCCTACGCAGACGCCTTATGCGGAAATATCACTTCTAGTTACTCAGGCTGTCTGAACACGAAACAAAAAGTCAATGGACTCTGCATCAAGAAGAAAGAGTAAGTGAAACGATCTACAAAGTTTTAAAGAGCCCAGGAATTGCGGTCATTACTGGCAACTGTGCTGAGCGTGTCCCGACATCTGATGTATTCCTCCGAGCTTTGTTCCCTTAGCTGAGATGAATACGAGCTTTTATATGGTAGTGAGATGTTGCGAGAGTGAACTCGCTGCACGTCGTTCAATACTGCCGTGCGCCGAAGTAGATGAAAAATAACACCTAAGTAATATTTCACTTTTCTGGACACGACGTATCCGCAATCACTGTACTTATGACCAAGAGCGACGAAATAAACTCAAATGAAATAGTTATAACACCCATGTCCTGGCTTCATTACAACTGGCGTCCAGCCGTCTGTGCAGCCAGATGTACAAAAAATGCCACAATTTCGAGGCCAGCTGGTGGAAAACTCATAAAAATGAAGAATAAGATGATAATAATTTATCACCTTTCCGCCTAACTGAAAGCTAGTTACAATATCAGTAGCTGAAATTTTTCCTTGGCATGGTCTCATGGCGTTTCTTCCAACCTCGTGCTGCCCTATTGAAAGGTACTAGAGGGCACTTTGGCCAAAGTTACGTGTTGAACTTCTACTTCTACTCATTCCCGAACTAATGAAATCGATTCGATATACACGTCCAGTCATGCGAGTGCTGGGTAAGATAAGAAAATAGCAAATATTAGCTCTTGTACTCTCTTTCTGGTAGCATTTTGCAGGAATAAGCAGAAGGATATGTTATATTAGTAAGACATACTCAATGGTAGTGAACGCTTGCTCGTAGACGTTCCCATCGAAGTTCCCGTCAGGATACTCATCTCCGTAGAGCTGCAAAGGGTAACAAAGAGGAAAAAAGCAGGAAAGTTAATACTTGAGTGCAAGTACATAGTGTGCTCGCGCCTGAACGAGCTCCATATTTTCGACGTTGCTCCACAAATCAAAATGGTGACAATTTTTTTAATGAGCCGCCGCGATGCAAGGACTCCTAGCCGTCGTCTAGGGCGGGAGGGCTAAAGCGCTTTCTGTATCTGCTGGACAATAAATTTATTTTATCCATTTTTCATGAAAAAGGTAGTCCCAACACAGATATCAAATTTTCTGCAATGCTCTGGTTTGCTATCATGAGAAAATTTTCTGCAATCAGTACGACCAGTAGAGTGCAATCAGTACAAAACAAGAACAGGTCGGCATACAATGACCTCCACGAGGCACTGCCAGAAAAAAAAAATGCACGAGCTCCACTCTTGCCACAATCCTTGCCCGACGAGCATAGACAGCGAACGCAACAAAATTTTGTATTTCCGTTTTTTTTTTATTTCAGTTATACCCTTATCGCTCATATAACGAGCGGACTGCGCAGCATAAAAACCAAAGAGAAGACGGGCACCGGCTGAGAAGGCAACCTGCGGAGGCTTTTGTGCTGCATTGGTGTGAGAACAAAGAAATACGCTGATACAGTTTTGCTGCATGCTTGCACAATTTTGTAAGTAAGCGTGTTGTGACAGTTTAGTGGGAATTTCACTGCTGGATCGACATCAGAGATTAAATCTCTGCTTTGGCTATTGTACCTGGTTAGAGAAAATATAACCCGTCCGTATTGTGAGACTTTCAAAAAGATTTGCCGGGCTAGTTAGTTCATTTCTAAATTAGAGTTAAGTGCGCGAAGTGACACTGACAACTGTCACGGCACATAGAAGCCCAGAGTGACAACTTTATAAAGTTGTCAGTCTGCGCTTCTAAGTGCCGTGAATGTGTCTCCCTGTTGTCCTAACCCTTTCGCTCAGTTAACTCTTTAATTCTGAGACTTTAGTGGAGGCTAATGTACCCCACCGTTAGAGAGAACAAATTTCATCCCACGCAAATACGCCAACCGGACTTCTATGCTGAGGTCTCTCAGTTCTGCACACAAGGAGTTCGCAATGGTAAAAAAAGAAAGCACTGTGAACAGTTTACAGCTGCACAATGCACGAAAATCCTCCTTGGTTATGAGTACGAAAATCCTGCTGTCTCCAAGCCTGACAAAAAAAAAAAAAACGCGGAAGGTTTGTTAGCGCGACAGCCGCCCAGACTGTGCGGGGAACTCACAAATTCGTCCGCGGCACAGTCTGCGGAGATGAGTTCGACGGCGGCGCCGTGCCTCAGCGCTCCTACGGCCGCCGCTCTACCCAGAGTGAGCGCTGCAGCCCGCAGCGCGCTCTTGCGAGACAGGCGCACGGGAAGGACGCGGGAACCGTGCAGCAAGTAGGCGGCCTTGGCCGCAGCCGCGGACACGGCAGCCGCCGTGGTCGGAGGAGGGGCCACACCTCTGGCCAGGCCGGCCGAGGAAGAAACCTGGATGGGCGGCAGCTGGGACAAGGCGTCGGGGCTTCCGGCCAGCACCAGACCGGCGGGGACACCCGGTCGCAGGGCCGGATGAGTCGGAGGCGTCGGGGGAGAGGAACGGCACGAGGAGGAGGACGCGTCCTGGTGGAGGGAGGCCTGGACGTGTCCCGTCACCAGAGAGTGCCAGGAGGAGCGCAGTTGCGCATGTTGAGCAGTAGCCTTAAATGGACACTGATGACGAATTGATGTCGGCTTTTATCGATAGACTATGGCGCTCTAATGACAAAGATGCACCTGTCCCACTGATAACTGTCCCGGTTTTATAGATTAACTCAAGAACGGTGCGGCTTTTTCTCGGCAAAGGACCTCCTTCCAGCCAATGGCGTCTGCGTATTCTCATGAGCCTGCTAGCGTAACAATGCAGATTGGGAGATTTTGAAAGGCGATAGTCCCCTCTCTCCATGGCCGAGGATATACCCCTCCCTGCGTCGTCGCGCCTGACAGAGTCATGAGAATCAACCGAAGTCTTTGGCTGGAACGGCATCTTCTGTCGGGGAAAGACCGCTTCGTACTTGAGTTGTATTCAACTACAGAAGACCGCAAGGAATAAATACTAGCATCGCCATTACCGTTTTGGTCACGCCAAACTGTGGCGGCGTCAGGACACATTTGTGCTGGGACTCCTGAGGCAGGGTTACTCCCGTACACTCGGTCTTGAGATCACAATTTTGAAACAACAGGCGACAAAAAATGTTAAACATTTAAATATAATTTACCTATCAATAAAGACGTATTTTCTGCCGGACAAACATTCACGTACAGAGGAAGATGCATAGAATTGATTTTTGCGAAGAACGAAATCTGGCTAGAGCTGTCCTCAGTGTGCTTGGAAATACAGGCGCCTTGACGTACCCTACGGTTACACGCTAACATACGTAGATGCAACGTCACATTCACAATGCACATGTTTGCCGCATGCTAGCACACCGTGCTGTTACCTTCGAATAAGAGGCTCAGCACAACGCTCTGACTCACTTCCGAGACACAAGGGGGCATAACTCTGGGGGCATTTTCAGCTGCACCTTCGTTCATGAGCTTATTAAAATGAGTTGCCACTTAAACTTACCTAAGCTTATCGAAACTGATGCTTTCACAGGCAAGTATAGTTAAGGTGTACACTGACAAACTGTGCAGCCTCATTAAACAAGATGATAGCGCGCACAAAGACAACCTAAAGTCAGCTTAAACACTGCTTGCCATAAAAACAGAAATTACAATGAAACAACGGCATTAAGGAAAGCTTTCCGAGTTTGGCACAACTTCCCCGAAGAAGCCCTTGCTCACTGATGTTTTTAATGATGCGTGTTGATATATTCCTTTCAGGCATAATTTGCTTTGCACTGGGTATAGTGACCTGAGCGCTGTATTCCCGGAGGGTGTGCACTAGCGACTAAAGTGCCGCTAGACCATCACAGTGTCCGTTACGCCGTCACTAAGGAAGAACTGGTTCACACATAGAAACTTTTGCCGTTGTCTTTGATCAGGCCCAGTCTGCATAGTACTGCTGCTTCCTGGCCACCGTGCTTTATATCTAGAAGGATGCAGCGGATGAAGAATACAGCAATGTTAGGTGTTCACATCTGCTGCAGAAACTGACCTCATCTTTGGCAAAAAATAAGGAATGCACTTTTCTCGTATCCTGCGGCCGCGAATAGTCCCAGACCAATATTCTGACAAATTCCAGTGTATTTATGCTTACTCAACCAAAGCGCCACGAAATCCAAAAACGAGCTCGACGCCAACGGTGCAGTCGAATCCTTCTCCTGTCGAAAAAACAAGCGTACACTGGCGCACTTTGAAATAAGCGTTGGAGGAAAAAAAAGGGTACACGTTAGTGATTACTTGTTTCTAATTACTGTAAAATGGCAACCACTTTAAACAAGTAAACAACATGCTAACGTAGGTTAATATAATCAGGGAGTACTCGTCAAAAAATTCGCCTAGGAAAGGTTTTTAAGATAATCAGGGATTAGTAGTAAAAAGCACTCTCTCTGAAACGTGATGAACATATGCCGTGGCCTCCTCAACCACGCGTTCAGCTGGAGAGCGAGCTGGAAGTTTCACCTCCTAATGAGTGTGAGCCACACTCTGAAAACGGCTACTACTTTAGGATGCCGCTCGTCTCTCACGCCACAGATGCAGGGAACGTCTTTCATTGCTTCATTTTGTCTCTATCGTGTTCCTTCTCGTATGTATTTGTTTGAGAGAGAGAAAGAGAGAGTGAGTTAGTGCGCTCGTGCGTGCGTGAGCGAGTGAAAGGAACAGAGAGATAGCGGTTGTTTGTGTGCGTGTCCATGTGCGAGCGCGCGTGCACGTCGTGACATGAAACTCACGTTGCTCCCACAGCTGCTGACGGCGACCAGCTCATTGCCGCATGAAGGTGACGCTGTTCCAGGGGGCGCTGATGGTGCCAGCGATGTTTGGGGTGAGGACGACTCAAGCGATGCCGCGGTGGTCGCTCCGTTCTTGCGGTCGTTCTTGAGCAGCGCCAGCTCCCGAAGCTGCGTCTGTCGAATCTCGTCGTAGTAGTCCTGCGCACATCGACGTTGTGGGAGAGAACGCGTGCAAATGAGTTAGCGCTACAACGTTGCTTCAACTGCGGCGAAAGCACACGGCGCGAACGCTCGTGCACAGCAGTTCGTACACTTACGAGCGAAATTAAACAACCAGTACTCGCATGGATGTGTGGAAAGAAGGAGACCGCCCCACGAATGATTTGTGAAGCTAATTGTGAGGTCTCAGTGCACCAACGTGCTGAGTGGACATATGCACGCCAAACGTGTACTTACTTCCTTTAACAACTCATGTTAAAAACCTGTTAGTGCTAATGTCAGCAATGTCAACATTTTCAAAACGATCTAGAGAGGCATACAAAATCGTATGAATGTGCGACGTACGTAATTTTTTAAAGTTTTCTTTTAATTGACATACGCAATACCGACAACATTGGGCTTACCGAAATATGGCTTCATTATAACACTGACGACAGTGAAGTAATAGTCATTTATCGCACTATTCTATTTTCCGTTGCAACCGCACGTAACGCCGAGGCGTGTACTGCTCGCTATTTCTAAAACCATTAGGTAATATCCTACCCACATTGATACTAACCCTGGCACCATCTGGGCATGCGTTGAAATCTACTAGAGTTAAATAAACCTTGATCTACGTTAACCCCCCCCCCCCCCCGAATTTGACGTCAAACTTGTGCGAAAAGTTCACGATGCTATTAACAGTGCCTACTTCGGACATCCTAATGCTGATATTTTCTTACTGGGTGACTTTGACTTTCCAAGCATTTCCTTTTCTTCCAATCCGCCTATTCTTAATCTGCTATCTTCTGTTAGCCATGATTTTTAGATCTTTGTTCAGTGTTTTCGTTCTCTCGGTGACGGAGCCCACTAGCTTAACCGAAGCTACCGCTACCACCTTGGATTTAATACTAATATCGTTTCGCATGTCACATACATGCCCGGGGTTAGTGACCATATAGCTATATATTTTAAAATCTGGGCCCCACCAGCTGAAACTAACAGAATAAATAAAGTTATCACAGACTTCAACAGAGCTAATTTCCCGGTTATTAACAGCGAGCTGTCTCTATACTTGGCGTCTTCTTGGATGGTTTCGAAAACCGATCAGTAGAAGATAATTGGAACATCTTCAGTACCAAAGTCCAAGAACTAATTAATAAGCACATTCCCCTATGAACCATTTCTTGAAACTCGAACGCATCTTGGTATAAACTTCACCTCAAAGGATTATCAAACAAGAAAAAACCGTTATTTCGTAACGCTTCAAGTTCTCGTTCAGACACCTGGAGGCGAGCCTATGCGGCAGTCAATAACGCACATGTAACCGCACTCAAGAGCGCCAAAAGTAATTTTCTTAACAACACCTTACCCTCCATGCTAACTAATGATCCGTGAAAGTTGTGGCACTCAGTTAACTCAAGGAAAGTCGGACCAAATCACTTAATAGATCCTGACGGACTACGTATACCGGATGCAGAATACCCCGAGGTCTTAAACAAAACTCTCAGTAATAACTTTGTTCGTTGTCCTATCACAGCATTACCAGCCTCTCAGTCATATGAGTACCCGATGATGGACCCTGCCTGAATTGATCCTAGCGGTATCATGAAATTAGCTGACAATCTTAAAATATCATCTTGCCCCGGCAATGACCTAATTAACCGCAAATTTTTGAAAAGCACCCGAACCTACTCATCACTAATGGTTCGCCAAATTTTTCAGCAGTCCATCGGCTCCTGCACTCTCTCCTGCTGACTGGAAAGTCGGGGTGGTGGTTCCGGCCCACAAATCAGGCAGTCGAAATTCACCTCTCAACTACCGCCTGATTTCATTAACCACTACGCCTGCATATCAGTAGAAAAGATCCTGTCCTCCCATATGGCTAACATTCTGGAAACTAACTCGTTCATCAACAACACCCAGCACGGTTTCCAAAAATCTCTTTCATGTGAAACACAACTAGCATAATTCACTCACAATCTACACACTATCATTGAGAAATTTTCAATAGGTGACGGCCTATTTCTTGATTTCAAGAAAACTTTTGAAAAAAATTGTTGAGTCCTCCATTCAAACTAGCCACAGTAAATATTGCACCTTGTCTCATATTCTGGCTCAAAAAATTTCTTTTAAACCATTCCCAGTTTGCATCAGCGAATAGTCGAATCTCCTCATCATGTTCCATTGGCTCTGGTGTGTCTCAGGACTATGTGTTAGGTCCTTTGTTGCTCTTAATATTCATTATTGACCTGCCCGAATGTGCATCACCTAACACCCATTTGTTCACTGATTATTGTGTTGTCTTTCGTGAAATGAGGTGTTCGGATTATACTAACGCCTTGCAACATGATATGGATGCTATTACTAATTGGTGTGACGTTGTGGAAAATGGATCCTAATACATCTAAATGTAATGCCGTACGTGTCTCTAGAAATTGCTCCTGTCCTTGCCACTGTTATATAAATAACAGTTATATAAATAACAGTGTTCTCGAATCTGTCACTTCCTATCGTAATCTTGGCACAGAAATCTCCTTTGATCTTACTTGGTCCGTCCACATCACCACAATAATCAGCAATGCTAGCCGCATGCTTCATTATCTTCGTCCTAATTTTTGTTCTGCACCCAGCTCACTTAAAATCCTCATGTACAAGACAGTCATCCGTGACAAACAAGAATACTCTGCATCCATTTGGGATCCCGGTTGTGCTAACCTAACCCATGTCCTGGAGCTTGTCAGCGTTAACTCCGTTCGTTTCTTTCTGCAAAACTATCATCGTACTCCTAGGATATCACCAATGAAAGGCGTGTTAAACCTACCTTCATTAGCTTCTCGGCAGAAATTTTCTCGCGTTCGCTTATTCGATACTTTTCCCCTTATTTTTGTCCCAAGAGACATTGCCTCGGGACGATGTTCTTTGAGAAGGGAGTGACGCTGCGAATCTTCGTAGTATTTGTTTGTTCATTCTGTTCGACGACCGCCGACCTCGCCTGTTGCTACGCCGCCGCCACCTCATTTAGTTCATTGCGGGCGCAAGTCAACTCAAATAAAGAGTTTCTTTAGAAGCCATTTGTGCTGTCTACCTGCTCTCCGGACAGCCGTCACCACTACGTGACAATATATAGCAAGGGCAGCGTACATTTAGCACCAACAAAACACTATTTTAGTGCCGTTAGTATATAGCAAAAGGAAGCAGAAGCGCTACACGACTGCAATGATGTGGGCAGAGAAATCATTCATATTGCTAGTCCTATTCACCTGAAGGATGCTGGTGACTCCGCGAATATTCCGCATGATATCCTCTTGCAAAAGAACACAGCTCGGATCTTTGGTAATCGAAGTAAACAGATATAAGCTATTCCTGTCCTCATGATTACAATAGGAGATGGCAGCCTTCACGTAATCTCTACAGATGACACACGCCCAGGTCTAGGGATTACAAAATGCCTGCTGATCATATTACTCATGTTAGGGTTATTGGAAAGCGCGTTCAGAACCCCTCCAACGTTACAAAAAGCATTTCACAGCATAGTGAAAAATGGGCACATCGAAAGGCTCCGGCTGCAAACTTCCGCCCGAAATTCCTAGAGAATCTTGAGCTCTCTACAGAGAGTCAAGACAAATAACCTACATAGAAAATTGAAGAGAAGAAAATAAAAAGGAAACAAAAGGAAGCGAAGAAAGAAAGAAGAGTGGAAAGAATTATTGAGTTTCGAAACGAAAAAGCACAGAAAAGGTTAGCGGGTTCTTGGAAGAATGTTTAAAGCTCACGGTTCTCATGCATTTTCGGAGGAAGCTAAAGGTATAGAAGGAGCATAGTTTTGTTTGTTACTATTTCGTCCCGTTGCTAAGGCTCACCATCGATCGCATTCCGACTGCCTTGAAGGCATGGCGCCCAACTTAATGCCCGTCCTCTTAGCGTCGGCCTCTTTAGCAGCCCTTCTGGAACTGTCAACAATAAGTGCTCGCTAGTAGCCATGGCGACAGGGGTATCCTCGTGACAACAAAAAAGGAATTAAGAAGTATAAGGCAAAGATTTCCTATGAAATAAAAAGGCCGGCCTCTTGCTGTCCGTCTCACACGTTGCTGAACTCGTTGAGATCTAATTCGGCTGAAATTCGATAGAACCCAGCACAAAAAGAACTTTAGGAACAAAGCAACGGCACCCGGAATTACGAGCGTGACCTCAAGGCAAGGTTGAGGAGTCGTGAATCCTGTTGTCGGACTTCGACTCCTGATTAATATAGAACAGAGAGACTCTGTATTTACCCGCCGCGGTGGCTCAGTGGTAAGGCGCCCGTCTACCGAGTCGGAGTACCCGGGTTCGAACCCGACCGCGGCGGCCGCGTTTCGATGGAGGCGAAACGCAAGAGGCACCCGTGTGCTGTGCGATCTCAGTGCACGTTAAAGATCCCCAGGTGGTCGAAATGATTCCGGAGACCTCAACTATGACACCTCCTTCTCCCTTCCTTCTTTCACTCCCACCTTCCTCCCTTCCCTTACGGCGCTGTTCAGGTGTCCGCCTAGATAAGTCAGACAGATACTGCGCCATTTCCTTTCCTCAAAAACCAATTTACCAATTTTACTCCGTGAAATTCTTAACAACTATAACGCGAGTTTTTGCAATGAACTGATTGCAGATGATTGTCACCCCTTTCAGGTGTCCACAAAACGGACGCATTAAAGAAATATAAAGTCAACGTGAGGGCTTTATATTCTGCGCCCGTTTAAACTCGTGCAGAATGAAAGAATGACGAGGCTTCCTTCCCCGTTCAGTTCATATAGCATTGTTCATAAAATCCAGAATGGTGCACTTTATATGGAAATCGCAATTTTCACTTAATACACAGCCTAGGAAAAACAATACATCATATAAAAGAAACGAAGACAATGAGCAGTGTTCTACGTACGCAGAGTTCGAACAGAAATTGCTTGCGCAGTAAAACTTGGTAAGCTTTCCTAAGCGCCCTCTAAGTATTGAGGAAAGGGCAGTAAAGTAGTTGTCGATGCCTAAAGAAACAGGACAGTAAAGTATGAAACAGGATTAAATTATAATAAAAACAATCTGGAGTAGTGTACACATCACATACTGTTGTCACAACAAATTTTTTTTACATGCTCTCGAGCTTAATCGGCCTAACTGTCCAACTTCTTTTTCTCGCATAGGTTTTTGAGTTGGAAGACTGCCTTTCCTGGAATAGCACTGTCAGCGATGTAGTACATCAGAATAGAGTAAAGACTTGCTAACTAGCACCCTGGCTAACTTATAATGAAAGCTTGACTTTTCAACCATTACTGTTATGCTCATTTATTATAGACAGCCGTGTAGTCCAACATCAGTAATATCTATATCAGTTTCCCGAATTTCGAAAACACCAGTACTCTCGACGCTGTGCTTCGACAAAATTTGGCTATTACGGATAGTTAGGTGCACTAGAGAGGTTGCTTTGCCAACAGCCTTCCCGAAAACACATGTATTCTGACGGGATGCAGACAGAAGAGTCGGCAAACGGATAACGGTGCACCTACGAGCAATAATTTAACTGCTGAATGCTACTGTACAGTCACACAAACCACTCAGAGTCTTTTTTTTCACTAATAGTCCTCCTTGAGGTTCTGCGCGTTTTAAAAAGCACGGGTGAATAGTTGGTGCGGCTGGTATAAGCGGATTAACTAAAATTATAAATGAGCTTATAAACCTCCTCCATTAGACAACCGCTTCAATATACTTCTTGAAGCAGTTTCTAATTGTATCCCATATTTTCTTATCAGTCTATAACCCTGAGATACCGACAATGCCGGATTTCAACTCCTTTTACGAAATGATTGGTGCAAATATGTGCTCCTTTATCTACAAAATCCTTGGTCTAAATGGTTTGAAAGTAATGTCATTCGATTTTTAGAGTCAGTCCGAAAGCAATTTTACCCTTTCTATGCATTTGAGAGACGCATACAGCGTGCGCTTTAGAAAGGGGTAACAACTGGGATACATACTTAAATGGTTCGATCTCAATTTTGTCATAACCAGATGAAAGATCATTTTTACTTTGCTAAGTAAATGTTCACACTCTTCGGGGGAAAAACATGGCGGAAAACAAGGGAATTCTGCAAGGCACTAATGTATCTTGCTAGATGCACACTACCGGTAGTTACGTTATCTATTTAACATAACTACATTATCAACGTTATTAGACATTATTAGTGGTAGCCCAATACTCCTTGCAACGTATCCCCATTTGTGTCAAACCTATTCAAGGCTTGCCATTAGATTTTTTCTGGAGGTGAGTCTCTTAACTCTCACCGAATTACCTTCTCCTTTTGCTCGATGGCGGCTGAACAAGCTCCCATAAAAGTTTTGTTTTACTTCCTTTAGCTCAGAGTTATCGTCTTTAGAGCTTTTTAAAATCGTTAAAAGGGTTTTAATTCCATGCAGCAATAAATGTATGATACCTCATGATTTCTTATTCTTCTGTAAAGTACAGCGTCGATCTGTTGTTATCAGATTACTTTTTTTTTATCTTTCCGGCCATAGAATAAGGAGAACTCACCATTGTAACGTATTTTTAAATTCTTCAAAAGGCTTTCGTAACAAATATAACTTTAGTCGCTCACATTCCTCAGCCAAAGGAAAAGGTTTCCTGAGCTATCTGTCCCCACTTATTTGATACTAGGATACTTCAGAAAGTTTTCTTGGTGTAAAGTTAGTGTTAACACAAAATGACATCACTTCTGATGAGCTGATATTTTGGTAGAAAATACCACGACATTTTTCTCTTTCCCGAGCAGAAGACACAACGAAAAGCCAAATGAAGGGGCGGTCACTGATTAGTAGAATTAAAGACAGAACATTCAAAATCGCTGTCAGTTTTTGCCCACAATGAATGGCACAGGGCTGGCCTCATAGAAGACAAGGCCTCCCAAATGCTCAGAACGAGGGTTAGAAGGGCCGCTCCCACAAGAGATGAAACGCGCGATGAGGCTGACAGTACCGGCCAAGACTAACACGGCACTCAAGCGCTTTCAGTGGACTGGAGAGAATGAACGCTGAAAGTGAGGGAAAAGTCGTACTTATTGCCTCCCTAGCGCCAGATCTGGTGGAAATAATCGAATCGCACTTCTTTCAAGAGCGCCTATTGCGTCCACCACCTACATAACGCGGACACACATCCCACATTTCGTGGAGCCGATACTCTTCCTCTTGAGGACTTTATTTGGTGAATGCTCCCTACTGCACATGAGCACAAATGATGCATGCTCGAGACGACTTGATTTCACAGAAACTACCTTTCTATAGAGCAAAACCGCGAAAAAATAACGTCATTATTAAACAGAGGTGCCTAGACGTGCCTGCTTAGAGAGTGAAACGGTGCACTCTAAATCGGCGCGTATACTGCCTATGCCTCATTGCCTCTTCGCCTTCACTAAGAAAGTCCTATGCCCTTGTGCTGTTCTCTAGGGGGAAAAAATGGCTGGAAACGACTCCCCTGCCCTCCCCCCCTCAACCTCAAAAAAAAAAGATTCCTGAAACGTCGAGCCTTTGCTTATTTGTTGCAGCCAATGTAAACGCCAGGGCCTGACGTGAGTTGGAAAAGCTTGTCAATTCGCAGAGGCATTCGAGAATGCGCTCGCGCTCCCTTCAAAACAAGCGGCAGCGCAACGCAAGAGGTTGACAGCTGCTGCAGCTCGCGCAATTGGAAAACGGTATGTGGATTGGGAACAGAACACTGGTGCGGCGGGAAAAAAAAGTTTCTATCATAGATTTTGCGAGTATGTAAAAAAAAAATAAGGAACGCGTGTGTTTCAGAAGCGAACTGGATATCGTGTGAGTATGAGCAGACTTTCTCTGGAGCATGGATATATCGTTGGAGGTTCAACGTCGCCGGCTGTGAAAAGCGCACCACGAACGCAGGAACACACAAACATACACGCCCGCATGCACCAACGCACAGAGAGAGAAATTGTTTCCACAGCCAGCTCTCCGTCAATCAGAATATCTCGTGAACGAAGGACTCAGAGGAGGTTCGTAGACAGGAAAGAATAAACAGGGTGTTCGCAACGTCTCCGACTGAGGATGCAGACCGAATTCGGAGTATAAACCGGGTACTACACGGCATCCGGAGGCAACCATGTTGTGAGAACCGATTCGGAAGTGAGCTAAGAATATGTGGAGCGCATCGATAATCCTAGTTACTGTTACGGCTCAGAACACGTGTCAGCAGCACAAACTCCGGGACTGTAAAGAGTGGTTCCACCGATGGCTGATTCGACGCTGAATGCGGAAGTACATGAGCCCTCGCACTCAACGTAGCCCTTAGCTTTCCGCGTTACATGCGTTATTGGATTTCAAACTTTGCTCTCTTTGCGAAGAAGGGAGAAAATGATGAGACTGATGCTGCGAAATACGAGCCTCACATTAGAATATTACCAAGTAAAGTCTCGCCCCCCCCCCCCCCCCCCCTCCTGACAGTTCGCACAGTCAAACACAAATACTTCTCTTCAGTGTGTTGTTCTATGTCACAGTGTACCCTGATGTTATCTTCGCAACGTTCCAAGCAAGCCCGGAAGCCTTTTATTTTTGTTGCACTCTACGAGAACTTTTCTTACCGGTAGAAGGGTCACTACCTCATTTACAAAAAGTTGGCGGATACTTGTGGTTGGGTCATCAGAAAGCAGTGCCACAAATCTGTCTATATGTCTACTGGCCATATTTCATCAAGAGCTTTGATTTGAATACCACCAGGGCCATCTCATAAACCACCTAAAAGCAAATCGAAGAAAATGTCGGGGATTAAGTGAATAAAAGAGCTGTTCAGACATCGAATAGTATTAGAGGATGGCGGTGCAGTTTGGCAACAACGCAAAGAAACGATTTTATATTGGCGTAGATATGCCGCATAACGTTCCGGGTCCGACGCTAAATTCTACGGTAAGTAGAAGGCGATCTTTCAGAAGAATCAATCAATCAATCAATCAATCAATCAATCAATCAATCAATCAATCAATTAGTCAATCAATCAATCAATTTTATTTCTGCCTCCAAAAAGTGACAGAGGAGCTGCAGAACAAGCTGTCATAGACAGCTTGACTGAGCCGCAGCCTCCTTATACCGGGAAGCAGTGACAGGCGACGAAAAAAAAAATACGCGTTTGGGCAACTTAATCAAAGGTGTCACTTGACAGATGCTCTTTTTCGAATCAAAGTCTGTTCGAATATTAATTTCAAAGTACTTTCTTTCCCTGAAATGCATAGTAAAATAAATCTCCTGCAATATGAAAACACTTTGATTTACCTGAAAAATGAAATAAAAACTCTTGAACAACCTGAAAAGTGAATTCTTTAATAGAATGCAAAGCAAGGATAATGAACAGAACTTCTTTATAGATGCTGGCGTTTTTTGTGAAGGGTTGGCGGATTTTTTTTTTCCCAACATCAAAATTTCAAAGAAGGTTTGAACTAGGCAGATAAGGAAATGCTCAATATTCGCAGGCGTGCCACTGACGAAGCAACGAAAAAACAAGCTGCTAGTAGCCCCCACGGCTCCCTAGAGTATGCAGGTAGTTAAGACTACCTTTGCACTTGGCAGGTCTTCGATTTAAAAAAAAACGTCCCACACACCGAAGCCAGATGAGGTTCATAGAACAAACGATTGCGTCTGAATAGAGAAGAAACATATCTCCGCGCATAGGGCAAAGCGCTAGTATTGCGGATAGCAAGCTGAGGTTGGAACTTCAATAAATATATCTGTGGAAAATATTTTTATCATATGTATGTAGAAAACCAGCGAAAAGGACGCATTCACAAGGAGGAGAAGTACACAGGACAACGCTGGAAACACAACTGAAAATTCTTTACTTCGCCAACATCAGAAGTCTCACATAACGTTAAGAAGGTAGCCAAGAAATACGGTGTAAAGGTAGTCTTTTCTGCGCCCACCAAACTGTCGTCGCTTTGTTCACGTATCTCAAAAATCAGCACAAAAAAGAAATGTAATGTTAAACACCAGAGCATGTTCACCAAATCCACAACCGATGTTGTTTACTCGCTCCCACTGTCCTGTGGTAAGGCCTACATAGGTCAAACGGGTCAATGCGTCAACGACCGTATGAGGCAGCACCGCACTTCGCTGCAGCCAGGCAACACAGCAAATCTTCCAAGACACTGCAACCACTGCAAAGACTGCACCCCTCTGTTCCATAATGTCAAAATCATCGGCCGCGGCAAAACACAGATAGAACGAGAAATCTTAGAAGCTTTTAAAATCAAGCAGTTAGGGACTGAATGCGTCAGCGACAGCTCTGTCAGGTTCACGGCAAAAGAGTACACTTTCATGAATGGGACATAGGCTGCCACATGTTTCTTCGCTCGCTTAATCAGCTTTGTGTTTTGCTGTTTTGATAGCATTTGTGGTGCTCTCGCGCATGTGCGCCCTGTTCTGATGTTGGCGAAGTAAAGAATTTTCAGTTGTGTTTCCAGCGTTGTCCTGTGTACTTCTCCTCCTTGTGAATGCGTCCTTTTCGCTGGTTTTCTACATACCATGCACCAACTGGCCCAACAAGCTACGCTTTTTCAATATTTTTATCAGCGTGTACCAGGCAATCTGATCTACGCTTTTTTTACTGCTGGTGTCACTGCCAGCAAGTTGTTCAAAGCCGCACTCGGAAAGGCACACCAAGCGCAACAACCTTCCGAAAAGCTAGCATAGCGACTGTGTGCAGCAGAAGAAAACGGACATGAAAGGAGCATTCGTTTCGGCCTCCGGCTTGCTTCCTGGTTACACGGCCTGGTGTACTCTGCAGCGCTCAAAGTACGTACAAAGACTGTAGGAAAACCTAAGATTTCGAACGTGATTGCAATGTTCAATGTGCAGTATTCACCAGATAACTTCGAAATATTTCGACCATGGCTCAAAAAAAAAAAGAAGTAAGTTCCTTTCCGGTTCATGCGAGGTACAGCTCTGGAGCGCAATCTCTGCTTCCGGAAAGCGCGTACCTTCCGGAAGCAAGCATCGCTTCCGGTCTTTCCGGTAGCGAAGAGAGTGAAAAACGAAGATCTTCGAGATGCTGAACGTGCTTCTAGCTCCTGGTAGCAACCCTTGGCCAAGCCTTAATGTAGTCGGCAGCCCCACTGCTTGAGCCGGATGCGAACTTGGAGCAAACTTATACAAATATGAGTAATAAGCACTCTCTAGCAAATCATGCCACAACATTACTGGAGTGTCAAGTATAGAGGCAGTCACCCCTACAGCTGGGGCGGATGCTCAGGCGATTCAGGATTGTGTAAAAGAGGGCTCAACATGCCTATTTTCTCTACCTGCCACGTTTTTGGTGCTTCAGCTTGTATAGTTTTGTCAGAATCTTGATTCTCGACCCGCCGACCTCTCAAGCCAGCAACAGATTAGGTTTAAAGCTCGACCACGTATAAAGAAAACACGATTCGTCTTTAAACTTGACGTTATACAATTTCCTAGAACGTGGAAACCAACAACGAGTACGTTGAACAAACATGCACGCCTGTCCAAATTTGGTTCAGCGACATTCAGACTATTTCTAACTGGCCAGACTAGTATTTTACACGGCATGTCTTTTTCCTGGCACTGGCTTCCGGTTTCACAAAGCATTGCTGTCGACTGCGCTAGACAAGAGGAAATTATTATTGGCGAGGAGTCTAACATGAGCGCTGCGTTGGACAAGTCCTCAAACCCGTTCGTGCGCCCTTGTAACGAAGCATCGTTCTGAGATCAGCTGTGACCCTGGAGATGGCGCAACGTTCTGCACATATCAGAAAACGCGACCATAATCACTTGTGGCGCAACAGAAAAGTCTTTAGTGTAAAAAGGGCGCACGAACGTCCTCTCAGTCGGGAGCTAAATACATAAGAAGGTGGTCCCGCACTTTTTAATTGAAAATAGTGCAGAACGATTCCGTTGTTTAAAGCTTATCTAAGGGTTGACAAAAGCTTGCGAATGGAAGTAATGTCTGCGGAAAAATTTAGTATCTGGAACGAAGGATAACCGGCAACAATATCAAGTGCAGGGAAGTACATAAATTGCAAGCACTACACTCACAGTTTAAGGCAGGTTTCCCTCGCTTTCACAGACAGTGGCGATTTTTCACAATGCTTGTACGATCGGTGTAGTCATAACGTTTATGATATAAAGGCAAGTTTTAGGCCATTAGATAGACAAATGAATCCATTTACATTTCAATGGTATGTAATGACAGACTTAGCTTAGCGGGGGCGTATTACCGTAGACGTATACCGGATTGAACGGCTCCTTCTGCGCAACATATCTCCAGCATGCTAAGTCTCTCTAACCGCAATAATTGTGGGTATGTGTGCAGTGAGCAAAAAACGTAGTGCATAAAACATTTTTTTTGTTCGATTTTCGACAAACTACTGCACCAAAAAGAGGTCTTTTATGCAAGATTTAAATCACATTTTAAGGTCGGACCGCTGACAGCGATTTTAACTCCAGTAGACTGCAATTCGGAATCGGCACCCTTGAAAACATGACAAAATTACAAAAATGGCACACATTAGAAGCTCAATAGCTTCGCATCTAATTGACAAAACAGATGCATATTTCCCAAATTTGCAGGACTTGAATCCAAGTATCAGTGTGCAAAATGCTTTTGAGTTTGCTCAATACTTTTTTCTTTTCGATGTTCAAAATTTATCCGTGACTGCAAGAACACGACTAACGGAGAGTCTGGCGATGCAGTGCCCTTAGCAGCTGTGAGTGTAAAACAAAAGCGGTCCGCATTCTGTGCTAATTGAAAATTCTTTTCTTTGGCTAGGTGGCGTGGCTGATAAATACCCCGGTGCCGGCTACAAAGTTACCTCACTGCCGGCTTTCGAGATACTCAAGAGCGGGTCGATAATTGATTCTAGACCTTCGTTGCCTTTACACCTTTCGAAAAAGACGATAAGGCAAACTGTCCTCTGCGAATCTGGCCTCCTTCTCGGCAGCCCGAAAGGGCAGCCATTTGTCATGCGGTGCGAAGGCACCGGAGGAGAAAAAAGTACGCTCGTTTACTGAACCCGATAGAAACGGTTCGAGTGAGCTTCAGAAAAACGCGCATGTGCTTCATGTTGGAAACAAAGCGTGTGAACCAGGCCACGGCACCACGCTGAAGGCGAACGCCGCCAGTGCTAAAGCGTTTCCTGTTCCTGCTGTGAACAGCAGATAATTCTATTCCCAGTCATCAAAGCGATCAAATGCGCGCTGCTTAGGGTCCTAGCTTGACAATCAACCGCTTTCAAGCGAGCTAATTCGACCTGGCTCGCTGCATATCATATCCTATCCTTAAAAATCTCCCCAACCAGTTCCCCCCGACAGACGAGCTCTATCCAACGCTGTCGAGTTCACATTAACACTGCTAATGAAAAAAGTCACAAGAGACAAGCAGCGATGCTGCTGCCGCGGAATAGTGAGAAACGAGACTACTGGTTGGCCAAGATCGAAGAGACGTACGCTACTTCTTGCAGGGCTCCAGTTAAAATGGACAGTCTACGTGCAAGTGCTGACTAATGCGAAACAGCCAGATCTGTACAGAATCAAGCTGGAAGCCTATATAAACCTACGCAGCCATATTATTTTGTAGCGCCACCGCTTCGGCACGCAAAAGACGACGAAGCAGTGGGCACGCGCAGGAGAACGCCGGCTCGCGCAGAGGAGAACGCTCTGGACTTCGGCCTCGCCGGACGCTGCCGCCGCTGCTCTGTCGCTACCTCTTCTAAGGCAGCCTCAAATAAACGTGGCCGTGGTCGCCTCCTGGGCGACCTCAACACTGGCCTCCACATCGTGGTGGCCCGGAGAGCCGCGCCTTCTATCCCAGCGGCGTCCCAGCATGGCAGGCTGGCTGTTGTAGCCGCGGCGAGCGAAGCAGAGGCAGAGCGACTAAGCAACATGTTTATTCGGCATGCTGGGCCGTACAGATATTTGTGAAACTTTTTCAGCCCAAAAACAACAGCCAAGGCTTCTTTTTCGATGTGAGCATACCCCTGCTCTGCTTTACTTAACGTTCTGGAAGCATAGGCAATTGGCCTTTCGTCGCTTCCAATCTTATGAAACAGAATGGCTCCTACGTCGTAAGCCGAAGCGTCGCACACTAGTCCTATCGGCTTTTTCTGGTCGTAGTATGTCAGCACATTGCTTTGTGTTAACCAGCTCTTACTTTCTTGAAATGCTTGCTCAGCTTCCTGTGACCACTGAAATCCCTTTTCTTTTTTTAGAGCATTGTACAGAGGCTTAAGCTTAGCTGACATGTTCGGTACAAACTTCCCGTAGAAGTTAATCAAGCCCAGGTAAGCTCGCAACTGTGCCGCATCCTTTGGACTTGGTGCCTCCTTTATCGCTTTCACCTTTTCATCTGATGGCCGAACGCCCTTGTCGTCCAGTATGTGGCCTAGGTAAGAGACAGACGTCTGAAAGAATTTGCACTTTTCCTTTTGCAATCGTATGCCTCTCTCTAGAAAGCGTGCCAACACCCTTTCCACTCGATGAAAACATTCGTCAAATGTTGAACCTGCGATAAGCACATCATCCAAGTAGCAGCTTACCCGCTCAAGCCCTTTTAACACATCATCCATGACAGACTGGAAAATAGCAGGTGCACTTGTGATGCCATAGGGCAAGCGCGTGTACTTGAATAGCCCCAGGTGTGTATTGACAACCACCATTGATTGTGCCTCCGAATGCAGTTCCAGCTGTTGATACGCTGTCGACAAATCAAGCACTGTGAAATACTTGCATCCTGACAACTTTGCAAACAAATCTTCCATCACGGGAAGCGGATAATGGTCAGTTCGCAGGCACGGATTCAATGTAACCTTGAAGTCCCCACACACTCTGACTTTGTTGTTCGCCTTAGGCACAACAACTAGGGGCGTCGCCCAGTCGCTTTTCTGTACAGGGACTAACACTCCCCTGTTCACAAGAGACTGCAATTCAAGCGACACGGTTTCCCTCAAAGAAAATGGCACCTGTCGCGCCTTGCAAAATACGGGGTTGCTCCCCTCCTTCAAAACCAGCCTGACTGGACTACCTTTGATCAGCCCCAGAGTGGGCTCGAACACCTTTGCGTACTTCTCAAGTAGCGCCGCAACTTTGTCTAAACACACGCCATGCACACTTGACCAGTCTAGCTTAAGAGCCTCCAGCCAGTCACGCCCTAGCAACGCAATGTCGCTATTGTTGTGGGTTTTAACAACAATGAGCGGAAGTTGCTTGCACTGACCATTATGTTCGACTGGAACCGTCAACTTCCCTGCGACTGTTAGAGGCGACCCACCGTATGTCCTCAGCTTTATGTGGCAAGGCTCTTTAGGTAGACTGGGCCAGAATTTTCTGTATAGCGTTTCTGGCACAATGGAAACAGACGCACCCGTGTCTATTTGCATGGTAACATTCTTCTTGGCTACCTTAAGGCAGATTTCATAATTCCCTGGGCGTTCCGCACAAGCATAGACATTGTACAACAACACTTCGTCACAATCCGCGTCCTCCACAGCTACCGAATTAGCCGCGTCTCTAGACTTGAACTTGCACATTTTCGCCAAGTGTCCGTAACGCTTGCATGCACGACAACGATACTTGCGAAATTTGCAGTTCGATGCTTCGTGCGCTGAGCCACATCGGAAACAGTCCGGCGATTCAGACACTCGGTCCCTTGCTAGTCCTGCACCGGATGAACGCTGCTGCTGGCGTTTCCCACCGCCTGGCTTATGACGTACGGCGTCGACTGTACCTTGCGTCCCTGTTGGTTGAAATTCCCGACTTTCCTTCCGCGCTAGCTCGATGCTTTTCGCAACGTCGCAGGCGTCCGAAAACGTCAACTTGCTTCTCTTCAGCAAGTCAGCTTGCGTCGCGCTGTCGCAGAGGCCCACTACAAAGCGGTCTCGCAGAGCCTCATCGAGGAATTCTGCGAATTCGCATGAAGCTGCCAATCGCCTCAACTCCACTGCATATGCTGCTATGGACTCTCCCTGATGCTGGCACCGCCGATTAAACTTGAATCGTTCTGCGATGACCATGGGCTTCGGTGCGAAATGACTTCGCAGCACTTCTACGAGTTCCGCATAAGTCTTCTGGCGTTTTAGGCTCTAGCAATGTCTTCAGCGTCTTGTAAGCCCTCTTGCCTATTGCCGTAATAAACATCGAGACCTTGAGGTCGTCGCTCACCTGGGAGGCCTTCAGGAAGTGCTCGAACCGTTCCACGTAGGACCCAAAATCCTCGTCTCCGTCCTCGACGAACTGGTCGAAACTTCCAAGCGTTGCCATCCCTGTGCCTCGCCCGAACGCTCTCCACGAACGCCGGTGCTTCCACGAACGCCGCGATGAGTTTCACGCAGTCCCGCAGGATCACGAACGCCGCGATGCGTTCCACGTAGTCCAGCGGGATCACGAACGCCGCGATGCGTTCCACGTAGTCCAGCGGGATCCCATCCTCGTCGCCAATTATGTTGTAGCCGCGGCGAGCGAAGCAGAGGCAGAGCGACTAAGCAACATGTTTATTCGGCATGCCACACAGCAGTGATGACAGCAGCCCGCATGCAACGCTGGGCTTTACTGCTTGCAGCGTACGATTATCGTTGGGTTTACCGCAAAGGTCGAGAGGTTGGAAATGCTGACGGTTTTTCACGGTTACCACTTGCAAATCGCAATGATGTCTCGGATTATGCACATTTCTTTTCAGTTGTTGATGAAGTGCCATTGTCTGCTGTTGAAATTCAGAAGTGCACGCGAACTGACAGAGTATTGTCGAAAGTGCTGTGTTATACGATGAGTGGTTGGCCGCCGCATGTTAAAGATGATGACCTAATGCCTTATTTCGTTCGCCGACATGAGCTATCTGTAGATCAGCAGTGTGTTACATGGGGAAATCGAGTGATTATACCTCGTGGGTTGCGCAAACAGGTGTTGCATCTTTTGCACGAAGGACACCCCGGGATGACGCGCATGAAAATGCTCGCCCGTAGCTTTGTGTGGTGGCCTCAGCTCACGGAGGACATTGAGCAGATTGTGAAAAGCTGTGACACGTGTCAGTTAACACAAAATGCTCCGCCACGTATTCCACTGCTAACTTGGGGTTGGCCAACTCGCAGATGGCAAAGAATTCATCTGGACTTTGCTTTTACCGATAACCAGTGGCTCCTAGTCCTAGTGGATGTGCATTCCAAGTGGACAGAAGTGTTCGTCATGCCATCCACCTCTACCGAGAAGACCATTGAAAAGCTGCGGAGTGTCTTTGCGGCCTACGGCCTGCCGGAAGAAGTAGTTACGGACAATGGTCCACAGTTCTGTGCCAAGAATTTCGCAGACTTTCTCCGCAGGAATGGGGTGCGGCATACCAGGACGCCACCGTACTACCCCGCATCAAATGGAAACGCAGAGCGGTACGTACAGACCATTAAGCGGGACCTTTTGCGACAGGTTCTCGACGAGAGAAGAACAGGGATCAAGAAAACCTTGCAACATCGGGTTGACCAATTTCTGTTCACGTACCGAAACACACCAACCGCAACCACGGGGCTGACGCCCGCGGAATTGTTTCTGTCATGGAAGCCGCGCACACGCCTGACCTTTCTCCAACCGAACTTGGAAAAACGTATGGACGACAGGTTCTACCAGACGAAAGAGAAGGCTAACGAGAGAGGGCGGTCATGGAGATCATTTGAGGAAGGCGACCATGTGCTCGTGCAAGGACTACGTCCAGGGGAGGAAAACAGCATCACGTGACATTACATACCAATCGCACACAATGAGATCACATGACACTTCATTCCCTTTCCCCCTAACTGTTTTACACCAGCTCTATGGGGTATAACGATCAGGAGGCTTCCGAGAACGAGCACTGCGCCGAAGAGGTGGCGTGTCCGGAGGTGGCGCATGCTCCCGGAGCGGTGGTGCAGGCAGCGTGGACCTTGCAGGTGAACTGGCGTTCTGTCCCGGCAACGTAGATGCTTGGGCAGGCTGTGGTGCTGAGGAATCCTGTGGCTCAGACGTATCTAAGGAAGGGATCTCATTGTGTGCGATTGGTATGTAATGTCACGTGATGCTGTGACGTGTGTGAAGGGCAACGCCGAGAGTGGGAGCGTTGCGCACTTGTTTAGAAGTCAGCGAGCAGATCGCTCGTGCGTGTCTCTTAATCTGTACGGCCCAGCATGCCGAATAAACATGTTGCTTAGTCGCTCTGCCTCTGCTTCGCTCGCCGCGGCTACAACACTGGCAAGACCTGGATTTCAACCCCCCGCTTCCAGCGTTCCGGCCTGCAGGCGTCGGCGGGTGGTTCGCCCAACTGGAGGCTGCGATGTACTTGAACGGCATTACCATCCAGCCGTTTAAACACGCAGTCCTTTGCGACATTCTCCCGCCTGACCTCCTCTGCCGACTCGCCTGCCCTGCCTCGGGATGCCGGCCCTACGACGAGTTGCGCGCTGCCGTCCTCGTCTACTACGGCGCATCATACTACCCGCTGCCGCTCCATGAGGAGGCGGACTCGCTTTCGCCACCGCCAGCGCCTGCGCCCGCTCCAGCATCGCACTCGTCTTCGACTGCATCCTCGGGAAACAGCACGCTGCAACCGTCACTGGCCAGTACTCTTCCGCCCCAGTCCATCGTCTCCGGCCCGGTTGCTTTAACACCGACCACACCCTCGAATTCCTGCCCTCTCGCCAAGGATCTGGCTCAAGACGAGTGGCAGCTACCCGAGCTTCTCGACCCTTCACGTCTGCAGCTGTGGCCGTTCCGCCCGCACAGCCCTGTAGTTTGGTTTCTGCAAGTGGACGCTCAGCTACACGTGAACGGCGTCCGATCACAGATCTGGCGGTACCTCCTCATGAAAAGGGAGTTGCCCGCCGATCTCTTTTCCCAGCTTGACCTTCCGCCGCCGGGTGAACACCCTTACGATGACTTGAAGGACGCCTTCTTCAAGTTTTTCGGCGCAAACCTTCCCCGCCCTGCATCCCACACGGTACAACAAGCTTGGGCTCTAGACGCCGATCCACGTGCGAGCACCCGTCCCACGGCTCCTGCCCAGCCCTGCTTGCCAGCTGTGGTGCCTGCCTTGGGACCACCACCAGAAGAGGTCTCTCTCGACACGTGCCCCACCTCTTCGGAAAGTAACCCGACCTGCGCCGCAGCCCCGCTCCTCGTCATATGTTCGCCTGTCCCCTCATGCCTCTCCCCGGTGAGCCCCTCTGTCCTTCCTGTCGCGGGGCACGCATGCGCGCCACACCAGGACCCTGTCGCTGCTAATGCGCAACCCGCAATGCTTCCCACGGCTCCCTGGTCATCTGGCGGCTTCGCAAGTGACTCTGCCTCTGCGACAAACGAGACAGTCGCCGAAGGTGGCATGCATGCGACATCGACGCGCCTCAGCGGGCCCCCTCCAGCACCGCCTGTCGTAGCAGCACCAGCGCACCCCGTTCCTTCCGACGCACACGTGCCGGATTTGCGCTCTCCTCCTTCCACCGCTGCCACTACCCAAGCAGCCCCGGCTTTCCAATCAGATGGCAGCCGCCCGTTGCTCGCTCCGCCTACGCCTGCCTTGCCGTTTCTTCGCCGCGTCGAGCGCCTGCGCCATCGGCTCCGCTACTACCGCTGCTGTTGCCACAGGCGGCATCATCTACCACACTCGCTGGGGCGACGTACTAAGCACGCTTGCAAATCTGGACGCTGGTGTATCTTCAGGCCATCATCGAGCGCGCTGTCAGTCCTACCACTTGCCCCCAAGACTTGTTCCCGGCCATCCCGTGGACGTATCTTGGATTACTTTTCAAGTCTGCTGCCCCTGTCCTCACCTTCCGCTTTCTGCCTCCCTCGCCCGTTGCGAAGCAGCCAGGCTCGACCGCCTGAGCTTTGTTCTCCAGCCTGACTGCCTTCCCGGACTACCGACCTGAACTCACCGGCCTTTCGTTCCCAGTTTATATTTTTCTTTTGTTCCACCCTCTCCTCTCGTGTTTTCTGTCCCTTTCGCACAAACCGGACGTTCGTGCTGGGTGGGGGCCTCTGTAGCGCCACCGCTTCGGCACGCGGAAGACGACGAAGCGGTGGGTACGCGCAGGAGAACGCCGGCTCGCGCAGAAGAGAACGCTCTGGACTTCGGCCTCGCCGGACGCTGCCGCCGCTGCTCTGCCGCTACCCTTCTAAGGCAGCCTCAAATAAACGTGGCCGTGGTCGCCTCCTGGGCGACCTCAACACTGGCCTCCACAATTTCCTTATACCGCGTCGCACACTCTCCCTAAGCATTTTTTACGGCTTATTTTCCCATCCCATCCCATCTTCTCATATAATACCTCTGTTGCTCTACTGTTTACATGTACAGCCTTTGTCAAAAGTTTGGAGCCCAGGGGGTTTGCTTCTGAGCCTCACTGTGTGGTTCGTGATGCATCTCCAGCGCTCCGAATTTCCTCTGGGTAAGATTATTTCTGGCTCTGCCTCCTTCAATGGGTAGGACTTCCCAGAATGCTTCAGTAGTCCCACTGCAAGGCTAAGAAGGAAACCTCCTGGGCTCTAAACTTTTGACAAAGACTGTACGTTGTCGCAAACTGTCCGAACCATTTTTTTCCCGGTTATTTCCTGATTAATTAAGGCTGCGATTTGGGCTAGTTGGTAACGATTCATGGTGAAAACAACGCGGGAAAAACGAACGGACGACGAAAGCGCTTGTGTTGTGTCTTTCGTCGTCCGTTCGTTTTTCCCGCGCTGTTTTCACCATGTATTTCCTGATTTCCTACGCACTCATGGTCTGGGCCCGGAGTGCCGAGTTTTGAAGCGAAAAGCTTCACTAGGCTCGTCAACACCGAGGCTAGCGTGGGCCCCATCGTCAGAAAAAGCCACAGGTTCGCATGCGCGAATTGCGTGACGTCACAGGAGAGGCGCTGGTGGTCGGAGCCACCGCCGCCGCTGCCGCGACTCTGCAACCACCGAGTGACGTGACAGGAGAGGCGCATGCCGCCGCGGCTTTGCCGGTTGACCTTTAGCTACTGCCGCGCACTTCTGCGCATGCGCGGCTCTGGTCGGAGCTGCTGTGACTCTGTCGGTATATATGTAGGAGCGCTCTGAGAGGAGCGCAGGCGGCCATGGAAGACGATGCTGGAGTGGTGGCGTGGAAATTGGCCGAGAAGCAGCTAATAAATGCTAGACGTAGGGCTCAACAAGCTACGCCTAGGAAACCATAAGTTAAGCCATGGCATCGCCGAGCCTTTTCGCTTCTGATATCCGGGCTTAACCGACCTAAGCCCCAGCCAATTTTTCCGTATAGACGCTTTCAATTTCAACTCAGGAATGAGCATTGCGCTAGAACTCGGAGGCTCTACCTTCATACCATACACACCGCAGAGTACAATGAGTTGCATTTTGGTGTATTTGAATCTTGGATCCGAACGTGACCATCTGCATAACAGCGCTCCCTCCGGTCTACTCCTCGTCCCACTACAACCTGTAGCTTCCACATGAGCTCTGTCCTTCCTCGCTTTACTTCCACCTTCATCCCTTCCCTCACAATACAATTTTGTTGTCTACTGAGAACTGAGACAGATATTGCGCGCTTCCTTTCTCCAAAACCAACATTCCGGCGTTTGTACGGACTCTTGGAATTGACGGTCTAAACCGCTTCACGGCCACAACTGTTTCGCCTTCACCTTATGAGCTCGCGCTCTTAAACCCGTTTATTACACAGGCCGCCGACCACGTGCCAATGTGCGAATCGATAATCTGTGTAATAAGCCAAAGAGAACGCCATTTAAGACACTGCAGAATGACGAAAGTCTGTGAACGGATGGAGGATTGAACAGCGCACACAGGACGAGGACACAGAGAATAAGTGACAAGGCACGAGCGCTGCCTTGTCGGAACTAAAAAGCGCCAGGATTTTTGATGAGGGTTCGGCATTCTTTCGTATATAACTCGCCTTTATTAGTTTTCTCGGACTGAAATAGGTCCTGCTTTACTGACGGTCAACGTTACCGCCTAATTAACATAGGTAGTTAGCTGTTCGATAACGGCGCACTAAGTCGCTTATCTTCACGAACTTTTGCTTTAAGTACACTCTTCCCAGGACATTTTGACTGTTTATAGGTGTAGTAGTTCAGTTTCAAAACTTCGTGGCGTGTCCGTAGAAAGTACCCGGCCCGCCGCTGTCGTTACCACCGTGGCGCTGCGGTCGGGAGCAGAGCAATCGAACAAGCGTTGTCTGCCACAAGAAACCAACCTTGACCACGCGTAGGGAGTTCAGGAGTCGCTTTTACATTTTTGTTTGCGACCCTCGTTGAGAACTAGATAATATTTTCATTAAGAACGGTTGCTTTATCGATTGTCAGTCTTTATGCCATCACTTCAAGCGTCCAGCGCCCACCCCGGTTTCCACACACTGCAAGGAAATACCAACTGCTGTGCTTACCTTGATAAAAAGTGCTGTCATATATTGGCGTGCAGTGACGCAAATTTTTGACGAGTAGTGAAATAAACTGCAACGCACCTGTCGGCGAAGTAGCGTGTCAGTTTAGCGTGGTGCCGTGAGAGCATGTCCGGGCGATGTTATTTCGAAATGGGCTAAGCGCCCCGGTTTTCTGGTTGCCTTTTCTCCCCATAAGCCAGTATCCCTGTCGTACCGCTTCATGCCTATAATTGTAGCATTTGAGAGTATCCCTTCGCTTAAATGCGACAATGGGCCCCGAGGGATTGATGATATGACGCGGGAGCACGGAAAATAGCGACAGTGTATCATGCACTCACTCGAATAGGACTACTAACACTTGAAAGCACTGAAAGTTATTAAATATTTATTTATTTATACTGCCGGCCAATTGAGAGAGGGCCAGTGGTTCTTCTCATTCTCAACGCACCTGCAACGCCGTTATGATGCCCTGGACTCATTATTTTTTTTTCGCTTTTTCTTGTGGTCCCACTGTGCGGACTTTTTTCTTTCTTGCTATTTCGCTTATTGAAAAAAATGCACGCGTGTTGCCTATTCAAACACTAGAGGAAACACTTAAGGCCCGCCTTAAGCGTATGACGACATAGCGTTAATGGGTTAGTAGTGCCACTGGGTGCGAAGCACGTCATCTCATTGTTTGAATTTCCGCTAACTTTACTTGAAAAAGCTGACTCACGCCATTTAAACGTAAAGAAGTTCGACAAGAACAGCACTTCCTTTCAAAAGCCTTGGCAGCACAGGTGATCGACCCATTATGGGAAATGCACTGGCAAAGGCCGGTTCTAAGAAGGATCAAAGTGAAACCATCCTTTTGCTAAATTGGGCCCATTACCTGTGCTGCTTTGGAAGCGGCTGCATGAGCGGTAGTTGATTGCCGTGCCGTTCATCACACCCATTAAACTGCTGCTTTATAGATATCAAACCGCAATGCACAACAGTGGCTTTCAGCCACTATTGAAATTCATGAATGGAATGACGTGCCAATAAAGCAAACAGCGGACGCACAGCAAAATGCTCTACCATATCCGGCGAGATGCGTGCAGTCGTCCGCACATAAGACTGCAGCGCGCTCACAGTGCCTAGGAACAAGCTCAGCATAGCTTCGGCGATAGAAATTTTGGCGAGGGGAATTTGATGAACTATTCTACAAACTTTGCTTTCGCAGGAGTCGTCTGCGAGTCCCACGACGAATATTCGATGCAGCTGCCAGGGAAAAAAAAGTAATGGTGCTGCAGAACAGGTTGCATTCAATACCTCATCGATTGCGTAGCCTATATAATGGAAGACTCTCACAGTTCTTTGCAATAACTGCAGCAACACCCGAGAAGGAAGTAAGAGTTCAGAAAATAAAGACGTTTGCACTTGAAGGCATGACCGAACGAAGCATGACCGAAGGCATATAAAAGAGGACCTGGGTATCGATTCAGCGCTCTGGGTGTGTACCATCGCGGCGCCAAGCACGCCATGCGTGAGAATGAAGTTAAAAAGGGGAGGCAATAATGATAGATCTCGGTTCAGCGCAGATGTCTTTTTTTTTTTCAGAAACAAGCACGCAATCCAGTATAAAGTTCTGGAAGTACTTGGCTCAGTAAACGATGGAAAGTTTATACCACTTGCTGGAACTATAATTTTGTTTCTTTAACTGAGAGCGCCACGTGCAAGAAACTTGGCAACAGCTATTAGCTTCAAATATTTTACTAGCGGTGTATGCCGATGTTTATTTACCTCTCGATGATGTTTTTAAAGATATGATTGATTGAACAATTGATTATTTTATTGATCGAGTGATTGATTGATTGATTGATTGATTGATTGATTGATTGATTGATTGATTGATTGATTGATTGATTGATTGATTGATTGAAGGGATGAGTGTATGAATACTAAAAGGCCGGGAACAGTTTATAGTTTTGTGTAGGGCGCAAGCGATCGATTGGATCGCTCGCCAGCACCTCTCTTCTTTGGAACACCATCTACTCGTCAAACAAATATGACAACACATACTGATTTACTAGGTCTCTAAATGCTAGAATTATGACCATGAGCGCGATTAGTGTGGACACAGAACCTGACACCAAGACATCACCCCGTTTTTAAAAGCTTCGGTCTCAACAAAGGTAGCCTCCTTAAATGTCAGTGAGGGCGAAGGTGATTCCAGCGTCTCTATCAATTTTTCGTTAAGAAAGAAATTCAAAGCGGGCTGGTTATCCGAGTTTAAATGATAGGAGAGAAGCATACACATTGTGCGGATCTCTAAGGAGTCTAGCCATTTTCCCTAGCACCGAATGAGGTCAGAGGAAATACGTAGAACACACGCAATCAGTCTGCTGTTCTGATTATCCGATATATCAAATATCACAAATTCAGCACGAGAGGACCGGACATGTGTTTTGTGAATACACACATTCTTGTCAGCTCGACAAAAGGCAACGCCCAGAATACTATCCGCAAGCTTTGCTTTTTACAGACGTCTTACGTAGATTCGAAGCTATCCCAGGCTAGATGACAGTAGAGTATCGAGATGCAGTAAGGCATGGCAAAAATGCTCCGAACAACTTGTGAATAACCGGTCAGACTTAAGTGTTTATGTGTGAATAACCGACAATGATAGGTTAATAACCACAGTATCTACTCACATTGATTTGGGACCGCACCTACGCACCTACCCATATATGTATATAAATCGGACATTGAGTAGGGGGTGGAAGTTAGAGAAAAATAAAGTATCGCGATCCAGCTCCAGGCGCCGAGGATAGCCTGTCCCAAGGTCACCCGTGAAAGCTGGTATGTCCGTTGCACAGACATTAGCCAGCCCTGCCTCGTTGAGGGAGAGGAGTATTGAGAATGAGCTAATTAAAGGGCATCCGGGCAGGAGTAAAGAGAATCTTCCAGATTGGCATAGCATTCCTGATAATTTAGGTATTCTGGAGAGGAATGGAGATGGTATGCGAAAGAACAGAAAACGTTGATATTTTGTTTATTCCCGTTTTTTAAAACGCATAGACGGAAGCAAGGAGAGAAAGGGGTGGAGGGAGTTGCACACCAATGCCTCGTTCTTGCTTGCATGCGGGAGTTACATCTTCCTTTATTGGCTTATTTCCTTACAAGCGAGGATGAGCACAATCGGGATGCCACAAAACATCCTGGTCTTATCGCTTGCATAGGCCTGTTCATTTCCATGTCAGTACCTACGGCTCCAGCAAGCCGCTCGAATGGCCGACAAAACACATAAAAAAGAAGACACTAGGGAAGCTCATAACTGCGCAATTGTTAACGAAGCCTGTCTTTCTTCGTCGCGTTATCACCATGGAAAACCACCTACTTGTCTATTCGGCCATTTTACTAAGACAGCGCTGCTCGGCAGGTGAATAAAAGTTGTCCTCGGCGAATCGCTATGAACGCCTTGGCTTTTTATAAGATGCATGGGTAATGAGTAGCATGGTAAAGAACTAACAACAAGCCAAGCAAAGGAGTTCCCAAGGTGCGAGGTCCAGGTTTTGCTTAGTGAATGCTGGCCAGCTTCAACATTGCCCCGCCGCGGTGGCTCAGTGGTTACGGCGCTCGGCTGTTGACCCGAAAGACGCGTGTTCGATCCCGGCTGTGTTGGCTGAATTTCGATGAAGGCGAAATTCTAGAGGCCCGTGTGCTGTGCGATGTCAGTGCACGTTAAAGAACCCCAGGTGGTCGAAATTTCCGGAGCCCTTCACTACGGCGTCTCTCATAACCTTAGTCGCTTTGGGACGCTAAACCCCAATAAACAAACAAACAAACAAACAAACAAACAAACAAACAAACAAACAAACAAACAAACAAACAAACACTCACGGGAACAAGGAACGGCTTGAGTTGGGCTAGTGCGAACGCCATGCGACGGTAGGCTTCGGCAGGCGGCGCGAAGGCGTTCACTTCCACGTGCAGCTCCTCGTGCAGGTGCCAGTACTTGGGGTCCTTCAGTTGGCGGAGATCTTCCTCCTGGAAGACAAACCGAAAGCGGGAAACGTGTCAGCGATTCGTGTGAGCTTTCAACCTCAGCAGCCACCGAGAATGCGAGCACTGTGATGTGTTTCGGAGAGTCACGACATCGAGTCGCCAGCTGATTTGCACAACAAGGTAGTGCCCCCCGGTAAATGAATTTGAAACACATCATTTATTGCATAGGTGGAAAAGAAACCACGTAATGTAGCTGCTGTCAAAGCACTCTGATAGAGCGGGATCCCACAGCAGTTTGCTACCTACCAAACGCTTCAAACGTAAGCCTGATGAAAATTGACCACTAGCAAGAAAACTTTAACAGAGCACACTGTGGGGCCAGTTGGCCATACATAATCTGAACGAAAAAACGTAGCGTTGAAACAGGACACAGTACGATGAGGACAGGACGGGGCTACAACTTACAACTGAATGAAATCGATCAACGAAAGACACATCCCTTCTCGAGCAAAGACACGCATGCGCAAACTTGAAAGAATGGCAAAACTATGATAATCTAGAAAAATCCGGTAAAAGAAAAAAGAAAAAAGAGACTAAAAGGGGAGGAATACCAACTGCTGATGAAGGCTGTTGTACAAACATTAAGTGCGTCTTAGAAGCTTTCTTTCTTTTTCCATTAGGTAAATAGATGGTGTGCTAATGCACGTGTGACTACTGCGTTGCGATATTTCATGAGCTTCCAAGATTTCACTCGCCAATTGATCTTTACCCCTTCCTAAGATCTTCGTGCGGTTCAAAGAGGGAAAGCAGCCTGGGCAGCTCTTGCAATGCTTTGGCAAGTGCTCATCAGTTAGCTGACGAAGCGAAGAAAACTTTACCTGACCGTTAACCTTGTAATAAGGCGAATTTCAGCAGCACCTGGGCTCTTTCTTGCAAAACGTGATTGACGTAGTGTTTAGTAATCCAGGGTAGGGCTGCATTTCGCTCATCGTTTTTGAGTGGCCAGTCGTGTAACCACTCATTAGGAGAGTAGCGGGGTGAAAGGGAGTGTGCGTGTGTGTGTGTGTTTGTGAGAAAGAGAGAGAGATGTGGGGTAAGGGATAGGCACGCGTTTCTCCGGACTGCATTGGATGCGTTCGAGCGTACTTCACACGCACGGTCGCGCATCCCTCCAATTATGATAGACGGACGATTAGCGTCGCACACGTAGCGGAATACGGGGGAGAGGACAGCAAGAAGCGAGAGGTTGTTTAGAAGGGATCATTGATTGGCATTCAGACCAGTAAGCCGGGCATGTTGTCAGGACGTCCTACATGACTCGTTAACCTAGTACTGAACGCTGACAAACGACGTAATTGTATGTTTTTGTGATGGGACCAATATTTGATTTTGAAAAGCTTTATCAAGAAGTACATTCGCGACCGTTGGTGCTAATTAAAAGGGCGTGATTTGTTGTCAACAAGTGACGCCGACGACAGCTACCAGCAGCCCCCAACATAGCTCGGCCAACTGCGTCATACCGGCGCTAACCAGTTATTTTACACGCTTCCTGCGATGTACGAAATCACCGACTTCAGGTTACTGTGGTCGAAACTACCCTTGATGAGAGTTGCAGTCGCTAAAACGTGTTAATTTTCTCCCCAGAATTACGGAAATAGCTCGCATGAATACCGCGGACTCGCTAGGCCTTCTCCTCGTGAATGCAGGTCGGCGTAGGTTGAAATTTAAGAATTTGGCTTGCGGTTATCACTGGCGAGCGCTCAAATGCGAACGTATCGAACTCAGCCACACGTTTTCCTTAGCTTAGTACGGATACGGCTGAGAGAGGTGCAGCTATGCAGGCTGTCGCCTGGTTGGGGTGAAGTTTTCCGCTCGCCCGCCATTCTTAAGAACACCGGTCGAACGATCATTCGCCGATCGGATTCGTCAGCCTCTGCGGGCTGGAAACCTGTCACACTACGCCGATACGCAGTCGTTAGTCGTGCTGCCGTCATCGTCGTTCTTATGTGACAGACCAATGCATCAGCGACAGGATGGGCCAACCAGCCTGCTGGCGTTCGGGTCGCATCGTCGCATCGGTGTCGGCGTCGCGTCTGCCTAGTGTGCAAGTAAGCTAAACTGGGATAGTCGGAGCAGTTGCATCTTAGAAAAACGTAGCGCGAAAAAACGAGACACAGAATAGGTGAAAACAGGACACGATCGCTCGTGTCCTGTCTGCACCTTTTGTGTGTCTTGTTTCTTCGCGCTACGTTTTTCTAAGATGCCTAGTGCGACTGAGCCTTTACCATGCTAGTCTGACGATGCATGGCCGTAGAACGCAACATCCAACTGTGCCATGCAATGCAAAGGAACAGCGAGCACAAGATGACCAAAAAAGAGTGCGGAGCAGCAGCGCAGTGATGAGGAAGAGATAGCGGAGATCGGCTTGCCAGCGGAGTTGAAGAGGTGGGCGGAGAGACGCAAGCGCGGAGCACTGTTTTCCCAGAGTGCTTTGCGCAGCTGCTTGGTGGTGCGGCAGAATTATTTATAAGATACATTAAAGTCTAGATAGATTCTTTTTGTAGTGTGCAGCTCTTATGCGTTAAAAAAAAAAGCTGAATCATTGTAGCTGCTCACCTCGAGGCAGGGATCTATGAACTTGTACTGTGTGAAAGTTAAGTGCAAGCAGCCTCATACCTTTGTTTTATTTTCTGTATGTCTACTATCCTGCTTATTTTGATGTTTTGGTCCCGCGGTGTTTTCCGCACTGAGAGGCTGCCATTCTTGCACGAAATAAATTGATAATCTGTCTCACTCGCTTTCGATCTCAAATGCAGGAAAGTTTCCTGTTGTGGGCAGTTATTTTTTTTAATGCGATGTTGATTGCCTCAGGGCATAAAACGGTATGTAATGATAGATGAGGACGCCTAAATAAATGAGAAAAGGTTCCCTGATCTAATGAAATCAAGCAGTAAACGATGATGGGGACCTTGTGTCCAAGCGGTGTATGAAGCACTATTGTCGGGTGAAAGAGGCGCTGCCGTGAGGTCTTTCAGTTATGTTTTCAGTGAACTGCACCTGTGGTATGCTTCCCTTCAGCTTGCTTTTCAATCGAAGCCAACTGTCAGGCAAGGCAGGATATCATCACCATAATCATCATCATCATCAGACTGACTACGTCCACTGCAGGGCGATGGCTTCTCTCATGTCTCTCCAATAAACCCTGCCTTTTGCGAGCTGCGGCCACCGTATGCCCGCAAACGTCTAATCTCATCCGCCGACCTAACATTTTTTTGCAGTCTGTTAGGCGGGGTATAAAACCTTCTAAATCAGGAGCGGGCTTATCGGCTATGTCCGTCGTTTTCCTAGAAGGAAGTCAGCCGGCAGCATCAGTATCGTATTCAGAATACCGATGAACCACCCGGTCACTTGCAGGCTGATTCTATTTAGCTAGCAGATTTTGTGTTGTTTTCTGAGACAGCCCATGTACTTTTCTAAGGTAAGTCGTCTAGTGTAATGATCGAGATTATTAACACGTTGTTTGAGTTTATCGACATCCTCTTCCTGAGCGTTCAGATTAATCGAAAAACATAATGTCTACTGATTTCACTGACGTATCTTGTGAAAGCCTGAACATTTCGCTTGCACAGTCCTTATATTAGTCATTCAGGCGTGATCGATGAAGTGATAAAATGCAAGTTGACGAATAAGACGCACCAATGGGAGAACGACTCTGAGTATAAAGTCGCCATTCTACGTTCCCTTTACACTATAAGAGGTGAAGCAGTAGATACACAGAGCGCTGCGTGACTCCGAAGCAACCGATTGGCCTTGTAAATATTTAAATACCAACGGCGAGAGAGTATATGGCATTAAGACAGAGCGACACCGCTGCTAGGGAACGTGAGCTAGCCGAAGGCGTGGACAGAACGTGGAAAACATGCATCTTGGCCTCAAACTCCTTGAAAATGAATGCATGCTCTCACAGGCGGCACACATGGGTCTTTGAAGTTCGCAGGAAGTGCCGTGTTGCTTTCAAAACATGCGCCGAGGGTGCGCACTTTTCCAAGTTGTCAGCAGCGTCATTCCCTGTGCATAGTACTTCATATACGCCCCAATCTCAACCTTGTTGGCGAAAAGCAGTGCCCAAGAAAAATGCTTCTTCGCATACATTACCTCTTGAGTCAGTACACACGACACACACGAAAGTGTTTTCACTTGCGCTTAAAAATAATGAAAATTGGTTTTTCAGGAAAGGAAATGACGCAGTAACTTTCTCAAAGATCTCGATGGACGCCCGAACCACGCCGTAAAGAAGGGGATGGGGATAAAGGAGGGAGTGAAGAAAGAAAGGAAGAAGGAGGTGCCTTAGAGGAGTGCTCCGGAATAGTTTCGACCACTTGGGGATCTTCAACGCGCACTGACATGGCACAGTACACGGGCGCCTTTTGCGTGTCGCCTCCATCGAAAGGCGGCCGCCGTGGTCGGGTTCGAACCCGGGTACTCCGGTTCAATAGACGACCTCCTTAACCGCTGAGACACCGCAGCGGGTAAATGCGCAGGAAGCTCTGGTCTCGAAGCAGCTTTTTGCTATGTAGTGACAATCTTTATCACTTCCGGCTGAAAGTCGCCTTCGCGATGACATAGCTTCCGTCAAAGGAGAGATGACGCGTGCTATCGCCCTCCGTGCCCTGAACGTTCCAAACCCTGCAGTCATGACTAGACGTTCAAGCTCCTTCTTGGACGTACTGAGAGCCTAACAGAACGCTACAGCCATGAGACACAGAGAAAGTGCCCTGGTAGTGCTTCGGCCGTAGAACGGCAAGTTTAGCTGGCTGCTGCGTATGGATTTCGTAATTCGCACAGGGCGAAGGCGAGGATGCGCAGATGACGAAGCATTTAAAGCATGCAGAGCACTGAACTGGATTCCACAGTTTGATAACAAGAATGAGTAACATATTACACGAAGTTAGAGCGTACGCGCAGATCGAGGTGCGTATTCGGCGATTTGTGAACGTCCACATATTGGCACAGATAGGCTCGTTATGTGAAGGTTTCAATCGCTAATTTTGGTGGTGAATTCTTTTATTCTTTCCCTGAACATGAGATACGTTGCTTATGATCGAGACCTGCATTGCTTAGATACGTTGCTTATGATCAAAATTGTTACTTTGCACACAGTTTAGTCCCGTTATAACTTAATCCACGGGGCGCCACAATCTCTTCGTTATAGCCGCTGCTTCGTTACAAGTGTAAACGACAACGACGTTCGCGCAGCAGTCACATAAAACAGGCTTACGTGTCGCCGCGTAGATGGGGAAGAAGCAGGCTGGTATTTATTATGCATCAGATGCGTGGTGGCGTAGCCTTAAACACGGGTACCGACTGCCACCAACGCTGCCATGTATAAGCACAGCAACCGAATATATATCAGCCTCGGCAACGCGTTCCCCGTTTTTCCGTGGTTTCCGCATAGAAAACAGGCTTTATACATTGAATGAGTCTCTCCAAGTAACTCGAGATGTTAATCTTTCAATTCCTGCCTTCAAGGCGCTGAAGACGATACGGCATCCTGTGGAACACGGCACCCAGCAGCGATTACTGTGCGGGTACCCGTTCAGTTGGCTTTGCTCCTCGGAGTATGGGTACGCTGGCCGCAACACTTTATCACTGCCTGAAAGTTATGTCTTCTGGTGAATGCGCGCGCTAAACCAAAAGCAAATGAAAGACCGCTTAGAACGGCCTCTGAGACGCTACGAAGACAACGGATTTAATCTTCTGCGGAGTAATGAGTGATTACCAGCTATATTCACAACCCGGTAATCATTGGTTACAGGGAAACTTCAATTATTTCTCATTATTTCTTTACCACTTAGCCTTAATGTACGCCTATTAACAGGGATTAAGCGCTTATGGCCCGAAGAGACTTTAACCTGTGCATGTTGTCGCATTCTTACAAGCTGCAAAGCTCCACGGATCGTAAGAGAAAAGAAATATACGCACTGGACTTAAGCTAACGTATTCGGAACAGACGAAGACAAGTCCTCTTGTCGAAACGTTGGCTCAAGCAACCTGAGGTTTTCCTCTCCCTTGTTCATTTTGGGATCGCCAAGGACCATCTACCGCACCCTCTCTCTACCATGTATTCGGAACAGTTCGTTATAAAAGTGGCTGTAGCGCGTAGTGGGTATAAAAATAGCAACGATAGTCCCTTTCACATTTTATTTTACATCTTAACCTTGAACATGGACAAACACAGGCTGCCGTTTTATGTTTAAAAGTTATCGTTTATTTATGAAACGTTTCCTGAACATGGTTTTTAATCACAGCATGGTAATATAAGCGTGCTCAGTAGCAGAAAAACAGCTTTAGTTCCAAGGCCTGTACAAGGTTGCTGATAATGGGAGGCAAGAAGACTTCGTGACTGAGCAGCCTTTGAAATTTTCCATAAGCGTCTATACGTAAACACAAGCGTCTCTGATAGCGTGAGTCGCTTTGGGACGTTAGACCCCACTAAACCATAATCCGTAACACACGTGATGAAACCACTAGCTGAGATGTCAACAAAGGAAAAAGGAAATGAAGTAGCGGAAGGCTCGGGAGTCAGCATTACCTTTTCCAAATTTTAGTCCTTGATGGGAATGGAAAATAAAATGAGCCAAATGCACAAGAACAAGAAACAGCGCCTACCTTAGCTTTGTCCCTCATAGAACCTCTGCCAAGGATGGCCATCTTGGTCTGTGTTTCCTCCTGGAGTCGCTTGAGCGAGTTGCCTTTGGGTCCGAGCAGCTTGCCGACGAAGTTGAACTGGACGCGTGAATTTACAATGAAATTAGTGCGATGGTGTAGGCTAGAGGATAGTGAGGTACCCCTCATTGTCATTTCATCCAAGCATATTAGCGCAGCGCATGACGGTTTATATGCTCTGATTGCACTTCTGAGATGACAAGGCATCAAAAAAGTACTGAGGACATGTGGATTTTTCAGGCCTATGTCTTGATGTCTCACGTATTTCGGAGCTTCTAGCCAGAAGCCAGGATATGAATCATGTCTGCTATGTCTCTTATGACTGCTTTCTCTGAAACTTTGCTGGTTCTACATAGAAGTAAGCCTAATTATGCAGTGGCTTCTAAGGATATTTTTCGTTCACATGTATAACTCCCCCATACCATAACGTTAAAATTAGTACACCGCATGTTCCACAATTAAATAAACAACGTATACATTTCTCTCTCATATAGGTGAGGTCACCGTGATTTCAATAATGTGCGCAGGTACGCCAAGCTGTGAAAATGATCATAGCTTATATTCCTATAATGCATTTAAAACATACCAAATTTAATGTATTCCTTGCCCAGATTTCGAGGTTTCGACTAAGTATTGAGCAGTAATGCATCGCTATCCGAATATGGTGGGGGTCCTCCCTGTTTATAATTGAGTTCCTCTATTATAAGGCTTTGTATCGCGAAGGTGCCTCTTAACACGTCTTATTTAATACCGATCCTAGCAGTTAGCACGTCTCGGTTGAAATGGGATGTAAGGTTTCAAATTACTGACACACGGTGTGAATGCATACAGTTTCGGCACCTACGCACAAACTTGTGTGAGCGCCGTCGACAGCGCAGCAAACTATAGTGTACGCTAGGTTATGGCACAGATGGTGGGGAATTCGACGCATACTGAAGAGCCGCTACACGTATTTAAAGGGAAGCTGAAACGGTTTTTTGACAATTCGAGGTTATTCAAGAATTCGAATCTATCAAGCTTCTAGATGAACCATGCAAAGTATTTTTGCACCAGCATTTAAAATGGTGACATAATCGTCGATTAAAACCGCGACGATGTTCAGGCTTCTCCTCACTACGTTAGAGGAGTGCGAGGGAACTCGGCAGTGACGTCATTATCGCCGAAACTTCAAATGTCCGCTGCTTACGCCTGCATGCTGCTGTGCGTCGTCAGATGGCGCCAAACAATGCATTGTGAGCTTCACCTTCGATAGCGTCGGTTTTCTTCCATGGAACAACCCTTTCTTCGCTGGAAACGTAGTGCCGTCATACGTGACGTCATTATCGGGGCCTCTGCCCGTCGCTGTGCACTTCAGAGAAGCCTGAACACCGACGACGACTTTATTCGGTCATTACGCCACCATTTAAAATGCTAGAGCAAAACGATTTCGCAGGCTTTACAAGCACATTTCGCACATTCGGCAACCTTAAACTCATAGAACTCTAAAACCGCTTCAGTTGCCCTTTAAGTCGAAATGACATTCTCAGAGAAAGAGATGCTAGAATAGGACAGCCATTTTTTACGTGTACACCTTAAGAGCGATCTTGCATCATAATCAGGGCCTATCAAGTAACATGACCCGCTGTAATTAAAAAAAAAGCGGTACGTACTTCAGAGGATAAATTTTAGTCATCACAATAGTCTTTTGCGAGGTGTACCTAATCGTATTTTGCCTTGATCGGGTGTCCACTAATGAAAATCAGCTTATTAAGCTAGCACTTTTTTAATCTGCCGAAGAATTACGTTCGACCCAGGATTTCTGTTAATTTCTGAAAACTCGAGATTGCTTATTATCCTGAGCTCTTGGTGCTTCTAGGAGGAAAACACTGCTTGTCGGAACCGTGACTCACATTCGGGTGGTCCTTGACAGGCACCTGCACGCGGACCTGGAGCCGGACAGATCGCCCCTTGTGGATGTCCATGAGCGGTCCCGGAGGAATCCAGGCGTGTGAAGACCGGGCGCTGCTTCCATTCTGTCCGTGAACGCGCTGGATCTCTGCAGCATGAAAGAGAGGACGGATAAAATGAAGTTAAGCTATGGATTCCTTCACATTAAGGTGGACAGGAAGCTAGGTGGGTCATATTTAAGCATGGACGACCATAACATGGCCAGAAGATAGAAGGCAGCCGAGCAATGGACTCACTGCGAAGATGAACAAAAAGACCGTGCGTTCGCTGGTCACACCGGAGTAGTGTCGTTAGTTGTTTTAAAACAGAGCGTAAAACAATGTTACATAAAATTTAGGAAAAGTGAGAACGTCACTACACGGTTCACCATTCTTTTCTCCTTGCCGTACACGCGAAAGTCAGTTGCGTACAGGATCCAGAACCCATCACACGGAAATGACATAAAAAGGCTTTCACGCATGCAAGTTCATTCAGAAGTCTAACTTAACGAAATGCAAATAGCCTTGTTTGCTGTTGTTTCAATTAAGTACCACTAGTTTACATTAGCATGGAGCTTGTATTTTAAAGAGCATTCCATAATTCTGACAATTGTGAAGACTACTAAAACATTCAAGGGGCGCTTTGTTGACCAAAAGTGCGGTGAGGCGAAAGCCTTAAGCGTGGTGTTGCTGCTTGTGTCACTGATGTGTGGTTAATATGTTAAACTTCGCCTCTAAGAGTGGAACACGACAGCGTCTTGCAACGCTGTCAGGGAGTCCACAGAACGCGCTCTACGCCTTACTCGTCGGTAAATTAGTTTTTGAGGAAAGGAAATGTATCTGTCTCGCAGATCTGGGTGGACACCTCAACCTCGCCGTAAGGGAAGGGAGGAAGATGGGAGTGAATGAAGAGACCGTATTCACTAGACGCGTCTTTGTTCATTCCAAGCCATCGAGCTGTAGGGCCTAACTAGGTTCTGTGTAAATAGTTTTTTTTTGTGTGTGTGTAAACACGCACACATATGTATATATATCCTTTCTGTTCAAAACCGTGTAAATAAATACCATGAAAGAAAAAAAAAGCTGGCTTAGCGGAGTGGTTAGCGTGCTCGTCTCGCACTCAGGAGACCCTGGTTTGATTCCCCAACTCGACCAATTTCTTACTCGGTTTTATTTCTTGTTCATCCATATGCCTATGGCACACGGGCTTAGTAACTCGGAAATTTAGCAGAAGCATGGCATCGTCGTCGTTCTGCCATCGAGGCCTAACTAATAGATCGGTACCAAAACGCCAGCGTACATTGCGAAAAACATTGGTCTGAGTACAAAAAGTGGGATACGTTCCATTTAAGGCAGACTTTATTTTCCTTACGGAGCGCCGCAACCTAGTACAGTGCTTCCTCTTTAGGAGCACTTCGGCAAAAAGTGTCATCACTCTGTTCTCGGTGCTGTTTGTTAAACATATTAGTTAGGCTGTCTGGGTGCCAAGTGCAGCGTTTCTGACTATTCACTTAGCCTATTTTTCGTTATATTGACTATTCTCTCGCATCAACATATTACACTCGCTTAGTAAATTGTATGTTATTTCAACACCCATCTCCTCGAGCGTCTTTTTTGTTTATCCCGCGTTTAGCTCTTGTTTCGATGCTCGGCTTCCAGAAGTAACACTACTCGGCACAACCACGGTGACCAGTAGGAACACATACACCTTTCTGTGATCTGGCACTGGTATAATTAAAAAAGGAGAGGAGGAGGGTACTCTGAAAGTCTTTTAACGGCTCTTTAGTGGCGCAGAGAGGAACAATAAAGTGATGATTACTTAGAAAAGAAACCTGCTGACGCAGGATACTACCACAGCCTTGTTTAGTAGAGCAAAACGCAAATGAACCCCGTAATACTCAAGCTATCGTAATTTCGCAGCTCGCTACATATTATCCGCAAACTACTTAACATAGATTCTTGTCCACATGAAGCGTAATTTCGTCCCCTGAAGCCCTTCGCTCCATTTCTTTGTGCTAGTATGAACTCCATGATTACGTAGTATCGGCTAGGTAGTCCTGATACCTCTTTGCTGAGAGGCCATCTTTTCATTATTTATTTCTCCCCTTCCAAGCGTGCCATGACGAGAAAGATGGCTTCTGACAATAGGATCACTGCCACCACAATGCTTCTTTTCAACGCCCACTTTGTATTCCAGCCTGCCTTCAAATATAAAGAGAATGTTAGAAGGAGGAGCAAAAGTTAGCACACAGGAAGAAACCACTGCGCAACCCTCGAAGCGACCCTAACTCTATTTACATAAGAAATCCCAATCGTGATTGCGTACTGAGACTGTATGCAAACGTATTCCGCTCCCGCGGAAAACAAAGCAGGATAGAGAACAGGTTCGAGAGGAGAGTTTGCGTCGACGTGTAGTAGGATGTACGCTGCACGCGTTTCATAATTACCCAGGCTTATCGGACGGCTCGTAATTTGCATTCATGAGCGCGCATTGGTAAGAAATAGGCACCAGAGCTTTGCGAGGTTTCGCACGGTGAGTTTGTACGAGTCGTATCGTCAACGGGGCCGCGAATTTTCTGGCCAGTATTTGGTTTCCGATAGTACCACCAAACCTTCGCCTTAGGTAGCCGAACCATTATGAATAGTCTTATTTTCTTAGAAATCATTGTTCTTGCAGTTCTGTTACATTGCTTTTCGTGTACATTATACACAGGCCAGGCAATATCTATGGGCAGCGCGTAACTGAACGAGAGTAATGTCGGAAGAATATCCAATTACAATCAAGCGTGAAGAGTCACAAGTCTAGAAAGGCAATACGGCTATTGCTGAAATTTTTTCTCAACTTTGCGCATCAATACACAGCAGAGTGCAAATGTTGTGAATTTTAGAGCGGCAGTTCTTTAGGGATACTGAACCAAACTTTTGGAGCTGCTCTTTTAGATGTAAACAAGAGCCTGACTGCTAAAATGGGTAAATGTGACAAGAATTTTAGCAAAAAAAGACGGATAGTCCGTTTTTTCGCTATTTACTGCCGTATCGTTGCACCTGGCGGCCGCCTGTGAAAGCTGCGACTACACGTCATAACACCTGCGCGCCCACTGTTCCCGCAGGAGCACGATAGCCATCGCTACACGCGGGTTTTGCCAGTTCTGCGTCGGGAGCGTCGGACGTTGGGAGCCTTATCGCTTGGTCTACCCGAACTGCAGTGCGACATCGAGTGACGCGACTGGCTGCCTGTCGGACGAGAGTGTCATGACGTCACGCTCGCCACCTCGCTCCGGCCGGGAGGGCTTGGCGCGCCCCCATAAAGCATCAAAAATAAAACCATCCGATGATAAATATGTGAAGTGAAGACTAGATTTCGGTACAATCACATTCCGACAATCAATTTTCAGCGTTTTTGTTCAATTCTAAGATGTTGCTTCAGTGTTCCTTAAAGGCAAATGCTTTCGCCCTCTGCGTAGCAGTGAAAGACAACTTCAAACATCCGCACATACTCCGACCCGAGAGTGGAGGGAAGAGCGATAAGGAGAGAAGCGGGGGGGGGGGGGGGGGGGGGAGCACCGCGTTTACAGACCGTGAATCACCCGTACGCGACGAGGAGCAGTGGAAGTGGCAGATAAAGTCCAGAACGGCTGCATAGTGGAATCATCCTGCGCGCTTGAGGAGCGGCAGCCGTAGCAGTTACGATAAAGGCGCCAAAGGCGACAGAGCGCGTTAGTCGAGTTATGATGCTGTATGTATCCCGGAGGCAAAAGCAAACGTGCTGCGGGTACAACATAGGACGAATGTTCTCGGAACGCGAAGCACAAACACATTGCATGGCTAGTAGATGCTCAAGGCAGTGGCAATACAATTCTCAGTCCTTAAAGCGCGCGTTATCATTATTAAAACGAAACTAACACATAATCGTCACCAACTCATACTTGGCAGCAGCATTCACAGCAAATGTGGAAGCACGACTAGACAAGCTAGCACTGGTCATCGGTATTACCACGGGCGTAATCACCATTAACTTTTTTTTTGAACACATGAGCTGGGTTCGCTTATTTATTCATACCTTACATGCTCACAAGAGTATTGAGTAAGGCGATGACATGTCAATTACAAGCACACAAATCGGAAATGAAGATAAAGGGGACGAAAAGATAAATAGAAAATATGAGCAAGTTATAACGTTTAAATCATTAATGGATACAGGTTGTGATGAATGCCACCCCGCCCCCTAAAAAAAAAAAAACGACGAAACAAGCCAAAAACAGGTAGAGATAAAAAGAAAAAACACGAAGAGTGGAGAAATTCATTTATTGATCTTTTAGGTCATTTAGGAGATTTTATGAGTTAATACTGGTAGGTCTAAACGTAGCGCGAAACGCTCAACGTTTGACTTTCCTCTAATCAACATAGATGGACCAGCGGTCAAGACCAGAAACGATGCTATTGAATGTAAACGTGCACGGTAGTACGAATGCATTCAAGGTATAAAAAAGTAACTCAACCCTAACTTATTTGCGGCAACTAAGCCTGGCGTATTAAGCACAAATCATTCTCGAGAAATGATGCCGTTGACTGCATAATCTGGTGTCAGCCTTTATCCAGTCTTGTACATAAGCAGTCGGGTCTGTATTTTCTGTATTTTCTGGATTTGCTTCGTATCATGAGTAGCTTTACCGATAATTCAATCCCGACACCCCACGCGACTTATCTCTTGCTCCCGCCTTAGTGGCTCAGTGGATTTGGCGTCCGGCTACTGATGCCAAGGTCGCGAGTTTGATCCCATCCGCGTCGACCGTATTTTGACGAAGAGGAAATTAAAAAAAAAGGCGTGCGTAGGGTTTACGATTTGAGTCCACATTAAGGAACCCCATGTAGTTGAAATTAATTCAGAGGCCTCAATTAAGCCGTCCATCATAGTCGCTCTGTCGTTTCAGAGCGTTAAATCCCACAATTTTCAAATATATTTACTTTTCGCAGAGTATTATTAGAGCAAATTATTCTCTCCGCCTTGCTGATTTATGGATTGCGCGTGATACCTGCGTAGGCTCGCTGTCTGAATGACGCATCCTGAGCCGCGCCCACAGGACGGAAGTGCAGGCAGTTACGGGCTAGAATATAACATTGCCGCATACCCCCTGATGCTACTGAAGTCCAGTGCGGATGATTAATTCGTGATACTAAGCTTCGTCCGTGATGCTGCATGAATAGAAATAGTTTACGCGAACGGAAGGAACATCCATAAGCGGTGAGCAGTATCATATGTTTTCATACTGATTTCATACTGTTTTCATACTGACATGCGCCCAGGCTCCCTGGGCAAAGAGATCGGTTTTCCGCTGGCATATTTCCACCGTTCTGATTAGCTTACAGTTTCCGTGGGGATGTGGGAACGAATTTAATCCGGAAGCAATGATTAATGGAATGCGCTGCCTTTCCAGTTAGAGATAGATAGCTGGAGCTTCTTCATTAACGCCGTCTCTAGAGAGACGTTCGCTAGAAGCGGTATGCGGGAAGTACTGAAGTAGAAGAAAAACGAAAGATGTGCATATACTTCCTGGAAGAAAATAAAACTTCTAACGCTAACCAGACAAAGTTCCGCCCTAAGCAGAGTTCGAAAGATGGTCTGAGTCTGCGCGCAACTAGTTATACAGTGCTGGAAGTACAGCGGCGTGGAAGAGACGAAGTTAGTATGAAGGGTGAAGGTGAGTAAGGGGGCGAAGCTTCTTTGGGCGGGCGGGCATAAAAAATTTCAATGTATTTCCCCACGTGGGGTGTTTTACTGTTTTGGCAGTAATAGCGCCATTTTGCTAAAACCCAGCTTCGGTGGGGTGTGAAGCGAAAGCGAAAAAGGGAGCAGAACAAACCTTATCCCTAATTATATGGGCTGATCGGGATTCGAACCCGCGGCAACGCGAAACAGATGAGCTTCACATGCCGCTGCTGTAGACAAATCCACCATCGCCGCTTGTTTTTCTAGTTTATTGTAGTGTTTATTGTAGTGTAGTGTAGTGTTTATTGTAGTTTATTGTCGTAGTGACAAGAGACACTACAGAATTCTGCCTAACCAGGAAAAGAAACAAGATGCCCCAACCTATTTCCGTTGAAACACTGACACCAAATCTTTTTTAGTGCTGTGAAATCATCGAACAGGCTCAGGCATTCGGGAAGCTAAGGCTGAAATCTGCAAACATCGCGTATGTATGTGATGTTCTCAATGAATTCAGACGCGCGGAGAGAAGATCTACATCGCCATTCTTGACTGCCATTTTTTTTTCCACAGGCTGTGGAGGCTCAGGACCATAACCAGGTGGCACGGAACCCCAGCCTCATCTTGAACGCCCTACCGTCGGTGCAGCCCGTTAACCAGTGTGCTAAACTGTCAGTCCCTTGCGCTGTGCATTGGATATTGTCTTCTTTATCAACTTTCATCTGTGCTTGTTTATTTCGCAGAAACACGGTGGCCTGCGGATGAAGCTTACACTTCAGCCACCACTCCAGAGCCACTAGCAAATGGAAGAAATATCAGAAAAAAGTTCAAATAGTAAAAATACTAAATAAATAAACAGAACCAGCAAAAAATAAACGGGAAAAAAAGGCAAACAAGCCAAGAGCCTACCGCGCATCGAAACAAAAGGAACAGGCCATCGTTTCGACGCTGCATTACAACACTCGCTCTGTCTAGTCGCTAGTCGCGATGGCAAGCCAACTAACTTGGGTCCTTCTCGTTAAAAGCTCCTAATCGCCAAAGCGCGAGCAATGTAACAATTTGAGAACCGAAACATCAGTTTTGATTGATGTGGCTGAAGGTGCACTGGTGGTAGAGGATTCGTCAACAAAATGAAGTCAAGCAAAAGTATCTAGGCTAGCGCAGACTCCACAGCATGAATTCGAATGATGATCGCTTGTACTATTTTGCTCTTCATATCGCTAGCCGGTGATGGTTGAAAATGGGGTAATGTGGATGGCGTTCACTTCGTCTCTAAACGCGGGTTGGTGATAGCGGGCAGGAAGGCTACTAGCTGGCGTCATACTTCGCGGAGACACACATTTTTCTCCCCCCTTTTTTCCCTTTAACGACGCAGGAGGCTGAGGATACTTTCACAAGCGCCTCGGTTAGGAGCATGACGGAGTTAGGGACGTGACGGATGGGCAGGCTATTGCGAGGGGCGTGTGCCGACGCAGATAGGGGCATAATGTTGCGGATATTCGCGGCTTACACGGACTTTGTTGCGAGGTGGCACCGCGGAAATGTTCGCTTAGAGTCGGTTCCCTCTTTCACAATCGCAAGGAGTGAAAAAAATATTGGCGAGCGAGATGCTGACTTCGCCGTTTGCGCCTATTTCTGTTCCTCCTTACCAAAACGCACGGCTTTTGGTAAGGAGGAACAGGAGGCAGGTTAGTGAGTTTGTTTTTCATATTGCTTGTGGCCTTTGCTGAACTGGTGTATAACCACGGCAGAGGACTAGCCAAGATTCAGGTCCCTCAAGAAGAGATTTGCCGCCAGCTTGTCTTTCGCGCCGATGGGTGTCATATTGCTGTCGTTCTTACCAGTTATTTTTCCTGAACATCTTTTTTCCAACCGACTGCAAACGCTGCTAGCCGCGGCTGGAGCTCGGAATTGCTCGGACTACAAAATTCAAGGGAGTCATTTATGCACTCGGGAGAGGGTAAGGACGCTTGTTTGGGCTCGCGTTAATAGGTGGTAGTGTATACGTTAAGGATGAACATCAAGTAAAAAAAAGCGTGCCTCGTGCGGGAATTTTAGTCACAAGTTTCGCATTCCGCGTGCGCTAAGCGACTTGCAGTACGACTCTTATGGCACGATCTAACAGTGTTCATAAGCAGCGTTGAGACATTTAGCACACAGATGCACATGTCACAGCTGCGGTCGTAATCGCTTCAATATGCTCGTCTACTGCGTTGTTGTTTGTGTCGGTACGCCCGCTCCTGCGCATTAGAATTAGATTTATGATCAGCGCCATGACACAACTCATTAAGTATTAAAAGTAGAAGCTGACGAAGGCCGATGTTCATACCCCCATCTTTTCTTTGTTATTATTCCGATCCGCCGTCATTGGCTACAACTACCAGTGACGTCCATGCTGACAGCTAGCAAGTGATTTAGTCTCCGGCTCTGCTCCAAAGGAGGCGCCGAACAGGCGTACAATGCAGAAAAGTGAACATGGAAGAAGTAGCAATTGCAAAACGTGTGCTTTATTTGAGCTGTCAGTGTTGTAATAAGAAAGGTACCAGCACAGCAATGCTGTTCACTCATTTCGCTCAAGTGAACACCTTCCACTGTCCACCCCCCCCCCCCCCCCCTTTAGATTTACAAGCTGCAGTGAATTCCGGTCACTGCAGAAATCCTCAGCGCTCCTTTTCTGTACACTAATGCAATGCTGCTTTCTTAAATGTAGTTTTGCCGAGCGTCTCGCAGTAAAAAAAAAAAGAATGGCTCTGGCCACTTTAAGTTAACTTTTTTCCGAAGTAAAAAAAAATATCGATGGCTGGACGTAAGCAGAGCTTTGGGTTCTCACTGGCGTATTCAAAACTTTCGTCCTCTGGCAACCCAAACAGGAGCCGAAAACAGATTTCCAAGGTTGAGTGTTGAGATACAGAGAAAATTCACAATAAGCGAGGCAGTTAAATCCTCCGCGATTGCCCGGCTCTCCTGTATTCGGAGAGGAGCACAATCACATCCCTCCAAAAGAAAAAAAGCAACAAATAACGGAGGCAAGAAAACAGATCGGATGTACTCTTCGAGCATCGGAGAAGCTGGCGCAAGCACTCGGTCTAGGACCGGCCAAGAGCGCTCCGGGATTTTCTTCTTCGCACCAGCCGCTTCCTAATCCGATAGGTGGCATCAATCTTCAGCGCCCAAACCGAGCTGCGCCAATCCCGCGCACATAGCACCACTATGAGGGAGTAGAAAGTTTGGGTGAAGCGTAGGAGGGGGGGGGGGGGGGGGGGGGGGCTGAAGAAGGAGTTGCGCAGTCCTGTTATCCCTGGCCGATAGCTTACTTGAGAGCCCCGAGCTGAAAAAAAAAAACGGGAATAAAGGCACGGAAGCCGGGTTTCAAGCGGTCTTTTCCCCAAATTCTTCTCTTGGTTTCGGATGAATTTGCAACTTTTTCTGCTATGTTAATTTTTTTCTCGTAGATTTTGAAAGGGATGGGTGGGGTGCGTTGTGCATGTTTCGCTTTAGCAGTCCCGAAAATGGTTTTTCGTTGCGACTAGGTTTTTCAACAGAAGAAAAAAGGGCTTTGAGGTCTTAAATATTTTACGAATTGTGGCACCTGAAAAACAGGCGCTGCCAAGCAGAGCTTTTCTGTTCGTGCCCCAGCTGGTGTTTGGCTCGCGAATCCTTGGTATCTAGAAGAACGCATTGCGGTATTTGCGTGAGAGCACTCTTAAGCAGGGAGACAGAGAAAAGAGAAGAAAATCAGTGAACGTTGGGGCGGAGAGGCAAGTTTTGCAAGTGTTCCTATGGGAACATTGGGCGCAGTTTGCTTTTCGAGGAGACGAAAAGAAAGTAAGAAGAACAAGAATGAATGTGTATTCCGCGCAAGGCTCTCTTCAAGCCCGTTTTTGAAGCATGTCCTCTGTATCATACGTGCATGACGTAAACATATTTGTTTTCTCTAAATCCCAGTGATGACCTTTAGGTGCTGGTGTTTCTCATCTCAACATGATGCACTCCATCGGTGAATAAAAAACGCATAAGAATGCAGAAAACCGAAAGCATAAACAGAAAGACCAACATAGAACGCAGAGAAACACACAGTTTAAATCGCCTATGTCTATTCCCGAGGTTTAAGTCATACCGCCGCCATCAGCCATCTCTTTTTCTTAGTTTGCAGAAATTGACAGGAGCGGAACAGTAATGTGTAAATCTGGATGAATACGGGATGGGGAGACAAGTGCATTTACCGTTTTTAAGCGAAAACCTCAGAAAATTATTAAATTTCCATGCGAAGTCTCCAGGGAAACATAAAGTGGGCTTTTGTTTGTTTTTGACGGGTACGTGATGCCCCACTGTGTGCAGCTTTTTCAAGACGCTGATGAATGAATTGCACAGGTTTGTAGCGGGTAAAAATTTTTCAAGACGCTTGAGTAGCATTAAGAGTGTAATGCAGTAGCGTTACTTACGTTACCGCAAGGAGTGAGGTGGTCGGATAAATCCTCCAAACTGTCGCACTAAACAAAAGTAATTCAGTGGTCGAGGAGTAGTCCGCACGGATCACGACCCAAACGGCAGTGATTTGAGGTCCGGCTCGACCTGTTTTCTGCTCAGTGTGATTACTTTTCTTTCTTCAGAGACTGGTGGGGGTACGACGTCACGACCCTGCAGACATCGAAGAACTGTTTAGCGACTCCATCACTGCTTTAGTGCGCGATTGTTGCGGGGTGTTTTAATCGCCCGCTCGAGGACATGTGGTTGTGACACCGCGACCCTGTCGACCAATAGGAATTTCGTGACACAACCGGATTATTCGTCGGGTGGGACCTCTAAACGCTAGTGCGTTAAAACCCTGCACGTCATATAATTTGTCGCAAATGTATAGGCGTTGCTAGGCCTTACCTGCTTCTACTCAAAGCATCTGCGGACAATGCTTTAAAATGAGCCACCTCCTAATTTAAGATGTCTAATCTTGTTACTAGCACACTGAAAATAGAGTGATCACACACAAAATGAAGGTACAGTTTGTTTCAGCAACCTCTTTGGAAGCGAAGCGATCTAAGAACGCGAGGCAAGGGCCACCACTGAGCTTTACTTAGCTAGGTTGGCTTCGTCGCACGACAACCATGCGGTCCGGCAGATGAGTGTGACGCGAGTGTGTGAGTGTGAACGGTGTGACGCGTTCAGCTTGTCACACCGTTGTGGGCTGGGCAGTATTATTTTCATTTATTTTCATGTGCCCAAATTATTTTATGTCAGCTGGGGACCGGTCAGCCGAGCCGTCTTTGCGCGCGAGAAGTGGCCGAACATGCCCTTAGGAGAAGCGCTACTTGCCGGGAAGCGGCGCGCCGTTTGTTATATCGAATGACCGGCAAAACGGGAGTTGGATATACTGCGCGACATTGTTATAGTTTAAGGAGAATTTTCAAAGGCAAGAACTGTACGCTCCATCTAGCCAATAATTCGAAATATCCGGGTACGTTTCACCCGTGCTACACTGTATTGCTACTGCTACTTCTGCTAATAATAATACTGTTACTAGCAATACTAATTGGTTAGCTGGCGCCAATCTTACTGCTCACAATTATGAAATCATCTTGCATTAGGTATAAACAACCTGCTTTGAAGTGAAAGGCCACCGCTCGACTTTACAGCTGTCTTTTAACTTCAGTCGTGGTGTGAAGGATTTACTCAGAGAGATCGTTTTCTACTTAGCGAAAAGTGTGTCACGAGACAAAATGAGAAAGGGGAAGAGAATGCAGGAGAAAGTTAACAAGAGTAAAGACCAGTTTTCCTCAAATAGTAGCAAAGGATGCCAATGTTGTGATTTTACAAGGTATAGTTTTTAGTAAGGGAGTAACCATTCATTGGCACCAACCCAAGCGCAGCCATACGGCTACAAAGGAAAGCCATACAGCTTCCTCAGAAACTTCGTAGTTAAAGAAAACTTTGTCCTGCTTCGACTAGGTTTTTTTAAAACCACGCAGTTTCCGTGGAAGCTATATAGCTTTCCTTTGTCGCCGTATGGCTGCGCTTGGGTGGATGGCAATAACTACTTTCTTATTGCGAATAAACTCTACCGTAAGAGATTCCCCTATACATCGGACCATGGCCCACTTTAGCGCGAATCGTTCAAATTGCACGGGTGCAAGCACAGATGCGAACTCTTTAGGAGGAAATGTAGCAAACGAACTTAATTAAACTCATTCAGTAATCGTTGCCATCCCCGATGTCGAACATTTCAAGAAAATTACTTTTGATTATGTATGCCGCTCCTCTCTGTAATGCCCCGGGCCTTGAAAGTATTGAAAATAAATAAATAGAGAAATAAATAAATAAATAAATAAATAATGTATTAATTCGATTAAGTTAACGATGAATGTGTGATGCAATGTATTCATTAAATTAAATAATTAATTCGGCGAATACATTATTGCCCAGTGAATTAATCACTTTGATGACTTTCTTGAATGTATTTGAACTGTTTGTTCGTTAAATTAACTCAATAATTAACTACTTCATCGATTTTATTCTAGTACCAATTAATTTGTGAAGCAACTGGTTTTTAATTACTGCGTCAGTCAATACATATTTACGTATGTAATTAATCATGTGGTGACTTGATTATTCATTCTGGCAAATTACATTATTATTAATCTACTATTCTATTATGTACAGTCTTTGTCAAAAGTTTAGAGCCCAGGGGGTTCACTTCTTAGCCTTGCAGTGGGACTCCTGAAGTATTCTGGGAAGTCCTACCCATTGAAGGAGGCAGAACCAGAAATCTTCTTACCCAGAGGAAATTTGTAGCGCTGGAGATGCATCACGAACCACACAGTGAGGCTCGGAAGCAAACCCCCTGGGCTCCAAACTTTTGACAAAGGCTGTACCTCTATAATGGATTACTGACAGTTCGTACGGACACGCTCTGATGACACGTTCTGCGGACAAGACCTGTACACGCCACTAATGAGACAAGAAATGCTTTCCCATTAAAACATAATCTAACAACGTCCACAAGTTTGTGGAACGCATCGTGCTCTCAACGGGCAGCTGAATTACCCTCTTAAAAAAGAACACAAATATTTCTCGACGCATTATGTTTTATTCCTGCACTTTCCTAATCGGCCTCTCGGGACAAGAACGTGCAGTTATTAATTTAGCGCTGCTAACGTGCGTTCGGTCCCTTTGGTGGAATGCTTTTTCTCCATCGGGAATGAAAAAAAAAAAACAGAACTCATTATTCAGCGCGACAGCAACACTGAAGGCCGCATTAGCAGTTCCCAATCTTTTCGAGTTTTTGAAGACGACCAGCCATAATCTCTCAAGCCCGTGTTCTGCAACTGCTGATTTTCGGGACAACTGTTACTTCTTTTTCATATTTCTGGGGTGCTTATAAGTATGTAGTCATACGCCCATTAAAAACAGAAATAACAGCCACTTATAGCAACATTAACGTTCTATTAAAATCTGAGGCGCTGTTCTGATAATCAAGTTTTTTTAAAGCTTTTTGCGATGCTTACATTGTCTTTTTGGGCCTTTGTTATGCATTGTAATAAGAATTAAAATGCACAGTATAGAACCGGCCGGGAAAGAAGGTAGGAAAGACAGAGAGGAAGAGAGAAAGAAAGAAAAGCAAGAAATAAAGAAAGAAAGAAAGGAAGAGAGAAAGAAAGAAAAGAATAGAAGAAGGGAAGTAAGAAAGAAGAAAGGCAATGAGAAGGAAGGTAGGAAAATTAAAGAAAGAAAGAAAGAGAGAAAGAAAGAAGGAAAGAAAGAAGGAAGGAAAGAAAGAAAGAAAGGAAGAAAGAAAGGAAGAAAGAGAGAAAGAAAGAAAGAAAGAGAGAAAGACAGAAAGAAAGAAAAAAAGAGACAAAGAAAGAGAGAAAGAAAGAAAGGAAGGAAGAAAGAAAGAAAGAAAGGAAGAAAGAAAGGAAGAAAGAAAGAAAGAAGGAAAGAAAGAAAGAAGGAAAGAAAGGAAGAAGAAAGAAAGAAAGAAAGAAAGAAAGAAAGAAAGAAAGAAAGAAAGAAAGAAAGAAAGAAAGAAAGAAAGAAAGAAAGAAAGAAAGAAAGGAAGAAAGAAAGAAAGCAAGCAAGCAAGGAGGGAAGGAATGGAAGAAAGAAAGAATGAAAGAAGAAATGAAAGGGAAAGAAGGGAAAGTGCCAGCTGTGTAGCCACACGTTGCAGGCCCTGTTAACGGGAATATCAGAGAAATTCATGTGAGCAGCGATAAGGTTTTGTAGACTTTGCGATGATCACTTCAGTGTTCAAATGGGCTACACATCTGTACATCTTAGCTGTCGAGCGCGGTGCAAAGAGAAGATCCTGTAGTCACTGAGACAGAAAAGCAGGTTCTGGATGATTCAAAGACAATGCTTCACGTGAATCGTCTACAGCATAGGACATCCGTTGAATTAACGTTTCCTTGCATTGCACTATGAGAACATTCTTCAGAGGACACATTTCTGACGTCTCAGTGTCTCGACACTTACTACAGCAAGAGGATGCTGAAAGATAAGTAGACGAGGCAGCAGTTTTTACCGTTTACGGTTTCCTAACGCGTTTGCAGAGGATCGCGTGAAACCTGAACTAGTAGATATATTACTTGTTCAGTTCACCATTTAGGAAAATAAAAGCGTTCAGGGAGTACCAGCCCTTCATCATTTCTCAAATGTTCGTGAAGAAATACTTGTCGAAGGACATCTTTCTGCCGGGGCTCTGTAACCGCGGACTTCACTTGGTAATGTGTACTGCATAGTGTCAGAAAAATGTTTGACTTTTTTAACTCTGCATTGGAATACGTCGCATTCTATTCTGCTCATGAAAATAGGCTGCTTATTAAAAATTTCGCCACCACCTCCGCGGTCACTTTTTTTCGTCTTGAAAAGCTGAGAGAAGAAGCCATGCCTTACGAATCCTTTGCTACTGCCCGTATAATGCATTCGTATCCACGGCTTTTGGCATTTCCACTCCCTGCAGGCATTGTCCCTCCGTTTAATTCAGGAAAAGGGTATTATTGTAAGAAGGCTCTGACGCGACAACTGCACAATGGCGCGCTATACGATAACAGCCTTAACGTATGCAGCGTGAATGAATTCGTAACCCCCGCCACTCTACTTCCTCACCAGCGACAGGATGATTGAAACGTTCCCCGAGCAGGCTCTCCCCTTTCCAGCGCCCCATTCAATACCTTGATGTCTTCCGCGGTCTGTAAATTAGACATGACAGGGCCGACGCGGAAGCCCATTTTCCTCCAGGCAACATAATCGAGCCTTATATGCGAACGCGTTCTATTTGACTTTTGCGAAAAGCCCTGTTGTGACCTCACAATAAAAATAAAAAAATAGAACAAACAGGACAAAGCGAGGGTGAGGCAAGAGCTTCCATGGTCTGATAAATACGCAAGTGGGCTTTCTTTCATTTTTCTTTTTTTGCTTAGGCACGATTTTTGCTTTTATCCAGAGAGAGTCTGATGCTCGCGAAGCGACAGTGACGCGCACAGACGTCCCTTGCACAGAATTTCATTACGAACAGAACTGAGAGTTCGTTGTTTGCTTTATGTTCTTTCGTGACAATTTTAGGTATCTCCTTGCCCGGAAGCAGCAGTGGCAGCGATGCACACACCTACGAAGACGCGCCTGGGAACGAGGACATATTTCGGTCGTGGCTCTTCTAGCGAGTAGTGCCGGGATAATTGCGAAACTTTCCAGATCTCTTTGGCACTGTTTGATAACGGGCTTTGAGTATATTCCCCATTCAATTTGCCGCTACGCATCTGGAAATAAGAGGGCTTAGGAGGCTTGAAGATGACATGACCGCCCACTCAACACCTCCGGCAAAAAGAAGCCCACGCCTTGTAATATGAGTGCTATGGCAGGGCCCATGATCGACTCTCGCTGTTCAAATCTTGCTGCGCGTAGGTCTTCACTTTTAATTCTGCGCTGTGCGAACACCACAGTGCATACCTTGGTGACAGATATCCTGTCTAGTAGACGGCGAAGGAGCAATACTAAGAAATTTATTGAGGCAGGTCAAGGCCGGCTCATTATTACCTGGAACACACCTCCAGTGGAAGTTTGCTGCGTTGACGAGAAGGAAATAAAACCCGTTGAAATATACTGCGTCAAATAAGCCGTCGCACTTCAGGGAAATCTGCTGTTTAGATAGCAAGCTGAAGGAGTAGCTATAAAGCACCGCGCGCCCTTCCAAGCTTCGTGAGGCGAGCTCGGATCACCTGCTTCAGTGTTTGAGATCACGCTGCATTTCAGAATCAGAATCACAACGTTTATTCACGCAGAAATTGATACAGAAATTGCTGTGTAGTCATCTGGATCCTTAGCCACTATGGCTAGTGATGGAACCATTACAAACATTGTTAGAGTTAAACAATCACTATGTGGAGCATTGCTATCAACAACAACATCTGTTTAGCTTGGTGCATCAAACTGCTCGTTGAGATAGTGCCGTTTTAGTTTAGAAACAAAGTTGGACGTGTATTTCATGTAACACGGAACGGTATTCCATATTTTAGCTCCAATAAAAGATATTGAGCGCCGCCCGTATATGTTGTGAGCTATGGGTAAATTAAAATTATTATGCTGTGCCTGCCTAGTGTCACGTTTCGGAGAGATGAACCAGGATGAGGTGACCAGGAGAAGGTGAGAAGTGCTTGAAGGAAGTGAGTAGGAAAAGATGACCATGGAAGTGTAGAGGGCGCAAGCTGCAAAAGAAACAGCCAGTGTCTTTCCCTGTATTATAATTTCTGACCTGACTCAGGAGCATGAGTTTCTCGCCATTTTCTCGTGCGAAAAAAGATGACAACTACAACACCCTCATTAGCAGCACATCTCCCCATTTTTAGCTGATGCCTCATGTGGATATCCTCCATTTTACGCGCAACGACAACAGGAGGAGCAGCAATCATAACCATGACACAATATTCGCCTGCACTCACAACCAAAGTGGGACAACAGGAGCAGCAGCAACCATAACCATGACACAATCGTCGCCTGCACTCACAACCAAGTTGGAGCACGCCACAACTTTCAATTTGTTTTCGTATCAGCAAAATGAGTTTAATTTGCCTGACGAGGTTGCTCGCGAGCAGCAACTTGGCTCGCACAATCACTACACCGGCGGCTGTGACAGAAACAGCCATCTGGCAGTGTAGTAAGGTATCTCTTAACCGCTGCGCCACTGCGCTGGTAGTGGTATGAGCATCTATGAATGTTAAGTAGAGAATGACCAGTTCTGTATATATGGGCATTAACTCACTACACGCATCACTAAATACCCTTAAAACGGTGCTTAAGTGACCCTACAATTGAAGAATGAACACCTACATTCGCACGTCTAGACGGTTTTGAGTACGGTAAACCACTATCGATTTTTGCTAATAAGGAAAAGTGCGGTAGCAGTTTTACAGAAGGCGGATACATGGGCCATGCCCTGGAAGTTGCGACTGGTGGCGTGAAAAAGGCAAAGATCTTTTTTTGAAACAGGTAGCGTTACTCTGGCTCTCATAGAAAATTGTGATTTACGCAACAAGCGTAAAGCATATATAAGTTTTTTTAATGTACATACCGGTGCTAAAGGAAGCCGCCGGTGTTGCAGCTCACTATCTGAACGGAAAAACGATTATGGCGCTGACCCAACGCAGACTTTCGGCCTTCTTTGATGGGTTGCCGCCGAGTGAGACCACTGAGCCAAATGCCGCCTATTTTCTGCGCATACAAACCACCTGACCGGGAGGATTTGCTTCACTAGGACTTAATTGCGATGGCTGGTACGGAACACTCTCATTAACCGTCCAACCACCACGCGTTGCGGTGCTTGCGCCATCGGCTTCCCGGAATAATCGAGCGGTCATCGCAGCGCGGTCTTAGCGAAAAACAGTGTAGCGTTAACGAAGCAAGAGCAGATGTCACAGCCAATAAGAGGTGGCAGTCAAAACTTCAATCGTACGTAACTATAGTTCACGATTCACATACACAAAAAATGTTGACTGGCTGTTTAGCACTGCTATGCACGAAATATTGCGCGAAAGCACAGTTTTTTGCTGGTGGACATCAGCGCCACGTAACCTGAAAGCGCGACTGAGGTGTCCACCGACCCTGGGCACCAACTATGTGGGTGTTCAAATTTTTTATCTTCAATGCAACTTTACCCAATGTAAGCTTGCGGTCTATGCTCCAGTGTCGCATTTCTGCAGCAATGTTGTAAAAGACAACACGTATTGCTCTATAATGCCCTGTTTCTGCCACAGCGTTGTCCGCACCAGTGCATGCAGCGTACATCTTCCTGTACTACCTCCACATAGCTCAAAACGCGAATACTAGTTCGGTAGCAGTATTAGTTGCTGAACAAGACGGCGTGCAATGCACAGCGCGAGAGATTGTGCTAGAGTTTAACATGAGGCGTGATCGGCTACGGCGGTAGCGTATAGTGCTCTCGTGCAGCGGCCAGCTAAGTTGATCTGTTCGCTCGGTCACGGTTTCCGATTCCATATGCGTCAATATTTACTTTATTTATTTATTTATTGTTTGGCCCAGGTCACCCTCAAGGTCACGCATCACAGAAACCGATGGGCCAGTTTGACCTCGTGAAGTAGCGTTTCCGCAGTAGAATGGGCGATGGGCAGTTGCAAAACTCATCCTGCCAGTTGATAAGCAGCAGCGCTTTGTGCTAACGGTTGTATGGGTGCGCGACCCAGCTGGATAACGCCGGCTGATCTGTCCTCATGCTGCACAGTTATTTTATCGCCGCAGCGCGTGGCGCGCCCGTATGTATAATGTTCTGCATGTGTGCATACTGCTTGCTTTGAGTATGCTGACTTTGATTACCTATAATGCACTTTATGTAGGGATTTCGTCCTCTTTTTTTCCTTCACTGTAGGTTAAAAGATAAAAAAAAAGACAACACAGTGCGGATAGGTCTCAGTTACCCTGCTACGTATTTTACTTGAATTTCTTGCTTTTTCGTAAAGAGAGCCCAAGAATATGTTCATCCTAGGGTCATTACCTCTGCGCTTCTGAGCATAGTCGTCTTGCTGGAACAATTTTTTCCAGCAAGGGAAAATTTTTCCAGCGAGGCCAAAGAGCTTACGAATGCTGTTTGACGAAGTCAGTACTCCTTTTTTAGTCCAGCCGGCTCGGTGACTTAGCGGTTATGGTTCTCGGCTGCAAACCCTAAAGATGCTGGATCGGTCTTGACGGTCGCATTTTGATGGCGGAGAAATGCTAATGGCTCGTGTACTGTGCGATGTCATTGCACGTTGAACAACCCCAGGTGCTAGAAGTTTTCCGGAGCCCTCCACTCGAACATGTTGCACAAAAGAGAAAATCATGGAAAGGATACCCCATAATAAGTGTACAGCAATACGTTCCTTTCGCGCCTGCCGAACTTTAAACGAAACGATGAACTCGCTTGAGAAGCTTGACACCTAAGCTTAGTGAAAACAGATTTCAAATATACGTGCGCAGCACCACCGTACAGACGCTCACTGAAGTGTGGACATCTGAGACCATACTCATCGGATACTATACATCTACAATAAGAGAGCCCACATATAATCTGCAATTTTAATATATTCTATCTTATGTAGGATAGAAAGCTGGAACGCATAGTACGACAAAATGAGCTGAAGCAACGTTAAATAAAAAAAGAAAAAGCTGGTGAGGCAAAAGCGGTCCTCTTGTACTGCTTATAAACTACTCGACCTTACGGAGCTGTGCTCGAGTGGGAGTGTTGAAATTAGGCACAAGCATTGCTACAAATCATTTCCGTTCATTACCCGACACGAATAAAATGCAAGCACGTGCTGACCTGACTCACTCGTTCTAGACAATTTTCGTTTGTTATTATGTTATACTCTTAGCCAAAACCTGTGATATTAAAATAATTCCCAACTCCACCACACGCGCGCACACGCATACACCCAGAGAAGCATAAAAAATATGACAAGCGGACCCGTAAGGCAATATGCGCTCCAGATTGGCCGTAAGGAGATCTGGAGCGCATAAGGTATACTTTTACCCTTTACTGTCATGAACCTCTTTGACAAGACCATGAAAAATTTAATGCCCTAAAACGGCTTTTTATACATGAACTGCAATGCAATTCCGGCCGGTTTCTTCCTGTGATACATGTCTACACCGTTAGATTTAGAAACAAAAGGTAGAGAAATGAGAAGAAGTGAACCTCATAATTTGATTTTAAAAATGTAGCGCAAGGCGATAGAAGAAAAGCCCCCTCACTCCATCCCCCTGAAATCGAGGATGCGCAACCAAGGGATCTGCACTTTTTTGTTACGTTCGCGGGAGCTGGGATTCGGTCTTCGGGCACGAATGTGCCGTTGTGATCATAGGGCATTCGCTTTCTACGTAATTTGAGCTCCCCTGAAGTTCAAATAGAGAAAAAAAAAAAAAACGGCCGAACGCCGGTAATTAAAACGTAGCCCCCACAAGACCAGAGCGCAGTTTCTTTCCTCTATCTAATTTGGCGAGGGCTTTAAAGAAAAATGACGGCGCTGGCTCGCCGCTTATATGCATGGAGTGTTCATTAAGGATGGTTTGTTAATTTGGATCTCCATCCAAGAATCTCCGGGCTCTCCCCAGCAGCAGAAGGTAATAGTTTCGGATGTCGTAATTTAATGAGGGAGTGTGCTTTGAAAGCGTACACTCAGCGAAAGTTTCCAGGCGGGCCACTTTTAAATTTTTCACCGGTGAATGAGGGACTGGCCCCGACAGTATCGGAATGTGGCGAAACGTATGCAAACGTAAGCCTCGACTTTGATTTTGTGTAGAAAGAAACGGGCGCGTAGCAAGGCGAAAAGGAGAATCCTGAAAAAAAAAGGTTCGAAGCACCTGAATCTGCGAAGCGAGATTTTTTTGTAGATTGAGCCACAGTGGCCACAGTCACGCCGTTTCGCGTGCTCTCTTGCTCGACCATACTGCGCATGCGCGCGGAGCTGCGTGACGTCACTACGCACAGCTGGCGCGCCTCACCGCGCGCGCTCGCCGCTGCGGGCTACTGCGCATGCGCGAGGAGATTGTGCCAATTGTATAAATGTAGAGGGATGCACAGCTACTGCGCCGTGTTCGATGGAGGAAAAAGAGTCGGGCAGGAGATTTGAAAAACTCAATTCATCGGACCCGAGGTTGTCTCGCGGCAGTTAGCTGTTGAGCGTAGAAAAAATGAACGGAAGAATGAGCGTAACAAGGCGAAAAGTGTGGCGCAGACGCAGGATCAAAGGGAAGAACGGTTAACCAAGAGACGTCGCCAGGAAGCAAAGAGACGTACCGTTACCTCACAACGGGTTCAAGATGCAGAAGACGACGTGAAGGTTCGCCGTGCAACTGAACACACGATCAAACTTTAACCAAGATATACCAATACCCAACGCTACGTATATCCTGGCATAGCAGAGCTAAACCACTGCCAATTTCTTTTCATTTGACAGTTTTCTGCCTCTTTGGGATCGAGAGATGTAACCAGCCAGGATTTCGTGTTACTTGAGTACATCGAGTGTTTTGACCCAAGTCACACAATGTAATTTTGCAACGTAGTTATACTCAGACATTTGTATCAATAAGAAGACCGGATTAGTGTCACTATTGGAACTGGTGCTATTTGGCGAGATAGAGTTCCTCAACGGGCATCAACCAAGACGAGAGAATGCTGCGATAGCCACAAAATATCTGTTATAAAAAACATTTGACTAAAAGTTTTCTAATTAGCCCTTGACAGTTAATAGAAACAACAAACTCAAAAGAGAAGTGACGTCACAATGCTACACTGCGCCCTCTAAGGCGGATTCCAATGGAGGGAGAAATCTGGCAGGCCGAAAGCTCTTTAGAGAGCGCACTGATTTCTCAATACACTGACGTTTCTCGATGCCGTTTTCTTTTGTATATATATTTACCACCATGGCAACCTGTGGAATTCGGAGGCTCGCTCTCAGCGGCAATACGCTCTCTGACGGAGCAGGGAAGGCAAATCTGGCAGTTATTCGAAAAAAAAAATATGCAACTCTTGAAGCTGTCGAGAACTGGGCTTAAAAGGGCATAGTGGGAGAGAATTGTCTTGAACTGCGCGTCAAAAAACGTGAATTTTATGTTTAATCGAGCGGCGACTACGTAAGCGCGCTACTACAGGTTGGGAAAAACTAGTCGTGAGCGCAGTTTTGAATGCGCGAGCACGGTACACAAAAAAACTTATGGTGGCGTGTACGTGGGCGCTTGATGCGACATAGTTCTCCCTGTTTCGAACGAATATGTTCGCTTTCCGACAGGACCCAGCTAGACACGGCCAGCGACAGTATACAGGCAAACACGAATTTTTATCGACAGTTAGGTTGTACAGGCTAGAAAACTAAAACCTGAGTTAGAATTTGGTGCAAACGTCCGTACAATCGCGATGAAAAGAAAAAAGCGAACAACGCGACGCCTAGTCGTTCTGCTGTTCGAATTTATTTTCATCGCGCTTTTACCTGGACGATAAGAAGACGATAGAGACGTCCTGAATCTATCATGGATAACTCTAGCATCTTAGTGCTAACAACAAAGGTAAAATCGTGATGAAAGAAATAAGAACAGCGCAGCACGTATGCGCCGCGCTCTTCGCATTTCTTTTCATGGCCCCTGTGCGTGACCTATCAAACATCCTCTCTCGAAGCAGAGTTTTTTATTCATGGTCGTTCTTATATCCCCTACGATAACCTCTCCTCATAGAATGTATATGTTTCTATCTTGAAGATGCAACCAACGAATAAAAAGAAAACTCTCCATATGTTCAGAAGAGGAGAAAGGCATCGCCTCTCCAAGCCGAGATGACAGCGCCCCAATAACAGGTTACCAGTCGGGCTGCTGCCATCGGACTGATGTCGGGTTGCTGCGATCGTTTCTCCAGCAACAGCGGCATGTCGCTGCCTTACCGGCATGCGGCGCTCCCTCAATGTCTGACCTATTATCACTGCCCGCGTTTGAAGTCGCCTTACTGCCTTGACCGGAAGTCAGAACCAATATAAGCTACGGGCAGGTACGCCACATGGCCCCTGCCACAGGGAATAAATTCTTTCATGGAGCGATAGCCTAACTTAAATTAATATCTTTTGTTTTGCGCCGTGCACGGAAATATGGAAAGGAGGGCCACTTGCGCTCGGAAAAACCGGTGCCTGTGAGAACCTTTGCATCATAAAGCGCTGTAACGTGAAGTGTGGGAAAAGTAGACACAGTGGCAGACCTTGCTTGCTGTCGAAGTAACCTTAAAACAGCGGGCATATATAAAGGGCTAGTTGACTACCTTTAATTAAAGAGCTTCTCAATCTGTGTAGCACTCCTGGCCATTGCTCGTGGCTCGCATTTAACGGGGAGCATGAAGGATTGAAGGAATAGCTTGGTTTTGGGCTAGTTGCTAGTTTGGGCTAGGCGGAATGAAAAGGGGGAATAGGAATTACGTTTATGAAGAATGACCACGGCAAGCGAACTAAAATCTAGCAGAAATCAGGCCGTAAACTAATACGTGGTGTAAAACTATATTTAGTAAAATAAAAATTTCAAAGTTTTGGATCATTAAAATTAAATAAAAAAGAAGGTTTGGTTTGGTTTATGGGGTTTAACGTCCCAAAGCCACTAAGGCTATGAGAGACGCCGTAGTGGAGGGCTCCGGAAATTTAGACCACCTGGGGTTCTTTAACGTGCACTGACATCGCACAGTACACGGGTCTCTAGAATTTCTCCTCCAAAGAAATTCTAGCCGCCGCGGCCGGGATCGATCCCGCGTCTTTTGGGTCAGCAGCCGAGCACCATAGCCGCTGAGCCACCGCGGTGGCAAATAAAAAAGAAGAAATCAAGAAACGTAAAGAAAGCAGTCTACAGGGCTCCACACTAAAACAACGATGTGGGGTGAAAGAGGCGAAATAACCATTGGCGAATGGGATATGCAGTTATGAGCAATGAGAGTAACAAGGGATGTAAAAGCTAATAAAACGCCAAGGAATAAAAGCGAGAAAACGGAAAGGAAGTCAAAGAAGGAGAGGCTAGAATACGTGGTCGACTTCTATCTATGAAACTAAAGCACAACGAATTGAGCTGTAAAAGGTAAGAAGCGTATATTGAAAGAAAAGTATACAAAAGGAATGCAAAGCGCTAAAACATTTTCTTAATTCTGCTCTCTATTGTTTTCTTTAGTAAGAGTATAAAACCCGCAATTAAAATTGGCGATGAATGATGCTAACGTTTCCACTGTCAAAATTCGACTACGCCTGGTTGTGACCAGGTTGTTTCCCAGGAGTCTGTGAGTTAAGCACAGTCATTACTAAATCGTTAGCCCTCATCTCCTCTCCACTGTCCTGGCTCTCCGCCGTCTCTTTCTCTGCTCTGGAATAGTGGAAGGAAAAATTATTTCCAGTGGATGAGCGCTCCTTGCCAGTAATGACTCTATTTATGTGTTTTCGCTTCCATGTGGTGCCTAAAAGCGTGTAACGCCGAAAAAAAATAGGTTCACCATTTCTAACACCCAGCTATCCGCACCAGCCTACCGCAGAAAAAGTTGCAGAACTTCACGGTACATTCTTTCTCTGCGTCTTGTCCACGCGCGAACACCCCCTGCAACAAGAAATTGTTTTGGTGTTTCTGATTTAGGTTTATATATGTTCCGGTTCATTTGTCTCCAGCTTAGTTCCGCACGACTGTAATCTACAGAGCTATTGCCGGGTTCAGTGAGCAATGCGGCCTCCCTTTCAAAGCGCTGGCATAAACATTCTTTTCCCAAGATGCACTGAACCCCGCTCGGCCTCGGCTCTACTAAGCAGAGTTCGTCGCCCTTATTCCAGCTCGTTGAGGTCGCCGACAGCGACCCAGTAGGAAGCGAGTTTAAGCTGGCATCGTTCACTGGACTCAAATGCTACGGCTTCAGACACAGGAGAACTCTCAGCATGCGTACAACCGCTTAAAAGAGTAACAGCTAACTTCAGGAGCTGGCGTCACCACTAACGCGTTAGAAAGCACGTGTGTCCACCCACCCTCTTCATGTGTCTGACTGGCAACCACGTCATCTCCTCTCCACAAGACTGTTCCTGCCGATTCTGATCGACTACTCTCCTCCTCTACACTCTCCTTTCACCCTAGCCTAAACATTCGCCCCTCGGTCTCAATCCGATATAACCGAACAGATCTTCCGAAGATGGGAGTAGGAATGGTAACGCATTGAAAAGCAGGTCGTCGAATTGGGTCTAGGCTTGAAAGATGCAGAAGCTGGAAATTTTAAGCGCAGAAAAAGATTAGCAAATGCTTCCTGGGTGCTCAAATTCGCCCAAAAAAGCATCAATAATCACTGACATCACTATAAACATCACCACTATACGAGAAAGGCCTTTACCATAAACCTTCGAATGCCACGCACTTGAAACCCTGCTCTGTAACCGTTTTCAAAGACATTCTTTATGCAACGTATTTGATGTTCCCTTTAAAGCCCGCAGGACGCACTTCATTCACTCTCTTAAGCGGTCGCGAGTGCCATAAGGTTAACACATGAAGCAAGGTTCACAAGTTTACGCCAAGTGCAAAAAAATTATTTAATGCGAGTTTTGTGAACAATGTTCACATATTTCATCCATGTAGCACTTCTAGAAATTTTCTTTTGCGTTGTACCATTCTCTCACTGAGAATTATGCTGCGTGCCAAGGGGGCAGTTATGTTTTCTTTTCTTGCAAATATTACTTTGTATAGTCTTTTGAGTGCAAGAGCACCTCACCGGCTTGCGCCTATGTGAGCGGTACGGTGGGCAAAACATTCGGCTTCTGGCAATATTGTCACGTTGTAGTGACGGCAGTCCAGCAGTCAGGAAGACACCAGAAATACTTGCAAACGAAGCTCTTTATTTGGGCTGACTTGCGCCCGGAAAAGAACTGAATCACTCGGTGGCGGCGTAAGCAACAAGCGTGCTCGTCAATCGTCGATGTACGAATGTCCGCTGCTCGCGGCATCGTTCAATTTAAAGCCGGCAAGGAAACTTCGAGATAACAGGACAAGATCATCTACAGTAATCTAGAAAAACCTAGATGCAGCCTTTCATGGCAGCGATCAATCGAGACTAGTCTGGTCGCTTCTCGCGTCACGAACAAAAGTGATAACAACCCTTTCCTGCAGCCTTGAGCGTGAACGAACAAACACTACAATGATACGTGGCAATATTGTGCCGCAGGTGTATGCGATGGAATCTGGGAGCAGGTGCGCTCGAGCAGGTGCGCTGGTCCGAAGGACGAGGGTTCGATTCCGGCTGCGGCGGTCGCATTTTGATGGAGGCGAAATGGCTAGAGATCCGTGTGCTCTGCGATGTCAGTGCGTGTTAAAAAACTCTAGGTGGTAGAAATTATCCGGAGCCATCCACTACGACGTCCCTCACAGCCTGGGTCACTTTGGGCCGTTAAACCCCAGAAACAAAACCAAACATCTAGTAGCGACGAGGTGCTGACATACGCGTTCCTGGAAACCGGAATTGAAAATAATGCATAATGGAAAATTAGGCCCGCTTCATATTGATTAATAAATAACGCTTTCCAGGGTTCTCAGTCCTGGGATGCGCTGTGTTTGGAAAAAAAAAGAAAGCGAGACATAGACTACGTTTGGCGTCTCCTTTAAAGGACGTGCGGACCGGAGTGCGGGTGTTGCGGAGAATATTGGTGATAGGACTGATATAATATTGCTGATTGGTCCCGACGCAGCAGGCGTGCACCCACCTCACCGCACGCAGCGCCATCTGACGCCTTCAAACCGATTCTTGTTTGTTGGGTCTAAGGGCGCCAGAGCCACTGGGCGACAAAAACAGGGCCGCGTACTGTGCGCCGCCTGTGCGCATACGCTCGAAGCTCCCCCAGACTGCCACTGCCTGATATAATTTCCTTTCGAATACCCTGAATATTTGTGCTCATAACATCGTTATTATAGGCGAGAATTAAGTACACTGCGTAGTTAAAACTGAAATCGATGACATCGTAAACTAACACTTAAAAGAAACATGAAAGAATAATTTGCGAGCCTTGTTTACACAGCCCCTTGTGCATTTATGCATATTCTAGAAGTGCGGCTTTAGACGGACGAACACCGGACGGACACCGGACGGACAAAAGTTGCGGACAAAGATCGGCGAAGGTATAGCGGTCAAATGCACTTCTGCATTTGGATAGCGACTGGAAGAAGCGAGGCAACCGGAAAATAATACGGGGGTGCCGGTCACACTACGCACGAAAGCTACTGAAGCGACACTGTGCACTTCGATCACGAACAGCTGAAAATACGTCTCCCTTCGTAAGGGTTTACTTATTACAACTTCGTGCCTGCATACGTCGGTAGAGCACGAATAACGGCATATCTAATTCCGCGTCGAGGGAGAGGTAAGGAGTGCAGCATCAAATCAGACTATTCCAAATCTGTGTTTGGCCTTTTCTACCGTGATCATCCAAGCGTTCTTCCGCAGGCTGGGCGACGAGGCAAACATCATAATACGAAAGAAAAGCCGTTACGCCTGCCATACTAACATACAATTTCGTTGCACGGAAAAAAGTAGTATTGAACTCGAACGGCAGTATACGTCGTTTTTCGGCGGCTTCATTGATTTTTGGGACTCTTGAGCTTGCTTGACAAACAAAACAAATAGCACTGAAATTATTTTTCTGCAGGATTCGCTTGTATTTATATTCCTCCCATTACACCATCACTGACATTTTACTGCTTCACATCGTTCTCAAGGTAAAGGTATCATCAATGCAGCATACTTGAAAATCGCTATGCCTTTCTGCATTAGTAAGGGGCTGGTTTCTCAAGACGCATGCACACTTTTCTTCCTTCTGTGCGTGTCTCTTCGTTCATGCGTTTATTGGTTGTTGCGTTTGCTTTCGCACCGGATACGGGAGACGCCTCGTATAATCATGGTCCCACATGTAAACCGCGTACTACCAACTAGGAGCACTGTCAGTATGAAGGCTGCGCGGTCCATACGCTGTTGAGAACCAGCTAGGAAGCGATGTGTCAAGTTAATGGCGGAAGCAGCCTAATGCGACGTCTTCCTGTTGTGTATCGTGGTGCTGCCGCTCCAATTGTGTATCACACTACTGCCGCTCCAAGAGCCGCTTCCTGTATAGTACCTTCTGTCTGGCCTGAGCATCGTATTTCGCTCAACACCTCATCCCCGCGTCTCCGCGGCTCTTCGGTCCTGGCACGTACCATATGCATGTACGAAGCTACACGCGGACACTGAACTCTGCACTCTCTCTCTCTATCCCGACTGTCTGCCCCGCTTGTACGCTTTCTCTGAATAAACAGTTTTGCCTCAGACTCCGACTGGAGAACACATCACTGGCGACGAGGATGGGATCGCCGGGATCCCCAGCGCGCAAATTGCAGTCAATACTGACCGCCTCCGGCAAAGCTCCTGGATCCGCTCCAGCCCTGCACATCCGTCGACATGGCAGCGCTTCTGCCTTCGGCCACGATCGGAGAATTCTCGCCCGCCGAGCCTTCCTCCTGGCCAGTCTACTTAGAACGCCTCGAGTTCTACTTTCAAGCCCACGATATCCAGTCCGATGAGAAGAAACGGGCTTTCCTCTGCAGCGTATGCGGCGTCGACGCGTATACTCTGCTGCGCTCGCTCTGCGCACCCAAGGCACCTTCGGAGGTTCCCTTCTCAGAAATCGTTTCGTTGCTCGACACCCACTTCATCGGGAAACCGTCCGTCACCATGGAACGATTCCGCTTCAACAAGCGAGACCAGCAACCTGGTGAATCGGTGCCGGAATATCTCGCCGCTCTTCGACTGTTAGCTCGCCACTGCGAGTTCGGGGATTGGCTGGATCGACTTCTTTGCGACCGCCTAGTCTGTGGCCTGCGTGAAGAGCCTATCCAAAGACGTCTCCTGGCTGAACCGGACCTCAAGTTGTCGAAGGCCATCCTACTGGCACGTGCTGCGGAAGAAGCAGCAGCCAAGACAGAAGAGGTTCGCCGCTCAAGGGTCCCCTCAGAAACGCATCAATTGCAACGGAACCCCAAGCGCCCGGACGTCAAGCCCGCCAACCATCCTCCGAGTCATCAATGTTGGCGTTGCACCGGTGAGCATGACGCTCGTACTTGCTCCTATCATTCCGCCATCTGTCGCTACTGCGGCAACAAAGGGCACCTGGAGAAGGCCTGCAGGAAGAAGGCAGCAAAAGAAAAAACTTCCAAGCCTGGTCAACACCGAAAGGAGTTTTCTCGCAAAAACAAGTACTCTCGTGGACGCAACCATCAAATTTTGCAATCAGCTGATCCAGCTCAAGACGTAAACTCTACGGCTTCAGTCAGCTTTCATCGGGAAATTCAAGACCGCAAGTCTACGAGTGGTGCCAACACCATCACTTCTCCGGCAGTCTGCGCGGACGTCCTGATAAACAGTAGGCCTCTGACCATGGAGGTTGACTCCGGGGCCGCCTGCACCATCATCAGCGAGAGGACCATGGAGAAACTTCGGCTCTCAAGGCAAGACCTAAGGCCATCCTCTCTACAGCTGCGCTCCTACACAAGGGAAAGCTTGGAGATTCTGGGATCATTGGAAGTTGCCGTTTCATACAGAACGAAGAGCACTCGACTTCAACTTCTCGTTGTCCGAGGAAATGGCACCAGCCTGTTGGGGAGAGACTGGTTTTCTGCGTTGGGAATATCGCTCTGCGGAATAAACCACGCATCTCAAATCGAAGTTCCGCTAACCTTGCTGAACGCCGTCTCTGAATACCCAGAAGTCTTCGCTGAAGGACTAGGGAAGAGCAAGGGACCATCCGTTCGTATTGAGCTCAAGGCTGAAATCGCTCCCATCTTCAGGAAAGCACGTCAAGTTCCGGTGGCTCTACTGCCCAAGGTAGACGAAGCCATCGACGTTCTTGTACAGGAAGGAGTCTACCAGCCCGTGCGATCCTCCCGATGGGCGACACCGGTAGTCTGCGTCGTTAAGAAGAACGGCAAGATCAGGCTGTGTGGTGATTACAAAAGCACCGTTAACCAAGCAATCAAGATGGAAACATATCCTCTTCCAACCATCGATCAGCTTTTTTCAAACCTTGCGGGGTGCACTGTATTCTCACAACTAGACCTCAATCAAGCCTACCAGCAGCTTGCCGTGGACAGTGACACAGCCGATCTGCTAACAGTCAATACGCACCGGGGACTGTTCAAAGTTACTCGCCTGCCGTTCGGAGTGTCGTCTGCCGTAGCCATATTTCAGCGCTACATGGAAGAGCTCCTCTCGGGACTACCTGGGGTCCACGTGTACCTGGACGATATTATAGTGGGAGGTCAAGATGCCTACGAGCACAACAAACACCTGCGAGATGTGCTGAAACGCATAAGTGACGACAACATTCGTCTGAGCCGAGAGAAATGCAACTTCGGCATGCCGGAAGTAACCTTCCTTGGATACCGCATTGACGCTGCCGGTATCCATCCGACCGACGAAAAGGTCGAAGCCCTTAAAGAAGCTCCCAGTCCACAGAACAAGCAGCAACTTCAGTCTTTTCTCGGACTGCTCAACTTCTACAACAGATTCTTGCACGGTGCAGCTCACGCCCTCGAGCCTCTATACCGTCTGCTTGCAAAGGATCAGACGTGGAGATGGCGCAAAGAAGAAGCCGACGCTTTCAAGCACGCCAAGGAACTTATACAGACATCCGATGTCTTAGTCCACTACGACGTGCACAAGCCGCTCACGCTTGCCTGCGATGCGTCTGCCTACGGCATAGGATTTGTCCTTAGTCACGAAGACTCTACCGGACAAGAATCTCCAATTGCATTCGGTTCCCGTACTTTGAGCTCGACCGAAAGGAACTACTCTCAGACAGACCGAGAAGCTCTGGCTGTCGTTTCCGGTGTCAAGAAGTTCCACCAATATCTGTATGGCAGACACTTCAAGGTCTATACTGACCACAAGCCGTTGCTGGGTCTGCTGCATCACAGTCGTCCAATACCTAGCGTACTTTCACCGAGGATGCTTCGATGGAATTTACTCCTCGCACAGTACGACTATGAGCTGATCTACCGACCAGGACGTCAAATGGGCAATGCTGATTCACTCAGCCGCCTGCCGCTGCCCTCCACAAATGCCGAAAGTCCCATCATGACAGATGTCCTGCTGCTCGAAAACCCCCCAGAAGCCTTTGCAGATGCATCCAAGATTTCTCAGCTGACAAGGAACGACCGTGTGTTGTCGCGAGTACTCAAGTGGATTCGTACCGGATGGCCAGCAAAGGTAGAGGACCAGTTCCAACCTTACTTCGTGCGCCGCGACGAACTCTCCGCTTATCGTGATTGCATTCTGTGGGGCTCCCGAGTCGTGATTCCACCGCAACTACGCATGGGAGTGCTTGAGCTACTTCACTCATCACACCCGGGAATCGTTCGCATGAAGGGACTCGCGCGAGGTTACGTCTGGTGGCCGAAACTCGACAGCGATGTGGAGAACACCGTCCATGCGTGTGAGACCTGCCAAGAATCCAGGAATGCTCCACCCCGCGTTGCAGTCCATCCCTGGGAGCAGACTACGAGACCGTGGTCTAGGCTGCACGTGGACTTCGCTGGACCAGTCCAAGGCAAGACATTTCTTATCGTCGTGGACTCGTTCTCAAAATGGCTAGAGGTCGTTGTGGTGAGGACAACTTCAGCTGCACTTGTTGTCCGAGAACTCAGACGGCTGTTCGCCACACACGGACTTCCCGACGTCGTCGTATCTGACAACGGTTCTGCATTCGCATCAGCTGAATTCCGGCAGTTCCTCGCCAGGAACAACATTCGTCAAGCTTTAGTCGCACCCTACCATCCGTCTTCTAACGGACAGGCCGAACGCTTCGTTCAGGAAACGAAGAAAGCTCTTAAACGACTGAAAGGGGGCGACATCGAACTTCAGCTCAGTCGTTTCCTGTTCCAGCAGCACTTGCTGCCCTGCACGACTACAGGAAGAAGCCCGGCGGAGCTACTGTTCTCACGTCAGCTAAAGTCCGCCCTAGACTACTTGCACCCTGATTCCCAGGAAGGCAACTCGCAACGCGACCAGTTGTCGCGGAAGCTCCGCACTACACGAACCCGCAAGTTTGAGCCTGGTGACTCAGTTTTCGCTAGGAATTTTTCGCCACATGGGTCTCGGTGGCTTCCCGCGATCATCCGCTCCTGCAAAGGACCTGTGTCCTATGAAGTCGAACTCCTGGACGGTACGTCCTGGCGTAGGCACGTCGACCACCTTAGAAAGAGGGATTATAACCTACCCGATCTTCCTCACCGTGCACCTGAACTCGAAATGCCTGAGCCGCATTCAGAGTCAGAAAACCAGGACGAACAACCCGCTAGCACTTCGGCCGAGCCAGACGCCGACTCACCTGAACCCGGGCACAGCCGCTCCAACTCAGAGAACGCGGATACCTCCGACAGAATTCCTCCGGCGACCGGCACCGTTCCTCGACGCTCCGCCCGAGAGAGGAAGTTTCCTTCTCACCTCCGAGACTACTACGTCTAAGGGGGGAGGAGTGTTGTGTATCGTGGTGCTGCCGCTCCAATTGTGTATCACACTACTGCCGCTCCAAGAGCCGCTTCCTGTATAGTACCTTCTGTCTGGCCTGAGCATCGTATTTCGCTCAACACCTCATCCCCGCGTCTCCGCGGCTCTTCGGTCCTGGCACGTACCATATGCATGTACGAAGCTACACGCGGACACTGAACTCTGCACTCTCTCTCTCTATCCCGACTGTCTGCCCCGCTTGTACGCTTTCTCTGAATAAACAGTTTTGCCTCAGACTCCGACTGGAGAACACATCACTTCCTCGACCAAGTTTGTGTCGACGCGGAATGATTACGACTGACATGTATGGTGCTACATCGTAAAACGCTGACGTGTTCGTGTGCCGGCGGCAGAAAAGCAGCCAAAATGCGAATCTTGAGAACGTGCGTCGTACGTTGCCGAGCGAACTTCGGCTACGTGCTTATATGAAAATTCTTGCAATGTAGTAATTCGCAGACCTTATTTCATCTACTGGGCCTAGATTAAGAGACTCAGCTGCTATAATCGTTTTGCTTGCGTGTTTAAGGCGCATGAAGAGGCTCGAGCTCTGTGAACACTGCCTACAGTTTACATATAACACAACCAAAAGGCATTAGAAGCAGATTTCTGGAAAAATTTAATAGCGTTTATTGCTCCCCTAGCGAACTGTAAAATAGTTTAAGCGTGTTGGTATATCGTCGCACACAAAGCAAAGAGAAGTAACTACACATGATGAGGCGAGGACAGGAGAAACTCTTGTCTTCTCATTAAACAACCCCGCAAAGGACGATAATCCGACTAGACGGCGGCTTTTACCAATGGAACCCCACGTTCAGAACGCAACCTGTGTGGTAGCCTTTGAGCCTTTCTTTCTAATATATTTCTTCAAGCACGACAGAATATAAAATGACCCCACAAAGATAGATACGCATCAAGCAGCACAAAATGTGCGTCTCTCAATGGCAGAAAACCCGCAACAGGGGCCCTCACAAAGAGCGCAAATAGCCTCAGGCACCATTATTTTTCTATACTCAAAAGTAAGAGACTGATCTCCAAGCCACATCTCCATTCCATGACTGGAGAGCGTACTACCTCTTAGTCGGCCTGTCTCCAGGGCCATTTTCATATCGCCTTTTCGCTCCAGTCAGATCAATGCCGACGTGAAATGGCTGCATATCGGTAACAGGCTAAGTAACGGGGTTTCTCGGTAATAGAGAAAGAAAAAGCTACGCCATATGTCTGCTCCTATTGCAGTAACAAGGCAGACCTCCTCGTCTTTTCTAAGCGCTTCTGCCTGCATGATCTTTACCGCAGGAGAAATACTATCCCCTAAAGGCGCGACCATATTTCGAATTTTATTTTAGTGCACTAGGGCTGATTTCAAGCGCGTTCATTACCTGATCTGTCGTTAAACTTCAGACTGACTGCGTCAAGTGAGCCAAGAGAAAGCACGCTGTTGAGTACAGCGTCCGGGGCTTAGCAGCGAACAGAAAACAGACGATAATGTTGAATTGCAAGAAGGCCCGTGCTTTTTGCCTGGGGAATGGGTTTTAACCTGTTCCTCCGTGACAGGCAATCTCATGGAAACGAGGCTGCCTTGGAGAAATCGATACGGTACTTGCCTGTAGAGGGTGCGGCTAATTTCGTGCACTGCTGGGTGAACACAGCGGAAAGCAGAGTGAGACAATATGCTGAAAGCGTTTGAAAATCTTGCGGCTTAGAAAACAAAGGTGTTTCCTGAGACGTATAAAGAGGCTTGAAAGACGTCAGTAAACAAGTCTGCAAGCAGTAGTCGGGAGAATTTAACGAATAATATGCTTTGCAAACTGTAAAAAGAATAGCGGGAATTCTCCGACGTGCTCGTCACGGCAGACAGGGTCAGGTTCTGATGTAAGTGGATGCTACCCCATTAATGCTGGCCAGATAAAATCTTATCCAGGTGTGTTAGGGCGTGGACGCTTCAGTAAACGTTCCCTGCATGGTGCTCGCATGATCAAACAGGCTCGCGTGGCTGTGCAGGCTTTGGAGCGTGAATGTCTATGGAGGCGCGGCGTTGTAAAAGGGCACGCTTGGCACCACCCCTTCCGCTACTTCTCGGTGGAAGTTAAGGCTAGAGATATTTCTTTCCATTTGTATCCCTCATCTACAGTTTCCCCAAATCAGAGGCTGAACGCTCCCTGACTCTCTACATGTCATCCATAACAAGTGCCATCGGTTGATTCTCTAGCCGTGGCGCGCTGCATTCAGTCTTTTATCTTGTTGTGTCTATATTCAAAATAAATGTTTAAAAAATCCTTTTATAATATGGAGCCGGCAATTCATATACATTTTCTATAATTCTGGCAGCCTTGGCCCTCCATACGTTTTGTTCTCTTATGAGCCCGAGATTGCAGCAGAAGTTCTTCATATTCTTAGTGTGCGTCAGCCTCTTGTTAGCAGTTCATCGCTTCACTGCGGTCAGGTGCCCCAGAGAAACTGCTTTGTTTTTGTTCGTTTATTATGTTTATAATAAGGGGCAAAAGGCGATATCGAAGACGCCTTGACACCACGCGCTATTAAAACCCTGTAGGGCATGCCGGAAAGAACTTTTACTTTTCACATGGTAAGCAGAATAAGTAGAATTAGCAAAAAGAAGATAATCAAAGAGAAGCATTATGCGACCCAATGAGTAGTTTTGAAATAGGCAATTTTTTTTTTTGCAGTGGTCTTCGACACGCTGCCTACAGCAGAACATGGGACGATAAGCAGGCAACTTACTTGACACATGTACAGGTGCCGTCAAAAGTAAATGGAAGGCAATATTCACGAAAAAATTTACAATTTAATCATTGGCCCCCCAATTCATACATCCTTGAATACATATGTGCAGCGTAATTGTGATTTTGCGAATTTCGCTGTGCACCATCAAGCATGGACGCTTTAGATTTAAAGAAATTAAATTTTTTTGACGAAGTCGCCGTCCATTTACTTTTGACTGCGAGTGTACATCACAGTAAATACCTCTGCTGCACGCATTTAGTGTCGCGGCGTATCAGACCCAGAGAAGCCAGATTAGAGCGCAAGAGAGAAGAATGGCACAGCAAGACATATCCCTGATTGGATGGTGGCAATCTCCGATTCCTCGTGGATACGTTCACGAAATAAATCTTACAAATACAATGCAGCAAACGACGTGACTAATACATTTTTACTATTTTAGACCTTTTTTTTGTTTCCTTATCCACCAGAAGCTACGGAAACGAATGACACGCATGCAATCAATTTTTCCTCCCCTTCTAGATTTCACAGCTGCACAGAGAGTTCGTTTCCAAAAGGACATATACAAGTGGCTTGTTGGTTGTTCCCTTACTTTCTTTAGGTTGAGTGTAACGTTTATTTTAGTACCGCTTTTAAGAAACTTCGCCTTGTAAAACCTAGCGCTGTCTTTCATAATTTCTAGGAGACGCCTTGGTGTGGTGTAGCTTTCCGACGACGTACATTCAGATATAAATTTATCATCATTAGTTTACGTTAATTTCTGCGCACGAAGTTCTTGGCTGCGATAGATTTTTCTTCATAAAAATGTATGTCCATACATGCTAGTTCTTCGCATCCAAAACACACAGTCGTGATAAAGGAGCAGCACTAACTTAGCGAATGGTGTTTGACCTTTCTGTGTCTTCTACTGTTGCCTTTGTCTCCTTCGGAAATACTGACTAATTTGTTGCTGTTTTTGTTGTTCTTGAAAATGTTTATTCTACAAACGGAGTGTGAAGCCCGTGGTTGGAGCACCTATTTCAGGATTCGATCGTTCGGAGCTGCTACAGCGGCCCTGTTTACGAGCCACAAAACGTAGAATGTGCCCTCGAGATGGACACGGCCCGTCAGAAGAAGAGGAAAGAACGAGCGCACTGAACGCCCTGGCCTATCCCTCATCGTAGTTGTGTGCAGAGTTACTAAGGCAAGAGCGCAGTGAACCCTGGCCTATCCCACGTCGTAGGTGTGTGCAAAGTCACTAAGGCAACAACAACAACAACAGTTGCCGCGTTTTCCCGTAGCGGCACTAGGCAGGTGGAGTGAGATCAGGCCAAGGAGCACCACGTCTTCAGGGGATCAGGTTCTGACACTGTTCAGCTACAAGCTGGACAGGAAGCTAGGCGACTTTAAATTACGTCTGCGCGAGGACCGCGGACCAGCCAACACGGACGCCAACCCTTCGAACCCCGCCACCGTAGTCCTGGACTCACTGCGGCTCCGCAAGTCCGGACCCTCTGGCCTTCTGAGGCAGCGCTTTCGATGTTAGCAATGGGCGCCGACAACGGCGATGCTACTAAGCCTAACGCATAGTCACTTTGTCCAACATCTGCCGGCAAGACTGTATCCTGGCCGACTGCCCTGCCCAACGCTTTACCGAACAACCATGCCTCGGTGAGAACTGGCGCATTTCCTCCACGCCTAACAAATTTCAGTCTTGAAGTACGGCTGCTACTACAATGGTTGCGGACCCGCTGCATCACGGCTGCGATTAAATAACGCACCTCTCAGAAACAACCTCTTGCCCACATGTGTGAAGATTTGATCCCGGAATGTCGCTGAGAAATGTCTCGGAATATGTCAGCGATTGCTGCATTTGTTTTCAATCCAGTCCGACAGCGTGTTAACATTGCGCTGGAATGAACGCATAAAAACGGCAAAGCTCCCTTATTACTCACGCTAATACAAGTGCTCAGAAACGCTTATGAGCACACAAGACACGAAGAGTTCACGTCTTCGTGAAGAAGAATATAGAATGGTATGCACGAGCTGCCACATTGATACACACGCTTCGGCTTCAACTGCTACTCCAGGACGCCTACGAGAGCAGTTTTTAGTGTCTGAAACCAATATCCAACCCAATCGCTCGTAGACTGCAGAAAAAACTGGAGCCTGGAGAAAAACTGGAGAAAAAACTGGAGTAGCACCAACGCTACCCTGAGGGCTGCTTTGATGGCCAGTTTGTATGTAAGTATGGTGCACGTCACATCATTTGCTTGCGGTGTCAACTTTGTTCGAGCCTTAAACCAAGCCTTTCACAAAAATCCATACATTGCGGATGCAAATAATCATGCAACACAGTGAAGACCTCAATCCGTTACACCCGGAATTTCAGACATGTTATCGTCGTACCACCACCATCGTGGCTAGCGTGGTGACATCCCTTCCGCTGACGCCAAACAAAGAAAATCATGGTCAGTCGTTGCTCCAGCACGGTAGCTGATCATAGCAATCTGTTCTGCAAGCCTAGCGTGAGCCGAGTTCCCCGAGCTCTCGCTGAACCCGTGTACTGACTTCCGCAATGGTGGCTCACGTGTGCGTGTGTGTGTGAGTGGACGGGGGGGGGGGGGGGCGATCGGGCAGTGCGAACATCTGTGCTGAATGCATCGATGGGTTGCCCGATGCCTCGTGGTAAGTACTATTGTGAAGAAGTCTCTCTAAGACGCGCGAAAAGCGATCACGAGGCATATCTCTAGCAAGGATCATCGTATCTAAAAACCTTTCATTAGAATACATGATCGTAACTTTCATCCACACAATTACGGTCTCAAGCTGGGAGCTGATAATGAAGGTATCGGTTTTGATGCTAGTTCATGCGTCCTGGAGGCTTCTGTGACGTTACTGCGTCTTCAGGCGTGACCCGGTGTAGCAGAGATAGCACATGGGTTTGCTTGTCCCACGCAAGGGATATCCGCGGTCAGCGGAAAAGCTTAGTTTTCGACCGCGTTTGAAATTTCAGCTACAAGCTTGCTTTTCGCAAAAAATTAAAACAGCCGCAAGTGTCATTTTTATTCTGGAGAGTCCAGATCATTAGTTCTGGTCCCTGCATTGCAATTCGCTGCGTACAACCTCGTGCACAAGAATTTTTTGAGGATATCATGCTCCACGAATATTCGTGGCAGCCCCTATATCTGAGAGCTAGAGAAGGCAGTTAGATATTTCTTCAATATGTATGCGTCGTAGGGTCCCATGCTACCAGCTACACCAGGCTCGTTGCCTTTACCATGCAGTATTAGCTAATATTTGTGCGTTTCTGAAATTACTTGCACTTGCGAAAGAAAAGAAAGCCATTTTTGGGAGGAATGAATCCAATGTAATAGAGGTCAGCCTCGTGCTCTGGTGAACATTGCTTAGTGAATATATTTTTCGCTCAGCTTGTTTCGCGTATCAAATGAAAGCATGAAAAAATAAGGATATTTATTTTGGCACAAGGACTCACCCGAAAAAAGCGTTAAGTGGAGCGGTTACACGAAGAATAACGTGAAGCGACAATGTTATTTGAGGAGGATTAGTGACTGGATGTAGGAAGTACAATAAAAGGACCAGACATAACCAATCAGAGCAACCTGAAAAGAAGGCACACATACGAAACAAATAAAGGGATCCTATAAACTTTACTGGGTTTGTACGTAACTAATGATATCATAATAGAATTACGCGTAAAAGAAAGCTATAGATTTAAACAAAGATTCATGAAAGGGATGGCAGAGCTGAAACTATTGTCAGTGCACGTTAAAGAACCCCAGGTGGTCGAAATTTCCGGAGCCTTCCACTACGGCGTCCCTCATAGCCTTAGTCGCTTTGGGACGTTAAACCCCATAAACCAAACCGAAACTATTTGTTCATTCTTTTCTTAGCTTTTTTTATTTAGCATATATAGTGGGCGAATAAACGGGAATTTTAAGCGATGCTAACGTTACCGGTCTCACAACCTTATAGCTCTCGTTGTGACCGTAATCAGTCCCAAGATTCAGCATGCCGATCCAAGCGTCCATAATATCTCGTCATCCCGAACTGCTTTTCAATTGTCCTAGTTGCCCAGCTTCTCTTCCTGTCCGATCGAATAGCTGCAGTTAAAAGTTTTTTCTAGGGGATGAGCCCCTCCTGTCATTACTGCCTATCTTTATCTCTTGAAAACACGACAGAAAATAGACGCACCATTTCTTCCAGCCAGCACACCGCACGAGCCAATCTAAGAAAAAAAAGTGCTAAGCATCTGGCGGAAAAACCTTTCCCTACGTCGTCTTCGCTCTCCAAGCTCCTCTGCAACAACAAACAAATAGTTTTGGTCGTTCTCTTTTGTTTATTATTTGCAAGTTCACATGTCTCCAGCTTATCCCCGTACGACTCCAGTTTATATACCCACTGCCGGGTTCAGAGAAAAACGCAGCCTCCCTCTCAACGCGTGGACATCGACAGAACAGTCCCTCGCAAGACACACTGAACCCTGGTCGTCCTCGGCTCCATTGAGCGGAGTACGTCGCCCTTATTCCGGCTCGTTGAATGCGGCGACAACGACCCCGCGGGAACCGAGCCGGAATTGGATCGGCCTCTGCGCGGAAGCCGCGGCGGCTTTTAGATCCAGGGCAATGCGGAGGAAAAAAAAAGAGGGAGAAAGAACGGAGTAGACCGACAAACGAGAGCTCAGAATGAAGGCGCCCAATTTGAGGCTCCGCGCTGACAACGGGTGCATGGGGCTTCACCCTAAACAACCGCGGGTACGGTTCGCTTGGTTCTCGCGCAGCATTCGTCTCTCTCTCTACTGCCTTTCCCGTTTTTTTATACAAGCGAAGCTATAAATACGCGCACTTTTGAAACGCCGAAAACGCACTCAGAAACTTCGCTCGCTCTTGAATCAGGTTCAGTTTTGAGGGCATGCCCACTCAGCATTCCAGGCTGCAGGTGAATGACACCCAAAGCGCTCTTTGTGGAAAGCTTTATGAGAGCTCGCTCGCAGTCATACTGCAATAACTGCATAGGGTGAGTTCTCAGGTGCAAACTTCACTGGGATCATATTCGTGCCCGAAAACTATAGCTTGCACCAACCAGTAAAGAACCTATATGTCGTCCTAGTCATCACTGGCCTGAATGGTGCAGACACTGAATATTTTAAATGTAGGAAAGAAGGACGGAAATGCACCCTGGTGTTCAAGGTGACCTAAAGCCAAGTATCAACAGTCACTCACAACCACCATTACCTGCCTAATTGTATGACAAATGCCTCTTAATTTTCATTCGATTAACCCTGTACGGCTATCTCTATTTGTTCACTCATTTTAAGCAATCCCCTTACGAAACACAATCAATTTATGTCGCAAGGCCCGTACGACCGATTTCATTCAATCTCTAGGCCTGTCACGAGCGGTTTCAGTTTAACGCATGGAACATAGATCTTTGAGCCAACCGTCATATATTTATAGAACGTGATCTGGCGAAAAATTTCGACATATCTTTATCGAAATAGCTTTCTACAAAATTTAATCCCGCATTGTATAAATAGCTCGCTGAATTAAGACGCGCGCAAAGGCGGCACTGAAGTCTTTTCCCCAAATATTTTTTACTTGTATACTTTTCAGTGCTGCGTGTGCTGTGCGATGTCAGTGCACGTTAAAGAACCCCAGGTGGTCGAAATTTCCGGAGCCCTTCACTACGGCGTCTCTCATAGCCTTAGTCGCTTTGGGACGTTAAACCCCACAAAACCAAAACCAAACCAAACTTTTCAGTGCGGCACTGCCGACGTACATTTGTGATTGATGTGTGATGGGCAATGAAGGGTTAATGAAATCTTTGTGATTAATTGACTAATTAAACAAATAAGAAAAGAAAAAACTGGAAAAAGGGGTTGAAAGGTGTTAAAATTCTCAGGAAGAAAAGCCTATGCATAATGATGGTAAGTAAGCAAATTTAGAGTGTATGTTTGATCAATTCATTAATTCAAACAATTGGAAAAATGAAAAAAATGCGTTCATTTACCCCCCCCCCCCCCTTCTACATGCTGTCACCTTCTACTCTTTAAGGCCGAGCTCAAGCGTCCTCCGATTTTTTTTATATCCGTAGCGCGCCAAATAAATGCCAGCTGTTCGTTCAGCGATGTGTTCCGTCAGTTTCATCTCTCCCCTCTGCTCTTTTCTTAGGCCCTGTGACGTTTCATTGCTTCACGTCCATCAACAAATCAAGTGTCCGTCACTTTTTGTCGTCAATGTATGTTTTCCTTTGTTTCGCTGGGAGGTGTGGTCCTCAACGCGAACTTACAAAAAAAAGTGAAAGCGTCGAGGCAGTGCAATATCTTTTCAGAGTTTATGCGTTCATACAGTCTATGCGTGTTTCAAATGCAAATTTCGTAGCGAAAAATTTCTTCGCGGATTTAAACATTTCATGTCGGAACAATTGCCCTTTCCACCGACTTCAATGCACTCGCCCCATAGTGATCAGAACCTAAATGTGTGAGGCATAATGCTTCCAAATATAGTACTCTTTCTCCAATCACTACATTTTGACAGATAGGTCCCGGTACGCAGTACCAGGGCGAATTTTCCTTCAAATGCAAGACTCTTCTGAAACCTGTATAGTTTTCCTTTGTAACTGTATTGCTGCGCTTTCGTATATGCTAATGAGTAATTTCTCCCTGATTACAAGTTTACTGCACGATGGAATATTCCACTAAAACACATTGTATTTACACCATTCCCGCTTTCAGTTGCTGATCAATTCCGCCTAGCCTTGCAATCTGCAAGCCTTCTTGGTTGGTTGAGTTGGCAGACCGACTGTCCTGGGGAGGCCGTGTTTCGGGGTTCTAACCCCGGAACAGGACGAATTTTTATTCAGCTGCGTAGCGTCTCTGAATGCTATATAGCTTTCCTTTGTAACCGTATGGCTCGGCTTAGCTGGTTGCTCATATAACACCTCTTTATGTCCTTTCTGCTACGAATTCCTCTCATCATGCCATACCACCTGGCCTTGTCGGCACAATCCGGTACTACCACGATCCCCAATTCCACCTCTGTCCATTGGGAGGCCTAGCTGTCCAGCTCTGATGCGGACTGCTAGCTACAGCTGGGAAACCGGGCAACCTCGGCAGCTAAAGCCTCAGGAACCCTGGACTGAATGCCGCTCTTATGGAGGAGAAGACGACGGGCCACTAGAAAGAAGATGACTGCGTCTCCTTCAAAAAGAAACAATGAAGATTTTCTTTCTTTTTCATTCTCTGTACTCCAAGATAAGTAAAACCACGCTGGAAACCATGTCTGCATTCAGTAACTGTAGAACGCGCAATGTTTAACTGCGACCTCCTCACGTGCGATATTGATCCCTCCGTTTCTCTGCAGCGAGATGAACGGCCACGTGAATTGCGCGCATATCGGTAACACAAGGTGAATAGAGCAAGAAAAACCTATTATCCCGAGTCTGCTTCTATTGCACGAAGGAGGCAGCTCTTCTTGCCAGTTCAAATCGCTTCAACGCGTGCGATCCTTACCGCAGCACAAAATCCATTGCATGGAGGTACACGGCCTCCTCGAGAAGACGCACATAACCCGATTTCTTCACAATGTAGGATGTAGGTTTACCGAAATGGCGCAAGCCTCCAGCGTATTCGTTACCTGCTCCACCCTTAAACTTCAGCTCAATGCTAAAGCAGCTACACTGTGTCAGCTGAGTAGAGCGTGCTGGCTTAGTAAAGAGAAAAGTCGGTAATGTTGAATTGCAAGAGCACCCGTGTTTTTTTACCGAGGAAAAGTTTTTAATTTTCTTCTTCCTGACAGGCAATCTCAGCAAATTGAGGCTGCCTAGGCGAAATCAATACGGTGCTGCCTGTAGAACGCCTGGCTTTCTTCCGTGCAGGGCTGGAGAAATGGCGGCAGCAAGCAGGCTCACATACTGAAAGCCTCCGCCATATCTAGCACCTGAGTATAAAAACATGTCGCCCAAGACAAGTCAAGCAGTTTCAGAGAGGAGACTAACGAACCATGCAAATAGGAATGAGGAGAAGTAATACGCAGTAATGTGTTTGGCAACGGTAAACGTCCAATCTAGCGCGCTTTCTCCGAGGTACTCGTTGCCAGCGACGACATCGTGGTTTGGAGGCACAACTCTATCGGGATCCCAGAAATAAAACGAAAAGCTTTTTTCAACAGTCCGCATTATTGGAGGAGTTCGTTCCATCATGATATTGTTCCAGCGCAACAAGGAAAAGGGAAAGTGTACTGTTTCTGTCGCTTGTCGTCTTCGTTCTGGAACAATGGGATGAAAATATAATCCAAGTTTTTGAAGGAGATGGTGATCTTGGGAACGTTCCCTATGCTGATCATGTGACCAAGTAGGCAGTAAGGCGATCAAGGCCTGCATGGCTCCGGCAGATTTGCCGGGAGCTCTCTTTTGGTGATTAAGGCTGAGGGCAGGAAGGGGGGAGGGTAAAGGTCTGAATCATCTCCTTGTCCTGAGCAGGTGAGGTCGGTAAGTTTGAAGATTCTTAAGGCTGTGTTTCTTAAGTGCACAGCTGCAGCAGCTTCTTCTTTGTCTTCTCTGCCATAAATGACAACGAGAGACAATGTTTTTTTACGAGGAAGAGGCAGAAAGTTCCAGCATTGCCCTTCCTTTCAGCGACTCCTAGTCATCTACACTTTTTTTCTCACTGGCCAATAAACCGATTATCCGCTATTCTGAGCGTGCGTGCGCCTCTTGTTAGCAATTTATTATTTCCTTTTCTTAAGCCTACCGCTTCTGGTTTTTGTTCATCTATTTGTCTTCTGACTCTACCGAACTACTGCGATCAATCGCACACAGAAACCGCGACAGGAAAGATTGCCTGACTAGACACATAGCGCTAGGAAGAACTTCCATCACGAGCACAGCAACACATTTCAACAACTCTGCCGGGAAACTGGCTTGGAATTTGTGGGTCGATGGTTGGAGACCACCGATGTGAATCTGAAAGTGAAACCTACCTGCTCTCATGTGTGATAGTGATCTCAGATAGTCCGTGACAAAAACTGCTTGATTTGTTGGGCCACGACACCGGGGGTAACCGCATTTTAAAATAACGTCAACTATTCACCAGCCAACACCAGCCTACAAGTTTCCTAGTCTTAGCTGTATCGTGATACGTAACACCGCTGGCGATGCTATGGGGAGAAAAGCGCTATAACTCAAAATGTCTGTTTTTAAAATTTGCGGAAAATCTTAAGTGAAACGACATAAATAAAAGGAGAATATCGGGAACATAAATGTTTAATAATAATATCATTAATATTGAAAACCTCAATGAGAGCAGGTTTGACCACTAATTACTTTTGTTCAGTCTACGGTTCAGTTATATCATCTTGGAGCTTAGGAATACCTCATCGACTTTGTCTTTTAAAGTTGTTGGACGACGCAATGGCGGTCGGCTTTGCGACTGCACGAGTGTGTAAAGCATCTAATGAACAGAATAAACCGATGTTAGCTGGATTGGCCTTGACTCCAACAGCCCATTGGCTTTTTGTCCCCGCTCTTGCACGTTTATTTTACGCGATTTATTGTCTCAGGCAATCAATGGGCGAAAGTGTGTTTAAGGGTGCAGTAATGATTAAAGTAATGGGAATAGGTTAGCTGATTTTTTGAAGTCCACTAGTGAGCGGAGGTATGATCCTTGAGTCCAGATAATATATGAAGCAGGGTTGCGCGGTGATAGACCCGCTACCTTCAGGTATCGGATCCTTGTAAGCTTGAGAGCAGGGCAGCCGTACAGTAAGCCGTGAATGTCGGCGTCAATGTCCTCGCGTTAAAATATCGGACACTCGGGCCGAGAAAGAAATCTCGACACTGAGGCTACTTTCGAGTGATGGCAGGTGTGAGGGCAACCCCCGGATCTTAAGAAGCACAACCTCCTGTGCACGGGTAAGACCGCGGGGGAGGGTTACCGCACACGGAGGGATTAGAGCTCGTGTGCGGCGCTGGAGGTGATGAAGATGATGGCGAATTTTTATGGCGCAAGGGCATCTGTGCCCAAAGAGTGCCATGGCACAGGTATTTTCTTTTGCTCTAGGTAGGGCCGAAGACCCATTTCCCAAGCATTTCACACTTAAGAATCCGAGCATCTGGCCAGGGGAAGCTTGTACCCATTGTATCACCGGTGGGTACCCGGCGGCACTGGTTATCCGACCTCGCACGTCCCGCATGCGAGGCGGTCGCTCAACCACTCTGCCACAGCTGGAGCGCCGGAGGTGTTCCTTTCTTGTTAAAAGGAGGGCAATGTTGTCCGGTTCACCAGCTAAAGCTGGTCTTGGGGGTGTGAGCTGCAGAGCGCCGCCTCCAAGCCCCGAGTTTTTCGGTTATTGATTCTCGCAATATATGGAATGTTCTCGCATGCCTGTACCATGTGGTATAAGTTATCTACTTCGCTGTAGAAGGCGCAATGCGGATGTTAAGAATCTGGCAACACACAGCTGAATTTGACTGGGTTGATACAAGTATTCACCCACGCCACTTGTGTCTCGCGGTTCGAGAAAGAGGAATAGAAGAAGAAGAAGAACCGAGCTTTCGCCTGCAAACACGATCACACCTTCGCACCTCCTATCGTAAGCGTTCTTTCTAACCACGTTTTGGGGACTGTGCACTCCAGTGCCCCGTAGACTCGGTTACTAGATTTGGTAACCATGCTTTGTCTGTTCTGGTAACGCGTGAAGATTACAAGTACGGCTCTGTCTCCACAGCCAAGCATCTAGCTATGGACTCCCTAAAAAATTAAGATCTTGATAATTAACGTATATGGCAGTTGTGATCTGAATATAAACTATGTACACGCGCCGTTTGCTTAGTAAGCACCCCGAAACATGCATCCCTCGATCTCAGGGGTGGTCTGTGATTCCAAACTGCCTTTACCGTGCAATTGCTCGAGGTGCCACATGACCACGCGCTGGTGCAGGGATTACTTTGGGCTCCTCTGTACGGTAGTTAACAAACAGCTGATCGTTTTGCATCATCATAAAGCATTTGGAATACTGTCATATGGGCAACGAAGTAAGAAGAGCGATGATTTTCAGAATTCAGCCGACCTACGTTGTACTCGGCCTTTGGGACGCAGGCGCTCCTAGTCAGCACTGCAATCGGCATTCGAAATCCGCCATCTGATTTCTGTCCCACGTTTCTGTGATCCTACAGTGTTGTCAGGTGAGTATTATGCATTATCTTTCTTTGCGGTATAAGAAGAAAATGCTTATACACAGCATTAAATTGAAAGCTTTAGTTTATTTCATTGATACCTCAACACTGACTTCAAGTAAACCAAACCACACTTTGGTTTCTTCGCCACATTGGTATTAACATCATCATGTTTTGAGAAAATCTGATGACAGCCTTTTTCATAACATCCTCACCATCTAGATGATCAGCCTGACTACGCCCGCTGGTGCACAAAGGCCTCTCCCATGTCTCTCCAGTTAACCCTTTCCTGTGCCAGCTGCGGCCACCCTATCCCCGCAAACTTCTTAATCTCGTCCACCCACTTAGATTTCTCAGTTTCAAAGAACTTCAGAGAATCTTTCAAAGAACCTCAGTTTCTCTTACAATTCCTGGATGTTTTGTTTAACCACTTCTTGAGCAATATGTTATTTAGCACTTATTTGTTCCTGATATAAGATAGTGGCGTTCAGTAACAACAGCTCTAACGCTTGCTATGGGAGGCACGCACCGTTTCTGAGCCAGCAGTACATAGCTCGCTATTTCGTGCCTAAACCTGCACTTAAGGAAAGGTTTTCTTGATGCCCTGTTTATATGACATTGTATGCACCATCGAGGTATTTCTGGCATGGCGCGACAAGTGGCGGAAGAGAATGGCCCGTCAGTGTCAGACGCGATGAGAAGTCCGATAATGGATGCAGGAATTGAGCTCCCATCTGCGGTCACCACTGATCCTCGGCGGACAAAAGGACCGAAGGCTATGTACAGGATCAAGATCAAAGTGCAGAGGCACCCGCTCAACACACGCGTCACCAGAGTCCTGCTCGGAGTCACCGTCTTCTTCACTACCGTCATCGTGGGCTTCAAGTTGTACCGCATAGCTTTCCCCCACGGCGACTTCAGGGAGGAAGAGCTGTCCGGATGGTGAGTAATATAACAGTAGCTAAACTAAGAGGACGCGAGCTAAACAGAGCCGTTGAAACCGAGGAGCAACGAGAAGCTAGACTTGCCAAGCAACGAACAGAGCTAGGCTTAGAAGAGTTGAACCTTAGCAATATTTTTTTTTACTTGCCACTAAATCGCAATGATCATTTGTGCGTCATCAAGTCCCACGTTTGAGAGCTCAGATATCAATAACCAACTCACCCAAGCTGTTAGCTTCGTTGTGGATAACAGCACAAGAACCCACTATTTTGCTTTCTGGAGACCACAGGATTATTAAGATGCCCATATACGATCTTGCCCGACGGCTGATGTGTGGGCAAAGGCGCTTTAACTTCAAGAACGTTTTGAAAAGTTAAGCTACCGGAAATTGAGGAATAAGTCTTTCAAGAAATGCGGCCTTACAAGAGTCGCCATAAGCAACAAAGAGCTTTTACCATAGCAGATATTTTCACTGAACGATACAAACTGGTCGTCTGCTGGCAGATGACTGTCAAATTTGCTGTCGATGGTGGTGGTGGAAAACATTTATATACGGATACACTTAAAGAGCTTTTGCTTAAGCTGGGCCAGAGGGGGCCAGCCCTTACAAGTACTAGGTGTAGGTCCGTAGTTCGGGACCTCAGTGGCGTCGGCCGCCGCCCGGGCTCTCGCGACCAAGGCCCTTTGGGCCTGCAGGTCGGAGCAGCCGAGCCAGGTCGGAGCAGCCGAGCCAGGTCGCCTCCCAGTCCTCCCGGGTTGGGTTGGGGTGGGGGGGGATAGCAGGGTTGGAGGGGCAGGTCCACACCATGTGGTAGATGTCCGAATACGTCTACGCACAGTGCAGACAGCTGCCCGAGAAAAATGGGTCGTAGTGTTCGAGAGCTACCGGGCACAGCAAAGTATTGCTATCGAAGCAGAAGCCCCTCCTCCGCCTTTGAGAGACCTTTACACGGACGGGGATAAAGACCATGGCCAGATTGATAAAGTAAAACAGTCTTTGAAGGAGTAAGCTGGAGTGAATTCGAGTTCCTGATAGTCGGGGTCGGTGGGGAATGTCCGGTGAGAGAGCGCGCGGGCGGCGGCGTCAGCTGCTTCATTTCCCTCAAGGCCCATGTGAGCAGGAGCCCAAACCATACACCGGTGAGCGGGGTCTCCGGTGTAGACGCTATTTTGGAGAATGCGGCAGGCTAGGTACGGTACCCAGCTCTGCTCGACGTTCCGACAGGCCCCTCGCGAGTCGGAAATAATTGTTTTTTGAAGTGGGATCACATGCAGCCAACGCAATGGCGACCTCCTCCGCGTGTGTTATGTCAGGGGCTCGGAAAGTAAGGCGGTTCACTGTTTTGGATTGGTGGACAACTGCGGCCGTGTACCATCCCCCGTGGTGGGGGCCGGAGCACCGAGCGCCGGGGCAGGGGCCAGTTATACGCCTTTCCTTTCTTTAAAATCAACGCAGCCTAAACCTTCCACTGGATTTAAGAAAAGGAAAGGCGCATAACAGCCTCAGCTTGTAGTCGTATGCCACTGCCCACTCCCAGCGCGATTTAGCTGTCCACTGCTGGTATTCAAAATTGGATTTTGAGGAAAGGAAATGGCGCTGTAATTGTCAGACATCTCGGTTGACACCCGAACCACGACGTTAGGGAAGGAAAGAAGGTGGGAGTGAAAGAAAAAAAAAAGAAAAAGAGGTACCGTAGTGGAGCACTCCGGAATAATTTAGATCACCTGGGAATCTTTAACGCGCACTGATATCGCACGGAACACAGGCGCCTTTTGCGTTTCGCCTGCATCAAAACGTGGCCGCCGCTGCCGGGTTCGATTCCGGGTACTCCAGCTCAGTAGAGAGCGCCGTAACCACTGAGGCAAAGCGGTGGGTACTTTGTCGGTTGCCGCAGAGCGTCGCACAGGCTACTGTTTTCTGTTTACGTTTTGGTTGTGCTCGCATTCTTCCTCGGTTTCACATGGCCGGGCTTCAGGAATACGAACACCACTGAAATCTGAAGGATGCGGCTAAAGGTGCGTTCGCACTACAATTTTTGCGTTCTTGGGTGTCAAACGCCAGTCGTTAACAACTGCCACAAGTTATACGCTCGATTATTTATATTTTCTAACACTGCGACCAACCTTGCGACCAAGTGCAGGTTTGAACCGGATGGCTTCATTCCCGACAAGCTACCGCACGACCTTGAGCCAGACATGTACATCCTCTCGATCAACGCCACCAACGTTTCCTTCACTGGGAATATCACCATCAACCTCATCTGCCGCAAGAACACCACCTATCTCCTGCTGCACGCCGCCCCAAGCCTGACGATCATGTCCATCGACGTAAAGGTACCACCTGTGACTACTTTGATTTCAGAGAATATAAAGAGTAGATAAACAAACTGAATTTTCACGGCACTGGCCGCCACCCACTCCGATGAAGCGTACATAATTTTGGACTCGCAGCAGGTCTGCTAAAATTACGTGCGGGGTGGGATAGCGCCACTCGTCCGCAGAATACTATTGGCATTTGAGAGCAATTCAGATTCGGCTGTGAGTAAAAAACACATAGTATGGGTGCCCAGTCACAAGGGGGTTGAGAGGAACGAGGCCGCTCACGCGGCTTCCCGAGTGTTCCTTCCCCCGGGTTCCACTCAATCCCCCAAGTCTGCTGCGGTAATCATACCAATTCCGTTAATATCTTATGCAGCTATCACAAACTATTTACGCCTCTGCAGAAGGGTACTCCTGGGACCCGCCAAGGGTCTCGACAGAACCAAGGAGTGCCACCTCAGACGGCTCCAAACCGGGTCTTTCTTAAATCCCGCCGAACTGTTTTTAAAACACGTGGACCCAACATTCACGGCAAGGTGCAAATTCTGCGGGAAGTCTGCTGGCCTATACCACATGGTGTGGGCCTGCCAGTACTATGCACATATAGTCGCTATAAGTCAGGCAACTAGGCAAGGCTAGGAGACGGCCCTGTCCAGCTCGGACCTGCAGGCCCAGCGGGCCCTGGTCCAGAGAGCACGGGAAATGGCGGCGGCCAATGGTGTCCGGGAATAGGGTCTGCTACCCAGGTCAACGACCATCCCCACCTTTCTTTCCCTGTTCAGTATAGTGTTGCAATAAATGTTTTCTCCTCCTCTTCCACCGCTGTGTTCCGTCGCAAGAAATACATCAGTGGGAACTTCAGTTTTATGCGTTAACGGTGCGAAATCGCCGTACATTGAGGAGTTAATAAAGGGCAAGAGTTTATGCCGTTCCCTATTATCATTATCATATTGCAGAATTCTAAGAAAGACAAACCTGGTAACGGGCAGTAGATGAGGTCAGGTTTGCGGGCGCAGGGTCGTCAAAGCTGCACAAATGATGGTTATTTGGTGGTGAGTGGGAGAATTTTGTGCTGCTGAAGTAGATTTAGTTAGGTTGATGACGTGTCCACGGCCACTGTCTAAAGTAAGTTGACCAAAACGCTGCGAACCCTGTGCAGGACCTCACGGGCGAGAACTTCACTGTGAAAGTGTTCGAGCGGCTGCGCGACAAAGATATGCTCATCATAAAATCTACAGGACGGGAATTCATCCCGCCCCGAATGTACACGTTGGCGATATCTTTCAAGGGAGTGACACAGCAATTTCCAGAGCACACAAGGTACGCGTGCACCCGAAGCTTGCCGGACCATTCACGCGTAATTCCTTTGCTTGGCTTGGCTCGTACACGAACGACCGCGAAAAGAGAACAATAAGATGATAAAGAAGGCACTGCATGACGGCAATGAGGTGAAATCTGCATCTCAGCCCGGGCTGCCCCGATATGTGAATGTCTCATACGGAAAACACGGTTCCTTATTGTCTACGTCACGTGACCAAGCATTCGTAACATAACCACATACGATTACCAGAAGTGCCATCCCACTGAGCGCTATTCCGAGGTGCAACTAAGCCGGAGAATTCAATTTCTGATTGGTTACCTTAGCTGGATCTTGCTTTATAACGAAAGAACACAGGAAGAAGTACAAGTTGACCCGTAATGGTAAGTTCATGAGTTCTTAACAGGATAGCGGCTATCTGTTCTTTAAAAAAAAAGTTTTTATAAGCTAGAGAACAAGAGGGACGCATCAGTGGTTTTCTCAAGGAGGCTGCGATGACACCGCAACAATATTTTGTGGGCAGATATCTGAGAGAAGACTGGAACGCCATTCAATTAGAATGACTATCACATAGATGGTTCTTTGCTGACTGAACGAATTTTTTATCGAGTTGCGGGGGTAAAGAACAAAAGTTCCAAATTTCAAGTCGTTTTTCTTAACAGTAATCGTGTCTTTTCTAAACTATAAAGCTCAGAATATCACAATAATTTGTAGGACACCTTTCACTAAGAAGAAAAAGTTAACGTAGTTTATCTTTAAAGCCAATATTCCGTCAAATTTCTACGTAATCATGGCTCGTTAAAAACGTCGGATAACTGTGAACAACTTCCAGGGTTACACCAGCAATTTTCGAAGTATTGAGGAAATGTAACAGAAAGGATACGTATGAAGAAAAGTAATATTAAAGCGCGCATAACTTGAGCTAATCTCGATTTTAAACATTATAGCATTAAGGCTGTCGCTCTGCAGATAATCTGGCGTCATCGGTATCATCGGTGTTGTGAGCGCAAAAGTACGTAGCCCACCTGCCACTTAAGTTGCGTGAATCTGTGGCATCATCACAGCGTGCCGACAGGATTGTGAGAAAACTGCCCCACCATGGCAGGTGGCCATTAAATTAATTAGTCACTAGAGGTTGATCGAGAAGAGCAGTAGTTGTCACAATCCCCACAGGTGGCTGTGTTTAGACAGCCAGCTGTCGGAGTAGTGGCGCATCTCTTATCCGCTGCACCACTGCACCCGCAGTGGTATGAACACTCCCGGCGATATTTGAGTGTAACGTATGGCATGATTGATTCCGCATGTAAGGGCATGCAAGCAGAACCTAGACTACTGAAAAGTGTACTTGCGCGAGAGGGATCTCGTTTGCTATCACACCCTTAAGGGTAGGTTAAGCGCTACGTGATGATAAAAGAAAGAATAGCATACGTGTCTGCGAAGTGATCCTCAAAGATGAGGCCCGGCTGCTGAAACAACCCTATAACACTATGGCGTCATACCCTTAAGGCAAAGCTTATGTCTCCCCTGAAGTGTTTATGAACGCCTTAGGACGACCATACTGGGCGTAAATAGGCGCAGGATGCGTTAAATGAATATCTCAAAACATCGAAAAGCTCGACCATCTGCAAAAGCAGCAGCATCAGCTCAGATTTTTAAGCGCTGGTTTCATGTCAGCGTTATATTTCGAATCAATTTGTCATTGAGAAATCATGCTGCATCTCTGGGAGCTGACATTTTGACTTTGCTTTCATCTACATGCGGGCGAACATATTTTCAATAATGTTGGCAGTTCAGACAACTTATTCATATTTTTAGGCTCTGTACCGCTGATACGCCAAAAGTACAGTGTTAAAATGAAAATGGCTTCAATCGCAATTACGACATAAATACTGCGATGTCAAACGTGACTACAGTGTCCTGATTTTCTGACACAAATATTTTTCTACAAAATAAAATTCGTACCAATGTTTTGATATTTATTCTCCTCCATTAAAGCAGGCGATCGCTATAACGTTTGGAGCATGCTTTGCTTCACCTTATACTCTTAGTGTGGAAACAAACTCTTTAGTGCGGTGCTCACTACCCCCTCTAAATGGTGATACGTGATTCGTATTGCAGGTATTATACAACTTAAGTGCGTTATGACAATGAGGCGCAAAAATTCCAACACGTTATTATATACAAATGAAATACCACACAACCTTCGCCATAAAGCTGGACACATTGCGGCAGGAAGCTTAAAACCCATTGTACGCCTGGCGAAACTGCAAATCAACACCTTCAACATTTGATACTCTACTACAACAAAATAGGTGAAGTTTGGCACGGTAATGATTAAATAATTTCCTCATTATTCAGCTAATGGCTCACATATATCACTGATATATCATCTGTGGCTTTTGTACGCTGACATGCTTCTGTTTTAAACCTGTGCGTTTTTTCGGAATAAAACCGCGCAACTTTCTCGCATACGAGGTGCTGTCTATGCACTTGGTAGGAATATCAGCTATAGTAGCACGCAAGCTTTAACACTGCGCCGCGGTTTGCGCCGTCCTGTAGTACTCCGCTGTCCAAAGACAACCGTAGACAAAATAAGGTTTTTTAATGTATGACTGTATTAAAAATGCCAGCTATCAAAATTCTAGAATTTGCAATTTTTTCATGACATCAGCTTCTTGTTTAGGCAACAAGAAAAGTTTTAACGACGGACTACTTTTTTTTCGTGGACAAATTCTGTGCGGCAGTCCAGAATGTAGGCAGAGCTTTAAAGCATATTTAAGTTGCATCCGACTAACTATAGTTAGTCCAATTACATCAACATTGGCTCAGAAAATAATCTTCCTTCGAAATCACCACACCAAGGCTTCATCGCAATCAAGCAAGTAGGAGTTTATTCTGGCCTGGTTTCTACCATGGTAGTAGCTTGATTGGAATGTCTGAAATCCCGACCCGTTTCTAGCGTTGTGGCGTCGTTAGTTTACGTAGCTTTCCTGAAATCTTTCATGATGAGTAAAGTGTAATTAAATTTAATTAATGAACATTATTCCCGCCTTCACTCTCAATGCTTAACACGAATACAAAAGGATTTGCTAAAACCATGCAACATATAGCCAGTAGGGGTTAAGCCCGTTTCCTTTTCACGGCCGTCAATGCAGCGGCCTGGTGTACTTCCAGCAACCTGGAGGCTACGAGAGCATCATGTTCCTGAACGAAGCCCGGGCTTCGCGCAGAGTGTTCCCCTCATTCAACCGGCACAGCTTCCGGGCAGGCTTCAAGTGGGTGCAAGTAATGTGGAAAATTTTTAAAAAGATTCTTTATATTAACCTTCACCATAGTCCCCGTGTGGCAGGCTAGTACCAATGCTGAAGGGTTCATTGAGCGTTTTCGGTTCAACTAGAGTTATAGCATTCTTAAAAGTGTTAAAAGAGGGCATAAAAGTGAATGTCCTAAATCTAATGACAGCTTCATGTGTATGTGAGAAGCTAGGCTCTTTTCCATCCAGCTTCCAGCTTCCATCCATATTTAGAATAAAAATGATTGTCACGTTAGTTAAATGAAGGCTCACTGACGAGAAAACATGATGGTATAATACACAGATATCGAGTCCTACAAGCATAGTGCTGTTGACATTCCCGAAAATTCAGGGGGGCACTTTGTTGACCTAAAGTGCGGTGAGGCGAAAGCCTTTAGCGCGGTATTGCTGCTTGTGTCGCTGATGTGTGGTTAAGATGTTAATTAAATACACAATTGTTTTTGAATCTTAAATACTGGAGACACTGGAGGGTGTTTGCGAGGCATCCGTCTGATTCGACAGCTTTCTGCAAACACTCTCCAGCGTCCTAGACAAGGAGAACTACATATGTATCGGCAGGGAGTAGCGTAGCCATTAGCACGCTCGGCTGTGGACCGGTAGTGTAGTGGTTCGAATCCCATCGTGCACAGATATTTTTTTCTGGTCTGACTAAGTATAGCGTGACACCTCTGCTAACAACCTCCTGTCGACAACGATGAGACATTAAAGGCTTTCGCCTTAAAAATTAAGCCACTGAAACCCGCTGCGTGACTGGCCGGTAAACGGGAGGTGCACAACTGCAAACTAACCGGTGTCTTTGTGTTACGTCCTCGATTTGAATCTGCTAATAAATTTCAATTTAGAGCGCCAGTACTAACAAGCCAGATTGAATGTTTCAGCGAGATACTGATTCTTGTCGCGCATTTATTCTAATTGCAATACGGTTCTACAAAGTGAAGCTTTCCAAAAAATGAAATAGAAGTATCCCCGTTTTGGAATAGCAAACTGCGGTGATGACGACACAGTTCTAGGCGAGAATACCAGAGGCCAGACTAAATTTCCATTCATCCTGAGGTGCTGATCACAAAGTCCCTTTCGGTATCGATGGCACCAATTAGATTTGAACGGCGGGAGAGTTTTCAAGTCAAATTCTGCCAGCAATAAATACACCTTGTGGTTCCGAAGTAATATCGGCATAGCCAAGAGCAACCGTAAAGCCGATTTTGGCTAAAACAAAAACTGGGTGGTTCTTTGTGCATAGTGCGCAGTCTGATCCTGTCTGAAACGATTCAAATACATATGCATTATTGGAAACTTTAGTTTAGTTTATGAGGATTAAACCTCCCAAAGCGACTCAGTGTATGAGGGACGCCGTAGTGAAGGGCTCCGGATATTTCGATCACCTGGGGTTCTTTAACGCGCACTGAAAACGCAGAGTACACGGGGCTGGTGACCCGAATGACGCGGGTTCGATCCCGGCCGCGGCAGTCAATATCGATTGAGGCGAAATCCTAGAGACCTATGTACTGTGCGATGTCAGTGCACGTTAAAGAGCCCCAGGCGGTCGAAATTTCCGGAGCCCGTCGCTAAGGTCCCTCGTACCCTGAGTCGCTTTGGGACGTTACACCCCCATAAACTAAACCAAACTTTTCGTTAATGTATTGGTATTCGAATCGTTGCACGGTGAATCAGACTGATTACTTATAAAGGCATACTGCGCAGATTATTTACTGATTATTTGTTAGATTCAATGCTCACAGACCACAGGCAGAACGACACCAGACAAACTGCTCACTGTGGAGTCGTTTTCTCCTCACTTGTCTGCATTCACAGTGGCAAAGCACGTTACCTATTTCAAGTCTTGTCCTTCGCAATGCGAAAGCACTGATTCACTAGGAAAGCTGAAAAACCCGGGCTATGTGTGGAGCATCAATTTTCGACCTTTGACCATTGACCCTTGACCTTAACCTTTGACCCTGATCTTTCATGCGGTTGCCTTTGAGGCAATGTTGCCTCAAGTGCTTTCGCACGTCCTGTTCGGCCGAACTTCGTTCAAACCCTAACATTTTTTGCCCTGGTGGCTGCCTGTTAATTGATATGTACACCGCTGTCGGGAACTCTATATTTGGTCACTGCTCCAGATGCGTCTGGACAACATTCTATGAGGGAGGTGAACACGAGCATTTTCGGTCGCAAGATACTACGAAAACCACGTAGTTTGTCGCTGAGGACGTACAGCCTTTGTGAAAAGTAAAGAGCTCAAAGAGTTTATTTCCTCCTCATCCTGTGCAGGCCGCTATACATCGGAAGTGTTCCCAATTTTTTGCAAGCGAGAGGAACCTTCGCCTTTACCGTGCCGCGGAGGAACCGCAGAGGAACCACAGAGGAACCACAGAGGACCGCATTGAATGAAATCGTTTGAGCTGGGTACTTTTCACAAAGCCTGTACCTCGAACACATGCTGCTGCAAAAGCGACGGATTGATGACCCTATTGATCTATGGATATCATTTCCCAATCGGCACTCTGCGATAAACTCGCAGACTGGATGGCATAGTGCGGCGGGGCCTGGTGCTCTGCAGCAGCCAGCGGCCCATCGATGACATGGACGACGAGCTGGTCGAGAACAATGGTGGGCCTGGAGACGTGTTCCGTGTGCGCTTTTCCACTATTGCCGCAATCACGAGCGACCGGCTTAGCTGGTTTCAGACCAACCTGCTGAGCAGCGCGCCGGGCTCCAGATTGGTCATGTGGAACACCAAGGAACGCCTAAAGTACATGGACAGACCGCACAAGGTCTTCAAGGCCGCCCTGGATGCGCTTAACAGTAAGTGCTATTCGGCCGCTATGCGATATATTCGAAAAAACCTCGCGGAAGTCTTTACAGGTGCGTATAAAAGAAAGAGAGAGTCAGAGAGGGAGGGAGAGGAGAAAGGTAGGGATGTTAATCAGAAGGGTGTTCCTGTTAACTGGTGTGCTCTGGGGCAAGGCAAGAGTAGATGCGTTAAAAAGCAAGTTCTTTCCCTTGTCTCCTCAACTTGGCCCTGTGGTTGTGACATGACCCACACATGTGGTAGTGATGTGAGACCATCTCGGCCAATCCCAACTTTCTTGACACTCCAGCGCTAAAAATTGCGGCGGTTTCTGTGATTGGGCATTAAAATACACGCTGTCACATTCGAGCATCTCGCCTACGCATTTGCACACTCGAGCACCGCACGTACTCTGCTTCCCGCTCGTCGCTCTGGTGTACACTCGCTGTCCGGCTTATTCTTTAGCGCTATGGACAACCACACACTTAAAAACACTAATAGCAAGCAAATACACGCGCACGTCTTGAGGCCTGCTTTCGAAGAAATACCACGCACCGGCCGGTGTTTAAGATCGAGAACCGGGCTTCGGGGCCGAATGAGTACGACACCTTAACTCCCCCCCCTCGACTAATACACAAAGGTGCGCCTGCCGCTGCGATCTTTAAACGGAGGGTAGACCCTTACAGAAACAAGCCTACAAACACGAATGTGAGGCTCGCTATCAAGGAATAACACACACGGAAAGAAACTCCTAAATGAAGAGGGCGTTCGCTTACGAATGTCAGCGGCGTTTGATCGCCAAAACGTTCTTTGTATTAATACAGCCAAACCTCGTTGTAACGAAACGGTTTAAAACGAGATAATGAATATCAAGAATCAATTACAATTATTACAAAACATAAAACTGAGCAGGGAACAAGACACAGGAGAGAACCAAACAGGACGAGCTCAGACTAACAACTGATTTACTGGAGTAAAACCCTTTTCCTTCAAAAGCAAAACACATGCGTGACAAACACTCGAAGCACCACACCCAATGAAATCACCTTATAAAACCAATAAAGTGAAACTTTTTCCTTTACAAGTGTATGGATGCCTAACTCAACTAGCCCCGCAACGCACACTCTTGGAAGGACAATTACCATTGGAAGCTTGGTCAGTACGGGCTATAACGAAGCTGCAGCTATAACGGGCTCCTTCAACTTCTTTATAACGAGGTTCAACTGCATAGCCGCGACTATACCTAAACGCGGAGAAGACAGGGTATACACGGCAGCGACGTTTTTTCTTTTCTCCCAGGTACATACCCGTACCTAACAGTTCCGACCCGAATTCACGTGGTGCACCTGCCGGCATTCAACCGCACAATGGTGTGCTGGGGCATCATCTACTCATCTCGCTTCGAGGCGGACATCAGCGCCCAGCCAAGCCATTGGATAAAAATCTGGGAACTACGCTTCCAGATGATAATCGGCACCATCCTCGCCAGCTTCACTTTCGGCCACACCGTGACACCACGATGGGCGAACGACGATTGGTTTTTTTATGTACGGATGTCAGGGTTGATATCAACTGGGCTCACAGCCAAGCCGGTCATTAGTACAGGATCTTGTCGCTTTTCATTGGTTTGGAGCGGTGGTTGCATAGGAAACCACCGAAATTGTGCGTGTTGTAGAAGTATATGTCCTAATCCGAAACTCTCCGATTGCCATCCTAGAAACTGCGCACATTGCACAGCTGACTAGAAAGTTCTCGAGGGAGTCTTCAGAACAGAGACGGGCTCGAGATGAACCTCGTGTAAGGGCCCATTGCGTTGGAGAGCACAAAAGTGATTGTTAGTAGGCTAGGGGTGCCATACTGCTATGCGTGCCAAATGTTCGCTTCGCGAAAGATCGACAAGTCTAGGAATCTGTAAGCATGAGGAGGAAAGGTGGTAGGGAGGTGTATTAATCTAATCGAGCTTGTGGTAAAGAGCAGCACTGCTCGAACAAGAAGAAATGGTTGCGCAGAACACTTCGGACACGTTACAGAGTTTTACGCGATTCAAGCTCTTCACGACCGGGAACATCAAATAATTCCCCAGTCAAACGTTAATTAGGGGCACCAATCACATCTGCAGCTGCAATTGGGGGCGAACTTTGGAGAAGTTAACGAATTTCGCAATCCACTTAAACAGTTTACTCCTTCGCAGGGTCTGTCGGCGGCAATAGCGCACGACTCCATGGAGGGCATAGGCTCATTCCTCCATGACAAGCCGTGGCTGGTTAGCTACCGCCATCTGGCCTTCAAGTTCGACGAGTGAGTGGAAGCACCTTTCTTGGGCGCCGACAGGAAAAAAAAAGCATAACAGCTCCAACACTTTTGGCACCCCGTCTTCGGGGACTAAGTGGAGATGATAGCTCTACCGCGCCCTTCCCAACTAACTATACCCGTTCCGTTCTCTAACTGGACAGCACGTCTGGATAATGCACATTCTAGGCGACGCCCGCATAGATGATGACTACAACCTCCTCGCTGGCCAGTAGTCTAGAGTGAACGCTTTTCGTTAGCGCCTATACGGCAAGAGTGAAGACCGCGGCGCCGGCATTATTAAAAAAATGAGGGAATTTAACTGTTCCGCCATGGCTGTGCAACTTTTCTCAAGACACCACGCAAAAGAAATCGACAAGCCAGGCGCACATTTTGAGTTGAGCATCTTCGTAGTTTCTCCCTGCGTTTCCTCCCTTTATAAGACAGGTTTAAGGTTAAGGTGGTATAGCCAGTTTGGCAGTTTACAATTTGAATAAGCGCCTGCGTCTGAGACTCAGCTATGTAGGCACGAATAGCTGCCTCTGGGAAATTTTCCAGTACGAACACGTTTGTCATAGCGCATTGGCAGAAACACAGCGCCCAGAACGGTCAGTTTCAAAGCAAGTTTTTCACTTGACGCTGCGGGACCGCAAATGGCGAGTGCACGGATTGATTAGATACATTGCTTTCATATTCCTGTAAGTGCTCTGATCATGTCTGCAACGCACGAATTACGTACCGCTAGAGCCTGACATTTCATGCGTGCACAAATTTCAGTTTCAAAGCGCAACTGGGTGGACGAAGGTGGGCCGCTGGACTTCCCAACAACCCATACCAACCCTTTTTGTCGTCAGCTGTAGCATCTTGACAAGAACAGACGGTGGTCTCAATCCATGATTAAGTGCTTCTCCATAAAGCACGCACCAGTCAGGAAATAACGTGGCAAAAAGTGCTGAATTGCAGGTAGATGCTCATACAAAAAATAAACATAAACCCGAGATATATATAGAAAAACAACGCTCAAGGGAACAGAAGTTCTGACTAAAAATTAAGAAGTGCTAAGTGTTCTTGAAGTGTAGCGCTGCTTAGGAATTGCAGGAATCCTGACGCAGTTAGCGAAAACGGAGAAGAGAGTTGGGCACAAGCGTTTAGCCGTTTTTGTATGTCTTCGTTTGCTATGTTCATGGCCGTACAATATTAAGCAGTGCAGCTCTTGAACCATTTTTAAAAATGTGCTTCTGTGCGGCAACGAAGGACGGCACAATACGTAGACGGTACAGAGATCCTTGTGCGGCGCCAAAGCACCTTTCTGGAATTGACCACCAAAAGGTCTACAACAGCAAATTTAGATTAGTTGACAACAAGAAGGGAGAGTTTTAGCGGTGTATGTATAGGTCGTTCTAACCTCTGTGCAGCTTTGTCATTTACGCTGTAATAACTCATTTTCCAGTGCTCTTCCTATCCACTAGGAGTGGATGCGCTCAGATTTAGCGCCTATTAGTCAGCCCTCTCCTACATGGCAGTTTGCTGGCTTTGTAAGAAGAAAAAAATAAAGATCGTGTACCTAAAGATACTTCTCATCTAAGCAGCCTTTCACGCAGAGGTTGACCGATTCGTTAGATTTGGATGCGAAGGAAGGAAAGAAGGAAATGCTAGGTAATGTCTACTCCTCAGTGGACACCTAAACCGCACCGTGTTGAGAAGGGATAAAGGAAGTGAAAGGAAGGCTGAAAAAATATGTGCCGCTACGCATCACGCTTAGTCTAACGTATGCGCGGGTAAGTCTTTTTTCTCTTCCGAAAACCATCGTATCACTACTCGCAGAAACGTGATGCTTATGTTCGCATCATTACGGTAATAGGCGTGAATTACACTAAGCAAAATTGCCTACCTCAGGATTACAGCGCTCGCAAAAATAGCAGAGTGAAATTCACAAGACTTCCGTCGTTACTGCGCCTCAGACAGGAGAATAAAGGTCGCAATGAGGGGTTAATAATTAATCTCCTGAAGCAACTTTGTGTTCAAGAAGCATACCTAGAAAGGTGTGCATCAGCTTAAAAGGCGGAGCCCATGCACTAAAGAGGAAATGCGGGGCCAATTCACTCCTGCAGCTTTTCCGGTCATCCTTACTTATCGCTTGACGATAGACGTCACAACATGTTAAGCGTGATAACTTCGCTACCCGCTTTATCAATTCTACAACTCAGAACGCATCTATTTGCAGTGCAATGAACAGGATTACGCCAGACACATTCGACTTCGTCGGATCTAAGAACCGCTCCATGCTTTCCAAGGCCTTCCTCCTTTTTATGCTTTACAAGGACTGCTTTCTGGGAACGGAGGACTTTCGTGGACAGGTACGAACAACCGATAAAAACAAAAGGCAGCGAATACACACATTGGGCGCGGTGGCTCAGTGGCTGTGGTGCTCTCCTGCTGACCCTAAAGACGCGGGTTCACTCCCTACCGCGTCTGTCGCATTTATATGGAGGGGAAATGCTAGAGGCCCATGTACTGTGCGATGTTAGTGCACGTTAAAGAACCCCAGGTGACTGGAATTATCTGGAACCCTCCACTACGGCGTCCGACATAGCCTGAGTCACCTTTGGATATTAAAGCCCATAGAACCATAAAAAATTGGCGGCTTCAAAGTACTTGACTTGTGTAGAGATAGCGACTAATCTACCGGTCACCAGCGAGTCTTCCATAACGTGTCCCACCCGTCACTCTTTGGACAGTAAACTCCGTTTAGCCTTCGAAATTAATCCTTTTTCTTTCTCTGTTTTTAGCCAGGGTTACGATGCTTGCGGATACCACAGCGGCAATAAAGCCCACTGGCAACTCCAGCTTACAATGCGGCACAAAGACCGGGCCTAAACTCGCAGGTCGCCAAACAACCACACCTCATGCGGCCAATATAGAAAAGAAACAAAAAGTAAAAGAGGGCATCAGTAACTTCCTGCCCAACTCAAAGGCGGAGAAATGTTATTTTGCCTCTGTAAATTGTTTAATATATGTGATAACAGCAGTAGTTTGATTCCGAGTTTCGTATCATATAGTTCTAAACTCTACCGCCGCAAGACCCAATATGCTTGGTCAACAGTAAACCACCTCTAAATCAGCGGTGAGTCATTGGCTCCGCTGTATACTCAATATGAGAACTGCGCAGCATTCCCGGGCCCATGTTTACATGCTGCGTCGGCATTCAAGGCCGGCTCTAGCAGGAAGAGTCAGCTTTAACTCCTATCGCAGTCTAAAGGCCGCTACATGACGCATTCAATTACAGAGACTGTTATTTATGGGCGGCTCTCGGATGCAAACGGCGCCGACGTGGGTACCGGAGCATATGGAAGAAGAAACCCGTAGGAAGAAGCTTCAGGTGACAGTTCTGAAGTCTGCACATAAAAACAAAAGGGAGAACGCGATGGCATGTGATGTGCTTTATTGGCTATAAACGCGGGTCCTGACCCACCCTCGCGTGTTGCTGACTTTGGCGTAGTCGGAGAAAGAAAGAGTAAAATGTTTTATGGAGGTTTACCTCCCCAAAAGCGGCTCAGGCTATGAGGGACGCCATAGTTATGGGCTTGGGAAATTTCGATTACCTGGGGATCTTTAACGTGCACTGAAATCGCACACTACACGGGCCTCTGGAATTTCGCCTGCATCGAAAATCGCTACTGCGGCCGTGATCGAAATAGCGTCTTTCGTGTCAGCAGCCGAGCGCCGTAACAACTGAGCCACCGCGGCGACCCAGGAAAAAAGAGCGGGTTCAGGCCGGCTTGACATGCGTACACGAGCCGAATGACGTAATTCCCTAAAAAAGATTTCTTTAGATAGTCTTTAGATTGCCCATAGACTTTTGTGTATAAAGTTACTATACTTGACACAGACAAATCCTATAGACAGTTTATTGACAACCTATAGTATAAGCCTACACTTGCAGTAGTTTTTATATATACAAAGTCTACAGACTGAATAGACAAGCGTGCATATCTACAGGAAGACAAAATAGTCTGTAAGAAGTTTATAGAGAGTCTACAGACCAATTTTATACAGAAACTCTTGTTCCCGTGCCCTTTCTTCTTCAGGGTGGCGATTTACGTCAACACCAATTTTTTTTTCATTGGCCAGCATACTAACGAGAGAGCCTTCACTAATCATACAATGGCAGCGGCACAATTTCCTCCTAACGTAGCTACACCGGTGTTAAGAAAAATAAACATTCTTTGTGACTCGTCGAAGCTTCCCTGATGACGCCGCTACTCGTTTTGGAACCTAGCGGGCAGTGGCTCGGGCATCGCAGTACTCCTGTTTGTTGTGCAGGTGGAGAAATTCATCGCAAAGTACAAGTTCATGACGACCAATTCAGACAGCGCCGTGAACATCCTGACTAGCGAGTCGACGTACCAGAAGAAATACTTCGACAGCTGGGCAAACAATCGTGGTCAGCCGGTGGTCATCGCCGAGGTGAGTTAGAGCTCTAATCTCCCCGCATCCGAACTTCCGGAACACACTGGGATGCGTTGCACGCTGATATGAACATTCGCTCCATACGAGTACGAGAAATGACGTCATGACCTTGGTTAAACAAGATAATTGTTTCGTTATTTCTCACGTCCCTCCTCAAAGTGCAAGTGCAATACAAATGTACGCCGCGGTGTTCATATCGCCCAAACACTACTTGAAAAATGTCTGGGTGCCATAATTCAGGAGCACGTCCGCACAACCTACGCTGCTGGCGCAACAAAGCCGAAGTGCTTTGGGCTAAGGATCATTGAGAAGGGTGAAAAAGAAATATAGCTGGGGTATAACTGCTTAGCAGAATCGTAGCAACTGTGCGTTCGCATTCTACGATCTTTAATATCATAGTAAAGCCATCATTACTAACGAAAAGAAGCATGTGACCAACATTATATGGAATGTCGCAGCCGAAATAATGGGTAAAAAAACTATGGGGAGGTTCAAGTGATGATGATTATGATGGATTTTTATGGCGCAAGGGCATCTGTGGCCAAAGGTCACCATGGCACAAGGTATTTTCTTCTTCGGAAGGTGGTTGCAACGATCCATTTCCCATTCATTTCACACCCCAAAACTGCCGAGCGCCAGACCAAGAGAAAGCCTGTGCCCAGTGTATCACCGGTGGGTACCCGGCGGCACTGGGGATCGAACCGCCCACCTCCCTCATGCGAGGCGGATGTTCAAACCACTAGGCCAACGCTGGGGTCAAGAGGACGCTTAAGTCACCTTAACAGTGGAATGCGATTACAGATTTCACATCTGTCACAGCTTCTGATGCAAGTTCTGTGTATTTTCGTTAGTTTCTTTATAATTTTGGTCCATCGAACATCATATACGGACTGCTACCAGCTGCAGTAGCAGGTATCCGCTATTTTGTGGCGGCACGGAAGTTTGCATATATCACGTATTTCCTCATTTTTCATTTCGTGTCTCTAAGTTGCTGTCTAGAAAGTATGCGCTCACAACCCGGTGAGCTGGTGGTGATGACATCGCAAGGTCAGGCGACTTCTCTCGGCAACTCATTAATTTGTCACCTACAATGGTGGGCAGTTGTTGTCACCTGCAATGGTTGTGGTGACATCACAGGCTCACATGACCTCTCTCCGCCAATCAGAGTGCTTCATCAGAGAAGGTTGTCATGACGCCACAAAGGCACGTGAAGTTTCGACCAAACAGCAAATTTCGTGTCGGATATCAGCGCAACTTTGGGGCCGTGACCACTCTAATGCAATCGCACTAACGGAGCCAACATAACTGGTCTCCCTGCTTAATATAACGTCTGCATTAGTATAAATAGAATTTAGATGCTTCTAGCTCGCGCCCTCGGACCGCTTTCGGCCGGGCGACTGCAGCATTAAGGCTTCGTCATTTCTTCTTCCACCTGATGTAGAAGGATACCCTTCCCGACTTGCCTGCGCCTTCCAGCATTCAATACGGATCTCGCACGGGTGTGTCAGTGCAGACTACCACCTTATATTATCCTTACATCACCACGGGACAATATCATGCTCATTTTTGCTCTACGCCGTCACTTAAAGTTATCTCCAAAAGAAGGAAGGCACTGCAAAACTACAAATACTTGTAGGAAACGGAAGCAATGTCGACCTCGGCTTTCCATCGAGAGCTAAGAATTTCTTCGTTGCACACACAGGTCTACAGTGCCCTACTATCGACCAAACCATCTCCGCACAAAGCTATAAACACAATTCTGAGGAAGCCGGATTAGAGCCTGGAAAGCACAATTTTTATGCGACAGCGTTAAAGGCGTTGTTACCCAGAAAATCCGCCATTGACGTTGTCGGCGTCGGCATTGTCGGCGTTCTAAGCCAAACATCACGAGCATGACAGAGAGCAACCTTGGAGGCTGATGGGCTACTCAGGTCACGTGACCTTGAGGCATCATCAAAACGAGCCCACCGGATAGTGAACAAACTGCCCACCATGGCAGGTGGCAGATAAATCAATGATTTCATCAATGCTCGGGAAGATCAACCTGGGCCGCACAAGGCCTACCGCTGGGAGCACCTTCCATCGCAGGGCAGTGGTGCATCGCTTAACCGCTGCACCAGTGAGGGCTCCCAGGGATCCATGAATGTAAATTAGAGTGTGACATTCTGCATATATGTGAATGAACGCATTACGCTATCGCGTGATATCCTTCAGGCGGGGCATAAGTGTCTCCTACAATTGTTTTTCTTTTGTATACCGACCACTAAAGACTGTCGCAACATGCGCGTCGCATTTACTATCGTACTTCTAATTGAGATTTACTCACTCCTTGTTTCTTGCGACTGCTGAATGTGAGTGCGAAAGAAAAATGCAAAGGATGCAAATACCTCACATACTAATCAGTTACAACAAATGAAGTAGTGGTCAGTATAGTGCAAATACCAGTGAGTTTGATCCCGTTAGCGATATGTCATAAAAATTAATAGCAGAGGCATAGGCCGAAATGAACTTTAGAAAATAATGCCAAATTTTTTAATATTCCGTAGCAGCATTTCTACCTAACCATCCCGTTGTAACATCCGCTAGTATACTCTCAATTTGAACAACTGCAGTGTTATCGACCAGGCGCGCACTGTACGTACCTTGTTTAGCGGTTATACTAGAGTCGCATTAATAGAAATTTGTTTAACTCGAACTGCCGGTTAATTGGAAAAAAGACGCTTTTTCTGCCAGTATTAACGAGAGCCTTATCTGTTTGCCTTGATGAGACCGTCACTTAATTACATCTTTTCTTTGATCTTCAATTCTGAAATATTCGTAATCAACAGTATACGCTTCTGTTTTGCGCAGCTGGTGAGAGACGAGCAGATCAAGGACGTCGTGACGCTACGCCAGGCGCACTTCATCACCAAGTCCGCGCTGATCAACGCCACTTGGGTGATCCCGGTTCAGCCAGCGTGGATATTCATGAACGGCACCCGGAAGACTCAGGAACGCCAGCTTCTCATCGGGAACCTCAGCACAGAAAAGAGGTACCTACATGATCACGCGATGTGTCGCCATTCTTTATAGTCCTATTCCGTGGACTCGTGGCAGCAAAGGGAAAACACGCCTTACTGCACGAAAAAATAAAAGGCGCCTTCATTTTAGTCGCGTAATCTCGGGAATAGTAACGAAATTTCTTCAATCACAAACTGTGCGTTTTACAAAAGCTTCAAGTGCTTGACGATCTACGTTGGGCGGCACGCGCAAACAGAATAAAGCCTCAAAGGTGAGGAAGCAAATTTCATGAGATGATGAATTCTATATCAGCGCGGTGAGTGGCTTTTATACCGTTTTGCAATGAAAGTCGCTTAGATTTTGTATGCAAGCACAGGCAATATACTCGAGAGCACGAATCTGCGCTCAAAATCATGTCGTGCCATTGCCCAGCAGTAACTATACGGGGTAATTTACGTTCTGAGTGATGATCGATTATGCATGGTCCTGTTTGGTTGTGCTGATGGTTGTGGGGCTGCAAAATAGACACTTTTTGCTGAAAAAAAAATTCATTTAGAAACCTTTCTGCCACTCGGTTCAAACTGATTACGTCAATAACGAATAAAGACACTGCGATCACACTGTGGAAGTGAATTAATGCTGGCGTAGCCAAACTTCTCCAATCTACCCGCAAAGACCTTTCTTGTCGTTCCACTGTGCAGCTGGCGAAAAGGACCGGTGGTGGTGACAACAGTATTTCATGTTTTTTTCTGCTTTACAAAAGCCCCATTTCAGTCAAATTAGAGTTTTGGTCATAAGTGCGCGGTGTTTTATCTATACAACTGACGTTCAGTTTTTCATTGACCCTTGAAAAAATTTTAATCAGCGAACTCGCTCGCCCAAAGGCACACATTGCCTACCGTAGGCACAAACAATCCCAGTGACTGATTTCGCAAACGCGTGTAGAACTGGATGCGCATGAGATACGAACGCGTGAATGACGTTCGTAATGCGCTGCGCGAGCCCAAGGAATAGGTTTGTTACCACGATGTGAGATGCGCCAGCTTTTTGTGTGTGCTTGCATGGCTCCATGACTATTCTCTCCGCACTCCGAAGCGTTTGTCTGAACAGATAATTCGAAAAGCTTCCATCACGTAAAAGCCGCTTGACATACACGAAGGTTCATATAGAGGCATTGACTCTTCTATGTGCTGCTCTTCGCTTTTCGATAGTGAACTTCCGCCAACTAGCTATATGTTCGCTCTCCTATTAATTTACTCTTATATTCCCTTAAGACTAAACTGTGCACACGCATATTAACAATGAGCAAAGTGCACAGCGAAATATTGAGTCCGTGGCAAAATGATCATATTCGATGTAGTACATTTCGAATTTTTTTTTTCATAATATTAATGGCATCGATTTGCGAATTCCGCCAGTAATCGCCAGTTCGTGCCACCAAATTCTTAGCGGATGCGTCAAAATAAGGTAATTCACAATTTAATAAAATCTTCTACTCCATTCCTACGAGACAGCGAGGACGCAAGGATCGGGGTAAGATGATGCTACGTGCTTGAAATGCTTAGCGCATTCTGGGAAATTGGACTGCACGGAAGAAAATTTGGGATTGTGGGGCTTAACGTGCCGCTGCGACATGGACTGAAGGGATGCCGTAGTGTAGGGCTCCGCATCAATATAGATCACCGTACGCTGACATCGCGCAGTACACGGCCATACATGCATCTCTCTTGTAATAAGGGAGTTAATTACTCACTGACGTCCACCCAAGCGCAGCCATGCTGCTACAAAGCAAAGCTTTACAGCTTTCTCAGAAGCTTCGCAATTGAAGAAAAACTCGTCCTGGTACGGGGTTCGAACCCGGGACCACCGCTTCATCGGAGCAGTCGCTCTAACAATTGAGCTAACCGGGACGGCAAGCTTATGGTAGGACGGGAGCGAATTGATCAGTAACTCGAGGTGGCAACAGTGTTGACCAAATGTCTACTCCATCTTAGGGGTTTCCCCTAAACATTTGGTGCTTAGAGTTATTGATCAATTCTCTCGCGCCCTACCATAAGCTTGCCGTCCCGGTTAGCTCAATTGGTAGAGCGACGGCTCCGGTGAAGCGGTGGTCGCGGGTTCGAACCCCGGACCAGGACGAATTTTTCTTTAACTGCGAAGTTTCTGAGAAAGCTGCATAGCTTTCCCTTGTAGCCGTAAGGCTGCGCTTGGGTGGACGTCAATGAATAATCAACTCCCTGATTACAAATCTACTCCACCTTGGGGGTTTCCCCTAGACATATGGTCAATGCATATCTCTGCAATAAAAATGCCTAACTTCCCTTCTTCCCCTTCACTTCCCTCCTTCCCCAGAATCGGACCGCTGGAGGCGGCGGCTTTGCTGCTGTTCCCCAACATGGCGTCTCCCGTGAGAACCCTGTACAACGCGCAGCTGTGGAGCCGGCTGTTCGCGCTGCTGGACAGCCCGCTCTTCGGGAAAGTGCCCACGGTTAACCGGGCGTCCATCCAGCAGGACCTGGGCGCCTTCCTGCGCAACCAAGACGTGGGCCTCACGCTGTATATCGCGGGCATACGGTACATGTGGCGCGAGACGAGCCGCGCTGTTTGGAGGGCGTTCGCCAAGTAAGGAATGCCACCATATTCATCCTTTAGTGTAACAAGTCGTCGCCGTAAATAACACTGTAGTTAATAAACCCTACATAAACATTTATTCAATTAATGCATGTACTGCATATCTCGTGTATAAGTGCGACTATGATTATTCCCGCACTGGCGCAAAGTTTGCAGAAGAAAATATCAAAGATCCTCTCCGCTACGTTTAACAGCCGGATAATTTAGAAAACGCACAGACGGTTGCGAAGTCGGGCCGTCGGAATGTGAGACCGATGAACGGCGATGCAGTTTCTTGCTAGTGTAGAAGCTTGGGCGAAATGGTGGCACTTCATTCTTGACACAGAACAGCGCGCGTGGGTACGTTTGTTTCTGCGCCCTTATCTTGTCTGTGCTATCTTAAGGATGAATAGGTTCTTGACTTTCCGGGGAATAAATCAGCCCCTATGCTTCTGAACGTCTCACCCTTATGCAGTGTTACATTGTTGGCTTTCTCCATGCGACTGAGAAAATGCTTCAAAAAATAGAGGCAGCCACGATCGTGCGTGCGCGGCGACAATGCAGGGAGTACCGAGAGATCCACAAGATGGCCGACAAGATCCAGCTTGCGCAGCTGGATATGCTGGTCTACAACATCACTTCCTGGCATCGACCGCTCAACGACTCGAACAGCATTTTCGAACACCAGACGCTCCCTTTCGTTCAAGAGGTGCAGTGCCTAGCCGCGGGAATCAAGAATTGCGACGAAAACGACAACGAGTTGGACGAATGGGACTTCATCGTTTGAGTACACGGGTTGCGGAAGAGCGAAGTGCCGGTAGCGCTCAGAAGCGAGGAACTGTTTTTTTGTGTGTGTGTTTTGTGACATTATTGTCGACCTAAATAGTGCTTTCCTTTCGTATTGCGGAATCTCTATGCTGTCCACGTTCGCTAATGATGAAGATTCAACGAAGCGACACAGCCCGTCGCCACAAACACGATTCTAGCTGATGCAGTGTCGCTGTTGTATTCGCAAGCTCTTGGCGATTACTCTGATTTAGTTGCGAAAAGTGAGGATGAAAAGCGCTTTTGACATAGTGTTTCCTTAGTACCGATATTCGGACGTTTGTTTATCTAAGAAATGTGAATGATATTTAGTACCACACTTGTGCACTCGTGTTAAGAACTTTAATGAACTTTTATTTTTATTCATGCAGTACAAATGTAGTATAAGTGTTTTTCTTGAACTTGGTTCCTCACGACTGAAATCCGCTAGGTTTGCCATGTGTTTTCTCGCATGTGAACATGCGAGCGTTTCGCACTTCAGTTACTTACCAAGACGTGGAGAAGCATCTGTCTAACTCGTATCCCGCGAGCACGACACTGACCGAGGCATTAATTAATGAAACATCGCAAAAGCTAACGCAAAAAAAGGTATTTCCTGTAATATTTTGTCAAACCCCACGGCGATTCGCTCAATGCCCAGCCTCACCTTGTGACAGAAAACTGGCCCCACGGCACTACCTCTGCCGAAGAGCTATAAGTGCGTCTGTTGCTGTGCATTCCTTTGCACCAATAACGTGGACGTAATGAAAAACGATTTAGTCACAGCGACAGAAAATACTATAGGATATTATGTCGCTTCCAAAAGAATGTTGGTCCTTGCGAGAGCTCTGCGGCTAAAAATACAAGTATTTATTTTATAGCAAATGTCCTTTATCCTTTCCTTGCTCACATTTAAGTAAAGGGTGAGTAGAAAACCAGCCGATTTTGTGTCGTCCCTCGAGATGAAAGAAAACAGTGATTATTGTGCTGTGCTATTCCACATCTTCTTTATCCTCACGCTCCGTTAACAGATGACCTCGCGGTGTACAGTACAACAGATAAGTCAGTAAAAGATCACAATAAAAACCTGTACCTTCTCTCAGCGCTGTACACAATATATGATACGAAGCGTGCGAAAGTGAAAAGGCGAAGAAATTATCGAATTAATGTCCATGGATGGCAAACAAAATGAAAAAACCATATACCCCACTGCTATATTGGCAGCCGTTTGGGCACCGTGGATTCTGCTTTTAAATATTAGGGGTACTGTTCAGACGAACTACTACTCTTAGCGGTGAAGCTACAGTCCCAAACTCTTCACCTGCGTGAAAAGAACAGAGTTCAATGGAGGCACTTCTGCCTCCAGAGACATGCGCTGAATGTCGAAGCGGTTGCGGTATGCTAGACCGGTATTCAACCGTTTCTTCGCACTCGCAGTTGTCGCAAGCTAGACAGTCAGCCTTTCTAATTAGAAAACAAATAGTTTACTCCATCTGTCCATGTACTACGTTGCGCAGTTGACGTATACCACAATGCTGAATATGATGCCCACCAGAAATGAGACGGATACTATCGCGAATGCGTAACGCACCGCAAACAAGAGTCTGTCGCTTCTATGGCGCGCTTTCCTCAAGGCGGCAGCGCCGTCGCTGCTGCGATCAGGTGACAGCGCGGAGATTAATTATTTCTACTGACGAGCGCTGTTCTTCGTCCCGGCCAGCGGCTATGCATCGTAGAAGCAGCAGAGGGCGGTCGATAGGGACATTACGGGATGGTGCGAGTAACAGGACTGTCGCCGTCACCGTGTCCGCTGGACGGGCATCCGAGCCCCAAGAGAGGCTCGACAGAGAGCTTCCGCTTGATAGCGCCTTCTCAGTCCCTTCTTTCGCAACGACTCATTGGAGTGACATACGTGAAGTCACGTTTAACAGCAATGTGCCGGTGCTATTGCATGCGATTTGGAATTACAAAGCCGCAACGTTTTGGTTAGGTTATTAGGATTTAACATCCCAAAGCAACTCAGGCTATGAGGGACGCCGTAGTAAAGGGCTCCGGAAATTTCGACCACCTGGGGTTCTTTAACGTGCACTGACATCGCACAGCACACAAGCCTTTAGAATTGCGCCTCCATCGAAATACGTTCGCCGCGGCCGGGTTCGAACCTGCGTCTTTCGGGTCAGCAGCCGAGAGCCGTAACCACTGAGCCACCGCGGCGGGGCCCACAACGTTTTCATATGTCATAAAAACATTAGAGCACACCGGGTGGCCGTGTTGTATTTGTGTCTTTGCCTTTTCACTTCGTTCTAATTGCGTAGTCTTAACTTTCCTATGTCCAGCAGAGGTCTGATTTTAAGAAATCCGGCATCACACATTACAGACACTACTGAATATATATACAGTTGATCCTCATCATATCGAAGTTCAAGGGGCCCGAAAATTACCTTACTATATCTATTATTTTTGTATAACCCGCTTTGGTATATCGAGGCTGGTCTATATATTAATCGGGGATGCTAAATTTCTTTCGCAGAGCAGAAGCTACTAATCACTGCTAGTAGCAGACGTTTCGCGCTACCCTACTCCTGACCCACTCATCCGTACTACAACGAAGTCTCACGGGCCTTGTGATGACAGTGATATTTTCACTGCTGCATCGACTCCGCTCCCGGCATGTTCCCTTAGTGACGTAGAAACACCTTCATTGCATTGTCAGTAATCAGCATGTGGAGGGCAATGCTTTAATTTACTGTGTAATTCGAAGCCAGTTTTGGTGGTTCAATGGTGTTGGCGTTCGGCTGCTCACTTTAAGGTCGGGGGTTCGATCCCGGCTACGGCGGCCGTATTTCGATGGAGCGAAAGAAAAAACTACCCGTGTTAAGTGCGATGTCAGTGCACGCGTTAGTGAATCCCGTGTGATTTAAATTAATACAGAGCCTTCCACTGCGGCGTCCCTCATAGCCTGAGCCGCTTCGGGACGTAAAAAACGCACAATCCACGATCAAGTCCTCCTCTGAATTCCAGTGTTCGCCGGAGCATCCTCATTGACGACTCTTTCTCAACTTCGCGCAAAGGCTCCACTTGTCACGCACGACATACGCCGTCTGCACTTTTGCTGTGTTAAAGCACTGTTAGCCTCACAACCTAGAAGATACCGGTGTGTCGTAAAGCCTCCGAAGTTAGTCACGTGGTGCGGGAATTGGCGGGAGATGAGATTTTCAATGATGTTGAGCCTGGCCAACCTGTAAAATAAAATATTGCCGCGACTGGGCTTCGAACCGCCGGCGGCGCGAAAAGATAGTCAATAGTCAATAAGTTTATTTTCCAGTTTCAACTGGAGGGTTTCCTGGCTAAAAGCTGCCTGGGCAGCTTGACTGGGTCCAGGAAACCCCTACAAGCAGTAGCACACGAGCGGCACAAGAAATTTACAAAAACCAGTCACACATAAAATAGTAGATTAAATACAGAAGACACTCGACATATATATACATTGACTTGAATAATAAAAAAAAGAAGAAAAAAGGATGAGAACACCGAAAATGGTCATACATATGGTGATGGGAAAAGTAGATTAACACTCAATCAAACGTTAAAAAATCAAGAAGTGGAGGCATGGAATGGCGTATGAACAAAATATTTCCGCAGCTCAGCTTTTTTATATCCCGTTGTATCTTGATATGTGTTTAAAACATGGGGAAGATTATAAGACAACATTTGTAATTTATAATCGGTGCGAAAACGTGGTATGTTCCATGAGTTAGTACTTCTTGTATGTATGTTAGCACGACGCGTGTCCAAAGATGATAGGGCCGAGTAAAAATTGACAATTGATGCCGTGGAAATACATTTTTTGCAATAACTTAAAATTATATAAAAAATGAACGCGAACAAGATGAGCTTCGCTGGCCACTGCACGAGATCCCTATGCTATCGCCACAGCCGATCACGCTGCGTGTTAAAGGGCAGCATAATCTCACGCTGTTCATTGTACGTCGTCGTCTTTATCAACTTCCATTTGTGCGCAGGTCACAAAAGGAAACGCGCTTTCAATCACGCTTTCAGCTAAGTGGCGTTGTTCACCAGCAAAAACCTGCTTTCGCACCATATTCCTTGGTTAGCAATATCAAACTGCCAGCACTTTTTTCGAAATTAGTATTCAGTGCCGAGGGCATCATGTTGCCTCTCTCTAGCCTGCGGCAAATGTCGAAAACGACAAAACTCCTTTCTAGCTTACCTAAGTGAACAGTTGCCCATTACGAATAAATGCAATCCGATAGGATGCACTTCATGGCTGTGGTACTTCGTCTCCTACGAAATAAGCGTTTGCGGGTACAAAAGCTGGCTACTGCGAACGCTCAAGCGCTAAAAACTCACACTCTGCAATGCGTTGCGTGGTCCCGGCCGTGAGCAGGAATTTGGGGAAGAGGACGCCTGCTAGACGAATGCGAGGGAGAACCAAAAAAAAAAATTGCCCGGTGCCCGATTGCAACGTTACCCTGTATAGCTCACGCTTAGAGTTCATCCTATGAAAATAGCGCACTTCTGGAAGCAAACCTATTCAACCGATGGTGGAAAGAGTGAAGTGTCAGTGCGTAGTCAGCGCTGACATTCGTCCACACCAGTGAGAGTAATCCCACATTTGTTTTTATAGCAGGTAATAAAGTAATGAGCCTTATCGCGCCTCAGCAGAAGTGTTAGACGTCCCGCGATCTAGGTCATCCAGCGTTGTCAACCCAGCTTTGTGCAACGCAAGCTCATTCCTTTGAAGACAAATAAAAGGAAAAATAATTAAAGAAAAGCGTAGCGTTCACTTCGCTAATTCTGCGCAATTGCGAGGCTCTAGGGACGAAGGGGCATACTGATCTTACTAAAAAAAGCGCAGAGAAAAAGTAAAAAAAAAAGGACAACCGTTCGCTGCCATTGTCAACGTGGCAAGAGAGAGAATTACCGGCTCTGGGAGCAAGAAGCCTTCGCTCAGCACAACTCAACGCGAAGGTAATTGTTTCCGAAAGGCACGGGAACATAAAACCAATTTAAAACAGCGCTGTACCACACACATAATGGGAGCCGTCGAGAAGGTTAAAAACCCTTCACTGGTAGCGGGAAACTAGACGCGACACGTACACCTGCAGGTTTCGACATACTGGTACTGCTTTCACTATGCTTATTTTTTCTCGGCCAAAAATTTTAATCCATCACCTCTAAGCTTCTTTATCGACTTAGGAGATTGAAGAAGCGGCGTTGCGAAACGTGTGGACTGGAAGCCTTTAAAGCACCTGTCGAAACTCCTTAGTCCAAGGTCGCCGGCATGAGATGCATCAGTAAAAAAAAAAAACATACGTCGAGATAAAACGAATTTTCCATAGCGGCTCGCCCGACATTGGCTACTAAAGTTAAAGGACGCTGAGAAAGGTGCATTATGGTCAATGGTGAGGTCGCAGCGCTGCAAAAATTCGTGAGGAGAACGCATTCACATCGGTGCACGTCTAACGTAGCGACAAATGCTGAGATCGCGATGCATTAAGTCCCTCGTGTGCAGCGGAACGTAAATTACTCCGACGCGAGTGATGGTGCATGATGCCGGAGCAGTTCGGGAGGACGATTATTCTTCGTCACAGTCAATTCGAGAAGCGCAGTCAAGGGGTTGCTCTCTGGGCGAAAATCACATTACATTCGCGCTGCTCTGTCGAGGTTGTGAGCGAATATTTCTGGCTTAAATTCGAAGCGCAACTTTTCGGGGTTCCTCTACGAGTGACTACGAGGCTTATTCAAGCCAACAAAATTGAACCATAGCGAGCGGAACAAGGTGTACTGCAACGCATATATAGCTCCGAGCTCTCGTGTCCTAGAAACTTCTTCAAAGCACTGCGCCACGTTGTTGATATTGGCTCAATAATATCAATTAAATGTGTCCACGGCAGATTACAGCGAGAGGAAAAGTAATGGGATTATGGGCCGAAAAAGCTGGGAATAAAAGTTAGAATTGTGTTTTAGGAATCAAGCTTCGATAGCCTAAGCGCTAGGAAAATAAGAATTGAAAAGAACGTTCATTTGAAATTATAGATCCGATCCCTGCAAGAAGGAACAAGCAGGACTCATCATCATCAGCCTGGCTACGCCCGCTGCAGGGCAAAGGCCTCTTCTATGTAGCTCCAATAAACCCAGTCCTTTGGCAACTGCGGCCACCATATCCCCACAAACTTCTTAATCTCATCCGTCCACTTAACTTTCTCCCGCCCCCTGCTACACTTGCCTTCTCCCGGAATACCCTCCGTTACTCTCAAGGACAAGAGGTTACCTTGCCTTCGCATTACAGGCCCTGCCCAAGCCCATTTTTCATTTTTTCCCTCTTCATTTCGACTAAAATGTTCTTAACCCTCGTTTGTTTCCTCACCCACTCCGCCCGCTTCGGATGTCTTAACGTTACACCTATCATTTTTCTTAATCACTTTTTCTTTCCGTAGTTTCCTGCGTTGTCCTTAATTTATGCTGAAACTTCTTCGATAGCCTCCATGTTTCTGCCCCATGGGTGACTGCCGGTAAGATGCAGCGGTTGTATACTTCTTTGTTAAGGGATTTTGGTAAACAGCCATTCATGACCCGCGAGAACCTGCCATATGCGCTGCATCCCATTCTTATTCTTCTAGTCATTTCTCTCTCATTATCCGGATCAGCAGTCACTACCTGCCCTAAGTAAAAGTATTCTGTTACCACTTGCGGCACCATGCAACCAATTGTGAATTGTTGCTTCCTAACGAGACCATTGGACACTCCTTTCGTTTCCTGCATTTTAATTTTTAGATCCACTGTTCTGTGAATTGTTGTTCTCTTGCGAAACTGCTGAACATTACTTTCCTTTTCTGCATGTTAATTTTTATACCCATCGTTCTGCTCTGCCTGTTTAACTCATTCAACATGCCTTGCAGTTCACGTTCTGAGTGACTTAGCAAGGCAATGTCACCCGCAAATCGTAGATTACTTAGGTATTCTCCATTAACTCTGGTCCCCAACTGACTCCAATCCAGGCTTAATCAACAGGAGCAGTACTAATCAACACTTTGACTCACAAGCGCTGAATTTCGACGAGGACATCATCGCGGCCCAAAGAGATCAATTAGCGTTTAAAATATTCGAGCCAATTCGAAGTGCGTCTTAAACGCTCTAAACACGAGACTTTGTAAGGCGTACACATATAATAGTCCACACATTGAGTGGTTATTTCACCACATAAAAGTTCAATCCAAAATTTGGTCAGATCACCCATAATTGCGTGGTAGTTTCTCATAAGATCAGCGCAAGGTAAGCAAAGTAGGAATGTGGAGGGGAATAAGTATGGGAGATTCTTTCGTTATGGCATAGGCTACGGCGACATTCCATATCTACAGCGTGATAAAGTGAACAAGACGAGAAGAAACACGTTAAGACAAACACAGCGCTTCTCATTTTGTCCCGTTTATCACGCTGTAGATACGGAACATCGTCGCCAACTCGCCCAACAACTTACCTTATCGAACTACGGCGACAACGGAATTTAAATGGTAGAAAGTCCCCCAGGTGGCGCACACATCGCTGCTGCGAGTTTCTTTATCTACATGTCAGTAATAGACCTATCAATGAACACTTTAGATGAGCCCGTTTCTCGCTTTTGTTTAGTGAGGATTCCAAGTTCAGCTAGACGGTTTGATAGTATTGTAAATGTGAGCAGCGTGAGCACGACAAAAGACCAACAAACTAGCCCACACTATAGGCGCTTGCACGCCACATTACAGAACAGGCGCTTGTACACAAGCACCAAGGTCAGTTAAATCGGTATATAATACGAGTAGAAGCATCCCACATTCCAAAATGTAAAGACTGGTGAATTAGTCCGCCGTCAATTTGTCTGCCCAGAAAATAGTTTTAATACCTTCGTTGGCCTCTTGTTAGAGCGGAAACAGTACTTCACGAGGTCTAACCACCCATCCGAGCACGTGTGAAGCTTGACCTTGAATATGGCCTTGGCAAAACCTAGCATAACAACAGCCCATGCAGAGATAAAATAAACGTCGCCGTGACTGGGTTTCGAAAGCGTGGCGGCGTGAACAGATCTTCTTCGCTAACCACCGCACAAGGGCACTATGCTATCGCCGCAGCCGATCATGCCACGTGTTAAACTGCAACACACGCTCGCGCTGTGCATTGCATGTCGACGCCTCCATTAACTTCCATCAGCAGCGCGAAGAGGTCAGGCGAGGTTAACCTCGATCAGAGGCTAACCTGAGTCTAATAACGTCGCCAGACGTGCCGGCGACCAAACAAAGAAAATCCATGAGCCAGCCAGGCTAAGCACGTGCTTTCAGACGTCTACTCAGTTTAGCTAAGTTAAAACCCTACAATTTATTTCTTCACTTCACTTCACTTTATTTTCCTTAAATACCCTTTTCCAGGGTGTTACATAAGGGGTGGGGTTTACAGAATGCAGGAATCAACAGTGCTTGAAAATGATGATGAACATGTTATGGCATAGATATGTTATGGCAGCAATGTTTTTGTAGCGCTTGGGCTTGCGCAGGAAGCATTTTTCTTGTTAAAAAAAAATAAATTTCTTGTTAATAAACGTTCAGCTGCGAGTCAGCGCTTATGGTGTGTGGTCTCTTTGTTTTCCTCACGATGTTCATTTCTGCAGTAGTTTTCTTTTTTTTTTGAGTGCCCCAAAGTTGCACTCTCCATCCCCTTTATAACTTTCACACTACAAATGACACTCGTTCCCCCAAATTCTTCGCGCAATGCAAGTGGCTTGCTTCCCGCGACACCAATTATCGAAAAACCTTCGGGCCGCAAGAGACAAGCAGACTCAGAGACAAGTGATCGGCCTCCGATAAAATAATGCTCGCCAGTGTGATGTATACAGATAGCTATGCGTCGTTTTCATTTACAATGGCGCGAAAAGAAAGCGGCACAGAAGAGCGCCAGAAAGCAGCTTAACGACGGAACCTGGAATTCTCCGAATGACCCCCTCCCCCAATCGGAAAAAGTTTCCAAGCCGCAAGAGCAGTATCTTTGCTTTCGGTTTTCGTTTGTTTGTTGTTTTCTGTTGGTAAAAACCCATTATTCTTACTTGTTTCTCTTATAATGCTGCTAATCGCCCGGTAACCTCCTTCGCGTCGCCGATAGGAACAGAACATTATGTTAAAGGGAGTAATTTATGATTGCGAGGGAGCGTCATTAACTCGCAATCAAGGGCGTTGGAACGGCCGCGGTGGTAAATTACGCTGTCTCGTTTCTGAACTCCCTAATTTCACCAGCTAGAGTACCTTAAAGCTTTTTATATGCCGTCTGTGCCATCTCTCGGACTGAAGGGACGGCTGCATTACTGCATAACCCTGCGGCAATTCCAGCGTCAGAACGGATAAATATGAATGCAACAGGGGCAGCGAAGCATGTGCGAACAACACAACATGCATCACTCGTTGTTGCCCTGGCAACATCGAAGAGAATTCTGCTGCAGCTTTGTGCATCGGGCGCACGAATACGTTATATAGCGCATATCATGATGACCCTGCCGCGTGGCTCTTACGGCGCATACGTCAGCCGAAAGCACTTGGTTTCTAACGCTATTAATTAGGGATGTGGCACCGAAACATCTCAAGAGTACATAACAACTCACTGTTTTAGTTAGAATGACATCTCTTTTGGTGTAGTATCGTGACCGGCGGAGGAAATCAGAAAAGCGGCAAGGCATGTTAACTGGCAGCCTCGTTCGCGAAACCAAATTACCTAAATCCTAACTAAACCCAGCCAAACGTAAATTATTTCTACTTAAGAATAAAACTATCGCCACTATATTCCTTAAAGCACTTAGGGCCTATAGATCGGCTTCAGTATTCGAAATATCAGCTCCTTAGTTGTATAAAATGGCATCCTCACCACGCTGAAGCGTGAAATCTCGGTCTTCATATGCGCCCCAACAAACTGTAGGGAAGAGGAGCGCACTCAGCCACACCTGCAAGATGACGTCACTTGGCGGCGTGCATGTCACGCGTTCTCTTCCCGCTCGCAGCTGCTGTCCGGGCGCTGGGCTAAGAGAAGAGCACATGACCGGTGAGCCGCCAAGTCCCGTGGTGTCGCGGGTACGGCTGTGTAGGTTCCTCTGCTCCATGGTATTGGTTTGGAGTGCATGTAGAGTCAGGATTCCCCTAGGCACGGCATCGAACACAATCATGTTTTTAAATTTCCAGAAAGTTATGCGCCTATTACTGACCGCAAAATACAAATGTGTAATTGAAGTGTGCTGCTTTACTGCGATAGTTAAATGCTTATTCTTCGATTTTAATCAACCAGTTCAACAGAAAGACGTCTGAAGAGTTGTTGAAAACACCGCCAGCGCTCAAAACGCCTATTTCTAGATTATATTCAGTCTTGGATGGTGCGTGTGTTCATGCGTGCGTCCGTGCGTGAGTGCGTGCGCGCGAGTCACTTTATGCATGCTTCCAACCCTTGAAAAAAAACTAGAGTAAAGGGCTTCTTAACTACCAACAACAAAATCAGCTGAGCGCAATGAAAAAACTAAAATTCGAAAGAGAAGTCGTCAGTGGCAACGGCTACTGCAAAAGACCGGCTTGTTGTGCCATTGTTATGCACCCTTTTTGTATGTTAGATTTACTGCTACGCCCTGTCAACGAGATCAGAGATTCAGGCACCTACATTGTTTACCCTAGATAGCTCGGCCATGAAAACTGTCACCCACTGTCTTATTTTTTTCATCTTTGTCGTTTTTTTAGGGCAGCTGACTTTTACTTTGGTTGTACCAACACAACCCGACAACCGCTTGAAGAGAGGACACCCATTGTCTCAAAGACAAGATCCTTCATGGAACACAAAACAACACAAGGAAGGCCACACCAGCGTGTAAGTGTCCCCGTGCTGCGACCCGGAGATTTCGAATTTGGCAACGATCGATTATTTTATCGGCTCTTTCTTTTCCCTGTGAACTTTGGGGTAGACCCGCTTTTAAAACCGGGGCCAGAGAAATTTTCCAGTCTAAAGCCCTTAACTTCGGATTACACGCAGTGGATACCGGGAACAAAGAAGCAAACAAAACAAACATAAATGAATCAAGAAAAGACTCCCCAAAGTATTCAGACCCATGGGAGGAAAGCGGCTGGGAAGGACAAAAACAGCGGGAATATGAACATCTAAACATACGCATCGAAAACGGTACCTTCCATCAAGTAATTAATGAGCTATGAACGGCAAGCCGCGTGGTGTCGTGTGCTCATTGTTAACTTCGGCTAATTAAAGAATTATTTACCCTAAACCTGCCTCACGGGAAAACAGTAAGTGGCTTGAGCACATTGCAAGGAATTCTGGAGCCGGAAATGGGAAATTAGTTTTCCCCACGCGCACGTAACTGCAGATTATTCCGTTAAGTAATCATACGTTTTCTCCGTACACCGAAACATTCAGCCGTTCATTCTCCTGGAATGCCAGTCCCTATCGGTGAGTTCATTTTTCCCACGTTCTCTTACTTGTGGATGACAGCATTTATCATCATTTAACACTGACGAATCATCATTCAATAATTCTGCAGCCTTTTCTTTACTGTACTGTACGTCGTCTGGTAGCTTGTTCTCCAGTGCTCGCAGTTTTGGTACTCTGGTGTTCACTATTTACCTTACTTATTTATTAGCGAGCAAATCGTTTGTCGTAATCTGAAAAAGTTGCACAAGTAAGCAAGCCTACTGTGCACCGAGGAGTACCGCTCCCCATGGAGTTCATCTCACTGTGCTCTGCCTCGAGAAATCAATGCACTCAGGTCGGTTGCGTCAACAGCCGTAGAAAGAGAAAGAGGAGCCGAGAAGAGGAGTTCAGTACACACTAAAAAAAAGAAAGAAAAATGAGGCGATGGCACGGAGGTCCGGCCACCTGGGAACGAAAAACAGGCGGCGCATGCCGACTGGATTACTCGGCCAGGGTGCCGCGTGTAATCGAATCGAGTGCAGCCGGGTCGGGGAGGAACCGGAACCGAGAGTGGTGCGTTCGTCGAGCACGCGAGCGAAGAAGTGCACCCTTCCCTACCCTACTCTATCGTTCGTTCGTTCGTTTCCTCTCCCTTCATCGTGAGAAAGAGCAGCAAACACTCAACAGCATGCATCCAGCCGACAAAGATATCCAGCAACAACAGAGATGAGACGAGTAGGCCGAAGAACTGTGCCTCCTTTGGAGTGCGGTATCCATGCGCTTTTCCGTTCCCGCCTCGCTAACGAACCTCCCGGAATATAGAGCCGTTAATGCGTGGATCCTCCCGCTGATTTCGGACTTCTTTGCAATTTACTCGAGGTGTAGATTCGATAGTGATAGCAGGTTTCTCTGATACCTGCCTAGCCATTTATCTCGATTGTCCTGAATCATATGCATGGCGCTGAGTCAAGAACAGGCATCATAATCAGTAGCATCACCAGCAGCCCAGCCCACCAAGTTTTCTGATACAATCTGTCAACCTGACTCTGCCGCCACCTGCTACTTTTGCCTCTTTTTGGAAACCATAGTTTCCATCCGTAAGAGACCAACGGTTATCGGACCATGCTTAGGTACCTACAAAATTCAATGCGTAGCCTTTTTACAAGCCTTCGTTAGCGTTCGCAATGAGAGCCGTACGCATTTCTGGATGCCCCGAAGCTGATTCTAGTGGTCGTGCACAAGTTACGCATTATGGTGCTGTCAGCAGGTCGATCGCATTTTTCTTGGGCATGTGCGGCGTTGTGTGTGCCCGTTGAGCACCTACGCTTCCACCGTGTTCATCACCTACCCTCCATACTCTCCGAACTCTCTTTTGTTTCTTTCATGTGTAGCTGGAATCTACATCGGCAGCAACCAGGCCAATCTCTAAGCTTTTTCTCGGTATAACCCCTCTCTAGTTCCAAAAGCTAACGCGGACGTGCAGTACATCATGCGCAATGAGATGAATGTGGAGCAAGGCATGGCTGAAAAAAAAAAGGATCATATATACACATCGCTCACACTGTGAATGAGCGTAATTGGTGAATCCGTAGGCAACACTCGGCTTCCGCACACACCGTACTTGTTGCTGGCCGTTCTTGCACACGATGTGAATTAGGATTCAAATAAAATCCCTAAGCAAATGACAGCTGCCAATGAAAATCATCTGACTACCGAACCCCACGGCGGGAACAGGCTCCTTCCATATCGCTCAAATTAACCCGGTCCACATACGTTTGCCGTCTTTTGGAATCCACTCCTTTACCTGGAGGATAACGGTATTAAGCGCTTATTTCCACCTTTGTTCTCTAGAATCGACTCAATAACGGAACTCAGCCACTGTATAAGACGAAGTTAATTCAGTTTGTTGCCACCGCATTATGTAAAGTATGTCTGGTAGTTTTTCGCTTTGTGCTGTCGTTACTATTACTGGTTTATATCATTTTGTTACCTCGCTTGTCTTCCTTTTTGGCATGTAGTCGCTTGTATTTTTGTACGCATCTGCACGTGTTCTATTGTGCAGTGGCCATAAGTGGTCGCGTTAATTCTTCGAAACTCTGGTATATTTTTTTAAGAACAGAGAATGGAGTGACCTTTTCCCTCTTATGTACTAAATTTCGCTTTGATATTTTAACCTCCCCCCCTTACACAACGCCCTTTGGGGCCTGTGTGGTTGAATAAATAAATATTTGTTGTACTTTCGGTCAGTGGATTGTGGCATTCTGTTGGTTAAGCGAAGAATGGCGCGGCAGAAAAAGACGAAAACGAGAGGGTAACATTAATAAAAGCACCAGTTTACAACTTTATCGCACGGCTGTAGAACCGCTTATTATATACAGAAGAACACGTCCCACGATACAAACTTGACTAAGAACGGAGGTCACATGGACGCTCGGTACGATATGCAAGTCATGACAGATATTAGTGTGGGCTTAAAAATAAATAAGAAAAAAGTGCCCTGCCCGCACCGTCTGCAAGTCATGACAGTCAGGACATGTTTTGTGAATGACGGGAGATGAAGCCCAACACTGGGGTTTCCAATGCAGTTGCTGGTATGCACAGAACTTTCACGTCACATGACATGACAGGAGTCGGCAGTTAGCAGAACTCGCAGGTTCTGACGTCGTTGACTCATTGCAGTACAATGAAGCCTGCAAGCAACTGTTGTGAAAGTCAACACTAGCTCATGATGTCCTTTCTACAGGCCTTCTTCACCGCATTTGGTTCGCATTCATTACAGTAAAATTATTCCCGAAAGCAATTGTGATGAAATTGAGCACTGTAACTCATAATATCCTTTATACAGGCCTTCTTCACCTCATTTGTTTCCCAAGTACATGTAAGTACCTTAGAGGCATTGAAACATCGCTTCTAGACACCGGGCCTCTATGCCTCAAGCGTCTCTCAAACAAGTGCCTGTTATTTCACGCGTCTTAGGCAGGCTGCTACTGGGACATATAAAAAAAAGAAACAGTGCAACCACATCATGTCACTATGCGCCGTTCTGCATTTCCACTCACGTGACTGAAACAACAGAGAAAACCAGGGCTCACAATACCGAGCATTTCACGCTGTCGGTGCCGTACCTCGCCGTTGACAGTAACTTCGAAACGATCCCTGCGTATAGGAACACTCTACCTACAGGTCTCCAGAGGAAGTACTCGCGCCTGCGTATAGTCAGGTCATAAGCGACTGAACTCAGAGTCGTAGAGCACGTAAGTGAAGTTGTGCTAAATTTTTTGGCTTCCACTTTGGTGCGACCCGCTCCGAGGCTAGCCTGGACCAAATGACCCGAAAAAGGAGCATTCTGGACATCTCTATGAATGCCCGCATGTCTTATTGCTCGTGCCTTCCTGGGCAACATTGTTTTTGCGGAGCTAAACTCTGCTATTTCACGTTCTAACCTACTGCGACGTCGGCGTCAACCGCCTTTATACACAGAGCCTTTGCCTCACGCAGATGCCGTCGAAACACTCGCTGCAAAAACACGCCGGTGTAATCTAGTCGCACGGGTTGAGGAGAGCCCATCACAACTGTGCGCAATGCGGATCTCCAAAAGCAATTTCTAAAATGGCAGTTAAAACAACGGCGCACAAGCGTCAGTTTCAGCACGACGACGACGAGACGCTCTCAGACAGTTCCGGAAAAGCTATTACTTAAGTGCCTGCAACCTGCCGCGCCTGGATGGAACTGCTCGCCAGACCTCCGTGTCATAGCGGGATACGTGGGCTGAGAAACATGCGCACGAACTGCAGAGCGACGACGGTTTCGCCTGTATGCGCAAGGGGTAGTCCAGCCGGCGCTGCTTCTCAGACGTGCACTTCGGCCGGTATGAGTAAACAGTTGGGCCGAGAGCACGGGACGGAAGAAAGGGCAAGGAAGAAGATGTCTGCAAACTGCCGTGACTCCGTTCCGGAAAAAAAAAGATCAGAACAGGGCAAGTACAGCAAACAGCGACGGAGAACAGACGAGTCATAGACGGAGGGCCGAATACATATACGCTCTTGCCAGCGAGGTTATACACCCGCTTCTTTCAAGTGGCGTGCTGCAGACTGACAAGGACAAGGCAAACAGATGCGTGGCCACCTCCTGCGCGACACGAATCTGGTTCGCGTGCGAAAAGACCTGCACTGCAGTATAGACGTCGAGCTGTTGCTCTAGACTGTTCTGGCTTCTGTCAAAGCGGGTAGACGTCTTGGATTGCTCAGACCAAGACCGCGCTTCACTACGATGCCAACGGTTCGTTTCGTTCAGCCAGAACGCACTGGGAGTAACTTCCAGACATATTTCAATTGCTTTATTGCGCGAGGGTGGTGCGAAGAAGCGTAAAATGTTTTCTAATACGAAAACAGTACTTAACGAGGATAAACCCAACCAAGAATACTGTGTGAAGCTTCGGAGCAACTCGAGTAAGCTAGGCTTAGTTCGAATAAGCGTCGCGTCAGCTGCGGTCAACGGGAGGAGGGCCTCGCGTCAGCTGCCGTCGAGGCGAGAGGGTGTTAAGATGAAGAGCGAGGAACGCGTTCGCGAGCACATGCCCATGTTAAAAAGAAGAGGCGAAATATGCACACATGCTTTCGCACGTCTACTCGGTTTAACTATGCTAGAACACTGCGATTTTTTTTTTTTTTGCTGTGGTTGTTTCGCCGTGTGCTCAGAATATCGGCGTTCTCTAGATAGCGCCCTGCCATTGGGTCCAACCGATACTGTATATGACAACAGCCTCCGAAATCTACTTCCCTATTCGGGAAAGAGCGACCGCGACATACTGAACAGACCGCCAAAAGTGCCAATGCTCGACACTACACAGCTAGGTGTGGCTCTTATTTGTAGTTCCAGAGCTTTTCTTTTGCCGAACACCTATCGCCTAGTGAAGCGTAAGGGTGTAGGACATGTTTACTAGCGTAAAGTCAGTGCCTTCGTAAGTCGCAAATGAATGCAGCTGTGCTCTTCCGCATTCCCGTAAATTCATATACATGTGGATTGGGACAGAGTGGTGTGTTTCATGACGCTAAAGGCACGCTTACAACAATTGCTCGCGTGTATTTCGTGCACTTTGGCAGCTTGTACACTTTTCCCTTTTCAACGTAGCTTCGTTAGCATAAAAACACTGGTTCACCATTGACAGCCGATCAGGAAATAGCCATCTACTCTGTTGTACGCGAACGGCGGCCGCTTCAACGGTTCCAAGTTTCACCTAGTCTGCTGGACTCCCCCGAACTTCCTTGTGCAGTATAAACTGCTAAAGCATAAACTGTGACAGGGATCGAAAAAAATTGGCTGAAACGTGGACCGCAAAAGAACGGACAAAGCATCACAAATCACAAACTCGCACTTGATCCTAGCCCTTACGTTTTCCCTCATACCACTAGGCAGACACGCCACTCTCATGCCCTCTCTTTAACGCCTCACTTTGCAAGGACTAACTTACACAAATTCTCCTTTTTCCCTAATACAATTGCAGATTGGAACGCCTCCTTCTTCCCTCGAATCTTTAGATATACCGGAATTAAGTATTTAATAACTATGAAATCTTGCCTCCTGTCGGTTCTGTGGTGTCGGTTTTGACTGTGTCAGTTTTTTTTTTGTGCTTATATTTTACGTGCAGTAATAACTGTTTCAGCTGGACTACGCAATGTGTTGATGTGTTTTTTAACTTGTGCTGTCATGCTTTTTTTATTTTTTAAATTTTATGTATATATATACCACTCCTGCTTGGGCGCTCAGCCTGCAGTATGTTCAAAATAAATAAATAAATAGAGGGCAAGGCGTCTAAAATGTTCACTCTTCCGAAGTCGTCCAGCGAGTACTTCGTTCACAATCGCCACCACCGCCATTTTTTCGCGACAGTCACCTGGTTGTCACTGAAGAGGAACTCTGAGCTCACGTGTCAATTAAAAAAAAAGGAACGAAAACCCGCTCCCGGCACTTCGAAAAACAGGCTGTTTCGTGAAGGTGAGCTAGAAATTTTGAACATTGCCTTATTCTGAGCTACAAAGATGGCGTCTGCCTGACTGCTATACCAGAGTTTGTTGTGATGAGAAAACGGGTGCATCATGTTGCGTAGTAAGTGGCATAACCAATTTCTAATAGATTAATTTCAACTATTACGCTGAAATGTGCGGCTGAATTTACCTTCGCTACTAAAAAATCTAAGAACTGCGAAAACGCGATTAACCACGGTGGTTTCGCTCGGTGATTTTTATTTTTTTGCCAAATTATAAAATCGCGCGGCCTCAGTGAGCGCACGGCCACGCCCACCACTGATCTCCACTTCACATGGCAAGCATGCCTCGCGATGTTTACTGCTCCTGCCGTGGCGGGCATAGAAGGTCATATGCACCATAGTCACGTGACACGTTTGCAACAAAGTGGCAGGTGAAGCCTGTATGCCAGCCAGTAGCACTGAGCCCGAAAGATCAACATCACCGAGGGGAAGTAAAGAACGCTCACCATCAGTAAGTCGAGGTTAACGTATATGTCAGACAATAAAGATTTCAATGAAAGTTGGGCTATGAATATTTATTTAAACTCAGTAAGTAGGGCCAAGGAATTAGCTACAGTAAAGACACTGAACTCCCGCTGGTAACTAGAATCAATCAGGAAATGTGTTTCCAAATGAACACCAGAAATAACAGCCGCCATTTGAGAAAAAAGAAACGCAAGGGTTCAAGACAGTGTTTGTTTTTCGTTACAAATTTTCCTTCATTGATGTCGACGGCAATCTCTGTCTGTCATCAGTCTCCCTACGCATTTACAGGCTCGATTAAAACTGTCATTCGTTCATTTCTGTCTTGCTTAGGCATTGAGAACCTTTTCACCTCCCCACGCAATCAGACTCGGTGTTTAGAACTGAATGGACTGGCTGTTATCACGCTCCCACTGGGCTCGGAAGTCTGCACTCACCTAAGGATTCATTCTTCATGAAGCGGAGCTCACCGCAGCAAGCCGGCACCAAAAAAAAAAAAATTGCAGACGTTGCGCCGAGGAAAACTCACCTGGAACAAAAACAGAACAAAAATTAGCCTCCGAGCTGAAGTCACTTCATTTATTGTTACCGGTAAAGGGGCCCTGTAAACACACTAAAGCAGGCGTGTAACGCTATGCGATATCACGTTCTAACTACAGAGATGTTATTTTAATTTAAAATAAAGCTTTCAAAACATCGAGAACGGCAAAAATTTAAGTAGATGTGTTGTCATCCCTGCTGATTTCGTAAGTAAACCGCTTGCTTAGACACAGAGTTTACGAAGCCCATCTCAGAAGCAATTTGGCACCGCCATTAACTTTGAAACGGTGATCACGGAGTCTTTTCCGGTGAAGATGTCACGAGTGTGAACAGAGTGGTGTTTTTAAACGCAGTTTTTAAACGCGCTTTTCCCTGAAAGAAATTCGATTTGTTGCCGGTCGAGTATCAACTCACACAGAAAGAGTCACAGAATCGAAGTTTACTAAGAGCAAAAATTTTAAGTTTCCCTCTGTTTTCCTTTAAACCGCATCTCATAAATTTTCTTGAAGCCCAGCAACCCACGGATGTCTTGGTACGATCCAAAATGAACAACACTACGAAACCAAGCAGCCGAATATAATAGGATTCCCATCTGCCAATTAATATAATATAACCAACAAGGATAGAAAAACAAGAAAGAAAATCTGTCAGAACAGAAAGTCGCAGCCGCACAAATGATATGGAGCAGCCGCCATTCCGTCCTTGAAATCAAATTCTAGCAGAGCAACAGGAAATCCCTGAAGCGAAGCAAAATTTTATTACCATTTTAATTTCTAACGCACTCTTTTCTCCAAAAAGGAATAGCCGTGATACCTTCCGAGCATAGTAAGAAACTAGAAAAAGAATGCATTTCTTTCCATCGTGATATAAAAGACAAATGCTCTTTGATCTGTTTTTCCACGTGATTATTGTGTATATATGTTTGCTCCTTTCAATAAAAAAGTCAGTTTCGAGTCAGCGCTCGTCTGGGTAGTCTTATTGCTTCGTCCTTCGTCTTCTTCGCGCTGTGCCCCACATTATGAATATAAAGGTTCGCTTCGTTTTTGATTTACTGATACAAATACTTTTAATTTGCTCAAGAGGATGGAGGTATCCGGAGGCCGGTAGTCGGGGCTCATTATTTAGGGCTGCTGCAGCCTAATCTACGAGGTTGGTTACACTAGTCCGCTGAAGTAACCATTGTCTTAGCTCCCTAGAAGACTTGGATGAGCCTGGCTTGCCATAAGCCCACTGTTGTTTCTGACTCATGACAAGTTCAGCATCTCGTGTGTTTTCTGACAAACTGTGTTCGTTTCAGGCGAGTAGGGTTCGTGCAAAGCATTTTTGTGGTTTGGCGACAGATGACGGCACACGTACTAAATTACCTCTCGGCATTATTTTTGAAAAAAAAAAATGTCCGTTAGGGGCTTAGAAATATGTTGTGATCTCCACAGGTAGCTGGTAGTGATCCGCGCAATCACTCGGTCGATCTTCGCCTGCATTGGCGCCTGCTGTGGTTCATCGCCTCTTCTTGTATTTACTACAGGAGTTCACTGCCCAAGAACGTATTTCGTTTCCGAAAATCCCTTACTTAACAAGCCGACATTTCTGCTGCACTTTGTTGTCTTCATTTTCGCCATGGTTTTTCAACTTTCCTTGTACCTTTTTCTTTCAGATGTCATTGCTTGTATTTTGAGCCCTCTACTGGACCAGTTATTTCAGCGTTGAAGTTGTAAATATATGAATTTCGAATAGAAGCTCCGTCTTCGCCTTTCAAGGATTTTTAATCTTTAAGGTGATGTAATCAAGGGCTCCGTTATAGTGCTCCGAAGAAAAACATGGAACCTGAATACATTTTGATGACGCTGTACGTGCGATGTTCCGCCACCTATTCCTTATAAAAATGGTCTATAGGCATCTTATAGAACTTATTGCCTTCCTATAGATGGTTCTTTGTCTATTCGTCTATGGCCGTGAATCTTTAGATTGCCTCTAGATTGTCTATAGAATTTTTATTGCCTATAGACTGTTCTCTAGGATCTGTCTATGGAGAGTCTATAGACTTTATAGACAGATCTATGGACAGTGTATAGACTGTCTAAAAAAAATTTGTTGGGGATTGTTGCAGTCTTTATACAAACTTCCACCAGTTAAATTCTGGCCTTTTAAATTACATGAATGTTTTCAAAATTTCGTTCAAGAGGGCGAGAGAGAAACAAAGTCTTTAATACGAACAATTTGTTAGTTCGCAGGGGAGTACAGGCAAGTAGCTCTAAGGAACTTCTGGAACGTGTGACCGGCTCGGGAGCGCATGATAGCAGCGGTTTCACTTACTTAGGACAAGTGTACGGGCGCATCGTAGTGATGCAGAAGGCTAAATAAAGATTCATGTTGACAGCGCGGCTAGAAACACACAAGGACAAGAAATACAGAACAACAAGGACGGGCGCCTGCTGCCGACAGACTTCATTGGAGCGTCCCTGTCGGCCTATGTACTCGTCCATGTGTGCTTCGCACCACGCAGTCAAAATGAACGAACACGAATTAGCCCGAAGGAGACTTGTCCCCCACCGTTTTAAACGAATATCCAACCATGACATATACACAGTGTAGGGTTGATGCCAGAGCGGTGCTCTTCATAATAATCAAACATACAATTCGAGCTCGCCGTCTCTACACCACCCGGAACACGTTCTGACACAGAGTACAGACCTCTTGCAAAGTACATAAAAAAACAAGCAGGCTTATATATTTTATAAATAGGGTAGGCTTGCACTGACCGTAGCGATCTCGAATATAAGCAAAGATTTAAAGTGCACTCGTAAATGCACTCCACTGTAGAAGAAATTCTGAAAAGTACAACCATTAGGCGATGTTTAAGGATAACAATCTTAAACGGAAATTTGAAATGGTGTAGATTCACACCCACGGAGGCCTGTTTCGTTTTACCGAGGTATGCAATATCTTCTTAAAGTAAGATACCTATTCTGTTTTTTTCTGTTAATGCGAAACAGCCAAATTACAAAAATTATCAGCGTTGCAACAGCACACAAAAGACTTGCTCGTTGCAGAAACTATTGTCACGTTCAAGCAGTGCATAATCAATATTGCCGCGATCGCAACTGCCAGTATTACCTTGCGATTCCTACATGCAGAACCAAGAAATAGCCCTTATCGATATACTCGGAACTTTCAGCCGCAGAAAACAGTAACTTATCACCTTTACACATAAATCAGTTGCAGGTAATGTCATTAGCATTGAATCATTTCTGCATTCAATGCATTCGTTTTACTTGGGCCCACGCATTTCTTTTTCACTTAGCCCAGAGTACTATTTCTGGAGAAACGGCAGACCGCCGATGCTGGAAGGGGCTCTCAGCGTTGTCACAGACACAGGAACGTTCGATGACTTTCATCACATGCTATTTTCCATACGGTTTGAAATATCTGAGAAAAACCAAACATTTACCCCACTGTAAAACAAAGAACCCGCCTTTTATGTATATTCGTGCGTTATCTGCATATGCGACCGGGTATGCGCATGGGCTTTCCGGCGCATTATACGCAATTTTCGTGCCAGTTATTTACATATTATATGGACGGATCTCCGCCAGTTTCACGCACCAAGTCACACGCGATGCGTAGGCGCCAGTGTAGTCCGTAGAAAGAAAAACAGAGCAGTAAAGCTAAGGGCACAGCAGAAGGAAGCGGTGGAATTAAAACTGCTTGATTATGTTTTCATCCTTACAACAGTTTCATATTACCAAACACAGGGTGAAAGAAAGGGAGGAGCAATGCCCGTACGAAGAAGGACATTCTTTTCATTCACGCTTCGCTCAAAATGTCCGAGAAGCATGAGAGAAGCAATATTGACGTACTTGTTTCGCCGGATGGCAGTACTCAGATGCCATTCACCGAATATTTCGACAGTCAACACTAGTGTGTGAAGGTATTCATGTCATGGAATGAGAAACCGTGGAGCACGGTTACGAAAAGAACAGTAGAGCCGAGAGAAAACTTTATTCATTTATTTTTAGTCAGGTTGGTTGATTGGTTGTGCAAAAATGCACAAATCCTCCTTGCCTGTACCCGCAGCTGGCCCGATGAATTCAACCCTGGCCTTTTTGCGAGTCGACGCTTCAAATAGGGGGAGAGGCACGCCATCCTGAAAGAGTGTCGGTTAACGTCACTGATTGCTGTTCTACTCGCGGCGTATTCTCTCTTACCCTTGACCAAAACGCCGGCGACACGCCGAAAATGACATCCTCCGGACGCCTAGGCCAAAGCAGCATGACAGAAGCGACCCCTGACTCAATCCAGGACTGAATAAATGACTGAATTCAGAAGCGATACAGGACTCAATGAAAGGTAAACAAAATCAAACTTTACAAAATACACTCCCTGAGCGTCTGGTTAATCCATTCATTGCCACAGTATCGTGAAAGGCATGCTGACCTGTGCCTCTCATATGATGGTTGAATAGCGAAATTTGGTTCAGCGCAAAAGACGACCACAGATAAAGGAAACGACACACACGGAGCGCTCCGTGTGTGTCGTTTCCTTTATCTGTGTTTGTATTTTGCGCTGAACCATGTTTCAACTATGTCCTACCACTAGCCCAGCGCGAAGTTTTGTTGCTAAATAGCGCTTGGCGAAGAGCCATCATATTCCTCGATTAACGGAAGTTTTGCGCGGCCATAACCAAACAGTTCCCTCTCTTTAGAGGTACAGCTATCTCAGAATAGTTTGATTTCGATGTCTTGGTTTCTATTCCTGCCTGCTTCTCGGGAAGACTACATATGAGAGTATCCTCTCGTACAACCTTCACATTACAGGCGCACAAGCCAGTGTCCTCTAGTGCAGCATTTCACGGCGCTCCATCTTGATAACTTCTCCGATAAACACATTATTAGTATGACAACATTCAGTACTGCTTGCTATAAGGTTCTGTAGGTTAACGTTCACGAACATTAACCCTTAACACCTCAATCTGCTTTTGAATGTGGGAACTTTCACGTTGGCTTCTGCGTCTTGTTTATATTCGGATAAAATTCTCGAAACTTTTGCGAGTGATTTGTTGCGATCCTTAGCTTGTTCTAACAGGAACAACTGTTATTTAGACTGCATGTCCAACGTTCTTGTTACTGCAGCATTATGGAACAGCTATTTCATTCACATCATCATGTGAAATTGCCACTAAAGTTTCTTGTGCTCATTACAGAAATAGAGCGGAATGCTGGTATTCTTTATTTATTTTTTAGTTTGCAGTCGCGAAGATAGGACATTCCACGCTATTTCCAGCGCTCGAAATTGAATTTTAGCGGACGCAGCTGCCGCATTGTGGCGTTATTGGTCGTTTAGTCTACGCCCTTCTTCTTTCTTCCCTCTTGGTTTCATTTTGACTTTCTGTTAGCGCTGATATGATTATTGCAATGCGGCGCCGTGTCGCATAAACGGCCTCGGTGCAGGAGACAACATGCTGTCGGATACAGCAAAAACTGAAACCTTTCTTTGCCTGTTGAAACAGAACACGTTCAATGAGCAGTCGTGTAAATTACACGATAGAGAATAAACTGAAGTTCTTGTACAAACAAACAGAAACAAGGGATCCTAGAATCGCCTTGCTGAACAATTCAAATTAGTGTTTTAAGTTCACTTGCGCAGAGGAGGGCTATACAAGAAACTAAAGTTCTCCTAGGAGTTGCACGAGCGCAATAATCGTAAGAAAATGGGAGAGCTGTAAGAGAACGAAGAACAGACTTGGCACGAGGGGGGAGCGATAGAAAAGCATGAACGAAGAAGCGAAGAAAGAAAAGACAGGAAGAAAGAGATATAGACGTTGGCACACACTCAGCTCCGCAAAAGGAGACAGGCATGGGGAACAATCCTCGAACAACTTCCCCCGAGGTCCTCAGCCGTAAAGATGCCACTCGGTAATTGCAAGACGCCGAGGGTGGCATGGCGAGAAAACAAGCGTCGCTCCGGGGCGATAAATATGCACGGGACACATCGTCCTTTCCACCAGCGTCAAGCAGAAGACGGAGGAATCAGCAAGAGGATTGCGAAGAGACAACATAAACTATGCGACATAAATATGCACGCAACACAGAGGCTATTCTTCTTGGAGCGATGCGGAAGATAAAACTCGAGACAAAGGAAAGGGCAAGGAGACGAAAGATACCCTAGAGCACTTTAGTGCTTCTAATAATCTTTTGCTGCTGTTCATGCAGCAACATAAACGGATGGAAAGCCCTGCATGTGCGAACGCTTCCTGCATCACGCTCCCAGCAATTCACAGAGCTTTTATGCGTAGCATTTTGCAATCACTCAGTTCAGCCCTTGGGCGCGGCCGGGCAGCCACCAAACCACGTGACGTGCCGTCACTAAACCACGTAAAAAATAAAAAAAAAAAATAAAAAAAAGACGGCTGAGCATGGTGGCGGTGGCCACCGCCCCGTTTCAAAGGGGGCGCTCCTATCCATCCATCCATCCATCCATCCATCCATACGTCACGGAGGAAAAGCTGCTGAGAAAATCCAGTGCCGCCAAGCAATACCTCGCGCAAAAAGACCGCGCAATATGCAACGCATTCTTGGCTTAACCAAGCTAAGCCTGGGCATCTTTTTTTAACATTCGTCGCTAAAGTCTCAAGAAGAGCTACGACCCGGAAAGCAAGGTGCTCACTACTCGCAATGTTTCCACAGCAGTTCGAAATCTATAAGTGTGGCTAACTGGGCTTGTTGGTGAAGGTTCATACTTAAAACAGCGCGAAATCGGGACAAAAGAAGGAGACAACACAGGTGCTGTGTTGTCTCGTCCTTTTGTCCCGTCTTTCGCGCTGTTTTAAGTATGAAGTCTATAAGATCTTCCGTCATTTGTGACTGTAGCGATCAACTAATTGATGTTCTGTGCTAGAATCTAAACCCAGTGGTTCTGAGTCCTAGGCTCATGATACCACTAAATCTGCTAGCAGCAGGTTATCACGGGGAAGGGCCGAACAGTATAGCTGTATTGAATAAAATGAAATTTTTAACGTTGTGAACGTTCCCGATGGGCCATATTCTAACCTGCCACGCTCCTTTGTACACGCAAGTACGTACGTTGCCACGTCAATACTACACTCTCGGTACACTCCATCTTAGACCTAACCATGGTCCGCAGTTCGCAAATAATTTTTTAATAATAAATAAAGGCCCAGTGTGGTACACTCGTTACTCTGCAGCGATCTTTTAAATGAAGAGTAATTCCTGGCTCTTAACAGTGCGCGTCCTTTCTCAGTTATTTCAATCATCTCTGTGCAGTGGTGGTGCAGAACCAATAAACTAGAGACTTCGTGTACAGAGAGAACAAAGGAGAATGTATTTTATCGAGTAGCCGCTTCAACTTCAAGAGTACACTGTTTGTTTGAGGGCACATAACACCTTAATTATGCCGTTACTAAGCTATGAGGCACGAGTACGCGCACAAACGCGAGTTAATGATATCCTAGTTCAAAAGAAGGAAGGTAGAAATGGTGGCGGAGATCGCCAAGCAAACGAGAGGTAATCAATGCTCCCTTAAGGTATATTGGCGGCGGTGCCAAAAGAAGGAAAACGCAGCAGAAAACCGCACACCGGATTGTAGGGAGATGCGATTACAGGAACTTTCGGGGGTTAAGGTGGTCGAAAGTGGTGCAGGGAGTGGATGGTTGAATTTCAGAAGCTCTTTATCAAGACTACGATGATGATGCGGTCAGATGTGAAGTACGACAGAAAACTCCCCTCGTGGTCGGAGGCAAGATGCGGGCTGCTCGGCCACCCTGGCTGCAGTATGTTGCGTGGAGTAATAGTTGTTTTACTGCCATATGCTGTAAAGCAGCGCTGTGATGCCTCACTTTTACCTAGAGCGCGCATGGTGAGCTATGCGCCTACAATGAAATTAAAATCCAAACACTTTACTGCTTTCCTGCTGTAAAGAGGGTACAGCAGTAATACTAACACCTTCTTCCCTCTATTCCTTGACAACAATTTCTACTGGCAAGGTCACCTGAATGGTGTAATCAAATGCGGCACATTACACCCTGCGTCACTTTTCGTCTTGAATAGATGACAGTGCGCTACGCGTCTCCGAAAGGCCGTTATCTCCGGCGGCATCTTCCCCTTGTCGGACACGGGAGGCGCTTGAACAACAGACTGTATGGCGCAAGCAATCATCTAATGTAGGGGGCCAAGGAAGGCTGACAACCTGGCCATCACCTTCATTCGCCGCCGACAAGCATTCAACTGGTCAGGAACACCCCCAAGAGTGACAGGGTTGCCGCAGGAGGGAAAAAAGACCCGAGCCTGCGGGATGTCCGGGGAAGAGCGTCAATACCGCAGGCGCTGGCGTGAGAGGGGGGCGAGAGAGACCCTCCAGCCTGGAAAGGGGAATCGCCCAAATGGATGAGGAAAACAAGGTAAGCGAGTTAGGAGAGGGACAAGAAAGGCCCGAGACGACCCCGCGGGTAGGCGATCCTCCGGCGCACCAAGCACCCATGCCATCGGGGAGAACGTGAGCCTCATCGAACGAACAAGGTCAACTCCGCAGCCCCTCCGTTCCTTCTGACGGAGACTCCGGTGCAAAACGCTGTGGCATGTAAGCTTGGGGACCCAGCCTCTGCCTCATGTGCTCGATAATATGTGTTTCCTGAATATATCTGTTTTGTTCCACCTGAGTCCAACGCTATCTTTTTGCCCCTCCGTCCAGTGTGGACCCGCGCAGTATGTCGGGTCGTCCCAGCCTCTATCACCGAACGCCATAGGCCACATTCCTGAGTACGCCCCCTTCAGGTTCAAAACGACAACACTTTTGTCTGCTCAAAACTGGGTGTTGGTGGTGGTGATTAAAAAATAATTTTAGGAAGGGTGACTGGTGGACTGCTCCTTGTGAGCGGAGTCCTCAGTCCCGGACACTGACAGCTTCTGCTATGCTGCGGGCCCGCCCGGTCAGCCGTAGCTGATCGCGCAGCTAGAGTGGGCCAGAGAAGCTCGCCATGAGGAGGAAGGTGATTGTGGGGTATGCTTACCTCTAAGCTTTTAGTCTTCGTTGAGCTGGCTGTGGCTTTTATGCGATAGCATCGAAGCCTACGTGGAACAAAAACTCAACGGCGACCGTCCAGCGTTGTGCAAAAAATCCTGATTGGCTAGGAGGCAATGGCATCACCACAGCGGAGAGATCTCATTGACTCGAGGGTTGCAACATCTCCACACCATTGGGTGGAGGGATTTGACGTCACCAGACACTTCTCGTCTGTTCGGCGCCTCCACCTGCCAACTGTGGCAGGTGCTCGATGGTCTACGGGAGGAGCAACTTGGGTCTTTTCAAACGCCATGAGACACTTCCGGTAAAGACATCAACAGCATGATGTTGCTTCCCTCTCCAGTTATTTACATCGCCTTCTTCTACGCCATATGGCGCATCCTCTCGGTACAACAAAGCCTTGTGGCGGTTTCCTGTTACGATATTTTGTGTTCAGTTGCTCTATGGTGGGCTGGTTTAGAGCAAATAGCAATAAACGCCAAGACTGCATTTCAAAGGCTCCTGCGACACAGTATTTGTGGAGGAAGAGGACCCTTGTATCTCTATCAGCCTCGCCCTATATTCTGTTTGTGCTTGAAAGTTCCTTTTCTTAGAAACCTGTCGTAATAGGCAAGACACTGTAACCACACTTGTAACTAATTTCACTTCTATGACAGCACCACTATATTAAGTACAGTTATTGCTTTGTTGTTGTTGTGTAGTTCGCCAAACAGGGCGCAGAGTATTGACTCACTTCACATCCAGCCTCCACCCCCCTCTCTCATTCTGCTGCGCTGTCTCCGTGTGTGCTCAAGCGTGTGCGCGCCTTTAGTGTAAGCGTTGAAGTGCTCTCCTCCTTCGGGCGTCACCGACAGCGGCGGCGGGCTGTTTGCGAAAGATACCGCGCACTGGCTGCTCTTGCTGTCCTTGTCGCGCGTGGCAACCTTCTGCTGCAATGTTTGCCAGCGGCAGGCTGCGGGAAAAGAGGAATGGGGGGGGTATAGTGTTGCACCTGTGCGCGCACAACTTCGGAGCTGCACTTCTTTCTCTCCTAACCTCAAACGCCATTCACCGCTGGCGTTCCTCCTTTCCTTCTCAACCGAGCCGGGGAACTCACTCGCGCTCGCCATCGCCATGTTCGTGCCGAAGGGATGTTTGCTTGCGCGGCGGCCTGAAGACGCCGCTCGAGCGAAACCGCGAGACAAGATGAAGGCCGATAGCACAAAAGAAAAACGAGCAGAAACGTGGAGATATAGCATTTGGTATAAGGCCAAGGAAAAATAAAAAAAAAAGATAACAAAACGCGACAACAACGACGTCGGAAGAAGTGAAGCAGAGTAAAGGCAGCGCTACCCAAGAAGTTATTCGCAGGAGGGTGCGGTGGAAAGCGAGCGTACGTAGGAATAATGGAAAAAGGAATAAAAGCGCAACGATAGCGCAACTATGCCAGGAGAACGGAAGCAAGTTGCATCCGAGGTTAGGAAACACGTGCAAGTTGCAAACAAAAGCTTGATCGGGTAACCAAAGCACAGGTAAATAGCGAGGCTGCAGGCAGAAAAAGATACCAACGCTGGGTCTAACACGCGCACATTTCCTACGTTTAGAGTCGGGCTCGCGTCAGCAAACCCACGATTCCCTCGCAAAAGAGAGAAAGAGAGAGAGCCACGGCACACATAGAAGGGCGGACGAATTTTGCTCTTCTTTTCCGCGGTCTTCACGTCTTTGCCTGCGCCCAAAGACGATGCGTTCCTTTCTACTCGCCATCCCCGTTAGTGAAGAGTCACTGGACGAAGTGGCCATAAATATTTGATGCTTCATAATGCGCCGGGAAAGGCAAGGGATCCTATTATGGCGCTCAGCATCGGAGCTATAGAATGCTCCTGAGATCTTAGCGTAGAAGTAACTACGACATCCGGCTGCTTTGGGCCACTGGATGTCTAGCCTGGAGCGAAGTGCAGGCCGGTCAAGCTAAGAGCAAAGGCTGGCTGAGTTTCGCTAGAAACTGCTTATTCTTGTTCCGCTATTTTTATCTTCTGAGTCAGTTACTTTTTGGAGCTGCGTGAGACGCTGGCGGGTACAAGGCGAGCGCCTTTGCAATGGTAAGGCAGCAACAGGGGTAATGGTAGTAAAACATGCACTCGAGGAAATAGATGCTGTCACGAGGCGTGGCTTCCGATGCACAGGCCATATTCGGCCAGCCAGTCTACAACGAAGCGCTTACTACGAACGGATGCATCGTCATCAGGCGATTTGGTTCTATTATAGGAAAATGCCTTTTTCCAACACCAAATTTATTTCTGTTCTGCGACAAAACCGATGAAGTTACTTCTGCAAATTTCTGGTTTTTGCTTAGCTCATAATGCAAAAGTGACTAACGGGCACATGAGGTAACAACGTATGTAAACAATTTGAAAGGCTTGTATATTACCTGTCAACAACGAGTTCAAACATTGTGCCGCGCAGCAAAGTGCAGCCAGACAGAACGCCTCCTTTCAACCGTTGTGTATTGTAAGCTAGCATTCATTGCCTTCATGGATGCATCGCTGGAGGGCGCTGGCAAAAGGGCGCCATCCTTAATTTCTGAGGCGCCACTTTACCCGGGACAGGAGCTTGTCATCACGCTGCAAATGAGACCCCCTGCGGCGGAAAGCACTCTAGATTAGAAAGAGGCGCGCGCTTGGGAAGATCTCCTTTGTACCCCTGGCCAGTGACAGCACCGGTGGTCCTGAGAGCTCGTTAAGAATGAATGAATGCTACTTCGTTGCATTTTGACGGCCTGCGTTATGCACAGAGGGCGGACGATGAAGGACGTTGTACCTTGTTTTGCACACAGGTGAGTGGAACAACAGGTGATAAGGTGTAGCCGTAAAGCAGTATCCCGAACCCAGTGCCTCAGGATAATGGACCCAGGGTCTCTTAGGATGTCAGGCAGAGCTCGCAGGCGTCAGATGTAATTGCCTTCAATTTAAAGAAAAGCAAAACTTGAAATCGTGTTCACGACAAAGTCCTGTAACTGGCACAGTTCGGTCTGAAATGAAGTAGATCTGAGCTCGCCCTTTACTGCTGAATACAACACCGTAGGCTCTATTTTCTATACCGCCGCCCACGCACCCTGGCGGAGGATTATATTCATGTCCAAGCTCTACGGGTATGGTGAAAAGTGCGGGCATGCGCGAGCTTGTGATCGGCACCGATGACGTCGGTGCAATGTTCCCTGCTAGGATCAAATCCGATATTTCTTCCCTGCTGCTTTTTATCAGCTTCACTACAGTCGTTGGCCTGAGCGCTGCTGCAGTTGAAATGTCATCATCGGGAAGTGCTTGCAGGCGGGTTTCAGACTTAATTGAATGCGGAGAGCATAGACTCACGAGCCACGCTCATATTTCAAGACCGTACGCTGAAAACGTATGAGAAGAGCGTATATTCGAATGAAATGCTATAGTTTGAAATATACCTGCAGTTATGTGTACGAGTGGGAGGACCGTTGGACTTTACTTGTGTATAAAGCTAAACGTCGCATTATAGTCGCAGGAAATTTAGCCTTAGTCAAGCACTGTGAGGTACGGGAGCAGAGAACTGAATGACGCTGAAGTGAGCGGTCAGTAAAGGAGCTGAGAAGTAAAAGCAGAAACAGGAAACAAAACTGCATCAACTACATAAAAATAAAACAAGCGGGTCAACAGCGCTGGGAGAAACACTGCAGTAAATCTACCTTTCCCGGAGTGGGTCGGCATCAAAACGACGCTATGGCTGCCGATGCGAGATCACGCGTGGCTTTGATAAACGCTTAGGGGGTCCTCAGCGGATAAAATGAGGCGGACAGGAGAAAGCACTCACGGACCCATTGTCCGCCTAGCCGCCCGACCTTTCTAGCAGAGCTGGAACTCTACAGGGAATGGCTGGTGGAATGAAAGGAAGGATCAGAGCGAAGCTCAGTAAGCTTCTGTGCTCCAAATTCCTTTCCCCAATGCTTTATCGTCAACGCCCTCTTTCCATATCGTCTTCTGTTTTCACGTGATCGAACCTCACAACAACGGGTGCTATTTGTATTCTGATGTAGCACCATAGGTTCCAGACTCCCCCCGTTTCACTGCGTCGCTTGCTGTAGCCAATGCGTCGGACGGCACACTTGGTGCTGTAAACTATGACCTAGGATGTCATGCTATGAATTTTACTGTCATTGCTTCAATTCCGCTTTTTCGCCTGCACCTTTTTCGCTTTTCGTCTGCACCTGCCACTTTTTCGTCTGCAACAACCTTTTTCGTCTGCACGTGGTACGCCCTATGTCTCTAAGCATTTCACTACAGCGAAACCCAACAAAGGCCAGGAGAAATGGTGTAGCCACTGGAAACCTGGGTTCACTGCGGGCGCTGGGGAACGAACCCCGAACCTTCGACGCGTGAGGCGGATGCTGAAGCCGCTGAGCTACTCCAGTACGTTAGGCGTCCTATAACAGGAACAAACCAACGGTTCCCCACTGCGTAGAAGTTTAGACCTTCCTTGACAATCGACAATAAGAGAGCTTTTAACCCTTTTAGGAATCGCCAACACGGTTAATATATCGGTACATTACCACGTTTTAAAAACAAATGGGCTACGTTCAGTGGACCGATACCTTTTATTGGCTGGGAAATGCCAGCAGTATGAGACACTGCCATCGCCGGTACTTTTCGCAAGCTAACAGCAATGACGTCATGACGAGTTTCAGGGCGCGGATCTGCAAGGCTTGGCCGCATCACCATTCGCTTGCAAATGATTATCGCCGAGTTCTTTCTGGTCTGAAAGTCAGGAGTTCTGAATCGCGAGAAGCTGGAATAAAAGAGGTTTTTTTTTTTTTAAATACTATTCTCACAACTTGAAACGCGCGTTTAGCTGCTGAACAAACATCATCTTAGCTCGAACATACCTTGCGACAGATTTTCACTTTGAACAAAAAACAAAATTGCATGGAGTGGACCTCGGTGTTCTCTCGACGTCTTTATGCGGAAATCACTGTTATGCGAAGTCAATTACCGAGCGGATGAATCTCTTCTGCAGCGAATGGTTCCTAACAGGCGCTTGCGCTATTGCCTGATTCGCAATCATGTACGGCTCCTTTGTATAGTTGTTCTGTTTTGTGCACTGTTTTGGAAGTTTTCGCAATACACACGAACAAACCAAAGTACAGAATTTTATTGAAAATATTGCCACGCGCCTAACGCGCCACGCGGCCTCCGCGCTGAATCGAAGACGACGACGAAGCGGCGGTGGACTCTCGCGGCGCGCTTGTTCTGTTCGGTGTCGTGGAAGCTGGCTCTATAATTAAAAGAAAGCTCCCAGTCTTGGGTTCTTCCCGACGCCTACCTTCACGGCTCCTCTGGTCGTGACAATATAAAATAAACTTGGAGCCCGAACGTGTCCTTTTCAGCCAAAATATCTGCCCATTGTAGGCATCCCTTTCAATTAAATCAACATTCAACAAAGAAGGCATAGGCATTAAATACCTAATTTTATTGTATATATGAGGCATTTCAAGGAAGCCCGCTACTAATTTTTAAAAAGACAATTCTTCAGATAAAGAGACTCTTTTTGCGTTGTAGTAATACCAGAGTTGCCGGACTCCAGAAAAGAGGCGAATGAAGGTAAACATTAAAGGGATCAATGAAATTTAAACAGTGAAATTTTTTGCCGCCGCCCGCTTGCAAGGAAATATTTATCGCCGGGCTTTAGCGTGATATCCATGATAGTTTTCAAAATTTCAAAACTCGATTACCCTCGCTGCAGTGGCCAAAAACCTTTAGTTCATTTCGCGCAATTCGCAACCCTCCCGTGTGCGCTGTGCGCTGTGCGCACAGTGACGTCCATGAAATCGCTTCACTCCGTGGGGCGCATTCCACGCGACCTTTCTTTTTAGTTTTAGTGCGTTAGCACTTACAGTGTCTATTCTCCGCATTTAGCCACTTTGGATTTGTCTGTTTGTCTGAAGCCGGTTTTGAGGCAGGCTGCGCACCTGCCCACCGTATCAGGCGGCAGCCTAATTATTCGTGAGAGGCTGCTCGCAAAAGAGCAACCTGAATCGCAACCCAACCCAAGCATCAAAAGTTGCACCGAAGGCTGCTACCGCCATAGAAGGGCAATGGCGCATCGCTTGACCGCTACGCCAGGAGGGGTAGGAAGACTCCCAGTGATCTACGAATGCAGAGAATGACCAGTTCCGCATATATGGACTTTATCCTATTATCGCTGTCCCAACAACTGCCAGCCGCTAGCGCACATAATTCACATTTAGCCTAACTCTGGAAATCAACCCTCATTTTTAATTTTGCATAATGCTGTTTTCCTTCTGTACTGCTAATACCTGAAGGAAGGCCAACACTAGTTACTATACCGCAAAAAGCGTGTCTTTAGCTCAAGTAACCTATTTTTAAACATTAGCGGAGGGCTTCCCTGAGACGATATATTACTGCCGTAACCCCTTTTTCCGCGCAACAGGCAATTTCACTATCCCCAGAGCTCCTGATGTACTCATTCGCTTATTTACTCCCTCACCCTCCCACTCACACTCTGCGGCACGCACGAGTACTTCCTCCATCGCCTCAACACACGAGCAATTGTTAGACTTCGCGCAGAAGCCATTGAACGTTTGCCCGCGCACCCGTCTTCCGCAGCCTCAAACTTTTCCGGAGACTCCAGCCCACCCGCACAGTTTCTTCGGGGGAGCGTTTACTCTAGAAAAAAAAAAACCGCGCAATATGTGCGCCACACGGCGCGGCTCAAAGGCCGCACTGAAACGTCAGCCCTCGAGTTTTATAATGAAAATATGCCGAAAGCCTGAAACGGGTAGCGGTGAAGCAAAGACGAAGCGAGGGTTGACATTTATATAACTCCTTCAAAGCCGCCCGATCCAATGTTTGCGTCCGGGATTTGCTGTTGGAAGACGCCCCCCCCCCCCCCCCCCTCCTTCTTTTATGCCTGATCATTTCGCCGGGCTGTCAACCTGTCACGGCTTTCCGTTCTGTCGCGCCGATTTTATAGCATAGGATGTTCAGACAGCTGAGAGGAAGAGGAGATACAGAGAAGGAGAAGGAGATAAGCGTATCGCTGTTGAGAAATCCATGCACTTGGCAGCCCCCCCCCCCCCCCCCCTGTTGTGAAAGCGGTTATAAGCACGTTGGACCCCCGGCGTGTTTGCCTAGCGCTTGAAACGACAGCCATCCGTTCCGGGCAAGCGTTATAAAACAGGCGGTGGCGAGCTTTCAGCCAATATATCTTGTTTCTTCACGTTTTCTTCTCCTGTGAAGCGGGGCCGCGAAGGCCGTTGGAAAAACATCTCTATAACTACCGCCGCTTTGGACGTATCCGGAAAAGCTCTCACCAGTCGGGACGCATGCACGCATGCACGCACACTGGGGATGACATGTTGCTGCAAGTTTGATGCAAAGTGGACGCCGAAATAAGTTATCCTAAATCCATGACAGGAATTTATTATACAACATCTCGTTAGAAAATAATGTCTAACATGCAAATCAGCAAAACGCTTCTAGAAAAAATTTTAATGCCACACTGGGTGACCTACGGAACCGTATGGTTTGGCTATAGCCTTCAATTTCCTCCATTTCTTCCCCCTTCTTTTCCCTTCATTCTTTCCATCTCTTTTTCTTTGTCTACTTCTTTCATTTCTTTGTTTTCTCCTTTCTTCTCTTTCACTGTATGTTGACAGTGCCTCATTGACACCTCCGGCTTTACTGTTGTATCGCATTTCTATTATCATTTCAACGACAGCCTTCCTCCATTTTGTCACCTTTCTTCTCTCTTTTCTCCTCTTTCTCCTTAGCCTTTCACTTCTACTTTCTGTTCTTATTATTCATTCCTTCTTGTTCTACGCTCAGTCTAGGATTAGCTCTTTGTTTGGCATGCCTTGGCTTGGCCCCGATGCGCTTAGGCGCCAAAGCAAGGCCAGGCAATCCAAGCCTACTGCAACTACGAGAACAATCGTGTTTAAACTAAGCCATAGCATTGTTTTGCCCATAATTCTTTCCTCTCATTTTTTCCTTTCTCCTTTCTTCTTTTATATTCTTCTCCTTTTTTGTCTTCTTCTGCTGCTCTCACTTGTCTTCCCTGGGCTTGACTTTTGGATTGGCTTGCCTTGGCTTGGCACTGATCCGCTTATAGCCAAACCAAGGTAAGCTAAACTGAACACAGGAAGAATAATTACAACTACAACGGGCTCCAGTTAAAGATGACTGAGGACAGCCTTTAATAAAGGATTTGATGTACCGTAAATTAAAAACAAAATTTAAGCCTAAACCCTGAATAGGCTGTTGGCGTACAGCTGTACTTTTCCTTTTATGCGTTAGCATAATAGCCCCCTGTCCCCGTACACACCGGTGGTGTCACACTTTGTCACCTTTGCAAGTTATATACGGGTATATCCCAAGGCACGGGTAGAACACGACGAGCCAGCTGCGACCTGTCACGAGTACTAGAAGACCGGAAGAAGGTGGCTGCCACGTGAATAACCCTGTGACCTGTCAATTTTGGTAAATGGAAAAGCAGCTGCTACCTGCCACGGTTGGCTGGAAAAGAAGAGAGAGGAAAATCGCCTTCTTCGCTTGTAGGGGACAGGAAGGTAATGCTGGAAGGTGGTTGGTAGGGGAAGAGCCCAGAGGGTGGCTACCAAGGAAAGAGGAAGTTTTTAAGGGGGCGGAGGAATGCACTATCTGAGGCTGGATGACTCGCCCGCAACAAAGTTATGATTTTGCGCCGTCGCAGATAATGGGAATTAGGTATCCTGCTAGTTTTTTTATCGTCATCTATCATCCGCATGCGATTTTGATCAGAGTGATCTAATTCACTTGGCTTTTGCCCTCACTAAATCCCGGCATTCCTAGCCACTTTGGGCCAGCAGGTACGGCGTTTTACCGCTGTGGACGAAGTCGCAGTTCGGAGTATGGATAATGGCGTATGTACATGAGCACGGTTACTCAGGTTTCGGTGCACTGTATAGGAACCCCGGCGATTGAAATCAATCCGACAGCCTCAATAAGGCGGGCGTCATCGTTCGCACTGTTGGTTTGTAACATGGAAATTCATTAAGCATAGCAATTCACTGCTAAAGTGTTCACTGCAAGCATACCTCTTGGAAACGCAGAATTCTATACGCATGTTTCGCCTAAAACAACAAGAGTGTGGCAGTGAGAATTTTCTGATCACAATAGACTGCCACCATGTGCACGGATGTATGCGCAATTCTGCCAGCCGATACTTCTGAGGCAATCATCCGACCTCGTAACATGCGTTTTGCGCACTCTGAAAGAATTATGCAGGGTAAAGGACAGGAATACTTTAATATTTGCGCACAACGTGTGAAAGAATATGTGACTTCGAAAGACAAAAGCAGCACTGGATGCTTTATCAGGACACATGAGAAGTAAATACAGGTAAAGGGGGCGAAAGGTAGCGTGCAGTGCCGACCTAAATCAGGGAAGGCATTTGGCAGTGTTCCAGCAAATATCGAAACAATCCCAAAGCACATATCTTGAAGAAAGTTGTGAAAAAGCCACCAGCTCATGCCAAGCAGTGGCAATAAGTTTGTAGGAAAGTCATGAGGATGGCGCCCTCTGGTTCGGGCGTTACTGCAGTTCCGACAGCAGTCAACGAAGAAAGCATGGAAAAAGGAGGCGAACGCGCCAGCGTGTGCTTTAGTTTTGCGGTGTGCTTCGACAAAAACAGTATTTTCAAGCAGAAAAGAGTTAAGGTGAAATGATGAGGGTGAGTAAAAGCTTGTCGAGTAAAATCTCACTTGCCGTGCGTGAAGATGACTGAGTTGCGACAAAAGCGGTTAGACTGAAGGACATGCCAAGAATGATGTCTCTAGCGTAGAATGAGTAGACACGAAACAATCCGATCAGAAATATATTAAAGATGGTACACTTTAATCTCGCAACTATTTTTTCACCTGCTTTGGTGCAAAGACAGAATATGCGCGGACTTCGTGACTTTCCGCGTAAGTGCAACTCTACTCTGCGAGTAGCGTAGGACAAGGCCGTTTCGTCATGGGAAACGCGTCCGCAAAGAAGGAATAAATATTGCAAAGACGGAAATCAAGACCCGCAAGTGATCGAGGAAAAACATCTGTAAGTGCAGTTGTACTGGGTTTGGAGACATTAAAACAACTACACCAAAAAGTGGCCTGTAATAACGCGTACTTATTGACTGGCATCCCCTAAATTTATGACCAACTGTGCCCCTTGTATGGAGGCACCAATGGAATAGAAAAGAAAAATTGGCATATCACGCAGAGTTTTAGCCCGAAAAAAGACAGGAAGGAAGGTCCTAGATTACAAATTTCTGCGTTCATGACGGTACACTACCTCGCACGGGATCGAAATGGTAGAGTATCCCGACTTCTAAACAGAGGAAGAACATATATCAAGTGCTTTTCTATTTAGGCCTATGCGCCTTTCTCAGAACAAATTTATTCCCTCCTAGCAATTTCGCGTGGCACGCGAGTGAAGCTTTAATCAAAGTGTGCACGACGTCGTTCGGCAAAAATTTACCCTGGAACAATGAACGAAAGGAAGCGGGGGCGACACGGTATCTTCTTACTGCATAGAGCTAGAGCGAATACGGTTCGAACAAACGCGCTTGTGGCGCATCGACTAACAGCGCTGTAAGCGCACGGCTTTCACTGCTTTTCAGAGCAAAATGGAAGACTGAAACCCACAATGACACGCACGCTTTAACAGGCATGAACTGGAAAGGACACGCGGCCACTGTTACGCGTTCTAAGTGGCCACGCCATTTTCACTTTGTAAGAAGTCACGTGTTGTGTCCTCCATTTTTTTACTCTCCCTAAACGTCGCCCTGCAGGTTAAGCGGGCTGTTTCATAGGGGTGAATTGTCGCCGTCCGCACCATTCCGCCCTTACCTTTAACGCATTGATTTTGCCTGACGTGCGTGAGCAAAACGTGGCAGGCTTTTAAAAGAACGGGTCGCTCCTATAAGAGCTGCAGCGAATCCGGTACAGTACAGATGCTCCCGGCGATGGTTGCGCGAGACGCAAAGCCCGTGGCAGCTCTTTTGCCGACGAATGCCATTATCAGGACCGTTCGTCACCACATTAGTCAGCCGTCGCTAGAGGCAGTTTTTTTTTCTTTTTTAACTTGCAGACACCAATCCTCGCTTTACGTCACATGTTTCTACTCTGCGGTGGTCAAAAAAAGTTTCCATTGTGCGCGCCCCATTCTCGCGATGGCGTGAAAAGAGTTTGTGCGTACCGTGCGCGAGGAATTCTGAAAGCATTAGTGCGAGGTTGTGGCGTGGCGCTGAAAGCTATGCGCGTTTACCCGTCGAGGCCAGCTGGTGCAGCTGTTGTTTTCGCGCCGATTTTCGCTGCTAGAAAACGCACCGATCGATAGAGAAGTTAGTAAGAAGGCTTAGAGTTTGGCATGCAGAGCGTGTACGCGTCTTGAAACAACATTGAGCGCCTCCCAGCGAGCACACAGAGGGAATACATCATACCCGGCAGCGTCTGGGCTAGTTGGTTAGCCATATTTGGGTCGCGAAAGTGCTCAAAAGAGACAAGGACGCATAAAGAGACGGACGTCCTTCTCTGTTCTTGTCTTTTTGAGCGCTTTCCCGATTCAAAGATCATACGAATGGCTTTTCCTGTCCGGCTTCTTCCTTCGCCCTACTCTACGGGGGCGTTATATTCTTTCATAATCTTAAACCAGCACAGTGAACTAGTTGTCACTTTGATGTGGTAGTGGCATTGCGCGTTACTTTTTCTACCATACCAAACATGTTTTCTGGCTCTATCTAGGGTTGCATTTCGTGTGTGATGGAACGGTCCAGTTTCCTAGCGACCCGCCGCGATGGCTCAGTGGTTACGGCGCTCGGCTGCTGGCCTGAAAGACGCGGGTTCGATCCCGGTCGCGGTGGCTGAATTTCGATGGACGCGAAATTCTAGAGGCCCGTGTACTGTGCGATGTCAGTGCACGTTAAAGAATCCCAGGTGGTCGAAATTTCCAGAGCCCTTCACTACGGCGTCCCTCATAGCCTGAGTCGCTTTGGGACGTTAAACCCCAATAAACCAAACCAGTTTCCTAGCGTTGCCTAAATATCATGGTAGCTTAATATGCTATCTTCGTCTTTATTTGAGCTGGTTTTGCTTGTTCCTGTGTGCGTCGCGTTCACAATATTTCTCCGATTCTGAACGCACTGAAACCAAAGCCTTGACTTTGAATGCAAGCACCAGTGTTGCAACATCAACTGCCTAGACAAAAGTAATGTAAATATTGGCTTTGCATTAGCAATTCGTAGAACGCCAGTAATTGTTCAAGATTATCTCAGAAATGGGGAAAGATACGGCCCAAAAGCCGGTTTGAAGATCAACCATCCAGTAAAACTACATAGATGCACTGTTGTGTCGGAAGGCACTTTGTTGGCAGATATTGCTTCCATACGACACTGCCGGCCACCTTACCCTTCCGAATCTCTTGTGCCGCAACGCCATGATTTCTTAAACGTGCACTTCGAACCAGAGACAAAGTTAGCTTCCGTGTGCACCCTAGAGGCCACTCAGTTTGCTTCATTACGCCATTGCCACACGCACGTTCGTTGACCGAGTGGGAACGCAAAGTATTCAGCGTTCTTTTCGAAATGCAACGGATGCTGCTGCCCAGGGCTGGGCACGATACTTGTTGAAAAAGGTATCTTCGGTACCGATAGGTCACAACCACAAGAACCGTATTTCCGACACAGCTCTAAGCGACGGAAGCAAAATTGATTTTCGATATAAAGACTCCATACTTCATCGCCGGTACTTCGATACAGCGCTGAAATTGCTAATAATAATAAAGCTGGCAATATAATTTTCGTCAGTCAAAAATTTCTCCGTGGTTTCCGGAAATTTTAGTGCATATGATACATCAAAATGTATTTGAAAGGGCTTAAACGAATCCAGCCGAATGGATCTCTTTGCGCTCCACTGTCGGCGCCCGCTTGTGTCGTTGAACCTTAGCTTCGGAGGGAAGCCATATGGAAGCGATTACTACCATAAGCTGCTTACCTAAATCTCTTAAAGCTAATGCTCTTCATGCGAACCGGACCCTGAGCGCTTGTCTACATGGATAAACTTGAAGCTGTTTGCGATGGTCTTCGTTTGTTACGTCAGTATTCACCGATTGGCTGTGCATTTGTCTTCTGCTAAAGAGTGCAAGATCCGTGTGCTTCGGAAAGCCGAACGAGCACAATGTTTAACCAAAGTTTTAAGCTTAACGTTCCTCGTTAAAAGCGAGTAGATGGTTTGGTTCGGTTTGGTTTATGGGGTTTAACGTCCCAAAGCGATTAAAGCTATGACAGACGCCGTAGTGGAGGGCTCCAGAAATTTCGACCACCTGGGGTTCTTTAATGTGCACTGACATCGCACAGTACACGGCCCTCTAGAATTTCTCCTCCAAAGAAATTCAACCGCCGCGGCCGGGATCGAACCCGCGTCTTTCGGGTCACCAGCCGAGCACTATAACCACTCAGCCACCGCGGCGGCTAAAGAAAGCTAGTAGAGAAACAACAAAATCTTCAATGGCTAAAAGTTTTTTTTTATTTGCCGAAACATACTTTGCTAATCTTTCTTATTTGTGTGTTTTTTTCACTCAACGACTACACGTGGCAGCATTTCCTCTAAACGCCGGTCCCAAAGACAGCCATGTTGCGTCCGTGCTTTGTGCTAAGCAATCGAAGAAAGTCGCTCTAGAAGAGCCATACAAGGATGCTGCGGTGGTGTATTTTATGAAGGCGCCCCTTTTGAACAGGTAAAAGCGAAGCAAGGCCCCGTCGACTCGAGGATCCTCGATGTATAGCTAAGAAACTCAAGTTCCACTAGCGCCTCTTGAGTACTACGGCTTGTCGTAGCTTGCTCCTCCAAACGCAGAGTATGCGTCAGCTGATGCATTTGGCGGTGCCGATGCTGATGACGCCATTAACCCTCGCAAGGAAAAGTGCGTGACCTTTATCGCGGCTACAATGTAAACAACAAACTTTCTTTAAGCTTCTGATCAGGAAGGTGAAAGCATTCCATTTGTTTTGGCGACCACAGCCAATTTAGATAGCGGTGAAGGGGTGTTGTTTCTACCACACCGGTGGGTCTGTATTACTGTCCCTTCTGTCATCTCCCATGCAAAGAACGTACGAAGAAAGACGACTGACTGGGACAACGGCACTGGCATCGTCGTTTCTTAATTCTCCCTTTTTTTTTTTCAGTGTGCGACTGCCTGAGGAAGGCCCGCCGGCCCAAAAATCTGACACAGAAGCCTCAAAGTCAGCGGCAGCTTTTTTTTTTTAATATAGGGTATCGCTAAAATACAAGGTACACTAAAATGTATTTTTGCGTCCATACTCCCATAGTTTCCTTTTTGGCAAGTGACACCTAACACCGATAGGCAAACAGTGTCGAAAAATAGTATCGTATATACATGTGTCTTAGATACTGCCCACGCCTGCTGCTGCTGGGCATCACCCCTTCTCAATTCTATGACGTGATATCCAACGGTAACCACACGTATTATGCCGAGGGGCTGCCAATTCAAACAAAATCGGGAACACCTAAACTTTGGATTGCTGGAAAAACAATGCCTTCCTTGGTGTAAATTATATCGCCGTGCAGTTTACTCAGATAGTACTCGCCAAGCGCTTCAGAGTTTTGCTGTAGAGCATGCCGGAAATTAACAGTAGTGCTGCCCACCCCTGTAGCGCTGCCCAACACTTACGATACCGAGCTCTGTATATGACTTGCAACGTGACCGAAGTGAGCCAACTGACGTTTTCACTTTATAGTAAATCAGTGCTTCTTCACACAGAGCATCCAGCTTGCATAACAATTCAGTGTCCCTTGTTCTTTGCATCCACTGCTAAATACACATATTTTAAGCCCCATAGGGCTCGCTCTATTTCTTGAATTGAGCTCCTGCCAGCTCGTGCGCTGCAGCTCATACTGAACGCGATTAACCAAGAGTGTGAATCAAGACTGCTACTATAGGTGAAGAGCATCATTTCTTAAACAATGGCGGGATGCAATGGATACCATTCTTGAAGCATTTTATGATGTAAACATTGTAATATTTAGGCCACATTACTAGAGCATCATTAAGTCAAAACACTAGATGAATGATTGCGATACACCATATAAAATTGTGTTAAATTTTGACATTTCAATAACGTTTCAATGTAGCATTTAATATTACAACAAATTACATAAGAATTTTATTACATTATTTTAGTGCTCGGTGTTGCTAGGGGTGCTTCTCTGTGAAAGCTCATAGGCGATTTTCTCTCGCAGTCCTTACCCTAAATGGTCTCTTCGCAGTTGTTTCTACACGCATTTTGAAAATGTATTTACAACTAGGAAGTTTTTTACCTACAAAATAGTTAAAGTATGAAGATCCACTGATACTGAAGGAATTTCAGAACAGGATAAACGATTCTCGTGTCCATTTGATACATTACACGTCAGAGCTCACTTCTAAACCGTCAGCGTGAGTTATACACCATCGAGCGATGCAGTCGATTGGCTTACTGATCAGTTTCGAAAAAGCTTTTACGCTAATCCGTGGTATATATGAATCCGCTACTGCCTAAAGTGCAGCATATTATTCTTTAAGGTTACAAGTGCCATCTCGTTGCGCTTTTCTTAACAAATCTGCCCTAGAGACACGTGCATTTATTAGGTTAATGGCGACGCTCGTAAACACAACCATGCTCTTCTGTTATCCACGTTATACTAGAACTGTACCGATGAGGCTGTCTCCCAATGCGATATATGTAAAGATATATATGCGCAGCTTTACAAGTTAAGCAGAGACGCAGAGCAGGGATATATTCACCTTTTCATTACTGAGGTACAGACAGACTGCCGGGTAAAAATGGGCGGATACGGGGCAGTGGACACCGGGAGATTCGACAGCTGAAGACTAGTTACGGGAAAGTGTTAAATGTAACTGCATAACGCCTTTCACGCATTAATAGTTGTGAGGCGCATTGTCCTCTTTAACTGAGCATCCGCCTCTCATGTGGGAGGTATGGGGTTCGATCCCCAGTGCCGCCGGGTACCCACCGGTGATACAACGGGTACGAGCTTCCCCTGGCCTGGTGCTCGGCTTATTCAGAGCGAAATGCTTAGGAAATGGGTCTTCATCACAGCTTGAGTAAACGAAAAATACCTTGCACCATGGCACAAATTGGCCGCAGATGCGCTTGCGGTATAACAATTCCCCATCATAATCATCATTGTACTTCTCAAGACACCGGAAAGTGAAAAGAAGTAAACGCGGCCACATGCACGCAAACATGGGGAAGACTAAGTGGGTTGTGTCAGGCAGGTACATCTCTAAAGGTCAGTACTAGCCCCCAACCCGTCCCCCATATTTTTTGTTTTGCAGTACTCGTAGCGGGAATACACCTCCAAAAGCTCCACCCCTTTCAATTACCTTGACCTGTCCAGAAAAGCATTCATCGCTACATGTCTAGTGCTAAACACAGAACGTCCAAGCCTAGCAAGGCAGATGTATCCATCAGCATGAGGCTCCCCCTTTGCATTGTTCCCCCGAGCATGCGCAATAGACTCGAATACACCGCAGCTTGCATAACGTGATGCAACGAACTACATCGTTCGCTTTCGTACGAATCAGCGCAAAGCACTAGGCTGCTGAGGCTAGCAGAAAGTTCAAAACCACAGCGTTGTCGGGTAAGGCTGCCAGGAAGGAAGCTGTATTACAGTAATCAAGCGGCGGCACCGTTCGGTCGAGTGAGCTTGTTGCGCGGCATATCGCGAAACAAAAGAGCTCTCCGGGCCATCTGTTGCTGCCGGGATTCAGCGACATACTTTCATTTTCCCTTCCCAAAGCAGTCGCTAATGAGCATCCTGTTTCGGGGCGCCCTTATATGCGGACGCGCCGCCGAAACAATGGCCGGTATCCCTGGTGAGCTGAAGCCGCTAACGAGGCGGGAACGCGTTCGCTTTCTTTTCGGCTACGGCTATCGATGGCTGTAGCGGGGGAACAGGGGAACATGCATGGCGCAGAACACGCCATCGATCTTGAGAGCGGCGTGTGCAGGCTTCAGCAGGGTGCGCTGATTCGTATCAAAGCTGTTCAATGCCCCGGCATCCCTCAAGAACGCAACATGCGCGCTCAGCCTTCATCACTGGTCGAATATTAGAGAACACGCGCGGAATTCCTCGCAGCATCGATTCAAAGCAGATATTCTCGGAAACGTCAAACCTAATTCACTTTTACTGTGTGGACCATGGGCTCGACAATTCTTTCAACGCGGATCTGTGTACCAGTGTTTGAGCCAACGAATACAAGAATAATGGGACTGCATGAAAATTTTAGTAGCGTATATATGTTATGCAACTCAGTTCTACTTCCTTTTTTAACAATATCGTTTGCCTGCTGATATTAACAATATCAGCAGGCTGCGGGAAGCAGCTGACTGAAAAAAAAAATTAAATCCTTGTTGACGAAGGTGGACCAACGTACAATATTCGCGGGTATGACACGTAGAGGTGTGTTCAACAGCTTGACGGGACAGAAAAGCTAGCTTCCTACGAGAAACAGCAATAAAAATCGAAGCTTCTGACTTACACAGTCAGCTGATGGTTACGTTTACAGAACTATGTAGGGCCGTGCGTTATATATACATGCTGCCTGATGTTAGCTATATACTTCCGCACAACATACAGACAGGCACCTGGTCCTGCTGGAAAGATGCCAACATTTTCTAAACAGAATGAATCGGAGCCTTAAAGTGTTTGGAAGATAGAACGGCGCAAAATGGAACAGCCAGAATATTCCGCGGGAGCGCCCAAAAGTGGAGAAAGAAAAATAAAAAAGCAAAGAAATAAACCCTTCGACTAACATACTCTCCTTTACCTCTTCAGTTTCTCTATAGAAAGGACACAGAGAAGAAAGGGAGCGGACAGCAGTAGTTGGTCCCTGAGTCCATCAGAAAACTAGACGCCCTAAAGATATCACAGAGTTGCTTAAAGATGAACGGGACCGTTTCATAAAAACCATCGTAGCTAACAAAGATAACAGGACAGAAAGAAATCAGCGATCAAAAGTAGAAAGGAATTGAAGCTGAAAGACGGCTGGTTAGACGCTATAGAGGGACGTGAGTGCGAAGCTTTCGAAGCAAACGTGGGGACCGGCAGCATATAGTAGTTACACTAGCCAGAAAACCAGTTCGGACAGTTTCCCATCTCGCACCGCGAAGCTGTCTCCTTTCCCACGCAACCCTGCCGTCTGGACTTTCAACTACAGAGCAGCCGCTTGTGTGAACACAGTCCATTATACGTGTGGGCCTTGTGAAAGACCGAAATTAAAGGGAAATGAACGAAGGTAGTGAGACAGAGAGGGAGACGAAAGTAGAAGACAGAGAAAAAAGAAAACCACCGGCCTACAGCAAAAACAGAAAGGTACGCGCAGTGCGAGACATGCGAGAATGAACGGCTGGGCCTAGTCCGAGAGCGTGCGAAGCACATCCGGGATTCCGGAGAAACACACACGCACGGGGGGATACCGCGCAAGGGAGACGCGTCGGCCTGCAGACATAAATAAAGACACTCGGACGAGTACGTATATGCCGACGCCACATTGTGTACACGCACGCACACACGCATGTAGTGGTGGAGGAGGTAAGTGTTGGCGAGGAAGATCGGAGAACCGCTGCCGGCCTTCTCGCCTGCAGAGTCTTTCTTTCAGCTTTACTTCGCACAATTATTTCCCCGGCTGCTCTGTCTCCCTTTCCATATAGTTACTTTCGCTTCTGCGCTGTTTTCTTCCTTCTTCGATTCTAATCTCTCCCTCTCTCTTTCTTTCCGTCTTCTGTTCTTTTCGGCGTTTCTCTACTGACCCCCTCTAGTCGTATGTAACCTGGCGCGCAGATGAAAGTGAAAGATAAAGGAGGCGGGGAAAACAAAGGGAGAGTGTGCAAGCAGACATCAAGCTGCGCGGGAAGGCTGCGCCGGGACGGCAATTTGCAATTCCGATGTCTCCTCTCTTGCTTTGCTCCCCCGCCCCGCTTCTGGCCCTTTTGCTCTCTCCCAAGAAGGAGCCACAAGCTGCACGCGGCGGCCAGGGATTCGCAGCCGAGGCGGCACAGCATGACGCGCGCACGAAACCAGTAAACCAAAAACGAGAGATGCGCTCGGTATAAGCAGCCTAGTAACAAACGCCGTGCTCTACAGAGCTGTCATTTATATACGCGTGTTTCTCCTCGCAAAATAACGTGATACTCTCAAAAAGCGAGAAGGTTCTTTATAAGAAGTGAAAGAGGAGGCGTATACGTTTAGCATTAGTATTTCTGGCATTTTTTTTTTTTTTCGCTGGCGTTGTCAGCAATCCCAATGCTGACGATGGCGTGCATTTCATGTCTGTTTTTTTTTCTCTCCATCGCAAGATCACGCTACAGAGGAGAAAGCCGTTTTTGCATAGTCTGCGGCTTGCGAATAGGGATGTGGAGGCCAAGGCGAATTGTGCGAATTTTTGTTGTCTCGGAATACCTAAAGTACTAAATATTCAGATGTTTACACCGATGTTTCAAAATCTCGGTTTTATTGGCTTTAATAGATTTAATTGCTTGTTGCGTATGAATTGCTTACTGACAATTGCTGAGTTGTTTTTTCTTGTTCTTTACTATGTTCTATTACTCGTATGTTAGTTTTCTGCTATGTAATTTGCCGCGCTTTTGTTTATGTACTTTTGCCCCTGCTGCTTGGACCCATCTTAGGGTCTGCAGTATTCTATAAATAAAATAAAACGTCTCAAAGCGACTCAGATTATGAGAGACGCCATTGTAAAAGATGACAGACAATTTCTACCACCTGGTTTCCTTAGCCCGCACTGTCATTGCGCGGTACAGGGGCCTCTAGCATTTTGCCTCTATAGAAATCAGACTGCTGCGGCCGGGATCAAACCCGCGTCTTTCGGGTCAGCAGCCAAGCACCACTCATCATTTGCGAAAATCTTGGCTGAAGGTCACTGAAACGTATAAGGCAAGAACTTTTTCAAAAGCCGTATTATCTCAGGAGTGATCACTAATGCCTTTGTGCACGATAGTCGCCGACGTTGATTAGCGCTAATGTTTCTGATAAATACAACAAACAATGAACTTTTCCTGTGTAATGGTGCGCTAGTTAGGTTATCGTATTCTGAACACGCAGTAATAAGGGACTAGTGTTCTTAAAAATTTGTTTGCTTAGGCTTGATGAGCTTAATATCGTTACTTAGCATCAAATTTAAACTGTTATCTGTCGCACCAGCAAGAAATATTTCAAGAAAAGCAAGAAAGTGTTTACAATTCTCGAAAGACAGGCTGTACACAACGTTATATGGATGCATATACTGTGTGTGCGTAAAGTGAGCTCTTCGAAAGTGGATGCTACAGCACAGATTTTTTTCGCCGTTTTCGCAGGCGATGTTTTCCATTATCAAGCGGTAAACGTCGGCCTTTGGTATGTCTCTACGATTGCGCTGATGAAACTGATAACAACGGGAAGACTAATTTAAGACCATATTTCGATGTGTCATGACTCTGTGAGCAATATCACATGGAACGAAACGCCGGCGGTCCTGAATAGAAACGCTGTTATTCTTTGCTATTAGCGAGTGTTGTGAAAGAAATTTGATAAAGCCAAATTTTGGGCACTTACTGGTTAGACTTCAGTCGGCAGAAGGCCATGCCCATAAAAAGAAGTGACTGTTCAGTTGCTAAATAATTTGAGACTAGTCAGCGGTGCAAGCAATGTCAACAGCATACATGTCATAAGAATTTCCCACAATTCTTTTATGCTTTGTACTAGAGTATTTCCGTCATGTTCTCGTTTTTTGGCATTTGCGTCGCCGAAAACCTGCTTCACAGAAGCACAAAGGTCTTCTTTACCGAAGGTTCGACAGCTAGCCACGACGAGCGGCTATCACTACGGATGTCCGGCACAGTTACTAAAGTATTTCCTTGCTCGGTCCTGAAATGGCACAAAGGCTTCCTCAATACTTTAGCATATTCTGACAAATAGGGGTATGCAGATCAGTCAGACAAACTGAACTTTCTTGCAGGAGTAACATGAAAACTTTCCCGCTCTCTGGAAAAGGATAACCATATTTACTGCACTCAAAATGGCTGTACACAGCTAGAAAATGCATCCCTTCATATCGCCAGAAATTAGTAATAGGCTGCGAATCGCCCCTCGAATGCCAAACATTACTGAACAGCCCTGCAACACTCTAAACGCTGGCATCTAAGCGCACCCAGATATTATGCTTCGCGCGCCAATCAACCGTAAATCCACTCTCGAAAATAGCGCGTCGTTACACCGCACTTTCCATGACCTCTTCCATACATAAGCCATCTCGCGGTACGCGATACGCAATTACTGATCGTTGTCCTAGGGTGGGGTCGCAGTGAGACGCCATGCAGGACAACAACGGCAGACGCTGCGCGCAGTGCGGTCCCCCCCCCTCCCCCCAACACGAACACTCCACCTCCGCACACACGGGCGCACACCCAGTTTATAGCCGTCCGCATCAACGAGACCGCTTACGTCCCTCACGAGACAGGAATAAGCCCCCGGCATAAGTCACCGAGCGCGCTGCGAAACGCCCACCCAACAGAGGCAAACGGGCCCAAAGCGATGCCTCAGTGGGCAGACAGCCCTCCCATTACATCTAGGCGCCCGCGAAGGGAGCAGCACTGAAATGGAGGGAGTTACTTTTCCAAGAGCTGTGGGCAGACCTCTGCTTCGGGTACAGCGCCGCGGGATGCCCGCTCTGCATGGCCGCATGTTGTACCGGCCATCGCACCGACGGCACGTGGTCTTCGCTCTCCTGCAACTCTGCGTTGCTGCTGAAGCTCTCCAGCCGGCGTCTAAGAGCAAAATACCCCCTTACGCCGCCCCCTCCCCCTCCCTACCGCTTCGTTCACGTGAGGAAGGTTGGACGCATGCACGCTCGATCATTAATAATGATACGTACTGATGTATGATGGATGAGCCACAGAGATATCGTGAGTTGTCCTCCAATTTCACTGGCGGTATACCTGCTGCTCGAAAAACGCTGTATGTTTTTTGGTACCGCGTGCAGTATAGATCCGTGCGCGGTTGCCCTCTGTACAGAGTAGGGCCGCAGGCGTCTTCCTCCTATCGGGATCCTTTAGAATTATCGGTTCGCGAATTCACCAAAACAGCTCATGCAATTGCAAAGATAGAGAGTTCTAACGCTGGTGCCATTCAGACTTAGCTGGCCCGGCCGTCAATGGAGGCTCTTTGGTAGTAGCGTTCAGCTCAACGTGCACAAGGCCTCGGGGTCGAATCTCGGCCATGGAGACTGCATTTCGCCAAAGGCGAAACGCAAAAAAGCGCCCGTGTGCTGCGCGATGCCATTACTTGTACACATTAAATAACCCGCAATGTCTGAAGCATACACGGTGTTTGTCGATTTTCAGTGAAATGCGCAAGTTGGCGCCGACTGTTTTTGTGCCCTTTCCTCATTCAAATGCGGCCCTGTTGTATTAAAGTGAAATGCTGCAGTTGCCATGAGCGAAGTAACTGAACTGCAGTATTACTGATATCACAGCAAAAAGTTGACACTAAAAATAAGTTAACAATCAGGTGGCGATCCTGGGTTTGCAGGCCGCCTATCCCTATCGAAGCTCCGCGGTACTTGTCGGTAATCTCATCCATAAGCTGCACAAATGCTCCGAGAGAGTACATCACGTCCTCGTTTAGTAATGTAAGCCTGTCACCATTATCAGGAAGATCAAAACAATCATCGTCGACAGCTAATTCAGCTAGCTGATCGCAGAGCGGAAGCCTCGATTTCCTGTACATCTCCTGCTTTCCAATGTCACTGCATTCACACAAAAAATGTCAGTGAACAGCATTGCATGCAACTTTGTGTGCACTAAATTTGCTACTCTGTGTCGCTCGAAGCGCTCAAAAATTGCTTCCAATTAGATGCGGTATCTTAAGCGGATTTGTCATGCTTTCAGATGGAGTTATGCCCTGCCAAAGAAAGCACGCTTATTAAGTATCCTTGGAGGGGGGAGAACTGAATCAAACTTTCGCCTCGCAGTAACACAGGAGGAGAAGGCGTTCATTCTGCGTGGTTCAGCTCCGCAAAGATAAAAAAAACCACGCACTCACAATAACCACTTTGTAAACACACGAAAAAACAAAGAGCGCATGAGAGGCGACCGGCTTTTGGGCTGTTCTTCGAGAGAGGAAGAAGGGATCACAGCCGAGGTGTTTATTTCATTTCTCTCTCTCTCTCCCTCTCTCTCTTCAACTCCTCTCTGCCTTCGACCACGGCGCGGACAGAAACCAGTTTTCGCTCGTCCAACGCACGTATTACTCCCTATTTGTTTTTTCGACGCCGCCGAACAGGCCGCCGTCTCCGGCACATAAGGCACGCAGCGCCGAATGGATGGCTGAGAACTGAGGGAGAAGGAAAAATGGAAGACTCTGCACGTTCCCGGCGGACAGTGGGAAATGGCTGAAAGCCGCACACTCCGCAGGAGGGCGCTGCGTGACGCTCGGCTGCGAAAGAAGCGTTGGCGATCGAAACTAGAAATTCATGGTGCACGCACGAATTTCGCCCCTTCGTACGCTAATCTCTCCAACGTAGGAAAAGCCGACGACCGTTCCGCTCCGAAGGAGTATCCGCGAAATCGTGGAGACGTGACCCATCGGTACTTAAGGGTTCCTACGTGGAGGCTAGTATCCTGTGCATCGAAGGTGCTTCGGAAGAGCTGTGCATCGGCAGGTGTACTCGAGCTAGCTCGCCACCTTCTGTGGGAAAAGACCGTACGGCGTCATTTTAGTCGCGAAGTCGTGCGTAGTATTCTCGGCGATCCATGCTTGCATCTCACGAAAGGAAAATGAAGAGAAGAACGAGAGAAAGGGGGCGAGAAACACGAGGCGATTAAAAATTGCTGCGAATATTAGCTGGGCAGCGCAGCTGCAAATACAAATGCACATGCCCACATAGAACAACTGCGCAACTTGAGCCATCTAATGTGCTGGCAACGGTTTTTGAGGGCTTGTACTGGAGGCTGCAAATAGCTCGCTGCTTTGTAAATCTTAAGAACAACACAGTGAGCTATGGAAAGAAAAATGACAGGTGTAACGTTAAGACATTGGGAGCAGGCGGTGTGGGTGATGAGGGAACAAACGCGGGTTAGTCACATCCTAGTCGAAATCAACAGTAGTAGTAGTAGTGGTTATTTATTGGTACATTTAATATGGAAGGTAAAAGAATGTTTGCTGCCCCGGCATCTGCTATCGCAGCTGGAAGCACCAGAGCTGGGGCAGCGAAATAAAGGATAGCAGGCAGAGTGTCGAAGTGAAAGGAAAGGGGTGAGGGGATAGTAGAAAGGACAGGGGAAAGGAAATCAACAGGAAGAAATGGGCTTGGGCACGGCATGTAATGCGACGGCTTGATAACTGTCGGTCTTTAGGGGTAACGGAGTGGATTCCAAGAGAGGGCGAGCGTAGCACGGGGCAGCAGAAAATTAAGTGGGCGGATGAGATTAAGAGTTTTGCAGGGATTCAGTGGCCGCAGCTCGCAAAGAAGAGGGTTAATTGGAGAGACATGGGAAAGGCTTTTGCCCTGCAGTAGACATAGTCAGGCTAATGATGATGATGATGCAAATACCACCAACCTCATATCTCGTCGAGGCGATCAGAACAGACTTGTCGCTCAGCAAATGCAGATGAAATGTTGAACCTATTTTTAGGATCCGGGCTGGCGGCAAAAAAAAAAAAAAAATCCCCGGCTACCAAGTCAGCTTGCTCGCTTTCGTTCCAGGCACTGTAGAACACCATAGCTGATTCTTTGAGAATCGACTAGGCGTTGCCGCAAACAAATATATATATATATATATATTTTAAGTATATGATGCGGGATAACCGCCCGTGTAATCATTTTTTGGAGAATAAGAAGGGGAAAGGAAGAGCAGGACACCTGCATTTCGCATTAATTTACAGGTTGTTCGTGTAATGCAAAAACCCGGCAACAGCCAAAGCAGATACCAAGCTTAGGTTTGCTTAACAGCTTTTCGCTGAATTAGCTTCATCAAGACATGCCTTACCCAGCCAGATATATTTTTTTTTCAAATCCATATCCTATGACTTCCTATGCTTGACTCCAAAGCCTTTATCAACAATATGTTGGTCCACAGTTTTATAGTCAAGCGCTAGTGCACATTGAGGTTCATGAGTTCAATCATACCCACTATTATTTCCACAACCCCTACAAAGGCCGCATAAATGAGCAGACCTGTGTGAAATATGTGCGAAGGTTAAGCGCGTTGATGGTTCTGAAACCGACGACTTCATAGAATGCTACATTATTGTCCGAACAGTAAGGTGCAAGCAAATGCATGAACCTCGTAACCAGAGACTCAAATCTCACAGGCTATTCGTGCGTGAAGTTCAATGCGTGATTGCCCAGCGCCCTGTAGGCGCTACACACGCTAGTAACACTAATGCCGCAGTCGAGCCTGCCGTCCATTCCCTGTTAATCACTACCCGTCCCTTTCAGCGAGATTTCTGTAGGATTTACACGCCGGCTTTCTGCTATCATCGACAGCCTAACTCCGTTTATTTACGGGAAAAACCCGTCCCATAAACCCTGCTCATAGCCAGCTGCAGCCACGGGATCGCCGAAAAACTTCGTAACGTTATCCCACCCGCCTTACTCTTTGCAATTTCCAGCTACTTTAGCGTTCTGCTGGAGCCACACAGGACCCTCGGTTATCCTCTCTTCGCATCACACTCTCTGCCCCTGGACTGCTACTTTTTTGTTTATTTCATTTTTGTTATCATTAGTCCACGCGTCTTCCCCCACAGACACTACTCTCTTGCTATCTCTAAACGTCACACTGACAGCGATAGCTGGCTGCGTTGTTAGCACTTTAGCTTCAACCCTTTCCTTTAGCCTCCAGGTTTCTGTGCAGCAGTAAGATACAACGGCCGTATACTATCTTACTGAGGGACACTGGTGATCGGCTATTCATAACGACAGAGCGCCTGCAAAATGCACTCTACCCGATTGTTTCTCTGCTAGTTATTTCCCTCTAGCGGTCCGCTCCGCATCTACGGTCACTACCCGCCTGCCCTACGTAGATGTATTCCCTTCCTACTTCCAGTAAGCCTAGGACTGTCTCGCTTTTGTCTTCCCTGCTACGATTTCTACATTTCAGTAAGGAGATCTGTGAAATGCCATATATCATTCAAGACTGCGAGAAGAGAGAGAAAAAAAAGACTGGATACAGGAGTGTGTAATGCAGAGAGCCGACAAAAATGCCTTGACAAAATTCTGAACTTTGCAAATGCGCCATTGCTCCAGGGGGAATTAATGGATGACTAATGGAGGGCGTGGCAGGGGGGGGGGGGGGGGGGGGGGGGCATCCACTTTGTGCTCTGCATCCCTTGGACGTTAGTTTTCTTTTCGTAAAACAAAATAGGGTTTTCGTGGTTTTCGGACGGAACATTTCTGGGCGAAAAGGGGGCCGCCAACCTCCCTTGTACCCCAACTCCATTAATTTAAGCTCTAACTTCATGTTTAACTTAGAGATTACTTGATAGGAGACACCAACATGCAAACATGCGTGGGCGGTTGAGCTCTCGTCATATATAATATCGACTCTAATGTACGAAGGAAAGCAGACTTTGAGGGAAAGAGCGCACGCACAGAAAAAGGCAGGCCTCTCCAAGAAATTCTCGACACGCTGCTTTTGGGCTGTCACGAGCTCATGTGGCTGTCTCGTGTCATCCGTAGCCCCATTCCAAACATGGCATCAAACGCTGAACACTCCGTCAACGGTTACAAATATACGCATTCTCGAGGGAAGGAGGGGACCCGCTCCAACTACAAACTGTATTAGTGCCCTATCAACGACGCTGCCGACAATTACTGCGGGCGGTGGGATTCAGTGCGTAGACAACGTCTTCAAGGAAAAAGAACTGTAGCGGGGTCGTAAGGAGGGGTACATTTCGTGCTTGAACTTGAAGGGGCGGGTGTTCGTTGGCTCCACGTGTATTTATATATGCTTAAGGTACGATCTAAGAACTTTGTTCGACACTTTCAGAACGAAAGCTCAACTTCACGACCAAAGCTGCAAAAGGCGTTCACAGCTGAAGCCTGACCTTGAATTGATAATGCGAGCTAAAATAAAGTATTAAATAATTAACGTAAATTATGGTTTCAAACCCATGGCTGCGCCAATAGAACAGTTTCGCTGGCCACTGCACGAGAGCACTATGCCATCGCCGCAATCAAGCGAAGCAAAATCACGAGCCACACGGTTACGCACGTCTACTCCGTTTAACTACGTCAAAACCCTACCAGTTTATTTCTCTGGAGACAGAAAAGGCGCCATTTGTGTTTGGACACACCAAGCTCATTTCCTTGAGTGCACTTTCAAAACCTTTGGGCGCCATGCCTAAAAGCCACCTGCTGCTTGATTGGCAGGACGTACCTCTGCGTGTTTAACAAACCATACCGGTTCCTTTCCACGATCTGACGCAAGATGGGGGCGAAAGAGGAAGCGGTGACTCAACGAGTGCCGGCCGTGCCCATTGCGAAAAAGCCAACCTGACCCCTCTTGACGCACGTGCGTCATTTGCGTGACGCCCGCAGAAGAGCAAGCAATCGCACGCCTGAGTGGAGACGCAGGTTCTTCCCGCCAAGCACCGATTGAAATCCGGCCACCGAGGCGACGGTTGCGTTGCGTCATCGCCGGGCAAAAGGCAGCCACTCGCTTTCCGCCCTTCGAGCTCGTAGTCAATCCGGCCGGAGAGCGTGGGATGCGCAAGTTCCGCCAGACGTAGAGACGGCCGGTGCTGCAACATGCTCTCTTGGGACATGGGAACGAATACCAAGAGCAAGTTTCTGTGTTTCCTCGCTTCTTTTCTTTCTTCCTTGCTTTATTTTTTTCTTTTGTCTACATGAATTGCTTTATAGTTTCTTTCTTCATCCCTTTCTTTCATCCATTTTTTCTTTTATTTTTTTCGATTACCAAATAAATTGTCTAAGTCTGGCTATAGTTTGTTCAAGCCGCCATTTCATCTCTATTACAACCCGCCGCGGTGGCTTAGTGGTAACGGCGCTCGGCTGCTGACCCGAAAGACGCGGGTTCGAACCCGGCCGTGGCGGCTGAATTTCGTTGGAGGCGAAATTCTAGAGGCCCGTGTACTGTGCGATGTCAGTGCACGTTAAAGAACCCTACGTGGTCGAAATTTGCGGAGCCCATCACTACGACGTCCCTCATAGCCTGAGTCGGTTTGGGACGTTAAACCCCAAAAAAATCAAATCAAATCCTCTCTCTTCCCTTCTAGACCCTGATGATGCTAGGGAAATCTGATGCCCGTGCCTTTGGGGTGTCGTAAAAGGGCGCCGTGTTGTCACAGCCTGCCTAAGTAGACAGCAAAGTGAATTTGCTTGCAGTGTTTGTGTCTCACCTCTCGGTAATCAAAAACGTAGGTTGACAACTACGAGTAAGAACAAAGAAAAAAAAATGTATCTCAAGGTTCTTCTTCCTCGACTTGCTGGCTGGAGAAGCCAGTAACCGCACCAGTCACGCAGTGCAGACGAAAGTGGGGGATAAGCTTGGCAAGGGTTTCGTAAGCAGCTCAAGGGCTTTCATTATACAGGCGTGGTTGCGGCGGCGAGAGCGTACTCCTTCCGGGCCGTCGTCGAGGAAGATGTTGTGACACTGCTTGTCGAGTTGGGAAAATGTCACCGGGTTGTTTTGCCAAGCGGATGTTGCCTTTTGCCTAAAGTACACATGTGTGCACGCCGCCCGGCACCAATGTCGCGACTTGATTTCTTCTGAGAGTAGGTGTGGGGCTCACCGACAGCTGTCCCCGGAACGGAAACACCACAGTCATCAATATCTTACGTCGAATTAAATTAATCACAGACGACGGTTTTACTGATAGTCCGTCTATTTTTCAAGGCCTGCAAGAAACATGTCCCTCGTAAAACCCGTGAGGTTTTACTGTTCATTGTAAAACCCTTACTGCCTCCCTTCAGCTTATCTTCGGCACTACTGATCATGCCAAATGAAAATAATATTTGCTGGAGCTTATTTCAAAACGAAGGAAAAAAGAGCACATACGCACATAAAGAGAGCACTGCTTGTCAGCGCGGTTTATAACGGCTGCGGGGAATCTCGCTTATCACTGCAAATGGTGTTTTGTCAAACGATACCCTCACGGGCTTGGAATTATACCCTGGTCACCTATCTTTCAGGAAACGCGCGTACTAGGAGCAATTAAAACGCAATTACAACGATAAATTTTTGAAGCCTTGTCTATAGATAAAGAAGGATCAAACTCTGCTCGGACGCCATCTATATAAAGAAGAGATACCGCACCTTAAGCATGGAACCCCTATTGCGTGTGTGGGATTTTCAGCACCTTCAGAGACTTATATTACATTTTTGTGACAATAAACGGCGATTGAATACTAGCGCGTGTCCTGTGCGTATGTTATTTTGTTCCTTGAGTCCAAATCAGCGCTAGCAATGGTGATTTCGGATGCCTTCCAACTAGCCCAAGTTTCCGCCTTAGTAATCCCATATCAGTCCCAAGAATAACATGTGCAACGCAGGCCAATTTTCATTGCTGCACTTTAGCTACAACATAGTTTATAAGCGTCTCTGGGTAAACGCGATTTTTTGTGCAGAATTGGTCCCGCATTTCCATTCACTACTTAGTCGGAAATGTTCCCGTTTTACTCCTGAGTGCAAGATTTTGGGGCCACTGGCACGAAGTACGCGTCCCTGGGGCGTCAAGGGGCTTCCGAAATTCCTATGACAAGTAGATGCATGGCACAACAATGACAGTTCATCACAAAGACTTCCTGCAGAGCGAAGCAAACACAGCAGATAAAACACACGCACAGATAAACGCTGTGTCCCCAAAACGAAGTATGAGAGAACTTTAAAACTATATGGGTTCGCTATTATTTGTGAAGAGAATAGAAAGCTACATCCTTTTAGGAGAACAAAACATGACTATCTTATGGACTGAAATGCATAGTACGTCCGAAGTGGACGGAATACAGTGATCTTCTCCTTGGGCCGAGCACTCGACGCTTGGCCGCTGTCTTTCCCCTTTCCCTCTCATGGTCGGCGACTCGACGCTTGGCAGCAGTATTCTTTCCCGGTTGGGGTCGGCGCCCAAGCCTTTCCAGCTCCCCCCCCCCCCCCCCCCCCCCCCCCCTGGGTGGAGCCGCGGCCTTACAATTTATGGACGCGCCTGTCACAGTCGAGTGGCGTTGAGGGGCATTCTTCTAGGACCGCGTTTTCGTTTCTCCGTGTAATGGGATATGTTGTTTTCTCCTTCAAGGCCGCACTTCGGCTCCACGCCTTCTCGGAATGCTGCAGTTTGGCTGCAAACACGGAGACATACTACCGTAGCTACGCCTCGCTTTCTCGTCTGGTTCTGCTACAGAAGTGTCTTCAAAACGCCCAGCTTAGAGTGCTGTTTATAATGGGGCAGTGGTATATCCCACATTTTTCAAAGGTATGGTACATTAAAAAACAAAGCGGAGACTGCGATGGCATGTACTATAGAAGCAGTTCAGTGGAGCTTTGAAGGAAATTAAACGTTAAACAACCAGCACGAGCTATTTGTGCGTGCGGATATGTTCACACGCTGCTTTTATTGCTGCTTCGGAGCGTTCGTTTCGGTGCTAAATATTTTGGGATACGTCGCACAAACTGGTAGTCATCAAACAACTTGAATTTGGTGCTTCATTATTAAATAATGATTAGGTGCAGCAGATTCCAATCTAAGAGCTAGCGCTGTGCATTTCCTGTGTGATCTTGCGCACGAATATAATCATCTGAGCAATGAACTTCAAACATCCCGAATATTAATCCTTTTAGGTTAGAGGCTCCTTAGAACTAAGAGCGGACTACCTCCGCTTTGTGCATATATTCTTGGGATCCGAGGCGCAGCTGGAGCTCTTTAATCCCAAGAGCGGGTCGCTGCATATTGCAAAGCGCTTCGGAAAGTTCGCACTCCGAGACAGGCCGGAACTGCCGACTCGACTATATCTCGCTGCAAGCTAAGTGGATTAATCCCCAGCGGCAATGGTTTAGAAGGCATTAAAGCAGGAAAAACGTAATGCGGACGCGATAACCCGGGGCTTCAAGAATACGACGGCACTTAAGAAGAGGATTAGGGATGTCGCTCTCTGAAGAAATATGCAAATTGTGAGCGCCGCCGGCAACGCCGCTGCTTTCCACACAAATAAGATCTCAAGCATCTGCCAGGTGTTATTTTCAACTATTTTTTGACTTACACCTTGTTCAGGAAGCCAAACTTTGCTGGCTTCTGCTCGTGACAGAGGCGAGTCGGGGTCGCTGGCAAAGTCAGCAACAAATCTTATGGACTATTCCGGTTCACTGCGGAAGTCTTGTTCGCAGTGAAAACGCCGTGGAGAAAGTCGGCTTGTCTGGCTTTCACACATTTCTCGTCATCTGTTTTGCACAAACGCTTCAAGGCCGCCTTCGGTTTCCAACAAGTGAAGGCACAGTTGATGATACTTCGACAAACACCACCTTGTTAGTCCTGACCGGAGGATATTGCGCTGGACGATGGACATCGTAAACACCTTTTCCCTTCCTTGTATTGGAACTCATGGGTTTTTCCTGGGAGCGCTCCATTGAGGAGTAATTACCCAATAATCCACAACTAAGCAAATTGGAATCCGTTCATGCGTCCCTACGCGTACCCTTTTCTCAGAGTATAAAAGAGAGCGGTAGCCAGTCGCCCGCTACTTTTTGCCATTGCTTTTATTTTATTGCAGTTATGATTACGGTTCTAACATCTCTTTAAATACTGGTTATGCGTTTTGCGTCCTTTTGGGGCAGGGCTGCAGTGCAAGCTGTTTACACAATATGATTTATGGCCAAGTAATTTTGGCTCCAATGTAGCATTCATCAGTCGAAAATAGTAACCTAAATTGAAGATAAGGACAAATATGTTTCGCTCCCGCTTCTAAGATGGCCGCAATTCCCTGTACCTGAATTTCACGCTGCCTTTTCGCCTGAAAATAACCAAGAGGGTGGAGGGGCTGTTATAGCTGCACCCGAGCGAGTAGCCTCAAATAAAAGAAAGAAAACACCCTTTACCACCAATTCTCTCAAAGAAGATAAAGTGCAGATACAATTACCCTCTCCCTTCCTGACACTTCCGCAAAATGGGGTGACCGTAGAAGTGCCCCTGCGTAAGCAAGGCTGAGAGATAGGGGCTTTGACATTGCATTTGTCATCCCAGTCGCAGAAATTGACAGCATTACCGTTACTTGCGGTTCTCGCTACCGCATCCCTACCACTTGCGGCATCTTTTTTCTGCAGGGCAGCCCTGCCATGACATATAACATCGCCGCTGAGGTGTGCCACCCAAACGAGAAGTTCTCTGTCGCTGGTTAAACTGATTGAGCTACATATGTACTTGTCGCGCGACACTCAAAAGCTGAAATGCCTTTTTGTTACTGTGTAACTTCAAAACAGAACAAGCAGTCGTGTTATAAAAAAGGAAATTGCATTTTCTCCTCAGTATTTTACTTTCTTTTTCGCAATGATAACATCAGGTGCTTTTTGATTGCCCATCGTCACCAATTCTGCAATCCAAAAAGCGCCCCAACTCATTCCTACGAAGAAATGTGCGCCAGAAACATCCGGCGCAGAGCGCAGCTGAACAGGAAGTTAGGGCTGGTTCAGAAAGGAAAACAAATAAAAATGGGATAGAGGCAGCGTATTTAACTTCCGCATTTTTTAAATTAACTTCCGCTTCGCATGCAACACGCGTATAAATTATTGCTGCTCTCCTCTTTCTCTCACTCTCGTGTCATTTTTTTTTTATTTCCTCTGGTCCCTTAGCGCAGTAATTGCACCCCTTCTGTTTCCGACGCAGACGAAAAGCGGAGCACCGCGAAGCTGCAGCAAGGTAGCAAAGAACGAAAACTGGGAACAGGCAGAGAGTTCAGAAGTCGGAAAAAAAAAAGACGGCTTTCTGGTACACGAATGCCGCTGCGCACTACCGTGTTCTTCTTAGCCTGCTCAGGGGATCTCTAAAACAAGCGGCGGAAGCTGCCTCGAGGCACGTGATGCCGGAAAGGGGAGAAGAAGGACGAAAGAGATCAACACACTCATGGGAAGACTAACGAGACACAAAGCTCCAGCACGTACGCCCAAGCGCAGGCTTGCACTTGAGGAGGATGTGTAAATAAGAAGAAAACAGCCTAAGACGTCACTTTCTCCCGTTCTCCAGACAAGACGTGTTACAAACTGAGGAGAAAGACTCGAGGGCAGTGCGTTGGCGTAGGACGGCGCCGCACGCGTTATAGCCTGCAAAGAAACGCACTTAGGCGAAGGCATTTCCGTTAACGTGCACACTCGACATCGGGCTATGTGGCATGTCCCTTGGGCACACTCTCTCCAGCCACGGCTTCACTGCATTGCGCCCTTCTGTGGTGTTAGATGGGAGGCGAGTGCTTCCAAACTCTATCCGTAGAGAGTTGGCCATCAAGACTTCCTTATACAATGAAGACCTTTCGCAGAGAGAGCTTTCAGTGGTATACAGGCGCTACATTTCCCGGAAGTGGAGCCGGGGGGGGGGGGTCACTGAAAGTGGCACGTGAGGAGCTGCTTATCAGCTAGAACGTTTTGCAGGTAAGCCGTCGAGTGAATACTTTTGGAAATGTGCCCACAGCACGTGTATGACTCAGGTAAAACTAACTAGTTTATGAGAGCTTTCGATCGCCGCCTCCTAAAACTCTGAAAATATGAAAATACGGGCGGCTACACGGACGTTCGGATATGTTCCGACAGGGTCCTCAGACCCGGTGGCTCGTAGCATTGTCGGCCGCACCGCTCAGCTCCTTCGATGGAAGGCTCAGCCCCGTCAAGGCAGTGCGCTTTGGGGGGTTCCAGCTTCTCAAGTGCATCCCGTGCAACCGACCGCCCGCGGTTCTTCGTTCGTGACCATGCCAGCTGCCCTGCCATGAACCCCGTTCGCCTCCGAGTGCCTCCGCACAGTGAGAGATTGAGAGAGTAATTACTCACTGACATCCACTCAAGTGCAGCCATACGGCTACAGAGGAAAGCTATACAGCTTTCGCAGAATCTTCGCAGTTAAAGAAGAATTCGTCCTGGTCCTGGTTTTGAACCCAGGACCATCGCTTCACCGGAGCAGTCATTCTACCAACTGAGCTCACCGGGACGGCAAGCTTATGGTAGGGCTAGAGAGAATTGAACACTAACTCGAATTTTTCACCAATTGGACGAATTTTTCTTTATCTGCGAAGTTTCGGAGAAAGCTGTATAGCTTTCCGTTGTAGCAGTATGGCTGCACCTGGGCGGATGACAATGAGCAATTACTCCGTTTTTACTAATCTATTCCACATTGGGGGCTTCCCCTAAACATTTGACCAAAGTAAGAGAACTTATGCTCCGAACTTTCAACTCTAGCTCCCTCGCTTTTTATTTTTTTTTTGGCCGCGTATACGAGGTCTGTTAGAAAAGTATCCGACCTTTGGCCGTTGAAAAAAAACTTGCATAACTGGAGCGTTGCAAACCTAGTCATCTTTAAAGTAGTCTACTTGGGACTCCACACACTTCTTCCAGCGGTGCTGCCATTGTGGGAAGTATTCCGAAGAGGCCCTTTTCGGAATGGAGTTTAGCTCAGCTGTCGTTGCAGCCATAATGTTCTTCCTTGTCTGAAATCGCGCTCCTTTCAATGGCCTTTTGATTTTGGGAACCAGCCAGAAATCGCAGGGGAAATATCAGGACAGTAAGGAGTCTGTTGAACTACAGGAGTCTGGTTTTTCACCAAAAAATCTGATTCGAGTGCGAGGAATGTGCAGGAGCATTGGCGCGATGGGTGCGCCAATTTCCTGTTGACCTCAGCTCCGGGTTCTTGCGCCGCACAGAAGCACGTAGGCAACGGAGGACATCCCTGTAGTACTCTTTGGTCATTTTTGACCCTGTAGAGTGCGTACTCGTGGTCTGCCACACAGAGGGTGTCAAAGAAAGCAGTCAGCATCACTTTCACATTTCACTCTGACGACTGGGATCTGGTTTCCGGGTCGTACCTGTACACCCAAGACTCGTCACTAGTGATTATGATGTTGATGAAGTCGGGGTCACTGTTTGCGGAATCCAGCATGTCCTGTGAGACTTCAACACGAAGCTGCTTTTGCTCCACCGTGAGCAGCTTCGGCACGAATTTCGCCGCAACTCTCTCCATGGCCAAATCTTCAGTGATAATGGAATGTGCGGAGAAATTGCTCATGTCCACCTCTTCCTCAATTTCTCGGATAGTCACGCGACAGTCCCGCATCACCATAGCGTTCAGTTCGGCAATGACCTGGTCATTTTGGCATGTTGATGGCCGATTGGAGCGTGGCTCGTTCTCCACCGATGTGCGGCCATCTTTAAAACAATTGTAACACTGCTTAAACTGTGTGCTGCTCATAGCACCTTCACCGAATGCCGTCTGAATATTTCGAATGGTTTCCACTCGGCTGTCGCCAAGTTTATGGCAAAATTTGTTGCAGTAGCGCTGCTCCTTTCACTCCGCCATTTTCCTTGCAATAAAAAACCGACGAGAGCACTGCACACTGCCTCACTCAAACGCTGCTTCCCAGCGACTGACGCTATCGGCAGGCGGGAAAAAATTCATGCATGCGCATGAAGGTTCAAGGTCGCCTGATGCAAGCGCGCGTGTCTCATATCCATCAGGTGTTTGCAAAAAAAAAATCAAGTTGGATACTTTTCTAACAGACCTAGTAAATCATCACCTGCTGTGTCCTGCTACAGCGTAGCGTTTTTATTATTTTTAAATAATTCGTTGTGCTTCGGGTTAGTTGTTTGTGCCGCATAATTTATTCTGAGACTAACTTTATTCTGTCCGGCATAAATACTCAGCTCATTTTGTGTGTACAAACTCCAGAAGCTCGAACTACTTCGATCCCCACGACGTACAGGTCGACTACCGTAATAAAATTAATGCGCCATAAATCTCCGTAATAGGAAGGCGTATAACCATTAAGGTGATCCACACCTTGACCTCGCCCATTGCGGAAGTTTGTGACAATGATGATGACCAATTTTCGATGCGCGAGGGCAGGTTTCCCCGTAGAAGAAGCATCGTGGCACAAGGTATTTTTCTTTACGCAAGAAGGGGCTGGAGACCAATCTCACAAGCATCAGCATCATCGTGAGCCTGCCTACGCCCAATGCATGACAAAGGCCTTTACCATTTCTCTCTGATTAACCTTGTCCTGTGCCAGCTGCGGCCACGTTAACCTCTCGAGCTTGCTAAGGCTCTAATTCTCCACCGGATGAAAACAATCCGCCTGTCGATAGCAGTGATTAACTAAGCCTCCGTGGAGTTCGACATGAATTAGGTCTCCAGTGTCGAAAACTCACCCTATCACCAGAACAGGCTTTGGTCACCCTGTAGCAGTACTAGGCCACACAATCCTACATGAAAAGATCAATTTTCCAAGCATTTCACACCGAATAAGCCGCGCACCAGGCTAACGGAAAGCTTGTGCCATTGCATTACCGGTGGGTACCCGCGGCACTGTGGATTGAACCCCGCACCCCTCTCATCCCTCGCGCGCTCAAATCACTAGGCCACCGCTGTAATCATGAGAGCGTTAGAGCGGGCATTATCATTTGACATGGGATTACCGCAGCAGAGTTAGAAACTACAAAGACTGCAGGACAATTCCATCGGACAAAGATAAATAAAAAATAAATTCAAGGCAAATATAAATTAATTATTTAGATCCCATTTCACATCGGAAATAATGGGGCGCAGACAAAACTTTCGTACAGGCTTGAGGTCGTGTCCGCGTCTACTACGGTACACCGTCTTAAAGAGGCATAAAAGCAGGCAAAAATACAGCCCGCTATATGTGCACAAATACGCTCGTTACATACAGCCACTGCATTGAGTAGATATTTTGATGACCACCATCATATTGACCATACATCCTTAAGTGCCGCGCACTTCGGAACACGAGCTTGCTTCAATCGCTCGCGTAGTATTACGGGACAGAAAAAGCATTGTGTGTATTCTTCTTTTTGTTTCCTTTTATAAATTTGCCCAAAACTGCGATTGCGCATTATATCGACAATCGCATATTCCACCCTCTTTTAAGGACGAACTCTGCAGGCGAATTTTGAAAACTGACTGACACACCAAAGGTTCCAAATTTCCTCTCTTGCTCGATCGTAGGAGCAAGTACCTCTACGCGCGACCACGACTGAACAAAATAGAGATAGCAGATTCCTGTGACTGTTTTCTCTCTCCATTTACAGTGACTACACAACGGCGGCATCATCCTGAGATCGTACTGAACCACCTGCTGCGGTGACTACGCGGTTACGCTGTTCCCCTGTGAACACAAGGACTCCGGATCAAAGTCCGGCTTCGGCAGCCCTTATTTGGTGACGGACAAAAGAAAAAGTCTCTCGTGCACTGTGCGACGTGAGGGAGGATAAAAGGTCACAGGGTTACCCGACTCTTGACGCAGCCATCATCGTCACTTCGGAACAGATGTCTACGGGGCGCGTGAGTTGTCTTTTTCGCTCCCCTCTCGACACTATTATCTGTGAGGTACTCGCTCCGGAGGCTCAGTGGTATGGGCACTCAGGCATGGAGTTACAGGAACCGAGTGCAATCCCGGCTGCAGCGGCTGTGTTTCGGTGGAAGCCGGACGCACAATGCGCCCGTGTGTTGTGCAATGTCAGTGCACGTTAGAAATCCCTCGGTGGTCGAATTTATTCTGGAGCCCTCTATTACGGCACCTTTTCATTCTCCCTTCCTTCTCTTACACTTTCCTCCGCTTCTTTCACGACGAGGTTGAGCTGTCCAACGTGAAGTGAGACGGTTACTGCGCCATTTCCTATTCTCAAAATTCAATTTTCATCTCTCATGGTGCTATCATAGGGGCCTGTTTGGTGCCAGTTGACAGGTCCGTGCACTTTACCTTCCTTCCTTCATACAGCCATTAACTTATATCTCCGCGATATGAGTGCACATTAAAGAAGCCCAGAGGGTCGCAATTAATCCGGATCCTTCCATTAGGACGTCTCTACGTCACTTCTTCATTCACTGCCTCCTTCATTCCTTCACTCATGGGGAGGTTCGGGTGCCCGCCAAATAACAAAGTTACGGCTGCTGTTCCCTTTCCACACATCAATCAGTAAGCCATTAGCAACGTTGAGCTGAGAGAACCACAACACAGACAGCGTTTAGTAATTATCAACTCCAGGACAAGGGGAGTTCATCTAAACTATACTGCTAACAAAGGCTTTCGCTGACACGATATTTCGCGAGTACTGAACAGAGATAAGTGCAGTCGATTAAGCGTACTGCTTGCATCACCGACCGTATCTGGCAATCTCCATACGAAAAGTTTACGAAAGATCAGTCTTCCACGTACACGTTTTAGTTTTCTCTTCTAAGCCCTTCTTTCAGCGCAGACAAATGTTAGAAAGACGGCACGCGGAAACGGCGCTGCAAAGGCAAGCGCAGGACGACACGTGCAGCTACAGAGCAACCTCAATGGCTGAGTTGCAACGCTACAAATCCCGGCTACGCGAGAACACGCAAGGCACAAAGTGCCCGAAAAAACAAAAACCTTACTGCTGCTTTGGCCGAAAGCAGTGTGCACTGGAGAGACCAAAAAGCTTGTCGCCCTTTATTGTTTTTTTAATGCTAGATGGGAGAGTTCCTTTTCGCTTTCAGGAGAAACAGAGGTAGAGAGAAACAACGAAAAAGGCCAAAAAGGGGGACGGGAATCAGGAAAGGCAATGGCAGCTTTTAACGTTCTATTTGCTGTGCAGTGCAAGAGGCCGTTTCCGCCTACCTAGTTTGATTTGTTGATGATGTTATCGCTTTTGTTCTCTACGGAGTTAGCTCAGACCCTAAACAAGGCGGCTTCCGGCCCTTTCTGTAAGTCCAGACGCGGACATACATTGAAAGGAAGGCGACTGTCGGAATGAAATGAGCTTTTCGGGCCCCAGTCAACCCACCCTGCATTGGATAGAGTAGAGCAATGCGTTTGGCGAGCCACTGAAAATTTCAGGCAGCAGTGCGACAGACGTAGCTTTTACAGTACGGACTCTCTACCGAGGAACCCAGGGAGACATTTTTTTTAAAAACCACACTGCGTCAAAGTATCAACTACTGCGCTGAACCAAACACCACCTTTTGAGATTTGCTGCTGCAGTTCATGTGCCTACTGCGTTCGCTGCTTAAAAAGAATCAATAAACAGCGCCTCTTGCATAAAGTAGAGCTAAATTACTTCTCCAACATTGGAGACACAGGTGTTGTTTGTAACAAGAGCAGTTCCATAACCTTGTAGTGAAGAGTTCAAACAAATCCTTCGGTGAGTTTCGTCAAGCGTTCACTTTTTAGAGACAAGACACAGTTTCCTTGACTGAAGAATCGACATATTACGTCAGTGCCGTATTCATCAGGAGTTCATCCATACAACCCTTGGCAGACGAGCTCTGATTGATCCAGCTGCACTCAAGGAGCCTATTGATCATTGCTGTGGTTAGCCGAGGTGGTAATCCAGAGCATTCTATTGCTTCAGACGTGCAGATGTATACGTTCTGGTACCCACCGTCACGGTGGCTCTAGAGTCATCGCATTTGGCTGGTGAACACAAGGACGTTGGATCGAATCCAAGCAGCGCCGGTCGCGTTTCGACGGAGGTGAAATACAGACATTCCTGGGTGCTGTGGATTGTCAGAAATGGTGAGATGACGCCAGATGGTCTCAATTCAGCCAGAGTCGTTCAATACAGCGTCCTTCCCAGATGATGTGCAGCTTCGTCACGTAGACCCCGCGGCCGTGTAGCATATGTGGTGTCAGATAAGTAAATATAAAAATTAATCATCCTCTAGACTTTCTGTTAATAGAAAAGGAAATCCCACAGAAAGCTGTGTGAGCTCGAAACAAAAGTGTTTAATAATGACGTATTTAAGAAAGCTATTCACAGAAACGGAACATTGGAGTCTCTAGTTAAGAAATATGACGTCGATGGCGTTTGCCACTCGAAGGTCCCGAATACGAATGCAGATCTAATACTGCCGCAGACATTTTATAGAAATGAATGCGTGCCTACTGAGTTGCACGCGCAGACAATAGCAACGTCCGGAACACGCAGACCACACCATTAGAAACGTTGGAGAGCGCCATTCTAGACAAAGAGAAAAGCCAGAAGTTACAACAGTTCTTGTAATATCAGGAAACATGACCCAGACCTGTCAGTGTCAACCCGACATTCCTGCGACTTTTTGCACATGCCTTATGCTCTAATCTAATGCTATTGTGCACAAAGGCTGTCGTCACGGCGAGCACGAAGGAGCAGAGAAAAAAAAAATGAAAACGCCTCTGCATTATTTTGCCAGCAGGTACAACACATAGCCGAAAAGAGAAACGAATATTGATTCGACCGGGAAGATGTAGAGAGGGGAGGCATCTGATAAAGAAAAATGCAGTGCCACGAGGGTCGCCAGGGAGGTTCGGTTCGATATTGAGCAGGTGACACATCTCCCTCAGAGGATACCTCTCCTGGGCTAGAGGCGTATATCCTGCTTTTGTGCGGACCTGAAAGGGGAGACCAGGGGCAGGCCAGGCAGGCTCCCGGGACTGCGCTGGCAGAGACAGAATTGAAGAGGGCGAACGTGGGGAAACAGATACACTAGACGCGAGGGGGCCGGCAGATCGATCAGGACGTCCTCATCCTTTGTGCCCTCGCTGACTGTGCCCAAGGTGGTGCGATGGAGACGCTGCTTTGCTTTGTTCTGTTCCGCACGGCGCTGATTCCATTCAGTTGAGCTGCGACACTTGTGCAGTCCAGAGAGGAACATGTGGTGCTCGAGGCTGGAGCGCGTTGTTAGAATATCGAGAAGAATAGTTAAACTGCTTACAGTACAGCGCTAATTTAGAGGCACGGTGGTTACGATACCATGTATGACATGGTGCTTCGTTGATTGATTGATTGATTGATTGATTGATTCATTCATTCATTCATTCATTCATTCATTCATTCATTCATTCATTCATTCATTCATTCATTCATTCATTCATTCATTCATTCCCAGCTCACACGTGTGTCTTAGGTCACACTACATGGAAATGACGCTGCTGCGGGCAGGTTTCCATTTTGTGAGAATGGGTCGACGAGCCGAACGCTATATATGCAGAGCTATCCGCGGCGCGGATTGTGAGTTCGATGAAGCGTGGCCCAAGCGTCCTTCGCACACCGGCAAAATTATCAAGATGCGCTGCTACCTGCCAGAGCAGGAAGCAGAGGCGTTGGCGATAAGCAGTCAGGTTTCCTTTTTTCGTCCATTTTAGTTCCACTGGCTCATGGATTCATTAACAGGCTTTCTGGACCTGATAACCAGGGGTAAGTGCAGAGTTTGGAGCGGCGCGACAGCGGGAGTGACGACACCAGCGAGAAACTCCGCATAGGAGTATGGAGGAGGGGGAGTAACGTACAAAAAGGAAGGCATATCGGAAGCGGTGGACGCGAAAAATGTTGCACATTTCGAAGCCTTCGTCTTAGTTCGGTCCGGATTCATACCTGGAATGGTGTGCAGTGCACCACATATTGCCGGTTCTGTTGTCACCGATGGTTTCACGGATGAACCATGCTGCAAAGAGGGGGTTACAATGGAACATGCTGTGGCTGTTACCTCCTGATCCTGAAAGGTAGCGGAAATGCTTCAAGAAGGAAGTAACCATGCTGCATCGTAAAACACGAAAACTGGTAGGCGTTTAACGTAGTTAAATCGAGTAGACATGTGAAAGCAGGTGTGCATTCTTCAACTGTAGCGGGCACTTAAGCTCCGCCTTAAGGGTATATCTTTAGTGAGTTAATGACCCTATGTGAAGAATTTGTCATTCTCTGCTTAACATTCATAGATGGCGTTGGGTCCTCATGCAACAACCAGCGCAGTAGCGCAGCGATTAAGCGATGCGCCACTGCACTGGCAGGTGGTTGTTCCTAAAACAGCCGTCTTAGGGGATTGTGGGACCCATTTTACTCTTCCCCAGCTAGCGCGACGCTTGTCCAAGCTTACCCGAGTAATTCTTGTAAGCGCAGGTATTAAATAGGGTTGCCAGGCGACGGCACAAGAGGTGAACGTATTTTAAACGCACGTACGATAACAAGATTCTTGCTCGGTGTTTGTGAGCGCATGAGTGTTTTCGCATTAAAACGACGGTTACGAACTATGTATGACGGCGATCGGGCTCTTCGTCATGCTGCACAGCACACGCGACACTAAAGCTTTTCTCCGCAGGAAGAACCGCAGCTGCCTCAGCCTTTGGCACCCCAACCACAGGAATTCTTCCGTGATCGTCCAATTTTCTGCCTCGAATCCTTCCGGAGCCGTATTAGGTAGTAATATAATTACTAACGATTACAATGCAATAACGATTACTAAGTTTTTCAGCATATTCAGTGGCAAAATAAAAAGCTTCTCTCTCAAACTCTTTCCTCCAGTGCGCAGAAATGAAGCGACCGCTGTACCTCATCCACTTCTTCCCTCGAGAAAGTTACGTTAGGCCGTGCCCCGGTGTTGAAGCTACAATAAAACGGAGAGTTGAGCCAGGTGGTGCATACTGCTGAAAAAAAAAAAAAACAGCGCTGAGACGAGGGACAAAGAAAGAAGAAGACAACAGGACCGGCGCTGAAAAAAAAAAAAAAACAAACAGCGCCGGTCCTGTTGTCTTCTTCTTTCTTTGTCCCTCGTCTCAGCGCTGTTTTTTTTTTCAGCAGTGTTGAAGCTACTATAAAGCAAACACTATCCCGTAAATAGCACTCTCAGTATCCAGCACATAATCGAGGAAGTTTTTATATATGCGACACGGGCGGAGACAACCACGGGGCGCTATACTCACTAATGTCACTTTTTGCGTCACTGACCCGTAGAAGCGCTAAAAAAACGCAGGTGTTAATTGGCTTCTCTTCTGATTTCTTCTGGCTTTGCCAAGGGACATGCGCATTGTTGGCGCGACCAGAACATTTTGTTCGACATGAAACATTTAGCAGCACGCCGCGTCCATGGTAGAACCGAAATGTTGCAACAATGTTACTTTTTTGTTTTTTTCTTTTTATGGAAAGTTATATCAACGTTCTTAATTTACTTTTTTTTTCTAGCGTTTCTATAAGGTTCCAAACACGTGCTAGAATGACCTTTTGGTAAAATTAATGGATTATTTAAAACACAAATGTAATATTCTATAAAATAGTAGAGTAAACCTACGCCACCATGCAAGCTGGCCAGGTATGAAGGCGCTGAAGTTAACGCTTTGCAAACACCAAAAAAAACGGTCAGGTTTCAGCTCCACAACAAAGCACAATATAAAACTCATACACGCCACTAGGAATGGACTCCATGGAGCCAAGATTACACCGGGTGTTTCCCCTAAAATTTTCTACAATTTTTTAAAATTTATATAGGCGTTTTGACCAAGAAAAGCGCTCCTTCCGGCAAAACATTGTCAGAGATGTATCGCACCAGCCTAGAGCTCACGTATGCTAATAGGCTGGTTAACTGAGATAGAACAGTTAACTTTGTAATTATTACTGTTACTCCTCTCATCGTTTGGAAGCGGGTAGCCCAATGTAAATACTACGCATATAAGTTTTTAGAATTTTGAAAGCGAAGTTACCGTCAGCGCTGTGGCTCAACAAATTCTGGCGTCATTGCGCCAAAATGCATGCGGCTTTGAAAAGTTTTCAAGCAAAGCAACCCCCAGTGCGCGTAACCCGTCGAACTAGCCAAAATTTGTTGCGCTATAACGCTGCGGATAACTGCGTTTTCGAAGTTCTAAAAGTAGGTATGGACATTGAATACCGTGGGCTCCACTCCACTCAGCCAATAAGGAGACAACTAGCAAATGTTAAAAAGTTAACTACTCAATATTAGTTAGCTAATCTACTAGTTAGAAAGTCTTAGCTGTAATATGATGCGCTACACAGATGAGAACGCTATGCCATAAAAAAAGTGCTCTTCGAACTCAAAATCCTACTTTAAAAAATGCTGAACGTCTTAAGTGAACGACCCGTTATAACCATTACTGTGGGGTGGTCCTTCAGTGACATTGTCGAATAATTAATAAGCATATATAACAAAATAATGGTGCTGTGCATGCTATATATGGCAGGAATAATCAAATATGTATGTTTAGCCATGAAGTGATGATAGTTGAACAACGTATTTACAACAAGAACACGTCAAAAGAATTTGTGGGCTTGAAATAAATTTGTAATATTGTCTTATAGTTATGACTCAGGCGTTATAGTAAGTTCAGAATAATAATTTCAATGAATGCTTATTTGGAACGTTAATTCCAACGTTTATGATACATTTGGCATGATTTTGCGATTCTTTAACGTTAAATAACAATAAAAGCCAGCAGTAAGAATAACGTTACCTTTTAATACAATTATATAACCCATACAACATATAACGTTGTTTTATGTTTTTTTTTTAACAGTAGTGTAACGCTACAATGAGACTTTCATAAAATCTTTTATAACATTGTTCTGTATCCTAATGTTCTGTGCTAACTGAGTCCTTGAGATGTGCTGACGCTGGGGAGGACGAAATAGATGACAGGTGCGCGGACTAAGCCTCATCTCCCCTCCTGCCATTTCGCTTCTTTTTTTGCGCGTGTCGTCGGAAGTGAGGACCCGGAAGTCATCTATAGCAACGGAAGTAGACAGCCCTCGAGCGTGTGCCTCCCCTACAAGTCTTGTACTTTTACTCCTGCGCACCTCCGCGTGCGAGCGATTTAATTAAGGGGCAGGCCCTAATTGCGGCGTTGCCCGGACGCGCTTGTCCCATCTGCCAGTGCCTGTCATCAACCGATATGATGACGACCACGCCGGCGGCCGCGGTTTAGTGCTAGCTCGTCCACATCACCAGCAGAGACGCATATGGTCGGGGGTGTAGTTTGCAGCAGTCGAGCTGGGCTAAGCATACGAGTTAGAGACGTCGTGTCGTTAAAATAGTTAGTACTCTTTCCACCGGAGCAGCAGTCGTTAGATGTGTTCTTGTCGCATAGTTTTTGCCGCTCTTAACACCGAAAGGATGAGCAGATGCTTGCATACAGATATGAACAACATTGCCGGCTCTACCGGGCTTTAAGGCTGTAAGCCCATGGGTTTAGCAACAGGCAAGATGGACGCAGTCAAATGCTCATGAGCGCTAATCACAGCTGAAGGTGTGTACCGGTATTTTGCTCCGAAGTGTACCTCAGAATTACAACAAAGTAACTGGGAATACATACGGGTTAAAAACGTGATGCCGTTGGAATAGTTAGTACCTTTTCCGCCGGAGTCATACTAAGCCTAGCAGACACGTCGCAGTTGTAATGACACACAGTGTAGACAGTTTACTGTTCCCACTCTGATATTTAATGACCCGTGTTAAAGTTTAGCGTTTTAATCACCTCTGCAATGCACGGCATCAACAACAGCAGCCGCATCGACCGCACAAACCGCTTCAAAACGAAAAAAGCCTTTTCATCTAAAGGTCGTAAATTGAAGAATACAATCTTTAATGCACGTGAAGATTTTTCAATCCCAATTCGAAGCTTCCGGAAACATCCTGCCGCTAGTTCAAGGAGTCGATCTGTCACGTTTTTTTTTCAGATACAAAAATTTCATATCGGCCTGCAATGTTAATTTTTTTTGTGAGGCTTCGGGACAGGTTAAATAAATGGTTTATATAAATCAGCCTGACATTGTCGGTTAACACATTCTCCTCGCACTGCGCCTGGTGTCAACATTTCCCTGTGAGTATGTTGTACGAACATTCGCAGCTTGATCGCGCAGCGTGGTATCGTGTCTAATATTATGCCATCGTCTAGTAACAACTCACCTATATAAACGAAACATGGTTGAGACATGATGTCACTGACGCCGAGATTGTTTGACGGCTTTAAGTTCTTATCCGTACCAAAACAAGGTCCCAACGAACCTTGACCTTTACTAGAACAAAATGCGTGAAGCGATGAATACTGAAATAAATAACTTTTAATTATTTTTTTTTTCAAACCGTGCCAAGGGCGAGGACGCAGACAAAAAGGGATAAACACGGCTCTCTGACTGTCGCTTTGTGTCTTCGACCGTGTCCTTTGCGCTGTTTAAAAAAAAAAAGCATGGACAGCAAACTAACCGACACTTTGCAAGCTTCTAGCTAGCGTCATAAATATCCTTGCATTCCAGATGTACTAATGGAAACGGGACAATTTTAAACGTGCATGCATTTTGACAAGTGTAATCAGCAACCCAAGTTTACAATTAAGAAGCTCGTAAATCGCAAAAAAGCATACTTCAGGTACCTAAGCGCTAAGCAAGTCCACACGTGTGGGTAAAATGCTTCAAAGCTGAGCACGCCGCTCGGCACCGATCAGAAATGCTCAGCGATCATTCTATCAAGTAAACATACCTAAAATGATAACTGGCAGGCCGAAGATGTTCTGGAGATGATAAACTTGAAGGGGACTCGCGCTGCCACTTTTAATGACGCTGACGGCAGAATCATGACCGACATCGAAGGAGCGAACACATTTAACACTGCCTGTGCATCCTTTTTTTTAGTGCGAATTCAAAGCGTTCTGTTTTACATTACCATTTCTTATAATACAAGCCCACAAGCTATAACTATCAGTAGCGATTGAATTATATATATAATTCATGAAGTAAAAAAATTATTCCGTCACCAGCGTAGATGATATCTATGGAACAAGCTTGAAAAACAGTAAAAAAAATCTCTTCCAGCATCTATTGTTTTTTATTGCCACAGACACGTCACAGACACTCTCCGAAGAAACTACACCAGATGGCTCGAACGGGGAAAGGGTCCGCAAATGAAGTAGCATGGATTCACGTCGTACTTATCGCCACATTTTATTAACTCCGCCCTGCAAGCTTATGGATCAAAAAATTTATTCCTAGATCATACTATTATCCGACTACTATAACTTCGTCATTCCTCACAGAAAGATTTCGCAAGAGGTTCTTCAGGGAAACTGAACTAGATTTGCACGAACCACGGTATTAATTAAAATCTTGGTATGGGACAGTCGGTGGCTCATCTTAAGTAAAGTACACGCAGCGTAAAAAAAACAGGGACAGAGCCAATCCTGTTGTTTGTGTCTTCACTTCTGTCTCTGTTTTTTTTGCTTTTTGCGCTGCGTGTACTTTCACGATTAATCTACGAGCGGATGCATTCGCTTATGCTTCGCCAAGGTATTGGACGATGTACCTCACCTGCCCTTTCTAAAGCTTTCGATACCCAAACATCCTCGCATGAATTGATGATTTCCACACGCATCGATCTCGTTCAGCATTCATTAATAACGACTCCTCTAACCAGCTCCAAACCGCCTCAAGCACCCTAGAGGGCTGCGTTCTTGGTCCTTCATTATTCCTCACTTGCCTTAACGACTTAACCTAGCGTGCATAGTGTCATATTAGCTCTCTTGCCGATGATTACGTTATATATCATTCAGTGACTAACCCCTGTTATCAAAAAACCAAACAAACCGTACAGGATGAACTAACCATATGCAAAACTGGCACTCTCAGTGGCTGATGACACTCAACGTGGATATCTTTTCTCCGCCACCCTAATCATTTCGTTTTCCAATACAAGTTTCTAGGCTTTGTTCAGCCGCACAAATGACCAAGTATCAGACTTTCTCATGATTTACCCTACCGTTTGTATGTGAATAATGTAATATCACGAGCTAATAGAAGACTAATCATCTTAAAACATCACCTGCAGGACACTTTACAGCACGGCAGACTGCACGCTTGCATTTCACTCATCTGGACTAAACTACGCCAACCTTTGGGCAACGGAAACCCTCAAAAAGCATATTCAACATATGGCCTGAAAGCTTTATATAAAGGGGGCACCAGATTCATTCATCCCACTTACTTGTCACAAGCATATCATCTCTAATATTGCTGTCAGGTTTCTATTGCTTTCCTTCCGGCCGTAGCATCGTCAGCGTTCTCTTGTTTCACAGGTTATTGCTTTCGCCACTGAGACAAAAAGCGCACTTCTTAAAGCTCTCTGCACGCGCACATACCATCGAATCGGTCGAACTCTTCGCGTTTCGTGACACCGCACCGTAGTGTCGTTTTTAACGACTCATTTTTTTTTAGAGCAGACGTTTCCACCACATCGCTGCCATATCCTTGCCGTGCAACGTAATTACTGCTGCAACATCTTGTATCTTGGTAATTGTTACGTAACACCCCAAAAAGGTGTCTTCAAGGAAAATAATGTGAGTGAACTAAAAGAAAACATTGCAAAATTGGAAAATTGGTTTTTTGAAGAAAATAAATGACAAATCAACTGTCTCATTTACCTCGGTGGACATCAGACCACGCCGTAAAGGAAGGGACAAAGCAGGGAGCGAAATAAAAAGGGAAGAAAGAGGTGCAGTAGTGGAGCGCTCCGGAATAATTTCGACCACCTGGGGATCTTAAACGTGCACTGATGTCGCAGAGCACACGGGCGCCTTTTGCGTTTCGCCTCCATAGATACTTTCTTGTGGCATTTACGGAATAAGCATCCAGACGCCTTTGACTGGTCTCCCGGTCCGAAATCAGCGACCAAACGGAACATCTGTTCTCACTATACGGACGAAATTCTTCTTGTGCGTAAACAAAAGCTTCCTTATTTCGCCCTTCAACCTGTGCGCGAATTCACGCAGTGCCCACACTGTGGAGAGGTAGCTAACCTCTACCATATGGTGTGGGCATGTCAATTTAGTCCCTTAGTGGACCCCATTCCCAAGCCCTCGGAGGAGCAGTGGGCGGCTATTCTGCTCAGCGATGATCCTGACCGTCAGCACTGGCTGGTGGGGAGGGCCAGCGCAGCAGCAGCAGCCAATGGACTACCGGACTAGGTGGCCCACCCACACGTTCTGAGAATACTGAACCAATAAAGATGTTTTCAATCAATCAATCAATCAATCAATCAATCAATCAATCAATCAATCAATCAATCAATCAATCAATCAATCAATCAATCAATGGTTGGTTGGTTGGTTGGTTTATGGGGTTTAACGTCCCAAAGCGACTAAGGCTATGAGAGACGCCGTAGTGGAGGGCTCCGGAAATTTCGACCACCTGGGGTTCTTTAACGTGCACTGACATCGCACAGTACACGGGCCTCGAATTTCTCCTCCAAAGAAATGCAACCACCGCGGCCGGGATCGAACCCGCGTCAATCAATCAATCAATCAATCAATCAATCAATCAATCAATCAATCAATCAATCAATCAATCAATCAATCAATCAATCAATCAATCAATCAATCAATCAATCAATCAATCAATCAATCAATCAATCAATCAATCAATCAATCAATCAATCAATCAATCACGTGTTTCCATCTCGGTTGTTCCGGGTATGCTGCAGCGGTTAGCTACCCTAGAGGCTGAACGTTCTTAGTATTGCAGGCATACATACTAACGACACCACTGCAATGCGTAATTTATTTAAGAGGTCCCGCAACATGTGGGCACTGAATACGGCTCTGTGCATATACTAGACGCAGAAACAAGTACTCTCGCACATTCGTCTACTGAGAAATAGCAATTACCAGTGTTAAACTTTCTATTTCACTCCCCATAGGCTGGAGTCGTCCTTCATACCCCGACTTCAGGAAGACACGGCGGCGTTAATGGTAATCTTCACTGTTAATTGTAATCTTCACACCAAAATTGAAACAATGCCTGACAATTCGGTTTTTCAAACGTTTAGGCGCCGGCTCGTATGATTCGTTTTCTATGCTGTTACGAAATATCTTTGAAATCAACCGGAAAGTAAACAAAAAAATCCGTCAACAACGACGGTGCTGCTTCAAACGGTCGAAAAATAGGCATTTTTTTTTATCCCTCCTACCTTCGCGACGCGGCTAGAGCGGCGTTTTATTGGACTGGGCGGAAAGTTAGCTTCTCCGTATTCAAATCTGGCGGCCCAGCTCAATCCCACATGCAGTAACGAACACACAGACAGCATAGTTCCCCCTAGCAACCGGCGGTGTTAGCACGGGAGTCACTGGAAAAGCGTCCGCTCTAGTGGTTGGCTTGCTGGGCTTGTGTTTGCTCTTTCATCTCGCGTTAGATTGTGTTGGCTTCATATTCCACCCCACAAACCGACGCTTATTTAACAACATGTACAAAAGGGCATGCTGCTGAGGCAGCACTAAGTGAAAGCCGTCAACGCAAAAGGATGACAAGGGCACACTTCTGCGAGTGGCTGTGTCACGGATGACATCATGGACGTGAATAGGAGAAACTCCGACTGCGCTGCAAGCACGTCTGCGGCAGTACCGGTTTGGTTGGCGATGCAAACAGCTAGGTAGACGCCATATATGCGCCTCCTAAAGCCGCCGAGGTCTCCGGGCGCTTTTTTTGGCAAGCAACAACCCCAGTAAAAAGCAAGTAAAATATAAGCGATTTCCAGAAAGAGATAACCAAGAAAGGTTGCATTCTAAAGGCTAGCAAAGATACCCTTTTTGAGGAGTAAGCTTTGAGAAGTAAGCGTCACGCTAAATTTTTAATATTGTTTTATGAATATTAATTTTCTGGCTTGATGGTCATTTTGTAAAACCGATTTCTGTAGAACTGTTACGTTCCTTTTGACCTCGATTTTTCCCTTGTACTCCTGAAGCATCTCTTGCAGGTAAAGGTAGTCTTGGGTTTCAATTTCACTGGCTTTAAATTTCCCTCATGGAATTTCGTCCTAAGTACAGACGTTTCGATCAATACTGGAGTGAAAGAATCCAAACCTCCAAGTTTGAATTTTGCGAAAAATTTAACCTTAGTACGCCATGCCCAGTAGCATGGGTCCAAAAATGCATTAAAGGCTGAAACAACTTTGTGCCACGTTTTGTTAGCTCTGCAAGCTCTTCACAAGGTTCAGAATAGAAATAAATTGTTAAAAAATTTCCTTAATAAATAAAAACAAGCAATTAACAGTGAGAAAAATCATAAAATTGTCACTAATATACCTAAAAATTGCCCGGTAAATTAATCAATAAATAAAAACTTCTCGCTTCAAGCCGCCTCCCGCCTTGATATGCACAATAAACCATGTGAACAAATGATGACAAAATTATTCGTATTGCGGACTCCCCAAAGTCAGGACCAAATTTTGGCTTACAGCACAGTTTTCAGCAAGCTGCTTAATTTGACGAATTGTTCGCAGTTACCATGAAAGTAGGAATTTTTTCCTCATTATTTTTTCCTGGCGCTCCTTTATCGTTGCAAGCAAACCCTGCGACAAACTCAACTCGCAGTTTCGCTAACTTAAAGCGTAAATAAAGAAAAGTAAGCTTGCTCCAAAAAGAAAGTTGTTCCCAGAAAACCTCTACGAGAACAGAGAAACTCAGACAAGAAGTATGAATTGAGAGAATGAAAAAGGAAATTTCCGTTTTTAAGAAATGGTAGTTTTCTTCCTTGGCCCAACAGAGGTCACCGCCATTCCTTTACACAGTGCCATTAAAAACTGAAGAAAATTTTCCTAGCCGTATAAATTTCAACGAAAGGTAGCAAAACGGGGAGAACGCAAGGGGGGTCGACAGGGAGTAAGTTCGAATTCGAATACCAAGCCCACCGCTTCAAGCTATGCTCAGCGTGCGTTCCACGAGTTCGGCTTTCGGAATTGTGTCCGTTTGATCGCGACGCGACTAAGCGAAAGCATACTCTTGGTTTTGCTTCATGCGCGAAAATCCTAAGGGCCCGACATTCCGAGACCCGGCATACCTACAGCGTTTTGCTGTAAGTCGGCCCCTGCCGGGTTCCTTCGTAGCCGTGGAAAAGCAAATGTTAAGCGCACCGGCTTTCGCGATCATATCCCGAGCCCCGGAAACCAGCCCTGATACAAACAATACTACACACACAAAAAAACTAAAACAGCAAAAACACCCATGAGCCCAGCATAAGCACGTACACGTATACATCCGTTTATGCGAGTGCGCACACATACATACCCATGCCTCAGAGGGGTTTGCGCGGAAGTATGCATGAATACGCGCGTCTAGAGACGGAGCCAAAAGCACTCGGAGACCAAGGAGAAATGCACCCAAAGACACAGGTAGTGGGGCAGTACGCAGAACTTGGAGTATCAGCTTCGAGCTGCCCGCTGTTTCGTTCGCTGTATGGACGAAGCTCGAGCTCGCCTTCGAGCTCGCCTTTGAATTCAGCATAAAGAGTAGTCGGTGTGTTTTGCAAGCGCTCATTGGGAATAGCGGAGCTCCAAACATTGCGTACATTACGCGGCTCTCGATTTGAGTTTTAGAGAATTTCTTCTACTTCTGTGCGATATAAAATGCACGGAGTGGACTCTATGAAACCTATTTCTGGTCACCCAAGACAGATATCAGAAGAACAAAAGTTCGCAACGAATGGATACCCCATAGAAAAACGAGACTATGTAGAAATGAGCCATTATTTTCCCGTAAAAATTGTATTCTTGTGCGCCCCTCGCACGCATCCGCCTCGGACGAGTTGAAAGGAGTGATTCAAGCTGTTGAAGGTAGGTGACGGCAGCCATTGCTATCGCTACCGATTCGGAAAGCTACTCGCCACGACGACGATGTGCTCTTGCTGAAAGTAGTTCGTAGTTTGACAGTGGCCGTACATACGGTTTGGATTCTGGTGGGTTGGAGGCGCGTAATAGATAACGAAGTGGCAGGAAGTATTCTTCAGTAAACGAAGGGGACGCACGCGATGACAGCGGGGCACATTACGCAAAAATAATTCCTCTAGCCATGCATGATTCAATGCAAAAAATAAAAGTACGTAAAGCAGAAGTGAAAACAAAACCTGGCCATAGAAACGGGCAGCGATAAGGATAGGACAAAGTGAACTTGAAAAGATAAGCTAAGATAAATGAGAGGCTTGCTATGACGTACAGATGAAGAAAGTCAACAGTCATCGAAACCGAGGCAAACATAGCGGAATTGTGTTTTTCTACATTTTCTGTGATGATGAATGGGAAATTAGTAGTGTAATAATTTTATTCTTGAAAGATAATCGATAAGAATGTAGAAGAAATAAAAACAACCACAAGTCACCAGTGGGACCTAAACCCGCTAATTCGTGGTAGAAACGGCTGATTTACGGGAGACCCTAGGTTAAGCAGGAGTCTGACTGTTGTACAATAAACACGGGTGTAGCCTAACGTGTACTCTGTATTGGTGTGGTTATCTTTTCCACAGTATGTTAGCTTACCCTAGCTGACTCCAGCATACGTAAGTGAACCTTGCCTATGCAGCAAGGCCTGGGCTAGTCGGTACATAGTTCAGAATGAAGGTACAGCGCACGAAGGAACGGGACTAAGAAAGGAACAAACACAGTCAATGCACTCTCTGGGTTCCTTCAGGGTTGAGTAAACAACGCGAAAGCACTAATCAGAGACTTGACCGCGATCGTTACTAACGGGCCAACGCAGGAAGAGAGACAAAGGGCTAGATTGGCGCAAGACGAGAGACAAACGTACCGAAAGCGGCTCAAGGTTCCGCACACGCTTTCGCGAACAGTCCCAGCATGAAAAAAAAAAAATATACAGGGCAACCGAGGGTTAAAAGTCAGTGCAAGCAGTCTTAGTGTGAGCACACATGCGTGCAGATCAAACGCACCGCAATTTCACAGCCGGCCGCGCAGGACCGAAGACGTGCGAGAACGAAGCCCCAGCGGCTGCGCGTTGTCTTGTTCGTCAATATTAGCTTCGACCGAGCTCCAAAGACCATCCGTTCCGACAACGGTTTCCCAACTACACTTCGTAGGCTCTTCCCGGGGTCATTCACACAAAGACGCCCCGGCCCCACTCGTCATTTCTCCTTCCCCCAGTCGAGCACAACTCTCTCTTAAGCTTCAAAGCGAGCCTGTATGCGAACTAATTGACAACGAAGTATATAAGCAACCGCACTTGGTAAAACTATTAGGCATACATGTGAAGGGAAAAGAGTTAGTTATTGCATACATGACGGAAGCCAAGGAGCTTGCGAAACCAACGAGCATAGGAGATTTCTTTTATAATTGTTAGTTTTTCATCAATGGGAGATTAATAACAGCAGAATTAAAAACGACCATATGTGGCCGGCGGGACTCGAACCCACGATCTTTGAATTTCGCATTCGGTGCTCTACAAATTGAGCTACGGCGACGGCAGTCTGCTTTGCAACGTTGTTTCTGTCCATAGTAAGCCAACTTGAGAGTTTTAAAGGGGCTCTTAAGGGGGAACTGATAGGGCTGCAGGATGCTTTATATGTTAAAGTCCGCCGCTTCACAAACATTGCCCAGAAAGCATTTTTTGAATGCGCTTTGTACACGGTGAGTTATCTCTGTCAAAATTTGAATTTCAGCGTCTTCCCGCCTTTCCCTCTCCTCTCGTCAGTTCTTGCGCGCTGGAAGAACGTCACTCGTCCTCAGGGCCCACCTCCGGGGGCGGAGCTTCCTGACTTCCAGAGCTACCCGATTTATTGGCCGCGGCCATGGTAGCTGCCTGACGTCTGAAAGAATCCAACCAACAGCCATCTCCATCGAGTGATGGAGGAAGGTGCGTGCATGAAAAAGTCGCCGGGAAGGGTTCGCCAACATTCGCGCGTGATTGTGGGTTCTCTGCGGCGTGTAGAGGTCTATTACTTGACTTAGGTGTCCATGACAACACAATGCAGTGATTGAGCGAGTTTATCTACTCTACTGGGAAGGAGTTTCAGAGCCCGTTTCACTAGCGCCACACTCGTCCATAGCGGCGGACGTGGTACGTCCTGTACTACCTATAGTGCCACGCAGGAGCGTGGTAGAACGGTCAGGGCGGAAGCTGTGCGAGGACACTCTTATGCTACTTATGGCATCATGGTTGCCAGATTCGAAGCTCTCGTTAAACTATTAAGCACACAACTGAATGGAAAAGAGGTGCTTTTTAATGCACTCATGACTTAGATGAAAAAAAAAAAGTGATCTCCTATGCGCCTTGGTTTCGTTAGCTGTTGGCTTCCGCCTTGTGCGCCCTTGGTAAAGCCACCTTTAGACGAATGGATGTCTTGCATACACAAAGAACGTTTCAAGATTTGCCGTCTGCGCACTTACACACAACATCATACTGACAACCCCAGACAAATCACTAAGAGAACATTGCGGAGTCGAGCTAACAGTAAATAATGTTTTATTTTCGCGCAGGAAACTGGAAACACTGACTAAAACACACCTTGCTCTGTTTACGATGAAAAAATAGCATTCCATCCAACATTGCTCACAGGTGAAGATACACTTGTTGACTAGTCAAGCGTTTTATGTCTTTAAAGAGAGCAGATGTTTTAAACCATAGCTTCATAAAAATATAGTCAATTTATTAACACAAGCAGAATTTTTAAACTGCACCTCAACCACTTTCTCATTCCTGAGAAGAACGCTGGGGTCGTTATTTGATTAGTATGGAGCTCCGAGATCCTTGCCCAGCCAAGGATAGACGCTGTGGTTGCCCGACCTTCGCTACAGAGTGTAGTTCTGGCCATTTCTAAAAATTTTGTCCCTGCTCATTAATAAGTTTTACAAAATACCATTTCATACCTACTAACCCTCAGAAAATTCTGCACAATACAATAATTCTATGCGTTTAGCTCGCCGCCACTAAACCCAAAACAACAGGACAATGAAATCGGCAGACCGCTTTTATCGACACAATACCTTTACAAGAACGCACGAAAATATTTACAGGTGGGGTAAAAAAAAAACGACTGATATTATCTCCTCTTATCCTTCTTTTTTTCGAGAACGCAAATAAATGCTTACGCTAACGTTCGCACAAACGGAACACCAAGGAGCACGACGGCTGCGTGGTGCCACGCAGCTGACGCCATAGAAGAGCAATCACCGCCGCATTTAATTAGCGCCGAAGCGTCGAGGAAACAAGAATCACCCGCGCGGAGCGTGTAATAGCCGGGGTCGATCAATGAGGAAATCGACGGCCCTTAATTTGAATGGCGCGAATCTCGAGCGGAATCACACGCAACTGCGATACGCGCGCCACCTTCGCACCCCTTAGCGCAATCTGGGCGTGGAGAGTCGAACGCTGCGTGGCCTTGCAACAAGGAAGCGAACAGCTTTTTTTTTTTAAAGCTTCGATGGGGGCGTCTGAAGCCAATTAGTGTGATTTAAAGCGCCAGCGTGTATTTTATTGCCGTGTGGGGTAGGAACTGCGAGAGCAGCTTTTTTTTTTTCTCATTAATGCGTTAATCTGTTTTTATTAATGCAAAAGCGCTCCAAGCTACGCCGTAAAAAAATACATTGGACGGGACACTTAAACTCCGCCTTAAGGGTACGACGCGATAGCGTGGTCGGTCAATTCCCATATACGCAGAATATTATTCTCTACTTTACATTCATAGATCCCTGGGAGTCCTCGTACCTAACTTGGCGCAGTAGTGCCGAGGCTAAGCGAGGCGCCACTGCCCTGCGATGGCAGGTGCTCTCAGTGGTGGGCCTTGTGCGACTCGAGTTGCTCTTCCCAAGCGACCGATGATTAATTTAACTGCCACCTGCCACGGTGGGCACTTGCCCACTATCTACTGGTGGGCAGGCTGTGACGACACCGGAAGGTCACCTGATCAAGGGGGTCCACCAGGTTCCTGGGTTGTTCCCTGGGGACCACCTCACACAGCCATGCCCGTGACGTTTCCCTCACAACGCTGACAACGGCGACACCGGATTTTCTGGAAAACGGGGCCTTTAACGTCATCGCATTAAAAGTGTCCGTAGTCCGTCGTCCGGCGGCGTAGTTTGGTGTGTAGTTTCCACCTGCCGTCTGGAAGATGGAAAGAACAACCCGCCATAACCTGTCACGGTAGGCAGGTGGCAATGTAGACAGAGTGAGACCTCCATATCCCCCTATGGGGAGAGGCGAAAAGGTGACCGCCACTTTCCAAGAGGGTGGCTACCGCTGCCTGAAGCGGTTCGAACAACGGCGGGGGAATGCGCCACCTGAAGGTGGTATCCGCAGGCTCGACCCCTTCCGACTAAGATGAACAAGGAGGACCATAATGGCCGGCGCCAGGCGCGGGCGAATGCCCTGCACCGCCACTATGGCTCAAAGAAACACGTCTTCTACGTCGACATTGCAGGCCCCTACCGCTCCAGGGGGGAATGGTACACGGCTGCAGTCATACACGAGGGAAAACAGGTGGACGGCCTCTCGTTCAGAGCGCCCAACTCAACGCATGCGGAGGAGGTGGCGATCGCCCTCGCAGCCTCCCATCCCGACTCTAAATTCATCCTCACAGACTCTCGAGGAGCCTGTCGTAACTTTGAGTCCGGTTGGATCACTCCACTCGCGCACCAAATTTTGCACCGCAGTACTCGCGACGGCGATCCAACTCATCGCTCAATCATATGGGTCCCCGGCCACCATGCCAGGTAACGAAGCCGCCCATGAGGCAGCCCGCGCACTCACTCACCGGGCACCAGGCGTCCCTTGGGAGGAGCTTAACCCAGATCACAGCCCTCTCCTTTCTTTTAAAGAAATCACTGAGCACTATCGTGCCGAACACCGGCGATACCCAGTTCCTATGAAAGGACTGGGTAAAGCTGGCGAACGAATTCTCCTCAGGCTCTTTACAAACACCTTGCTGTGCCCGGCGGTTCTCAAGCACTTTAATCCTTCTTTTGACGGCCGCTGCTCATTCTGTGGGGAGGTGGCCGACACCTTCCACATGGTTTGGGCATGCAGAAAAAATCCTTCTCTCCCCCCAATCACCCCTTCCCCTACCCGAGAGGACTGGGAGGCGGCCCTACTCAGCTGCCAGGAACTATCGGCCCAGCAGGCCCTGGTTCGGCGGACTTGTGTAGCGGTCTCGACCAACGGGATCCCGGAATGAGGGACTCCGACTAGTATTGTAAGGGGTGAGACCCACTAGGGGCCTCTCCCCGAGAACCTCTCTGTACATTACCAAATAAATGCTTTTCTCCTCCTCCTCCTCCAGGCACAACCTTGCGGGTGGCCACCGTGAAAGGTGGAGAGCCAATGAGCGAATGCCAATCTGCTTTCGATGCTTAATGGGCTAAGCCGGTCATCTTAGTTCTTCAAGCAAAGAGATGACCTAATCCTCTCGCACTATCATTGCATACTGGTAATTAAGCGCCGCGTGGTTTTTCTCTATGGCAATGGACATTAGGCTAATGTGGAGACCGCTATATAAAGAGGAGGAAGCGACCTTTAAAAAAAAGTGGATGTCAGCAAATTAGGGCCGTGTAAATAAAAGCAAGCTGTAACTTAGAAGCGGCTACTGGGAGCATTCGGCTGAAGCGAGCAGAAGAAATAGCTTAGAGCAAATTATACGCATTACCTTCCCGTAATGGGCAAGGCGCGAACGATGGCAGTAATTACCGAGCAGAATGTGTAGAACGAACATGTCCGGAACATTTCGCGTCCAGTCTGGTTCATTCGTCGTTCCTGTCGTCTCGGATGTGCCACCTTGCTAAGCTTTCCGAGGCACGCAGGACACGACCACATAAAAAACAAAAAAAAATCCAAGTGAGACCTACCTCACCGGAGTGAGCCCGACTGAGTATCAATTTTTCTTCTTTTTTTTAAATCTCCCAGGGGCCTCATTAAGAGGCGTGCCACTCCAAGGCGCAGCGCGCGAGAACTGAGTTTTCAAAAACAAGCACAAAAAGAGTATAAAGCGAGACTAACGCTATATCTGGAATTTAAGGTTGCATCCTGGATTACCGGGTTGATATACGTTTTTTGTTTTCAATCAAGTTTCGACGGCGAGAGTTCCACAGTTCGTTTACTCTCATAATAGACGAAACATCCTCGAGCTCTCTGCGCAGTGTAAAGGGGAAGCAAACACGGTTATTTTTTGTTGCGATCTTTTTGTGTGTCTGTGTGCGTATGTGTGTGCATTTTTTTTTCTAGTAGTTTACTTTAAAAAGTTGCCTCTTCATCGGCTTCAATTTGTAGTAGGAGCAGCAAATCACGCTCACTGCCGGGAAGAAATCAGTGAAAGCTAAAAGTTGTGCTGAGGCGAAAACTTTTTCCTACTCGTCATTTGTTTTCGGTTTCGACGAGACGCCGAGAGAAGAGGTGGGCCTCCCAGAAGAGTCGTTTCCAATGCTCTTCAATGCCCAGAGGAAAAGCAAACGAACGTGACAGGTACAGCTGATGGAACCTTACACACAAAAGGGCGAATCCAAGCCCACGCAGTTTTTTCTGCGCAGAGCACAGCAGCAAAGATAGACAGAAAAAATGGTCGCCGAGAGCACTTAATTTAATTTCGCCTTCCGCGCAAGGGTAATAAATATCAACAGATGCAGCTAACTATCCTGAGAGCATCCAAAGAGCTTCAATTATCTTTTTTCAGCTGCGTCGGTGAAGAAGGATTTTATCGGTGAAATGCGACAAGAAGTCCATGGATCTAAAAAACTTCTGACTTCATAGTACTGCTGAACAGTAATTTAACATGGTATGTGTTAAAAATACTCCCGCAGGAAGCAGACACGTAGACAGGATATGTTTTTCGGGAGGCCCCGAAGCGGGTGCAGGGCGATGAAAGCTAGAGAATGAGAATTAGGGGAGGGGTGAAAAGGAGGGGGGCCCTCTTGGATACGTGCCTGGCAAGAATACATGTTCCAGGGAATTAACGTAGATAAGCTTCATGTTAAGTCATGGTGGAAAAAACAGCGCAAACTAAGACAGAGAACACAAAACAAGAGGGGAGACACTACAAGCGCTGCTCGCAACTAAGGTTTATTAGAAAAACAGAATAGAATATATACAGTAACCACCCGCGACTGCTTACGTCATAACCTTGAAAAACAGATTACGTGCATGGCGTGAAAGATAATCTAAACAGGAGCGGCGCGCGTGTGCACCCGGTTATTCAATTATCAGAATTCCATATCTGACAAGGTCAATGAAGTTTCGCTGACGCACCGTTTGCCGTTTTTTCAGCGCTTGTAGTGTCTCCCCTCTTGTTCTGTGTTCTCTGCCGTAGTTTGCGCTGTTTTTCCACCATGATTTCACACCAACTAGCCCAAATGTCTGCTTTGCTTCAAGTTAAGCTGTCGTTCAGGATTCAGGACGACGCGATCAAGCATAACCAAGTGATACTTTGTTGCGGCAAGCAAGACAGTTGTGCTTGCAATGCGTTGTCTATGTCTCGCCGCGTTCGTAACACCTGCAAACAAAACTGCTGACGAAGAGCACTTGATGGCGTTACAGGATTACGAATTAGGGGAAATGACTCAGGCTGAAGGAAGCACTGTTTCGAAATTCGAGTTGGCAAACATGACCTTATGTATGGCAAACGGCCCTTGGTGGTGATGCTTGGAGATGCGATTTGAAAGAAAAATAAAGAAGGTCCTCAAGGGTGCGGCCCAACTGCCTTGGAGTACGGTACATATGCCTGGGCCTCACGGAGAGTACTGTCCACTGTCCATGTTTGGACAGGTGGTTTAGCAACCCACATAGGGGCCATCCATAAGAAGTCCATTTCAAGCATTTTTTGCTAGCGCAGGATATCCGTTCATTGGGTGCATTTGCGACAGAACATTTTTTGTTCCGGTGAAAGTCCAATGTAGATACAGTCTTTGCCAAAAGTAACCCGGCACAGGTGGTTTGTTTCTGAGCCGCATAGGGAAGCACTCATGGCAGCCCTTAAGCTCTGATTCTGTGTAAAGAAATGTGAGACCTTGTCCTTACATTACGGAACCGTTCGGTCTTTAGGGCTGCTGTAAATACTCCGTTATACGTTTGAGAAGCAAGAACCTGTTGCTCGGTTACATTTGGCAAAGACTGCACTACATGCGCCCTGCTAGAAGCTGTCACTGTTAACGTAAACATTTCTGGCCGTGTTTCAAATAGCTCAATGAAATAATTATCCCCTGCCAGTCTTTAGGTTTCGAAATAAATTAGACTTTCTAAGCTAACAACTCAACCGACGGGGTCCAGCGTCTCTACCACACATTCTCAGTCATTGTACGATTGCCTTCTAGAATCGAGCGACCACGTGTGAATTGTGGTTGTTCCGACGGCAATTCTTCCCTAATAAAGCGGCTCCTCATCAAGACCTGATGTCCGGCAAACCAGATTGATCTCGCATAACAATAAGAGACAGGAGCTGGGCCTATTGCGCTAAGCGATTGGTTTCCGACCAGAGTCACCCAGTGCTGCTATGAGCGGCCACTCAATCATCGCCGGGATCGTACATAATGCATCCGGCACCAGTGACCCAGAAGACTCGTCGCAATAAACTGCGCGTGAGCCTCAGCTCTTGCCTTGACGAGGCAGCCATTGCCCTTGCGTCTCGACTCCAGCAGGGCCCATAAACACATTTGTAGACGTGCTCACCCTGGCACAGTAAGCGTGTGTAACACCACCATTTGCCCAACAAGCTGTTGAGTGGAGTGAGGAGAGCGGCCCAACGGGAACACATGCAACGGACGCGGCAGCGGTAAGGGTCACACATATTAGCCCGCTTCGCAGCGCATTGAAAGACAGGAATGGACAGCGAACTTCAGTCATATTATCTTTATTATCATTTTCTCTTTCATTGCGAAATCAATACTAGTTGCACTTTCAGCCCGTCGCGTAGCGAGGCCGGTAGCTACCATATTAGCATATTGGATTGGATTGAATTGGATTGTATTGCATTGGATTGAATTGGATTGTATAACCGATGCATCACCACAAGTCTAACCACAAGCACCACCACCAGCTACACTACCAGCTGAACCATGGCGTAGCTACGGATATTGCTTTCGCAATTACCGGGCTTAACCAAGCTAAGCCAAAGCCAATTTTTCTTACGTCATAGTCTACAGAGAGCACTTCTAACAATCCCCAGCCAATTGGGTTCTCACGTTCCTACTCGTCGTTTATGCATACCGCAAGTAGAATGCAGCGTATTCGTGATAGAATGGGTCTTTTTTCAAAGCGGTCTATCGGCATAGTGTCTAGTATTCCGAAGCACGAGGAAAATTTCTCGCAGTTTTAAATAGCAAAATATATTTCCTGCCAGCTCTCCGTTCGTACAAATGTACACTCCAAACACGAATACGTCTATATAGGAGACAAAGGGGAGTAAACTGTCCTCTAGTGCACTCCCTTTCATAGAAGGGAGTGCACTAGTGGAGTTTACTCTCTTTTAACTCCTTTGTGTTCAGACTTCAGTACACTTTTGAACGGATACAAATAAGCGACCCTTTGTGATCTTAGTCAAAGGGTTGCTACAACTGGAGTCTTGATAGGTGTATGACGGAAAGGTTTTGTTCCTAAGCGCCGTATGACCGTATGCTCCTGGCTTGCGAAAATGGAAATTCGGCAGTCCACTTGGAATGTTTCGCTCAACGCAGTGACCACCTGAGTCGGTATGGCAACAGGAGTGATCTGTTCATGCTCATACCCAACAATTGTGGACAACAGCATTTTTTTCAACGAACAAAGCATATTTGAAATTGTTTTATATAATGTAAGATTTCTGTATAACAGTCAATATACCCGCAGACCACCCGAAGGCATGCGTTGCATTTTCCTTTTCTTTTTTGCTGCTAACGATATCGTCGAAAGCTTTCCAAATTGATTTTCTATGGTAGTCATAACTGCTCGATACGATCGATGGAAACACGTAAAAAGAAAGATTTTTTTACACATCAGAAGTGGAACATTACCTTCAATATTTTTATAACAGTATCATACAATTTTTCAAGATTCAAAATTTCTCGTCCAGAATGTTGGACACCTTTTAGGGTGATGTTACAGACGTCATTCCGTCTGCACCAAAACTATGACCATAATTCAACGTGGGCGCTCCACCTTCAAAAAATTCGTTAGTTCGTCCAACAGGGCGGACCTAGAAGTTAGAGCATCTTATAGACGTAGGTTACTGCTGCAGCAGTGCGCCTGAGGGCAGTTCGGTTCAGTCCGCGTAGCGCATAGTGTTGGAGCTGCAATCGAACGCTGTAGCGGCTGTATGTAAGTTGACAGCATGGTGTTTCAAGACGAGGAATTAAGAAAAAAAGAAAAAGCCCCTTGCCTCACCAGAATATCCTGGCATGAAGGATTCACAAAACTTCACTACGCTTTTTACAAACCGGACGAGTTTGTTGGATCCTAGCTATACTTTAATCATGTGACAGTGAATGGCTAAATCTCGCAAGCATTCGCCTTCCAGGCCACAATGATTGCTTTCCGGTAGAGCGGCCAGCAACACCGACAGTTTTAGGTAATGGCATAGTACACCCTAAAAGAAGAGATACAACGCCGACACCCGCAAGAAGATACACAACTCTGTGGCCTGCAGCCTTCGTATCGTGATACAACTATTGCTGGAATAAAACGCACAGGAACAGGCGTTTTCTATGGCGTACAACGCACCTTTCCTAAATACGCAGTAGATATTTCACTTCCCCAAACCTCCCCGAAGGCCTCCACCGTAGGAAGCGGGTGCAATGCTTCGTGATACATCAAGCCTACAGGCTGTTACTGACCAGCAAAGGCGATTGAGGAAATGAGATAGGGAGAAAAAAAAACGAAGACTATGTACAGAAGGCCGCCGGCTGAATCGCGATGCTGGCAGAACCAAGCACAGGGCGAGGCAAACACGCTGCCTGAACCCCCCTTGCACGGCTGGCCGGAAGGCGTATATAGATATCCCCGCTTCCATCTTTTCCCATTTTCTTTCGCCCAAGTCCTTTTCCTTCCCAGCGAGTGTGTTTTCTAGTGGACGCCTGACCACCGCCGGCCTCCCCTTTACGCGTTCCCTGCTGCTTCCGATTTCCAGGTCGGCTTCGGGTCGACCCTTGGTTGCCTCGGTCCCTGCGATGTTTTCTCCGGCCGGTGCACTCAGGGTGCCCTACATATTTCATAGCTCTCTAACCTCCTCTTTTTATCCGGTTGGAACTGCTTCTTCTTTACATTTTATATGTGATGACCTGCTCCTGCTTCGGACGCGACGAGCTGGTTTCATTGTTGCATCTTTGATTTATTGGTTTAGTGCGTTGTTCTTCCCTCCGATTCTTCGCGTGTCATCTTCTCTTATCACCCAAACCCCTGAGTTCTACACAGACGCCAAAGTTCTAGTCCTGTGGCCCTGTGCCCTCCAACTTTTTTCGGGAGGTAGCCGTACATAAGTGTTGACGCGCTACCCGTACATTGTCTCCGGGTTCTTTTCAATGACATCCGGCCACCGCGACTGGACACACAAATCTAGTGAAAACATGAGCAGCAAGCTCTGTAGGAGACCAAGAGGAGTCAGTAAGCTCTCAATATGTTTGGTAGTTCACAGTGGCTTCTGAGAAATGTTTTTTCTTTTTTTTTAGATCGGCAATGGTGCAGTATCTGTCTTACATCTCAGCGGACACCTGAACCGCGCCGTAAGGTAAGCGATAAAGGAGGAAAAGAAGAAAAAAAGCAAAGAAGAAAGAACGAAAGAAAGAGAGAGGGAGAGAAAGAAAGAATGGAAGAACGAGAGAAGTAAGTAAAGAAAGAAGAAAAGAAAGAAAGAAAGATAGAAAGGAAGAGAGAAAGAAAGAAAGAAAGAAAGAAGGAAGGAAAGAGAGAAAGAAAGAAAGAAGAAAGGAAGAAGAAGGAAAGAAAGAAAGAAAGAAAGAAAGGAAGAAAGAAAGAAAGAAAGAAAGAAAAAAAAGAAAGAAAGAAAGAAAGAAAGAAAGAAAGAAAGAAAGAAAGAAAGAAAGAAAGAAAGAAAGAAAGAAAGAAAGAAAGAAAGAAAGAAAGTGGTACCGTAGTGGAGGGCTCCTGAATAATTTCGACCACCTGGGCTTCTTCAACGTGCACTGACATCGCACAGCACACGGGCGCCTTTTGCGTTTCACCTCCATCGAAACATTTATTCTCAACTATTGTTACAAGTTCGTGGAGTGTAGTTGTGAAGGAGAAATTTTAATGTATTGGCACCCAGGATACATTACTTGAGATTTAATGGTGCTCTGAATAAACTGTCCATTACAAACTGGGCTGTATATTCCTACTATTCCGCTCTGTATACAAAGAAGAGATGATATTCACTTTTTTGAGAAAATATTGAGCTCCATATACTTTTGGCCGTGTCACCTAATGTGCACCCTATGGTATATACAGCAATGCTCGTTGCCTGAACTCGTTTTCTTCACACTCTTAATCCTTTACTCCATAGTATGGCGAATTGACGAATTGCACACCGTAGATTCCGCGCTACATGCACCTTGGATACCAAATTCGACGTCAACAAGTCAGCAGCCAGCGCTTTCTGCTCAAATATTCGGCGTCATTGCGAGAAAAGCTATGTGATAAAGAAATGGGCACAAATCTGACTTCCAGCCAACGTCCAATCATTCAGCTCCTCTTATTTCCTGACAAATGTTGGGAATTGCTAGGCAGGTGTATTTTTTGGGCAAAAATTGTGCGCTGTGGTTGGACCGTGGTGTTGGTTAGAGGTCTTCGATTTTTTCTTCGACACACCTCCGACTAGCTGTACAAAAGTCACCGAATGCGACTTCTTGGCAGCTAACTTAGAACGTGCCAATTACGTACCAATGTTTTAGCGGCAGGAACGAATTTTGATATCAGCTTTTGAAGGAATTAAGGGCTGAAGTCCACTTATTTTTCTTTCCGTACTGAGGGCGCCAAACCAGAGGCAAGTCTGGTTGACCTTTCACCTCGTGTGCTGGCAAGGAAAGGCTGTCTTGGCAGGGTTAGCTAATTTTTCCTGATCACGGCACTGATCGGATGCTACAAACACATCAAGTGAAGTAGCACTTTTGTTGAAAGCCGCTGTCTTTGTTTACTGTTTCAGATAAGCTTATCCTAGACCCTAAAATCAGGAACCAATCAGCTTATGGACCTTGTAGATACTGCAGTGCGTTGGCTGCAAATACAGTTCCTTATGAACAAGTTGAGAATGGTTGGCCAGATTGTTCTTGATAATCACTAAGTGAACAAGGGAGAAGAGCTTCTGAGGAAAATGCTGAGGTTTTCCCTCCGTTGTTCACTTTGTGCTTATGAACATACTCATCCAAGACTGAACGACCCTGCAGAGAGAGGTATATGTTTACGCGTACTTATTCACGTCGTCGAGCTTAAAAGTGCCAAAAGAAAGAAATTCGGTCAGAGCAGATATATCAATGCCCATGGAGTGTTAGTTTTGTACACCATTGTGCAGTAGAAGCAAGAAGACCGCCGACGACTACGGGTAAAGGTGAACTGACAAAACTGCCTGGAAATTTTTCAACTAGTCTGAGCAGGTTTTTTAAACTAGGCGGCTTGAGCCGGAGTTTCCACAACAACTTAAGTGTCAACACTCGCGTGGAGATGTTTGCCCACATTATTTTCGCGTCACGTACCTTGCAACTCTTCATAAATTAGTGTTACTCCACCGGCACTCACCGCTTCGTCTGCTTCAAAGTAATTTCGTTTCCCAACTTCTTAACGAGTACAAGGAAACTGCCGGTCGTTTTTTGCCGCCCCCATCGTGGTTTCAGGCAAAACTCCTCCCAACCCCTCGAGGTTCCTCTTTCCCCTACAGCAACCTTCCTGGGCGCCTTATTCTTAGAGGCCGTCGTAAAGAGCAGCTTAGGAAAACACTCTCGCGGGGGGGCAATGCAAACACGTGCGGGCACGCGCATTGAGTATGCACGGCCAGTCGCGGTACATAGAGCGCTAGGTTGAGAGAGCGCCCGCTCTTTCCAAGACCCTCCGTCCGTAATTGGTCCGGCGCCAGGAACAAGCCCCGGGCATCGTCGGCCCAGCGCCTCTCCTTCGCCGACAGAAAGCAAACTTTATTCACCAGAATAAACAGGGAGCAAACGCTGACGCGAGTAAGGAAGCGAACTGGGTTTATAAAGGGGCCAAGGATCTAGCGTTGCAAATAGGTGAAGGAAAAGGGTAGAGAGGAGAGGGGCATAAACATTTTGCACGCGCAGAGAGTGAGGGAGGGCTGAGTGGTAAGAAAACACCTTTTCGTGACCGCTTCTTCTCTGGTTATTAAGAGCAACTATGCTGAGGAGATGCGTCTCTTCCCATTAGAAAACTGATGGGGTTCTTCCGGTTAGGCAGAGATTCGAACCCAGCACCTCCGTTATCAGAGGCGGAGCTCTACCACCACGCCATCACTGAGAACAGGACCCCGAATAGAAAGGTTACTATGCTCTGTTTTAGTTAGGCGGCGGACTGTACCGTCCTGGTCTATATCCTCAGGCCATGTGAGTACTAACCTGGCAAGCACTCGCTACCGGCACCAATTTTAAAAGTTAGTTCGGTAATTCAACCAAGCTTCATTTTTGTAGATCTCATTTATATGTTTATTTCAAGGACGCGGCAAGTTTTTTGGCTAATCTTATGAAAAGTAACAGTCTCCACATGCGTTTATTTTCCGCAATGTAACAGTTTGACAAAAGATTGGTTGCGACACTTCGGTAATTTTCCCGAATCAGCCCGTAATTTATTTTCTGTACTATGCTGAAGTGCGATAAACGAATTTATGCATTAGATTTGAGGCCCATTCCTGCAATGAGTTTTTCGTTTCGGCCCGCAGTTTTGCGCGTAGTTTTGCGTTATGGAATTAAAGTTACATAAGGAAATTTAGTACAAAACAAATCCCTAAAAGAGGATTCGACGTAAATTCACTTGACGTATAACTGCACTGGCCACAGTGGCTTCCATGTCCGCGATTTGCCGCATGCCAGCCCAAAGCGCCTCAGAAAGAACAATAGTTAGTGCAGACAGGCTTTAAGTGCGCCAAGCACTTTGGAGCTAGAAGATCTCAACCTGCCCACTTGACTGAAGTCGACGGCGCCTTTCGCGTCAAAAACAACTGGCAGTCGGACCCTAGACATCACGCGTAGTTCTTGACTAGCCTCCCAGAAACTTATCGGATAACGCTGACAATTGCTGACCACTCGGCCGAAATGCACTTGAGTGCTTCGGTCATGTCGCTTTCTCTTCACAGCATGCGTACGTCCCCTGCTACAGAACTCCTTGCACTGCAGCACTTCGCACGGGATCGATTTGGAGACGGAAAGCAGCACTTCTCACAACTTGGCCATCGCACGTCGAAGCGAGGTCAGCCCGAGGAAAAGTAATAGAAAGGGTACAGCAGCGCAACATACACACACGCAAGCACTCACACACAAATCTGTTGCGACAAAGAGGTTTCCCTCCCGGGAGCTCAGTCAGCGGTTCGAACGACGCTGGCCCGCAGGAAATGGGCATCTGGTAATGGCGCGGAGTCACGTTACGGATTACAGACGGGGAGTCGCGCACGCTACGCGAATCGTTGCGACGCCAGGTGCAGGTGTTTATTTGCGGCAGGGGTCGGCCGCGCGCCGTAGTCGGGCGCTAATTCCTGTCGCCGAATGCGCCACCGCACAGCTTTTCGTCTCCCAGAGGCGTTAAGCCAGCGGTTGGGACTGGCTCGAGGCAGCGAGATTGGATCCCTAACGCGCTCTGACTGGGCTTTACTTCTTTGCTGGTGGTTATAGCAATCTAAAAAAAAATTGCATGCCCTAATCGAATCAAATATTTGTGTGTCTAAGTGAAATACTCTGAAAGACTACACTATACCTCAATGCACGCGTTTGAGATAACCCAGTCTCTGTTGAAAGACTATTTCGTAACTTTCGATATCTTTGAAGTCGTTAACACTTAACGTTAGTATTAAGCACCGCCAGTCATAAACGGCCCGTTCTTAGGGTGCGTGCCATATCCAAGTTCTCGCATCTGCTTTCATAGTCATGTCCGCCAGGAAATTAAGTAAAACGAACGCTTCGCACCACAGATGCAATACTCTCTTCTTTCGAAGGAACAGGTAAAAATGGCGGACAATTTTCGCCTAAATTCTATAAATGTGCGAAAGCATAATGGCATGACCGATAATGACGGCGCTGAAGACCGTCACATGGCTCAAAGCAATATTTCTGGTTTTAGCGTTGGCTCAAAGCGCGAATATTAGTTTGGCAGTAGCATTAACCAATGAAGAAGACGATGTTAAATACACAGCGCGAGAGTGTGTGGCCGTTTAACGAGTTAGCTGGTTGGTTTTTGAGGCTAACAAACCAACTAACGCGAGACGTGTTCGGTGGTGGAGGGCGCCTCGTGCTCTCGCGCATTGGCCACCGAAGCTGATGTTTACGGCACCGGGGGTTCAAATTTCAGTCGTGGTTGTTTATTCGATTTCTTTTTATTTATCTCTTTCACTTCGCACAGACCAACGAACAGCGCAAGATCTTGCTCGGGGTTTATCCATCGGCATAGTGCTTCCGCACTAATATCTGTTTGTTGGCAGCAATATTTGGTTCTGCGCGGGCTTTTTGAGAAATCAGTGAGATGACGACGTTCTCAAAAGAAATCGAACATTTTTCAACACGCTATGTACGTTCAAATCGCCGTTTCCCACAGCCGTTTTGCAGCCGCAACCTCGTGCAGGCTTCCACCCTTGTAATTCCAGCGGCAGAACTGTTCCTTGGCCCTACTAATTCGAGAGCATGTACGAGCTGAGGTACGGAGCCTTTTGCGTTTGCACTACACTTTTTTTTTAACAAGATAGGGGCTAAAGCTCCCACTCCGCAAAGAAATTCGAGGTCGTCCCCGAAAAACATGTGGCTCACTTGGTCACGTTACCTATTGACCTCATCATAACTTGCCAATAGAACTGCCAGCAAACTGCCCACATAGGCAGCTGACAGTTAAATTAATGATTGGCCGCGTAAGGTTGCTCGCAAAGAGCAACCTGGATTTCACAAGCACCACTGGCCGACGTACTTGAGACAACCAGCTGCCATCGCAGGGCAGTGGCGCATCGCTTAACCGCTGCACCACTGCTCCAGGAGTGGTACGAGGACTCCCAGGGATCTATGACTGCAAAGCCCAGAATGACCAATTCCACACATATGGTAATGTAGGTAGAACAGAGGCGACAGAGGTGAAGTAATCACGTGGGATGTGCCATCGCATTGTACTCTTAAGGGTAGGTTAAGCGTTACTTGATGGTGAAAGAAAGAACAGCGTCCGTGTCATTGAAGTGATACGCAAAGAGGACCTCAGGCTACTGAAGGATACCAATAACGCTATCGCATCATACTCTTGCGGTGATGCTTAAGTGCCCCCAATTTTTTTTCTCTTTGTTCTACTACCGATTGGACCACGCATGTACTAATATTAAGCCTCCATATGTCGGTTGACAGTAGCTTTGATAATACAAACGATGGCAATTTGGTGTTGAAAGTGTGTTGCTGAAGTCAGGATGCCAGCACGTCTTAACTATGTTGACATCTGAAGGAGGCTAAGCGTTGCAATTATTATTGACTATTTCCTCAGTTAACCAAACTTTATGAGACGAAGACACAGCTGGAGCACAGCGGTCCACTAAACCTTATTGTAATACCAATGATATCACTCAAGCCATCATCCCGGAATCTACATAAAGCTTTATTTCTTCAGAGGACTCCGGCACGAAAGAGCACTTCGTCGCGTTGGAAGTGAACGAGCGTCTTTGGGCGACTAACTGGAGCAATTATTTCTTCAGTCCCTTTTTTGTTGCTCGCCTGTGTATAACCAAGCGTCGTTACGAAGTTCAAAAGCGACAACTTTTCTCTTTATCTCACTTTTTTCGCTTTTACTTTTGGCGCCTGCAATTGAAAGCTGGGCCTCTAGACCTTCAGAAGATCCGTCACCAAGAAATAAGCAGTTAACCCTGTCATCTTCCGACCGAGCGAAGCCGGCAGAGCCCTCTTTTTGGGCTAGAGGTCGTCTGCACATCGAAACTACCCAAAAATTCAGCAAAATTCATGCCACTTCGTCTTTTGATCTCTGAAAAGAAAAAGAAGAAGGTAGGAGCGAAAAAAAGACAGATACAGCGAACTGAAGCAAGAAGCTGTACACAAAGAACTAGTAAGAATGAGAGGACGTATACTGAACATCATCACCAAAATGCAAAAAAAAAGGAGAACGTAATGTGGCAAGAACCATTTGCTTTCATATTTTCCGTTTCTCGTTTTTTTTTCTTTCTTTCCCTACACCAAAGAAGGATCAGGGTGGAGGAGGATGTCCAGAAGAAAGGCCTGATGCGTCAAGTTTATCAAAGCGGCTGGCGCCAGCCTGTGTCTCTTTACCAAGGGTCATTTTCTGGTCGCGGTTAAACCACGAAGCAAACATTGGAACGCCGGCCGCCTTCGCACAATGCGTCTGGTTCCTGCTGGATGAAATACGACCAGACACGCCGCAGAAGAAACAGGTTCACGCATGAAGTGTTTCCATTACTTTTGTGTTTGCTTTCGAGTTTTGTCCTTTTTCTCCCGAAGCATCCGCTATCCAACAAATTTTGTTTGTGTTTCTTTTGCGAAGAAGCCCGCAGAAAAGTACCGTTTCTTCAATTTTATGTACTGAAAAAAAAAAGCCGCAAAATGTCAACACAGTTTTAGGTACTGAGCTGAGTCCATTATGTCCTTAACTGCAACCGTAAGAAGCAGAAGTAGTTTTTATTAATCTAATATTCTTATAATTTTTTTTCACCTACATGTACGTCACGAGCCACAATTATGGAGTGGTCACACGCAGAAAGAAAACGCGGAAAGGTGTGAACCGGATTTTCCATGTGCCGATTCTTTGCGACACGAATGAATGCAAACAGACTCCGGGCTCCGCACGATTTCTGGCGATGTGGGCAAACATATTCCAACATATTTTTTCTGCTAGTAGGACCTCTGCATACGCAGACATTATTAATAGAAAACTCGTCGAACGAGCGCCGGATGCCTCTGTTACTGCCGCACAAAGAATTTTAATGGATTAGAAACTTACATAGGAGAACATTAGATGCCTCTTTCCCTTCTACAATTTATACTTTCCCTAGTTATGCTTACTTTCTTTTCCTATTATGGGCACTGTTTTTGTTCTCCCTCTCTTCCTCATATCCTCCTCCCCAGCGCTCAGGTCCATGTTGGCGAGCGAATCGCGCAAACTAATGTTTAACTTAATTAAATAACTTTCTCTTGATTCCACTAAACCTTGGCTGAATGAGGTACGCCTCTGTGAACATTTGGCAGTCATAAGCATGCGAGCTGCGCGCACGGCGTTAAACAACAAATCTTGCACAACACGTGAAATCAGCATCAAGAGAAGCGAACAAGGCAACTCAAAAACAAACTGCAACATGAAAACTTTCATACGGGGGAAGCTAATTGTTAGGTTAACTTCATTTCAAACGTAGGACCGAAGACACTTCTTTAGAAGTGTTAATCTCCCCGGTTTTTCCTGTCTAAGCAGCTAATGTGCTTATGGTTTTGTGTTGGCATTTAAATTTTCTTGTTCGTGTTTTCTTTGTCGCTGGGAGTACACTCATGCAAATTTACCCCTCTTTTTCACTTTTAATTTGCTGCTTCCCGTGTTGCTTTTATTTATGTACCGTCGGCAAGACTCAGGAAGCCTGAAGCCGCTTTGAGCCAAAAGGCGCCTGCAGTCGCGGAAAACATAATGCTTCCAAATTTTGCTCTAAAACGGCTGCTAATTAAGTGCCGCAGAGTGCTCATTATCTAAAGGTTGGCGCGTTTGTGCAGAACAGCAAGAGTTTATTCTTGCGCCAGACAACTGCCATTGGACAGAGAATAAGCCTACAAAACTTCCGCTCAAAAATGTCATGACAGTATCGATCCCCCGCTTCGTGCACGCAAAGATTTCTTGTTCGAAGAAAGCTTAGTCTGCTATTGAGGGTAAAGCTTGGTTAGGTTGAAGTTAGGGCTTCTCTCGGTTGACTTCATTATACCATAGTACCATTCTACGCTCGTTAATCACGAACTAGAGTCGAGTTAGTAAGTTCCTTTTCTTATTTTTTAATTAGCCTAAGTTTTCTTAAAACGCCGGCTTCTCCAACATAAGGCTTCTGAAGCTCGCTATGCCCTTTACCAGCGACGCTCGGTGCTCGAAGTTTCAGCTATGCAGGGCTTCATTTCCGGCTAAAACCGACGTGTCTCGCGTCTGCTTCAGAATACTGCTCGCTATTCGGGATCGAAAGTACATGCATTCCCGTTTAGAGCGGCGATAGTACCAGGCTTGCTCACCCCACCTTCAGCCCCGGTCACGTTCGTTTTGTCATTAGAGACTAATTAGCAATCTAACCATCCCTATCAGTTTCTCTGGGTTATACTGATAGCAGTCGTTATACTACTGCGCTAGTAACCTCGTCGAATCCACAAATCAGCTCGGCGAAACTAAATTTCTAGCTCTGCCATAAGTGTCGTCACGAAACAAGAAACAGCGTAATCACGACGCGTGCAATGCATTCACGTTGGAAAGACATGACTCTACAAGTCCATTACATTTGCGTAAGAGAACTAGAACGAAGCGCAGTAATTTAAACATACAGATTTTCAGAACTGCCTGAAGCATTCTGTGATGCGCGGTGCCATACAATGAGCACAGCAGAACGCTATTAGTGGCTGTGTCGTGCAGCAGGTTTTTTGTGGATCCAGAGGCTTATTATTCTGTTTGGAGATCCCCTCAACTATATTTCGCCAAATGGAGATGCCCAGTTGTGAAGGATCTGTGAAAAAACAGCGAAATGAAACGAGAGAAAAAAAAAAACGGAGCGCAAGTGGACGACGGACACGCTGGGAGCGCGTAACGCGGATGCCAAATTAACAAAGTTGCTGACGCGTGCTGTCGGCTCAAAGCGTTGTAAAGGAGTTTCGCTTTATTTTTTCAAGTTCCTCACAAAATCGCTGGAAAGAGAGAGTTCAAGACATTAACACTTGTGCTGATGCTTTCTGTCGCATGTAAGACCGGGAGTTCAAAATTGAGCTTTTTGTTTTGTTTTGTTCGAATCCGAGTAATACTGAAATGATCTTGTCACTGAGAAAAAGGAACAGGTGGATCCTAAGACGCTGCCTGGATTCGCATGAACACCCTAGCTTAACGACCGCCGCCGCGGTGGCTCAGTGGCTATGGTGCTCGGCTGCTGGCCCGAAAGACGCGGGTTCGATCCCGGCCGCGGCGGCTGAATTTCTTTGGAGGAGAAATTCTAGAGGCCCGTGTACTGTGCGATGTCAGTGCACGTTAAAGAACCCCAGGTGGTCGAAATTTCCGGAGCCCTCCACTACGGCGTCTCTCATAGCCTCAGTCGCTTTGGGACGGTAAACCCCATAAACCAAACCAAACCAAACCTAGCATAACGAACAAAGATTTCTACATGAAAGCTGCAGTCCTTTCGGCGGTAACGCAGCTTTGCAAGTGCGACTAGAATGCGTCCTGTTGAAACGCTGACAGCTGTAGAAATAACTAAAAAAATTTAACACGCTATTGCCGCTAAGCTGCACGAACAGTGAGATGACAATCTCCGGTTATATACCGAAGAGAAATGACAGTCATCATCGAACAGAACCCCGCCCCTGTTAAAAGTTTATAGCTAGATACCTGACTCAATATGATAGAGGTCAATCACTTCATGCCCAGAAAAGGTGAAGAAAAAAAAATAAATGGGGAAAACGCGTGCAGACTAAAGGAGGTACCAGCGGTGCTTGTGAGAGTGCGTAATCTACAGTTTAACAATTGCCGCAGGGGTTTTGTAATCTTTGTTTGTTTAGGCTTAAAGCTACCCGCATGTGACTATGTCACTCCACTTTCTTTTTTGCACCCAACGTGGAACGACCACAGAATTCTGAGGCAAAGTAGCATGAATTACCCTTGTCTAAGATCATTCGACATAATTAAAGGGGCCATGCGGCGGCTTCCAGCCTACACAAACAAGCATTACAACGATTCCCGGAAATGCAGGGGAGGAGCGGACATAAGAGAAGGCAAAGCTCGAGTTAGGCCGCGAGCGCAGACAACGAAGGGTCGCCCCAGACTGAGCAATTTCATTTGAATGTACTGTCGCAATATCTAACAGCCCCGCGCAAAGGTACTGTCCTACGGACAATGATGTTTTGCGAGAAAAGCGATCTGGATATCCGTTGCACATCGCACGTGCGCATCTCCTAATGCCTCTCTCGGCGTGCTGTTTTCGGATATCATCGCGGCGTCTTATTCAACACTACCCTTGTTAAACAATCACGAGGGCGCCGGGATACTTTACATCCTTATGTCGCCAAGGGTGAACCGCCTGAAAAGATACTAAGGCGTAGGAACCAAGCTTTAACTCACTCTTCCAAGGGCGTAAGGCAGCAGCAATAGGCCAGACCACGAACGCTGGAAGTTTCGGCTGCGAAAAATTTGTAACATGGGCATATAAGTACCTTACCCTACAAATCCCATCGACCGCAGGCCCTACACCATGTCGAGCCAGTTAAGGTACGTATCCGGAAGCTGTGGTGAGAACATACAAGAAAATATTAAGGGCAAACGAAGACGCGCACAAACGACCACCATGTACGAGGGTTACACTCTCTTTCGGGCGTTTACGTAGATTTTTTCATTTCATTTATTTCTTTCCCGTAAACCTTCTTCAAAGCATCAGGGCAACTTTGGTGTTAGGACGGTCCGGTGATGACCCAAACTGCCTCGCGTAGCTGCGGTTTTTTGTTGGGGAGGCGCGGCCTGTGGTGCTGGCCAGGCAAACCATTAGACCGCCGTCTTTGTTGTCATCATCATCGTCCGCTTCGCTGCGCTCGAACGGCCGAGAGGCTAAACACAGGCCACGCCACAACTCCGCCGCCGCCGCCGCTTCTTCTGCCGTGCACGCTCTATCTGCAGGTAATGGTCGTTCCCTGCCAAGCGCAGGTGCCCCGCCCACCCCGCACGCCCGTGCCACCTTCTCTCCTCGCCCAGAACAAATGAAACGGACGCCCTCGCGCGCTTTCTCCGTTCCAACCCCCATTTCCTCCGCCGCTGCCGCCCTTACAGAGCTCTCGCTTTTACGACGACCTCTGACCCCGTTCCTTCGCCTCTCTTCCTCCATTCCAGTCCCCCTTTCCCGCACTTCTGGCTCTCATGCCTGCGTGCCCCGTACCGCAGCCGTCCGGCAACGTTCCGTGGCCCGGACGTCCCAGACGCGGATGGTGGTAAGGAACTCGGTGCAGAGGGCCGCAGGCTCGCGGCAGTATGTGGGTTGCTTAGTCAGTCGGCCGTTCGGTCGGTCAGTGCGGCAAGCGTGTACCGTCAGTGAAGGAACGTTAGCAGCGCTCGGCAGGGAAACACACTCAACATCGTCGTGATCAAGGAAGGAGAAAAAATTGAGAGACGATTACGATAGTGTGTACTGCGAAATTATAGCGCATCTCTTCACACGCCACCTACCACCGCTGTCAGGTGGCGTATTAACCTGCTAGCTACACTCCGAGATCTTCCCGTGGCAGTCACCTTCCGGATTTGCATTCCTTCGCTCTGGTCGCGGAAGGTGGCGTTTCGCTGTGCTACTGCCTACCATGATGCCACCTGCCACACGCCGTAACACGCCACATATGAAGTGGCGTGTTAGCAACGCGCAACGCAAGAACAGGCGCCTAAAAGCTGCCCTCTAAAAGAAAAAAACATCGTCTCCGACTTTCAAACGGGCAAAATCCCCACAGCGAGAAGTGCGTAGTGTTTGCGTGCGCCTCAGTTCTTAACGCTTCCGTACGCTGGAAACTTGAAGCGCACAACCGCCGAAGCAAATCTTGCGTGCTATGAGGGTGACTGACGAGAGACAACCCGGGAGGCTAAAGCTGAATCGCATGAGGAAACGGATCATCGGTCGCGCTCATCGACTGAGCTCGACGGCACATTGCGGTATCGAATCTCAACGATAACTGCAGCCGCGCCTCCTCACATTTGCGCTCGCTCCCTTTCGTAGCTCTCATTCACGTGACGTTCGATTCGGGGGCAAGAGGCAAGGTTTTCGTAATTGGGTGTGTGTGTCGCTTCTTTCGTGTCCCGTCTCTACGCGCTGGTTATTGGCGTGTTCACTGTTCACCAACTAGCCCAACGCCAGACTGTTATGAAGTCCACGATAGTATGAACTTGGAACCTTTGTATACCATCCATTTCAGTGAATGAAGGAGTTACATTGGCCTAAAAAGACAGCGGGCTTGTTTAGCAGTACGTTAGCACGTGGTACCGACAACTCCAAAATCGGACTCAGCCACGGCGCCATTGTCCCAACACGCGTCTCTAGCAACCACTATTCGAACTATTCTTGTTTACTCCTTAAAAGAGGGACAAAACAGTCCCTCGTCCTGAGCCACCGGTGCAACAATAATATGACGATGACCGTCTGCGCCTCGTCGCCTTACACACCGAAGCATGCGGTACTCAAGGGCCGCGCTTTCAGCAACGGCGATCTCACTCCCGGCGCTCTAGTGCAGAGCGGACAGCAGTCAAGGCCTCGGCGATCACGCACACGTGCACTCCTCTCTGCCTGCTCCGCGTCTTTCTCTCGCCGTCTTCCTCTGCATTCTTACGGAATCCCCTTGGGGCAGCGCCCCCGCCGCTCGTCTATTCCGCCTTTCCGTAGTCATTATTTCGCCTTCTTTATCGGCCCTCCCCCGACGCTGCCAGTTCCATCAGCTCTTCCTCGCCTCTGCCGCTCAATCCGGTCTGCACTTTTATGCACGCACGATCGCGATCCATTCGTTCCTTTCTTCTGCGTATGCACTCCACCCCCCGCACCGTCCCCTTCGACCACTTTCTCTCTTCCTCGATGGGCTTCGCCGGCAAGAGATTCGAGACAAGAATCACGGCACCAAAGGCACCCCAGGTGGAGCACGCTTGTTCGTGGCCTCTGTACGTTTGGGGTTTGTGTAATCTGTCTGTTGTTTCTTGATTATGTTTTGAGCTTCGTCTACGAAAACGGCACACCGCTCACGCATCGCTCAGCACACACGGTATGAGCCTGCTGAGCGCGTTCGAGCTTCGCCAGGTAAGGCTGAGGAGAGATGCGTGTCGGGGTGCGGCGGAAAAGAAGGCCTGCGGGTGGGCATCGATGTACCAATGCTGCCAAGCGTGAGTTCGGTGCTCTTGTCAACGCATACCGAACACGAGTATAAGTGGCCCCTCTTCTTGATGTTTCCTCTAGTCGCGCACCGCCTCAGACACTTGGGGAAGCTAGAACGCATCACTGTATTGATAAGCAGACGCCAGGAGTTGCGTATCATCCTAAGTTCCTGTTCACAAGACCTTGCATGGGCCGGTCATGACCAATGTTATCGTGCACACCGTGAACATAGAGGAGCAGCTGTGGACCAAAAAACAAGACACAAAATATCAGCAGGCCCACCGAGCTATCAGTAGGATGTTGATTACTCTGTAGTTATTCCGACCTCTCGCCTAGAAACATGTAATTCCCGCTGTCGTGGCTGCATTATCAGAACATGCGGATTTTCATTGTCGACACTTGCGTCAAAGCTCAACAGCAAAACCGGCCAGCTGCACTGCAGGCAAGAACACGATTTGAAACTTTTGATAAAAAATAAGCACTGTCTGCTACACTATTGCGGGACATATCATGGGGATGCAGTGCGTGAATATTCACCACAATCCATGCTCCGGAGAAACGCCCCAGAAGAGCATATTTTCAGCGGCTGTAGTAGGTGAACTGATAAAGAATAACAGACGGCGTTCGAACTGAAGGGCGGTGTAGTTAAGCTGCTTCATCTGCGAACAACAACAACAAAAAAAAAACGGTAGAGCGAATACTGTGACGCGCGCTCGCGGCTCGAACGGCAGACCTAACGAGAATGTTCTGCAAGCAACGTGCGCTCCTTTATTACACCTGACCTGCAGTCTACGTTCGTTACAACAGCGACATGCAGCGATTTCACTTAAGGTCCACTTTAACTGAACCTTAACTTCAGACACCTTTACAGCTGAGAAAATTGAATTTAACATCGGTCCCGGCTCTCGTTGAAAAGTCGTGACGTGCACACCGAGACGGATTGGTTGCCGTCGTTTCGATGTGCACAACATTACAGCGCATCCTTCAGGTTCTGCGCCGAAAATTGGTTATCGATGCGAGCAGATTACTTGCAAAACCGGGCGGTGATGGCGACAACTATATTTCGTTTCTTGTTCTTTGCTAGCTTAGGAAAGCTCCGCTTTTGGTTACCGTACCGTTGGAATGCCGTTACAATGCTGCAGTCTGACGATCCGGGTCAACTTCAGTTTGTCCTCAGAGGAACCTTAACTTTCACCGCAGCAGACAGAATAGTGACGTAGTTCGGAGCCGTGCTTCGATCTATAAGCGGTTTTCTCAATGGCACCGCTGTTGCTACATTCAGTACAGATGCCTATGTCGGCGATGACATACCGTTTTCGGCCAAAGAGGTTTTATTCTTCCCGTTGTACTGGAACACTTACGGCGGCCCTTAAACTTTAAATCTGATGAGTAAGATAAGCAGAACCTTTGGCGTCATCTTTCCAGACTTTTTACTCTTCAGGGGTGCCGTAATAGGTCTGGTATACGACTAGAATCTAGGTTTGTTGTCTACTTACTTTCGGTAAAGAAGGTATACGTTTTGGTTGTAAGGCATGTTTTGCGAACACTCGGGAAGTTACGTAGACTACACGATAACAAGGCAATACCTTTCAATTTACTGCGGTCATGCGCATTAATATGCCTGGCTTTCGACGAAAACAGCAACCTGTCAAACAAACAAGCAAAAAAAGGAACACTGCGCTCTGCCAACCAAGCACCCCCCGAAGCCGATCGTTTTGCTGTCGGACACAATTCCATCTGCGTCCGCGAGTGAAACTGATCTCCGCCAGCAGTACCACTGCGACGACCTTCCCGGAGCACTTTCGACGCAGCAAAAAACGGCCGCAGGGCTTCGAATGGCCCGACGGGCGGCGGTTCGTATTCGTCCAACAATGCAGCTGCCATCCACGCAATCGGGCGCAGTCCGCCGCGGTAACCCGAAACGACGCCTGACACGGCACCGCCGCAGCAGCGGCGTATTGAAACCGCGCGGAACAGGCAGCCTCGCCCGCCGCACCACTCAGACAGTTTGCCGACTGCCGCTCATCGGATGACTGGCGCACAATGGGAGAACAACAGCGACCCGCGGGCAAGCGCGTACGTATACACACACGGCTGCGTGCAATGGCGAGATCGAACAATGAGAAGAGCTGGCTGTCTGTGTCCGCTGGGCGATGGAACAACAGGACAGCGCAAGGAGGAGTCCCTTTGTTGGCTGGTGTCCCGATTTGTGGCGGTGCCCCCGCGGCTGCATCGCTGCCGCTCTATGCCCACAACGGAGCCACCGGCCCGAGCGAGGAATCGCTCTGATGATGTCGTGCGCTCACGAACGCTCAAGAGAAATCGCACTGTTCGGGGACGCGTACTCCGAGGACTTCGGAAAGGGAAACTTGCCGGCGAAAAAGAAGAACGGATAGGGCGTGCGCGGGTAGGTGCAGCGCGCGGTCGTCGTACAGTAGCAGCAGGCGGAGGGGAATCTTTTTTTTCGTAAGATGCTGAGCGCCGTCATTTTTTTTAGTGGAACGAAGGTGAGGAGGGGCGTAATGCGGTGCGTTTCAATGAATGAACAAAGCAATGAATGAGTGCGTGCGCACATCTTTCTTGCAATTACTTTTTGCAAGCTAAGCGAGAACATTACAAAATAACTGAGCAATGCCAAACGACCGTGTACTTTTATCTGAGTTAGAAAAGCGTCTTATGGCGCTTAGCATTCTCAGTTGCCGATGTCCGTTCCTTCATCAGTGCTCTTAGATAATCGACCACGTGTTCCCTGTTATCTCTGCCAGCCTGCCAGAACATTACTCACAGTTTCGCCGTGTCTTTTTAATTGCCTGGCCGATCGCTAAGAGCCAGCGTTTCTCGATTATACGGCCGTTAACTGTTATGTAGCGATAACTGTTGCCATAACCACTTCTTTCACCATAGTAAAAGGCATGTTTGTTGATTAACACAAAATAAACTCCCTTCGAGCACGGCCATGATGAAGCACACCAGGGCCCTCAGCACATGCATGTTTTCCAAGCGGAGCTGCAGCCATAGGCAGCATGGAATCGCATCATTGAGATATGACGCGCAGCAGTGGCTGAAAAGCTAATGTGCGCTGTTTCTGAGCATGAAATCAAGCCATCCAATCCCGGTTCAGGCAGTCTCATTTAAATCAAAATGCAATACAAAAACCTCCGCTGTTGTTGACGGTGCCCACGGTAAAATTCGTGGTGCTTGAAATTAATCTGGAGCTTTCCGCTACGCCGTCTTTTAAAGATCAAGTCTAGCCTCGGGACGTTAAACATCCCATACGATATCATACCATACCATACATCATATTAACCGGACATGGTGTCTTAGAGGCTCCGCCATTTGGCTGGTGAGTCTAACGATACTGGACCAAATCCCGGCTGCGGCGGCAGTAATTTCATGGTAGCGAAATTCACAAAACCCTTGTGCGCTCTGCGATGTTAGTGGACCTTGCAAACGCCAGGTAGTCGAAGTTAATCCGGAGCACTTCACTAAATCGTCTCATAGCCCCCCCCCCCCCTTGACTCTCTTTGGGACGTAAAACCACATGTACCACCACCACTGCGTTACATACCATACACCTCACTATATGTACTGCCATTTGTGTACTCGTTTTATGGCTGCTGTCAAAGCCTAATCACCATTTTGCGGGGCGATTGCACACACTAATTTTGGACGGCATGACGATATCTTAGCGCAAGTTTCACGAAAAAAAAAGCACAAATCTGGAAGGTTGGGGCGCATCAAATACAATGACAACAGTTATTATCGCGACAGCCGCATCAGCAATAATGAATCTCTCTGAAGGATTGAATGGGGTTAATTAAACTATCAGCGGCTTCGCACTATCACCGTCAGAGTCGTAGTGTGAATTCTCGCGAGAATGTTATAGTCCACTTAAAGAGGCCCCTGAACAACATTCAGAGCGAACATATGTGTGTAATACCTTGTGCTTCCGATGTAGTTGCTTCTCGAAAGCATTTCACGTTCGTGTGAGCGCTTTTGATCTTCAATACAGCACTTTTCTTTCTTTTTGCACAAGGACAACATGCTTTCTCCCACAGATTTTCACTCAGTATGGCCTGCAGCAGTCGTTTATTTTTTCTCGAAAAAAGTTTAGCGCACTCACGACGAACGGCAAGGAAGGCAAGACAGCACTCCTTGTTGTTCGTCATGAGTGCGCTAAACTTTTTCGTGATGCATTACCAACTAGCTCAGATGTCGATCCTTCTTCATTTGCGGTTATTTTTGCTGTTACTACATGTAAAGGATAGAAAAATAGCAGCGTGACGGGACGATATGAAACATTCAGCTAGGCTTGGTAGGCACATTTTTGTCGCGCATGCATTGCTCTAAATAGAGCGTAGCTACGGCGCCGAGAGATTCCTCTACACATAACCAAAAAGACGCACACATGCATACACGTCGCTGATCGTGCGTGAATGAGACACGGCTCAGCCCGAAAGATAAGTTATCACGCACGCCCAACAGCGCGGGCGGACTGTGCATACTGGCTGACACTACAACAGACGTTTTTAGAGACAGAAATAAAAACAGAAGAGATCGAAGAAAAACAGACTCAGTTTAAAAAAAAAGCGGAGAAAGCATTGACGAAGGCACGTTTCCGCACAGCACGAAACCGCTGACGTCGCGTGCCCAGCTTCTATCTCTTCTTTGCATTTTTTAACTTTAAAAGTTGCAGCGAACAGCTAGTTTGAAGAATCGCTTTGAATGTCCAACAAAGCTGAATCGAACAAGAAATTCGCTGATGCGCGCAGCTCGTGAAAAAAAGCTGAAGTATATTCTGTCGTGTGCGGGAACGTTCGAGGGGTGAGCAGGATGGCGTGATGGGCGCGTACACTTTCGAAAGCGACGAGATGCGAATGACGGATGGTATGACATCCCCCTGCCATAGTTGCGAACACACTATAAATGCTATTTTACAAGTAGAATGCACGATAATTTTCTCATTACCTGTGACTTTGCTCCACCACTGCTTTAAGAGCACGTACCGTTCTGAGCTGCTTCTACTCTTTATTTCACTCTCGCTTTAGTACTAACCGCCCCCACCCCCCCTCCCCGCTCACCTTCAGAATTCCCGAATAAGTGCACGACGATGGAATATGGAAGTGCATATTTTATTTCCACGCAGTCAACAGTCGCTCCTGAAGCATGGGTGAGCAGTATGAATTTTGTTGGACTATAAACCGTTTTCTCTCAGTCACGCCATCACTTTATCGCCTTTTCAACACCAATCAGGAAGCAAAAATAATTTTGGTTGTTTTCTTCCTGATACGCTCGTTCCGTGGACGGCACTCCCTGCGGCTATTTTTGGGCCTGTCGGCGCAAAAAAAAAAAAGTGAAAGATACAGTGAAACGAGAGTTATATAGCCTGTTCCGTCTCCTTCGGAATTGGTCTGCCAGCCGCGCAAATCCAATATCCCCAGTCAGAACAAAGGTGA